>NC_080593.1:74153449-74860837 GCF_027887145.1 Ammospiza caudacuta | reverse complement strand
TTGTTTTTATTGAGGTTTTAAAATTTAATTATTTGCTCTGTCTCCAAGACCTGTCAGCTTAGATTCATTATAGTAAAGCTATCCAACTGAAAGGATGTGCATATAAAAGTCTAAACAGAAATATTTTAAATAGTTTTAAAATAATTCTATTCCAGAAATATATTCTGACCAAAAAAAATCCTAAGAGAATACATAGAATTTTTATGTGGTAAAGTGTTTAGTTCACACACTTCAAAAAACATGGAACTCAATTGTTGTGACTTTTTAATTTACAAGGAATATCATTTTCTCAAAATTAATCTTAATGAAAATTTTATAATCTACTATGACCTCTGCATCCATCTATCCTGAACATATACTATTCACTTACTATGTATTTTTCAAATACATCCCATTTAATTAATTAGCCCAGTATATCACACATAAAATAAAGTACACTGTATTGTAAAGCCATTATCCACAGAAATAAAACACACAACTGCATGTTTTGTAATTTTCAGGCAAAGTATTTTATTTCTAAATATTTTTAAGCCTAATAGTTCAGTCAAGATTACTTTTTAAGTTTTGTCTCAGATTCACTTATAAAGTTTTTTAGATCTCAAAACTACATTAAAGTAGTTTCAAAGTATTAGAACTTATTCACTGTCTCATTAAAGTTAAAATGTTTTTAATGGCCATAAAATTGTTTCTCAGAATAGGAATATAGGATTTAACTTTCAATTTTGCCATAGTCTCCATCAAGGTATATTATGACCCTGTGTCACTCATATTCTTCTGTATAAATTATAGATATTGCGTGTATGTGTGTGTATATAGAATGGATGTGGTATTTTAAAGCTTTAATGAGTGAACCTTTATAACATCACTGTAAGGCAGCAATTGGAATGACTCATTATGTATATTAATTTATAAAAAATGCAAAGACCTGAAAGGAATTTTTTGAAGGTTATGAAATGCTACATTGAAACAGAGAGCGATTAGAATTGAATTTCCTTTGTCCTCCCATGGATTTGTGAACTTTCAGCCAATACAGCTGGTACCTTCCATTTTCAGTGTCCACAAATGAGAAGTGTTTTCTTTCTTTTCCTTTTCTTTTTCCTTAAAACAGATATTTAGACAATTGTCTTGCCACAAAAAACATTATTGAATAGCTCTCACAGCTCTATCACTATTTCAAGAGCTCAAACACCAAAAGCACAGAGTATTTGCTTTTTTCTGTTCTATACTATATCTGCTAATTCCACAATTGCAGTACCATATAGGCAAATAAGAAAAAGTCCTGTGACTTTTTATTAGGACATACATACACACAAGAAGTAGTAAATTGTGAAAGAATTTCTATCGTTTTCTGCATAATGAAAAATTTGCTCAGAAAATTAAATATATTATTTGGTTTTAATTCACACAATAAGTTATGGAAGTCCTTCAGCTCTAGTATGTGAAAAATACAACGCTATCTATATTGTCTGTGGTGCACTCTGGGCTTGATGCAAATCCTCTGAATACAGTTGAAAACTGCTATTTTCCTGGGATTTTGTGGGCAGTGTAAATGATGTATCATTTTGCTCACTGCTTGCTCAAGCTGGAATAGATTTGGCATGCTTTCAAAATTCATCCCATAGTGAGTATCATAATGAACTGCTCTACTTCTGTTCGAACTGCACTCAGTATTAATTTTACTAATTTAAAGTCTTAGACATGAGATGGTGTAACGGGAAGGCCCAACAGTCATAAGTGTCATTTTTTATCTCGTGCTCCATCTCAAACATTTGTTTTTGCTGGCCATGAACTCATTAGGAGCTGAATTACTGGAGTGGGAAAACAATCCTGATTGACTTCAGTGATGATGATACAGCAGCAGTCACCTGTAAAATACTGGCACCTGCACATAGTATTAAAATTTTATCCACTGGAGGCTGTGCTTACCGAAGTGAAGCACATTGACATAACATTTGACATTCATGCCACAATGATGACAGTGAAAGAAGACAGAAAGGCAAACAGATTGTATTTGACATCTTTCTCCATATGTGGTCAAATATAAAAACATTTGCCATCTATTGAAACGTTTTATTAGGTACAGAGTTGAGTAATATTGCAATAATGTGATGTTAATTTCTAGTTTTTTGTCCCTGGCTAGACAGACAGAAAGATTAGAGAATAACTGGAGTTATGTCTGTTCCTAATGTGTGTTAAAAGTTATTACATAATGGAACATAACAAACCATACTGTCTCTGAGAGGTGTCCTTAGATGTGCACTTTTCTGGGAGCAAAAAACAGGTCCAAGAGGCTCTCTTCTTAATATCCCTCCTGACTGTTACAGCTCAGCTTCCAGAGTGACAGTCAGGAGTCAGCAATTTTCCATTTAAGGATAATGTGGTTTATCCAATCTGCTGAATGCTTTAGTCCCAAATTAAGGACAATGCAATCTATAGTCTACTATGTGGTAAACAATTTATCTTCTTCTCTTGAAGATATACAGCACTCTGTTTAACTTCAGTTTAAACTTATTTTCTCTATATGAGTCCATAAATCTAAAGAATAAAGTATCTTGAAAGGGTCTTTCTTCCTCCAGGAACAGTAAATACAGTGAAATATCAGCTTTGGTGCAACTGAGTTTGTTAAAAGCATCTGAAGCCCTGACCATCAAATTTTGTTCATTGAAATTTAAATAAACCTGAGTGGTCCTGGAAATACTGTTTTATGCTGGTAAAAAAAGGGAAAGTGCTGTGAAAGCCTGTCAAGGATAAAAGTTAGGGAAATGCCATGTTATTAAAGTACAATAGTTTCAATTGTTTTTTTCATCTAAAAGCTTTTATTTGCATCTTTTATTTATGACTGTTAAGTCACTTATTAATATTGAAGACTAATGCAAGCCACAGTATATGGTTCACTTTTTCTTCTAACTAAAGATTTAATTTTTTGAAAGGAACAAAAATCACTAATGATAGTTTTTGCAGTCCAAAGGTGCTTTGAGATGGAGATAGAATGAGTGAGTAGGAGTGCTATGTTTCCATAAAAAGAGTTGCAGAACAGATTTTCAATTAATTGGCCACATAGCTTGAAATCATGTGTCTTCAATATTTATTGACCAGAGCTAGTGAAAACATATCATCATTGAGAATGTCTGTATTTTCACCCTGCAAATATCTCAAGGTTATATTTGCTATCATCCTGATATCAAACTTAGAAACACAGGCACATGGAGCACACAGCTTCCTCATGCCACATTAAACAGTTCAGGATATCCTTATGAATGTGCTGAGCGTCTTCCAATGTTTCCAGTGATACTCCACAGAGATTATTCTCTGGTGTGTTTGTAGAAACTGTCTCAGTTGAGTCACTGGGGTGTAAAGCAGGTAAATATGGAAATAGTCCATATTGCCCATTATGTATACATTGTCTGCTATAGAGTTAATTTTCTTTAGAGAAGCTGATATGATGCTATGTTTTGGATTTGTGACCAAAACAGTGGTGATAACAACAGTTTGTTCTAATCATTGCTGAGCAGTGTTTGTTTAGAGTCAAGGACTTTTCTGCTCCTCATACCACCCTACCAGAAAGGAGGCCAGGGTGCACAAGGAGTTGGGTGAGAACACACCCAGGACTGCTGATCCCAAATGCATATCTCACATCATATGATGCTCTCACATCAATAAAAGCAAGGAAAGAAGGAGCGGGCAAGGGGAATAAGGAAGTAGCATTCAGAATTTTGGTGTTTCTCTTCCCAATTCACCATTAGGCATGATGGATTCCTGCTTTGCTAGGGATGGTTGAACACCTGCCTGCTGATGGGAAGTAGTGAATTGGTTGTTTGTTTTGCTTTGCTTGTGGGTGCAGATTTTGCTTGTGTTATGGTTTTAGGCTGGTTGGATGCCAGGCACCCACAAAAGCCATTTGCTCACCCCCCTCTGCCTCTGGACAGAGGCAGGAAAATATAATGAAGGGTTCACAAGTTGAGATAAGGACTGGGAGATCTCTCACTAAGTACCATCATGTACAAAACAGGCTTACTTTAGAGATATAAAGTAAATTTATTGCTAATAAAATCAGAGCAGGACAATGAGAAGTAAAATAAGACCATAAACACCTTCCCTCCATCCCTCTTTCCTTCCAGGCTCTATCGCCTATCTCAGTGGTGCAAGGATAGAGGAAATGTGGGTTATGGTCAGTTCATCACCCATAGCTTCTCCTGTTGCTCAGGGAGAGGGGTCCTTCCCCTGCTCCACCATGAGGTCCCTCCCACCAGAGACAGTTCTCTTTGAACTTCTCCAAGGTGACTCCATTTCATGAGAAGAAGTTCCCTGTCAACTGCTGCAATGTGAATCCATTCCATGGGGAACAGTCCTCCCAAAACCGCTGTGGCATGAATCACTCCTCCATGGGGTGCAGTCCCTCAAGGACAGGCTGCTCCAGCCTGGGAACAGAGCCCCTCTTTCCACAGGTCTCCCACAGGATCACAGCCTCCTCTAGACAGCCAGCTGCTCTAGTGTGGGTTCCTCCACAAGCTTCAGGTGAATATTTGCATTCCTCATGAACCTCTATTGGTTGCATCTCCTCTCCCTCTTTTTCAATGACCTTGGGGTCTGCATGTTGTTCTACTCTCACAAATTCTCACTCTGCTCTTCTATGACTGGAAAACTACAGCTGCATCACTGTCACGGACATCTTTTCATTAAAATCCTTTCTTAGGATTTTTCCTGCTGGAGCTGAGAAGTTTCAGCCACAAATGTAAACAATGGTTATCTGCTGCTGTGGAATGCAACAGGTCCACCTGCGATTGGCCCATCTTGGATGTTTACAATTAATGGCCAATCAAGGACTGAGCTATCTCAGACAGAGTCTGAGAGAGCTCCTTTGTTATCATTCTTTTCTGTTCTATTCTATTCTTTTCTTAGCTAGACTTCTGAGAACTTTTCCGTCTATTCCTTTTAGTATAGTTATAATATAGTATATATATCATAAAATAATAAATCAAGCTTTCTGAACATGGAGTCAACATTCTCATCTCTCTCTCATCCTGAAAACCCCTGTGACCACGGTCACACACCACAAACTTTATTTTCATTTCTTCTTAAATTTGTTATCACAGAGTGGTTATCACCATCTCTAATCAGCCCAGCTTTGGCCAGCGTCATGTCCATCTTCAGAGCCATCAGGGATTGGCTCTGTGGGACGTGATTGTAAGAGCCTGATAATGAGAGGAAGGCTTCAAAAAGTGCTTCATCATTATGTCTGCTTGCCATAATCATTCTTGAACTCCTGAAAACTACATGCAGGATGGACTGTAGCCTGCCCTGAAGCCAATAAAAAGGAAAGAGAAACTGGTGCAAAACGTGGAGGGGAAAGTGAGGGGCACAATCCCTGACCTTCAACTTCTCCCTCTCACCACCCCCTGCTTTGAGACACCCTGAGGCCCCTGGGAGCCAGCATTGCCTGTCTGGAGAGAACCCCCGATCCTGCAGCCCTGGACCAGGGTCACAGTGAGCTGTGGAACCCCCACCCTGCTCCTGCATCCCACAGTGAGAGCTCCATGGTTTGAGACCAAGGTTTGCCCGCAGCCATTGTGTGCTGCACCTGCATCCCAGGGGATGGGCTGCACCTGCAGGTGCTGCACCTGCATCCCAGGGGATGGGCTGCTGCATCCCAGCCAAACTGCTCCCGAGATCAGAGGAGGCAGGTGAGACACTTCAAACTGCAAAAAAGAGAACAAGGCAAAAACTGCTTCTCTCCCTCCCTCTCCTGTCTCAGCAGCAATAAAGGTAGCACAGAGTGATGGTGACCTATCTTGTGCTTTTTAAAGTAACCTTAGCTTTTTCTAACTTTTCTCTATTTCTCTCTGTCTTTGCCTCTTTCACTATTGAATTGAAATATATCATTTTTTTTGGCATTGTCAGGAAAATACGCAAATGCCAGAGGTTTATGTCCAAAAATGAGACAGAGGAGTCCTGCAACTTTGTTTGAATAAAGGGAGAGAGTCCACTGGGGCACACCCCCATGGGTTTTCTCTCTCAAGAGTCCTTTTATCCTAATGGCCTCTTCCTTTCCCAATTGGCTGAGGATCCAGGAAGGTACAGCCTTCCTGAACCACCTATCACATATTCCCCCCTTGAACCTACTATTTTACCCAAAAGTTCAGAGGTTCAGGCTTGTGTAGACACTTGTCTTGTTTGTTGTCTCTGCAACAAACTACTGCCCAAATTTAGTAGAGACATTAGGACCCATTTCAAAGATGTTAACATCCATACCTTCACCCATAGAACTGTTTGTAAAGACATTAGCTTTCCTCTCATGATCAACATTTAATCTCACTGATTTTTAATTTGTTTTTTGGGAGGGAATATTTCGAATCTTCACAGTTCTTTCTGTTTGATTCACAGAGAGTTAGTTCTCTTTACTCATCTGTGATTAAACCAGATCATAACAATGGTGGAAGCTTCCAGCAGCTTCTCACAGAAGCCACCTCTGTGCCTCCCCCACCACCATCAACCAGGCCATGCAAAACCAATACAGCTTACTCTATTAAACTACCTTTATTTCAACCCATAAGCTTTCTCTCTTTCTGATTTTCTCCCCTGTCCCACCATGAGGAGTGAGTGAGAGGCTGTGTGGAGCTCAGTCACCTATGAGGGATAAGCCACGACACCCAGGTACACCAAGACCTACTCCTGCACTGAATTTCCAGGTGTTTTCCAGGTGTTTCTTGATCTGGTGTACTAGCTGGGCGTAACAGATATATCTCAGTGAAACATGAACGTTAGAAAATGAAAGGAGAAAGTGATAACTCAGGCAGATGGTGATTCATAAATATGGAAAAAGGCAGTGATATATATTGAAAATAACAAACTAACTTACTGAATAAAAAAATAAATAAGAGGAAATATTTCTGGTGGGACAGAAGATAAATGAAAGGCATTGATTTTTCAAGCTTCAAAATGAAAGTGAAAAATTCAGCTCAAGGGGAAGAAAGTGTAGCTGAAGAAGAAGAAGTAGGTCTGATAGCAAGATGAGGATGGAACTATTAGAGACTTGCTAAAAT
The DNA here is from genome assembly GCF_027887145.1 of Ammospiza caudacuta. Taxonomy (NCBI): domain Eukaryota; kingdom Metazoa; phylum Chordata; class Aves; order Passeriformes; family Passerellidae; genus Ammospiza; species Ammospiza caudacuta. Next base: position 74,853,797 of record NC_080593.1, on the reverse strand, counting down.
TCTGATTGATGTATAAGAAAGGTCTGAAAGTATAAAAATCCCTCAAGCTGTGTGTCCAATTACCCTCCCCTACCTAATATTTAAGCCTCCTTAAAAATTCAGGATTTGAATTCTGGCAAGTACATCTTTCTTTTTAAATGCTGTCTTCTATTTTTTTATAATTATTATTTAAATCAGAAAACTGAAAAACAAAGTCTTCAGAAATATTTCTTTGAAAAGAATTTCAAATGATTGAGCTATCTGTGGAAAATAGTGTTGTTTTCTGCAAATACCAAGTTTTGAGAATTATATCTCCATATGTTCCATATCTTTGGGGCAATCTTCATAGAGAGCACTCCAGACCTATAGGAGCACCTCACTGCTTGCAAATGTCTAAGGAGGAACCATTCTGTCTCAGGAAAGCAAAATCACCCCAGATTGCATGTATATTGCTTCAGTACCTATGTTTAATTTAGTCTAAATATTACAGAATAAAATTTATTTCAGTCACACTTGATTCAGCCCAGCTGATTTCAGTCACACTTGTATAAACAGAATTTAAGTTTTCTGTGTGTTCACATCTCTCTGTTGGGAGAAATTAAAATAGAAGTGCAAATCACAGATGCATAGAGGCAGATATGGTGGACTCAGTCCAAACTCAGGATTCAAGACAATGTGAAAGTACAGCCTTTGCATTTTCAGGTATTTAATCATGACTGGAATACTTGCATTTGCATTCTTCTAGGATGTTTCTTTTCTTTAACCGTTATTTTGCCTTACATCTTTTTCACACAACTTTTATATTAGACTAAGATACCTGGGTTTATTTCCAACAGGAAGTTGTATGGAAGACTCCATATATGTCACCTCAAGTAAATAAAAACTCTGATCTATCCTCATTTCACTTTTTTTTCCTTTTTTTCTTTTTTAATGTTTGCTGCTGTAGGCTTCAAAAGGTGTTGATGAAATAAAGGGAAGAGGCAGATATACAAGGAAGAGCTCCCATAGCACATTTTGCTCACCTTTCTTTGCTTTCTGATCTACTGGACATGATTATTTTGAAAACAGAAGAAATCCATACATTAGGTTATTTTTCTGCCTCTTGTTCAACTCTAATCACATTTTGTGTGCCAAAAGCTGTTTTATTTTTTCCTAATCCTTTCTTTTTCCACAGTATTAAAGTGGTTCATTAGCTGGCTTTTTTCTTTTTTTCTTTTAAATCCTCACAGCCATTTTGAGGTAATAATCACTGAGAAGAAAATACCTCATGGTCCCAATCGTCTGGGGGTGGTTTGCCCTTGGCTGGACTGCAGGTGGCCACTCAAGTTGTTCTACCACTCCCCTCCTCAAAGGAATTGGGGGGAGAAAATAGAGTGAAAGGCTTATGAGTTGAGAGAGAGGGAGAGGAGGGAGAGAACACTTACTGATTGCTGTCACAGAAAAAAAAAAACAGACTTGGCTTGGCAAAATTAATTGAATTTATAGCAGTCAGATCAGGGTAAGGTAATGAGTGTTCCTAGGGACCTGTTAAATGGGGATAAAACCTAACTTTTCTCACTTCTTGCCTATTCAGCTCTTTAAGCTTTATGAAAAAGAATCCTAATGCAGTGGTGATATGTTTGTCACTTTACTAAGTTAACAAGTTTGTGGATTATACTCATTCTCACTCTTAATTTTAGTAAATCATTCTGTTTATGAAGATGCAATGATATTGCCTTACCCAAGTCTACCATTTCTAATGCCAAAACAACAAAAGAATCTTTCTATTTCTATTTGCAGCTAGGATTGTTTCAAGACAGGAAAAGTAATAGTGTTCTTAATTTTCAATAGCTGATTTTCAGATACCTGATCTTCAGCACATCTGGAAAATAAAACAGAGGCTATACAGCTGCCTTAAAATTGGTAGAAAAAACCATGAACTTACAACTTTCTTCTTGAAACTTCCCTTATCCTTCTCAAGATTTTTAAAGACTTTCATTCAAGTATACATACATCCATAGATCCATTTGTCACTGGTTGCTTTTTTGTCTTTATGGTTTTACACGTGCAAGGGGAATTCTATCAATGCTATGTGTGTATGCCTACCATTAAAACACTGCTGTGTACAGCAAAAGCAAATGCTCAAGTCTCTGAGAAAACACAATGGCAGAGACAGCAGGATGAAGTCCCTGACTAGTCAAAAGGCAGTTTGCATAGTACTTGAGATCTGAGTGAAGAATTTTTCCCTTTTCCATTCACTTGAGTCATAAGCAACCAAAACCAGAAATCTATAAAGGAAATGAGGGCAAACCTGCATTTGTAGTATTTGCATTACAAAAACAGCAAAAACCCGCAAAAGCTAGATGCAATAAAATATACTAAATTATTCCTAGAAATAAGTGCAAAATGCATTATCCTAAACAACAAACCAAATAAATAAATAACAGAAGGCTGACAGCTTACATTATGCTGTGAAATTCAGCACTTTTTTTCTACTAACATAAACACTTTTTCATTCAAATTAATTCCACACTCTAGAAAGCCTTTTTAATAATTACTGCTGTTTCTCATCATAAATTCCCTCAAGAGTAACAGCTACAGATTAAACTTAATATTCCCAGCTCTGTAGATGTCATTTGACTACTCCCCCTCCTTCTCCTATCTCTTTCAAACTGTGTATTGATTTACCATGATTGCTGACTTGAAATGGTCATATGCATGGACTCCTTCATGTAGCACTCACATAAATGCCATCTTCACTGCAGTTTGTTAAAATTTACTTGAATCAGTTAATGTCTTCTGATCCCAGGAAAAAAAAATCAAACTACACACACACAGAAACCCACACACACACACAAAAAAACCCCAAACCAAACCAAAACAACAACAACAAAAAACCCCCACATAATTTCTCTTTTTAAAGTATGGAGTTTTATGATGGGTGTCAGGATTTTGGTTTTCAAGCTCTCACCAGGACTCCTATGTTACCTTTAGACAAAATCTAAAGTAGTATCTAAAGACAGGAATTTTGTAAGATCCCATACAAGTCAGGTGTGAACACCAAACTTCAATGAGTATTTATCTTTCTTTAACACCTTTGAAAATACTAGCTACAGTTTAAGAAAAATGGTAAAATAAATTCCAGCAGTGAAACAGAGAATGATGAACTCAAAGTCTTTTCTGAGCACCTAAGTGAAAGTACAAGATGTCCTATTGAATAGAACTGAATTTTAGAATTTAATGTCTTCAGTTTACCTAGCTGGGCCATGTACAACCAGAATGTAATATTATGATTATTGGTCAGACATGATTAGTTTTTTAACATTACTTAAACAAATCTCAAAACAGATTAATTACATGTGTGCTTAGTTTAGGGAATGATTAAAATGCTAGATTCTATATGGTTTCCATTTTCCAAACAACCTGTACAAATTACCATACTGTAATAGATATTCATAAAGCAAATTACATTTTTTGTCAGTAGAATAAAAATTTGGACAATCTTTTTGCTTTTAAGTACAGACATTGTATTACAAGTTCTGTTGATAGTTTTTTTATACACTGTTTATACTTACTGTCCTCTCACCATAAATTCCTCTCTAACTTGTATCACATATTTTCAAATCTAATTTTCTAAGTTAAATTTTTTCACTCCTGTAAGAGATTTCTGAAACACATTTGCACCTACAGTAAGCACAGCATATGAAGATTTTGTTCATTAAAAACCAAAAGTGTTTGAAAATTATGTGCAAACTACCATGTGGTGTCAGAAGGTCCTAATTCGACATCTCTTTAGATAAAAAACTTTAGACACAAAACTTTATCTTCATAAAACTGGTACAAGGAAAGTAGCTACCTAAATCTCCCAGTCTGCTGAATATTGCTTTAAAGACTGTTCCCTGGCACCTTGGGTAAACTCCAAATGAGATTCCTACATTGCATTAGAGATCTCACTTTAGAGGGTTGGTGCTTACCTGTCATTTCCCTCCTGCTAACAGCGTCTTTATGGAGTAGTCCATTGGAAAAATTATAAATCCCAGTCTTATAATACTTTGAACACTGTTGGAGTCTGCGAGCCCCAAGGGGACAGCGGGAGCAGGGCGGGAATGGAGATTCCTCTGAGGCCTGGGCAGAAATTCCCACTCCCATTAAGTGTCTCTAACAGTCCTCTCCCGCACCATCGTCCTTTTCCAGAGGACAATGATCAAGTCCTCAGCAGGTTCTTTCCTTCTGGTACTGCTAGTGCCCGCGGAGGCAGCTTCCATGACAACATCTCAATTCTCACATTCCTCAGCCCAATATTGTGAGGCTCAGGGAAGTCAACACCTTTACTTTTTCAGAAGCTAAACAATGTGATGTGAGAAGAGGAATAGAAGTTTTTGATGTTAGTTAGAAAGACATTTCTAAGACTATAAGAGAATGCTTCTCTTTTCACCACTGAAGATTTTTTTTTTTAATCTCCAGGTAAAACATTTATTTTCTTGAAGTTTCTTTGCAACTGAAGATATTTTTTAGCCATTTTGTTGGCATTTACTTCTTCTTGCATGTCTTTTATTTTAAATTTCTTACCTGGATGACTGGATTTTTAAAAAATATTCCAAACCTCTACAGAAAACAAAATGCTGCAATTATTTTGCAAATTATGTATTTCACCAGTTCTTCAAGAATGACATGGATTTTTTCTCATCTTGAGACAATGACTTATTTAAAACACTAAATTGCTGAAATGTATCTGCATTCATTATGTATTGTAGTAGCTGAAGTCCATCTCTAAGTATTTTTTTTTTAATTTGAATCTAAAATAAAGATTTTACATATGTAATTCTGATGTGACTAATTTCTCCTAAGAGTCAGAGAGGGACTCAGGTGTATTATGCTGTAAGGTGTGATAATTTTACTTCATACCTTTTCTTGGTCATTTGCCTTAACAGGTGTCAAGAGAAAGGAGAGAAAGAAAGATTTTAGAGTTCTGGGTCATGTTGTGTCTCTGCTCTGAACATTAAAGAAAGGTCATTTTTCACAGCAACAGCAGCTTTCTCATATGGCTTACTTTGATTTTTTCACACTGTGAAGAAGTTTATTTAGATTTTACAATTAAGAACAGAGCAAGCAACTAAGTTATATGTAGGCATTCAAACGACAAAAAGGGTGTCACACGTATCCTGTGTATTGACATCTATTTTGAACTAGACTTTAAAACAATAGCTTAAATAAGTTGTCAGCAGACAGTCAATATTTTGTCTGCTTTCACAAAAATGTAACAAATTACAGTAGAAAAAGAAGACATTCAAGCCATATACAAATAAAATTTTATACACTCTGAGTGACCCTGACATAGACCCAGAGCAGCAGGGAGTCTGAATCATTTATTCAAAGAAAGGAGCTGGTTTTATACATTTTTTCAAGGCACAGTATTTCCTTACATGGCAATTCTCACTGTGTGACCTATCCCACGCTGCCACATCAGCAACACGCTTTCTCAATGTCCTTCTGAGGGGTGACCACGCACTGCTCACCTGTCTGTCAGCTTCCAGCCTGCTCCTCTCTGCAGGGCTCTGCCCTGTGGCACCTCCTCCCAGCCAGGTCAGGCAGAGACAGGTGCCTTTCTGTGCCACCATGTGCTCCTTTATGCCTCCATGTGCCCATGTGCACTGCCATGTGCTCCTTTGTGCCTTTAGGGGCTCCTTTGTGCCGCCATGGCACTCTGCAGGCACATCCCACAGCCTACAACTCAATTTTATCCCATCTCTCCCCACAACACACACCACAAATGCACTTCAAGTAAAATGTCATACCCAGAGCTAAAACAAACATTATATTTTCAATTTTTTTGACAGCACGGTTATTGATTCCTGAGCTCTCATATGTGTGTGCAGACAAACTTATACACACATAAATACAATAACTTGCTTTAAGGTGGCTTGTCCTTCTGATGCACAAACATCCATAAATGGAACTCTCATATGAAAAAAATTAAACCAATTTAAGGGTTGTATGTCATGTTTTCTTTTTAAATTTATTTAAAGAAACCCCACAAAGCAAAAAACTGTTTAAAGCAACTTAGGTGAAAACTATTGACCTTCTTAACTACACAGTCACAGAATAATAAGGAAGTAACTTGAAATTGTAAAAATGTAGTATGAGGTAGATTTGGGCACTTTCAGATAATCAGCTAATATTTTTAGCTCGAAGTATTGCACATTTTCCTAGTGGTGACAAGCTAATTAAGATGGAATGATACAATTTGCTCCTAGGGATTAAATAATGAAAATAATCAAATTGTTCTTGACAAAATGCTGGTGAATACAATGAAGAAACACCTTATGTTATATTATTGGTCCAATTTTTTATTTTACCTTCTGATTGTTTTAACAGTGCATCAAGATGCTTCACTGACTTTAGGCACAAAAACCTATTTCAGAGCCAAAAATTTGTTTGTTTTTTGAGTTTAAAATGCATTAATTTTAATTCAGAAAGATAGAGCAGATGAAAAACTGGAATAAACTTTTGTAAAACGCCAAAAATTACCTTTCTTTTTTTTTTTTTAAGTTATTAGTGGCTTAGGTAATTGTAAAAGAATTATGCTAGATATAATTGTACATTGTACTGTAAAAAAACAAAAAAAAAAGAAAAAAATCAAAAAAGACAATAAAGTTTGCCCAAATACATACATTCTAATGGATTCTGAATGTAGATTTATGAATTTCTCAAAAGTTATTGCAACCTTGTCTGTGCTGTCTAGTCAGAAACAATATCTTTTTGGTCCTAAGGGGGCATAGTGTTATACCAAATAATGCTGCGAGACATTATTATTCTTACTAATGCAATTTGGAACATCTGATATAAATCATCTCAAATCACCTGGTATATAAATGCAAAACACTTAATTCCTCTGAGTATTAAATGATAATGCATACCTCCTGTTTGGAGATGAGCAGATCATATTCAGCAAAAAAAATAAGTGAGACTTAGACTTTCATTTTCAAGCATAAAGAAATTTTTTTGTATTTTTGTAAATTTAAAAAAAAAGTTTTGGAGAAACTTCTTTTATCACCTGCATAGCTGGAAGCATGTGAGACAAATCACCCTATTTTGGTGGGCTACTCAAAATTTGAGGCAAACACTAATAAGAGGCTGAATCCCCCTGGAATGGTTCAAGGTGTTCTCTTGTGTCTTCTTCTTCCATAGTCCTGACAGGTCCCCTCCCCTGTTTATTTCCACTTTAGGTTTCATGTTCTTCATTTTTAACTAGCATCTGTCTGGGACCTACGGTAGCATCACAGCTGTACTGGCACACAGACACGGTGTTGGACAAAGATGCCTTACCCGCTTATGACACTGATTCACCAAAGCAGCAAGGTGTCACTTGAATATCACCAGCACAAGAAAAAGACCAGAAATCTGCTCTGTTCTGAGTAAATCAGTCATCCTGGAACTAATTGCAAAATCCAGTGACTCCTGAGTAAATAAGAAATATGAAGAGAATGATTTGATAAGTATCCTATGGAGATAAATCCCATCCATGACCTCTTGTTTTACTGCAATTATACAACAATGGGGTCATTGAAATTTTAATTCAAGTCAAAACATTTAAAAATATGGTGAGTTTACCTTGAAGACATAGCCAAAGACCTTTTCCAACTTAAGCTGCCCTTGTGAATGCAGTTATAGAGTCATAAAATGATACATAAAATAAATTGATCTGCATATAAAACTCTGGATTACAGCATCCGACATCACTGCAAAAACCACAGCACATATCTTCTACACAAAAAAAAAGGTGTTTCTTTTTCTTTACTTAATTTTTTTCCAGTCTGCTAAATGTATTCTGTTTTTCTCACAGAAATAATTAACAGTTCAATGAACATTCCAAGTGGGGTTTTATACTAAAAACCCAAGGAGTTTAGAGAAAATACATCCTTCTAGAAAATGCAAAACAGACAGAGGACTGTCAAGCCCAGGAGCCTTCTTTTAGCTTTAAGGTATTTAATAGCAGCTCTTGTTTCCTTAGTGGGTACTGGGAGATCTAACTCTTTGCTTTTCTCATGATCTAGTGCCAATTTATGGAATGCCTCTGGGTAAACTCTGTTTCAGATTAATAGAAAATAAAAACCTCTATGTAAGCATTATTGTCTTTTTTAAAGAAATCGTCATTCTCTTTTTCCCTTCGGAATTCATTATGGTCATGTCATTATTTTTCTTGGCATTTGAAGGCCACCTAATTAATAGTTGTATATATAACCTTTTCAATAATCTGTACCATTCAAAGAAAAATAAACTAATTGTCCTTATTCACATTCAGCATTTTAACACCTGTTTGGGGCAGAAAAGTTCATTTATGTCATGCTGATACCTGAACAGTTTTTGCAGTTCAGCAAACCCAAGTCAAGGACTGATATTAAACAGTCTAACTTTTGCTGATATGAAAAGGGATGCTGACATGGTGAGCTGATCTGTATTTTGAATGGATGGAAAGAAATGGGTTTTCTGATGCAAAAGTCAAGAAACAGTTTGTAGTCAAGACATAGTCAAGCCTTCTGTTCCGATGACTGCATGTAAACAAAAATATATTGTACATGGCATAGCAGAGATTGTCTGAATCTTGTCTGATCTCCTCTCTGAAATTATATAATAAAATAATAAAATTATATAATAATAAAATTATATAATAATGAAATTATATCAGAATGCTTATTCTGTCTTTGTGATTTACCTGAAGATCATAACTAAGGTTTGCAATCTTAAAAAGGACTTCAAGATCACTGTGGACTTGTGTGAGAGATGTTTTGCCACTCCAAACTGTTTGTTTTGAGATTGCAAAATGGGTCAGAGAGGAAGCTCAGTTTGCAAATAACATGTACACCAGAGTAAAACCTTCTGCTACACAAAGTTTATACTGCTATCTGTGCAACCAGACTAGAAGTAATCTCTACTTTAAGTGTTGTGAATGACCATGTCAATATTTGAGTCATTTTTTAAATCCAGAAATCCAGTTATTCAGCATTAAATCAGGTTGTCTTCCTTGCCTTGTTCTATCAGAAGACTTCATTACTATCCTTTCATGTTTCTGTACAGATTTAGATGCAATAAGAGAAGCACTTTGGTAATCTTAATGTACAGGGTATTTATAATTTCAGGGATTATCATCATGCTTAAAGGACTGTAAATTGCTCTGGCAAATTTGACTTTGAGACTCTCACTTATCTCACGGTCAATAGCTTGAAAATGAGGGCAAGATTTCTCAACAATGTGCTTTAAAGATGTACAAAATAGTACTTGACTGAATGCAACTTCCTGGCACATTCTTCTTTATGCCTATTTAAAGAGTCAGAAAGACATCAAGGGAATGCATTGGAGTTTAGCACAAGCATATACAGAAGTTTGGAGGAGCAAAAGTATGAACTAGGTGTTTCAATTACTGTCACTGTGGTTGGGCTGGGTACAGGCCCTGAATGCACGTGGAGTTTTCATAGGATGACCATACAATCATAGAAAGGCTTTGGTTGTGAGAGAATTTTAAACATCATCTACTCAACTTCCCCTTCTATTTTACTGGGATGCTCAAAGCCCTATCTGTTATTATAGGACACGAAAGAACACAAGATCACACTGCTGTTCTCAAGGTGAAGAAAAAAAGGGAAGTTTATTTTCTGACCCTAACATTTATAAATTTCTAAAAGTGACAGTGGATTGGAGGGTGACAATGACACCTCTCTAATGACACTGGTCAAACTAACAATCTATCAACTCTCTCCTCCTCCTCCATAAAGGAATGCAAAACAATGAGTTATTTATAGAAAATGTGTGAGAAAGTTCACTATAAGAATGTCAACATTAGAAAGCTTAGAAAATCTTAAAAAAACAGGGTGACACCTATCCAACCTGGACTTGACACCTCCAGATACAGGATAGCCACAATGGCTCTGGGCAGAATGTTCCTGTCTCTCACCACGCTTATAATGAAATGTTTCTTCCTTACTTAATCTAAATCTACTCTCTTCTGATTTAAAAACATTGTCCTTGTCTAGACACCAGTCCTACTATGTCCTTGATGAAGCTGTCAAGTACTGGTCCCAGTATGGACCTATGGGGGACACCACTTGTTTCTGAGGTTTTGAGAGGAAAAGCAATATTCCTTAGCTTGAGGGCAGGCATGAACACACTGCTGCTGTTCCTGACAGATCAACACACCTAAGAAGGGGCTTTCCTCACTGTGGTGACATCCCATGAACAACTTCTGGCAGACTTGTAGAACAGGATGTCCCTTTAAGATACCATATAGTCATCTCACATTAGTTAAATTGGGACATACCATAGCTCTAAAGCACATTCTTGAAGACTTTTTTATAATTTTCAGGGACTATCATAGTACTTAGTTTTAACTGCTTTGTCCAGTATAACTGCAGAAGATAGATTTGGATTAGGGAAGGAAGGAACTGGGGGACTTTTCACTGATATACTCAAAATGACCTAGAAGGCAAACACAAAAACAGAGAACCATTTTGTAACATTAACCTAAAACTGTTAGCATGGAAGATTTGTGGTCATGATTTGAAGGGATTTTTTATGCCACCTCTGTAGATACTAGAAATGGGAAGGGAAAAAATGGTTGATGGTAATAAAAAAAATATTTTGATAGTGATAAAAATCAATAGGATTTACAATTGAAGAAGTAACATGAGAAAGACCGGGACTCCAGGGGGGAAAAAAAAAAAAAAAAAACAAACAAAAAAACCCCAATAATTGGCAGAATTAAAAGGAAAGATAGATTTTTGTGATCAGTTCACTATCTACTGAACTGATATGTAGAAGCTAAATATTTATATAAATGCTGTGATAAAATGACTTAAAGTTTTCTGGACATTTTTGTCATGATTTTGTTTAAGTCCAGCTTTGACACAAGAAGAAAAGGGAGTAAAGTATGCATTTTAAATTTTTTTTATAGTGAAAAAAACCATGATTACTGATACATGTCTCTAAAGTATCTAAAATTCTATTCTAGATTTTGATTGAAGGCACTTGAAAAAATAAATAGTTAAAATAAGATGTACAGTTTCAGCTTTGGACAGCTGCTTTTTCTATGAAATACAACTCTGAAATGCTTGATCACTCCTCTGTCAGAGCTAGGAAACCTGAACATTAAAAATGCTATAAAAGACTTTTTATACCTAAAAGCACACATGAGGATCACTTTCTCTCACCCAAAGTATTTATTTTTTTGTGTTTTAGCAATTCAAAGAAAAAGAGAAGTAAGAGCACGGAGATAATGTGCTTTCTTCACCTTTGGCAATGGTGCAACTGTTATAAGCCTGCAAATGTTCACAGCTCAAGTGAAATAGTGCTCAAAAGGCCACAGGAATAATTGAAATTTTGGGAAACTTTTCTCTAGACAATATCCAAGGGACCTCAATCTTATTAATTTATCAAAGAATGTTTTGATTGGACTGAAAATCTCTATAATACAATGCTTCTCAATCCAGCAGGCAGAGTGATATAAGAAAAATGAAAGCTAAAATTAGAACAAATCACACTGCAGACAAAGACACATTTTTAGGAGCATGAATCCTCAGAACATCTTGTCAAATCATTATTAGATTTTTCATCAGTGAACACTCTAAAATCAAGATTATTTGAGCTTTATTCTGTCCTAAATACTCACGCTCCAGTTTGTTTGCAGATATTTTATGACACAAAGTGTTATAAAACAGGTTATAGTGATGGAAGTTGTATCTGCTTCCATTCCCAAGTCAGTCAGAAGTTAACAGCAAGTATAAAACAGACAGGCATCTATTTCAACATCAAATGTTGGCAGAGTATGGAAGTAGCTCACTGTGGATCAAAGAATAAGATAAGAGCTGAATAGAATTTTAATGCATAGAATGAGATAAAAATATCTCTAGAGATTTTCTGGTATTGAAACTGTGGATTCCCATACCTGGCGCCATCTATAACCAAGCTATTTTGCAAATGTTGTGAAAAAGCAAACTGCAAGCCTTTTAATAGTCATCGTTCATGGAAAAAGTCATAGCAAAACAAACTGATGAAAAGTTGTTTTCTCTAATTTGCCAACATCAACACCTTGCTGTTTTTGCAATAACAACATAATTCCAATTTAGGGAAAAATTATAGAATATCATAACAAAATTTCTGTTCCTGAGTACTCTTTAAAGTTGTTTTGGTAGAACTTTTTTAAAAAAAACACAACTTTTGTCTTTCTCCCCAAGTTACAAAATAGAAATGTAACAGCTCATTCAGATGAAACACTGATGTCTGCATTTCAAAGGATTTTCAAGGGAAAGAACTAACATGATTCTGGTAAAAATCAGGATTTTGTGAAAAAAAGGCAAAATACACATAGGGAATGAAAAATGAATCCTCTACATGAATTTGCATAACAAGAATTTATAACAAATGGTTCAGCTTTAAGCCAAGTAGTGTTAATTGTTTTTCCTTAGTATCCTGAGATCACAATTTTTAACTCTGAGATCTGGAGACCAAACATTTGTCAGTTGCCCGATTTGTTGTGAAAATGTTATCTCTCAAGTGAAATGTTAATGATTCAAAATGTCTCTTTCAAAATTAGACTTGTTTTGCTACTGCTATGAATGTGTAATCCTATGAGTGGACAGAAAAAGATCTCAGTGGTTAAAGCCAAATATGTTTTGCGGCTGAAGGAGAAAAGAAACTGAGAAGAACTTTTCCATTCGAAAATGATCATTAAATATTAGTTTTTCACTAGATACAAAAAAATAAAAGCCTTTCTCTTAGCTGATAATTTTCAATCCTTAATAATTCTCAATGTTGAATTGCTAAAACCAGAAATGATTAGTGCTTCCCAATACTGTAATACTGCATTTCAAGACATAAAGAACTTAGAACAACATTGGAAATAACAATAGTAATAGTTAATGATTAAAAAAAAAAAAAGCATTTTTTATGTTGAATATGGAAATCTCAGTAGGGGCCAGAAGGCTTTTGGCAGAAATAGAGTTTTTGAACCCCTGATTCCTAGTGAATACATAACCACATACCTCATCTTTGAGGAGTAAACACAGCACAGCTTACCACACAGAGCAAGAAAACAAAGCTGTTTCTCTTGCAGCTTGTTTTCTAAAACTTCTAGAAGTTTTAAATCTGTTCCCTGGCAAACCTTTCAATGTAATTTTGGTCAAATTTCTTATGCCTGGACTCAGACTCTCAAAGAAGGTCTCAAACTAACGGTCAGCGCATAAAATCAAAACTATTATTGTAAATAATGTGACTAGTCTAAGTGTATCAGGCACTGATATTAATGTTGCCTTGAAACTTATTTTGCTTTTGAGCATTCATAGGAATCCCTCAGTCTTGACAGTCCTAGCACACAGCTGGCATGTTGTCACAGTCAGAAAATGTTCCTCTCCTTGCAGGGCTACGTCCGTAGGCAGTCTCATACCATCCCCTTGGCTAAGCAACAACACTGAACAGAAACAACTCTAAATCCAAGTGTCCTACAGCCACTTTCTTGCACAACTTTCAGTTCTTTTCTGCACGGTTCAACAGCTTTAATGGGAAGGAAAAAGCACAATCTTATTTCTCCCTTTATAATGGCTCATATTCTGGCTCTTACAGCACTCTGAGAGCAGGAGGAAGTGCATCTGTCATCCTTTAGGCAGAGTAACTGAAACCCAGTCTTCCACAACTCACCTGTCCACCTAATCATTCAATGGATTAATTACCATGTGGTTTCTTTTTTTATCTTTTAGCGTTTCTTAAGATTGTCTTTTGGATCCTACCCTCAGCTGCTCTGTTCTTACAGGGTAGAATCTGAAATGATCAGCCAGCTATGTAACATGCAGCTTTTGTCAGCCATTTGATGGTGAACTTAGAGGCCAGACAGTGTTTTGGCCTCCTTTCTTCATGCATGACTAAAGCACACAAGCTGGTGATGTAATTTTCAGCCAACCCCAACCTCCATTCCTTTTGTTAAAACTGACTGAGCCTTGCCTCTTTTTCTACAAATCTGAGGGTAGATTTGTACATGTAACAGCATGAATTTGTGAGACTAAATGTATTTAAGAATTTTCAATACCAAATATTTTTAAATACTTACTGTCAATACCTCATGATACTGGCTACACAGGACAATACAGACTGGAATGAGCAGCAAAACAAGCAGGTGAATTACACATTTGCATGAAGTCATAATCACAGCTTAGGTACCAAATAGATGAACTGCTTTGTTACTCTTCAAATAAATTGAAGGAAAATTTTCAGATGTTACAGTCAGTACTTTTATAAAATAAAATAAAATACTTTTAAAAATAAAGTATTTTCATAAAATAAAAGAAAAAGTATTAACAACCAAATATCTAATTAAAGTATGCATTGACAAAAATATAGCAGAAGATAACTTTTATTGTTCATAGGTGAGCTTAAAAGTAGCAAAAAATTTGTCTAGAGATTGCATACAAAATCAGACTCATTACTTGAAATATTAAGTGTTGCTCACAGTATGAATTAGGACAACTCCTTGATGCATCTATTTTTATATTGCAAACAAGCTTCTTTGAACTATTTTACTTTATTTTAGAATTAATTTTACCTTTTTGTAGAAGACTTATAGGGAAATTTATTTAAAAGTTGTCCAAGTAAAATCACATTGGTACTCGTATTTAACTTGTACTGAACTGTGTGCTTGTTTGCCGCAGAAACAACTTCTTTTTGTTTTCATTTTGCATTTTGTCTTGTGCTTTGAAAGTCCCCTATACCTTCAGTGAGTCACTCTCCCTTTCTTTATCATTGGTGCCTTAAATAATTAAATGTTGTGGTCATGAATCCTAAAGTCTTCATTTCAGGTCTGTATCATGATTTTTCTTTTTTTTTCCAGCCATTTCCAGAATGCTTTGTTTAAGTGTCATTCTTATTTATTCATTTTTTTTTTTTATTTCCTTCCTAGATGTATCATGTCTTTTTTATCTTATTGAAACCTGTAAAACTCATGCTCTTTCAGAAATCTGTAGTTTGGTTTGTCCATCCTGAAAGTAAAGGTTTAAATAGCAAAGCACAGAGTACATTTCTGAAGCACTGCTTCCAAAAAAGCAGATATAAGTGCTTAACAAATGGTGGAAAGTAGAGAAGCATTTCTTGATTACAGTTGGTCTCAACAATATCCCATTACTTCTATTGTGAACTGTAAATGGTTTTTCTGACAAAGCATTGTGAGTGCTATAATAAAACAAAATTGCACAAGCAGTTCTCTGTGATAGAACTGTGTACCTTGCCTGTCTAAGGCAAAAAGGAGTTTTCTGCAGCAGTTTAGTTTATTAGCAGAGATCGGCACTACAGAACAATTCAGCTAGCAGGATATCCCTGCTTCCTGTTGCACCAAAATGATATCAGGTAGCAAGAGGAGTATCTGTGGGATTTCCCTAAATGAAATTCCACATGCTGATTTCATGTTTTTTAATTAAATGCTTTGCCAGCCTTTAAGAGGGCATATGCCCTTTCTTATATATCTGAATACACAAGGCACAGGCCTAATTGCTATGTCCTAAAGCAGAAAACAAACCAAAACAAGTTAGAAATTATGACCTCAATTGGCTGGGAAAAGTGCATTGTTGGGGAAAAAATGTTATAAAAAGATAACAAAAGATGCAAAAAGAAACTGAAAGAGAAAGTAAAAGAAAGGTTAAGAAAAGACAACTTTGAGGTTATGTTTAAAATAGAAGCTGTTTCACAGATGCATAAAGAGGGTTTTAAAGAGACTCGGTGTCTCTTTAAAGCCCTTCCCATCTTCTGTGATGTCACGTGAGGCCATCCTGAGCTGGACTTGGGCACAGGGGCTCCAGCTGCCCACTCTGCCAGCGGCTCCCCTGCGTGCTGCACAGATGC
This sequence comes from Ammospiza caudacuta, assembly GCF_027887145.1. Classification (NCBI taxonomy): domain Eukaryota; kingdom Metazoa; phylum Chordata; class Aves; order Passeriformes; family Passerellidae; genus Ammospiza; species Ammospiza caudacuta. Next base: position 74,837,969 of record NC_080593.1, on the reverse strand, counting down.
ACCAAATGCAGCTGCAGCCACTCCTGACAAGCATCGCCAAGTTCACTCCTAAGAGGAAAAGGATTGATAGAGAGGTAAAGGATGATTTGAAAAACTTGGCCAGATCAAACTCTAGAAGCAGAACTGTAGCATCAGCATAAAACTCTGTATGATGACAAAAAAGGGTTTCCCATTTTGCACAACATTTTCACGTTTATAATCGAGGGACCATTCCGAGTTCAAATCCTTTCAGTGTTTGCTGGTGCCCTCCTTTCCCTTGACTCTGGACCCTGGCCAGCTTTAAGGGACTGTGCAGATCTCATTATTTTCTGACCTTTCAGGGGAGAGGGACATGATGAGATTTCTGCCCATGGGAAGGCTGTGTATATTTTCCTATGTGCCCTTTTTCTCCCTGGCTGATTCAAGATATGTGGATGAAAGTAGATTGGTGGAGTCGTTGGTGTTTGGGGGAGGCTTTTTGTCATTCTTTTTTCACCGTAATTCTCAAAATCAAATTTGGCAATACGTAGGTGTTATTTCCAGCACTTTAATAATAAAAAACAATTAATCAGTTCATGGTGATACTTACTGCATGCTTTATAATAATGAGCACAATCCGATGATTTATTTTCTTCAAGGGATAAGAGTGAGACAAAGTAATTATTCTCAAAGAGTCACCTCACAAAATATATTTTTTCAATGCCTAAAGACATCTTTACCATAAGTAAAAAGTATTTCTCCAATTTCCTTATGTTGAATTTGATATTCAGATGGCATCCAATATTAATCATGCATTTATTAAAAATATATTATGCTAAAAAATAGATTAAAATTCAGAAACATTCATAATTACCATGTATACAAAAGTTCCTTACTCTCCACTGTATCTATGAGACCTAAGGCAAATTAGCCGAATGTACTTATGGCATAAGAAAATGTGATGTGGGGTTAAAATATCTTGTAAGGTCCTTGCCTGGAATAAAATATTAAACAATTTCTCAGTTTAGTGGAGAATTTTCAAATATCAAAAATTTGAAATACAAGAACTCTTAATTAAAATATTGGGGAGTACTTCTCAACTAAGAACTAAGTGTTTATTTTTAAAAGGCATGATGTATCTTTATATTTGTTTAATTAATATTTAAGCCTGTAACAAAACACTACAGAAAAGATGTTGGTTTTTTTTTATTTATTTGAAACAAAGAGAATTGGAAAAACACCTTACTAAAACAAAACAAAAACTGGACCAAATTGAACAAATCCGAATGAAAACAGAATAAAACCCCAAATAAGGTAAAATTGACATCTAATCACTGCTCTTTAAGAAGTGGAGTTTGAAACTTCCTTAACTAAGTTACCATTCACCTTTCTATCTAATCACATAATGACAGTTCTTATGGAATCCTAAGTGCTGTATGTTTTTTTAATTCTACAGACACTTCTCCACTACAAAATCCATCTCTCTATTTATATGCATTCCATCTAATTGGTGTGGGATCCATGCAGTCCCCATGCTGCTCTTCACCCCACTGAGAGGTGGGTGAGCAAAGCCCTACAGGGGCTGACCCATGACCTGTCAGGAGGTCCCTGACCATCTCTATTTTCCAGTGCATTTCTTCACTCTTTGATCTCTTTTCAAGGACCTCGTTCAAAGTAATGGAGACATCAGACATCTTCTATGCTTTAATTTCTGAAAACTTTAACACCACTAAAATATTGCCCAGAAAAAAACATAGAGTGGAGAGATATCATTATATGTCGCATCTTTTTGTCCATCAAACATGTGAAGGCAATTAAGCAAACTTGTAATGAAGGCTAGACCCTCGGTCCCAGCTCCTTCAAGGGCTGTACTTTATCTGGTATCTTTCTTGGATACAATGTGTGTGCATTTACAGCTCTGTTCTCCCTGGAGAGGGGATGGCTGGAGGGAGCCTCATCAAAGCCCACTACTTTAAAGGTGAACACAGAAAGGTCAGAGGCTCTTTCTTCACAAGGAGCCACATGGAGAAAGCAAGGGGCAACAGGTACAAATTGCACAAGGAGAAGTTTTATCTCAACAGAAGATATTTTTACAGTTATTCACAGGATTGCCCAGGATTGTGATAAAGTTACCCTCACTAGAAGTTTTCAAGGTGCACTTGGACAAGGTGCAAGATAATTTTGCCTAGAATCTCTGTCCCACAAAAAGTTGGACTAGGCAATCTTTCAAGGTCCTGATTCTGTAATTCTAAATATGCTTTTTGGATTAAATATATTCATTCTGTGATACAGAAACAAGACACCAACAGTTAATTTTTAAACAATTTAAAACTAAAATACCTAGAAATTTGTCATATTTAAGATATAGCTTGAGGAAAGGATAATCATTGATTGAACAGACAATGACATTTCTGAATTACTCTTCTGAATAGTCATATTCTTAAATTTATTTCACTGTCAAGAAGAGGCATGTTCTTGTTTCTTTCCTTGGGCAAAATTCTGCTGGATATTCAGTATCCTTGGACAGTACCTAGAATTTTCAATTCTTACCAAGGAGGCTGAGTGTGCTCTTCATTTCACAGGTTGTTATCTAAGTTAGTGATATTCCTTCTTAGTTTTCACTCTCACTTTTTCCTCAAAATAATTAACTTTTATGGAATCATATTAAGGCACATCAGTCAATTGTACAAGTCATACAGACTGAAAATTGTATTCAGTAGCAGAGTTAATCATTCAAAAGAGCATTGTTTGTTTAGTTTTGTTTTTTTTTACAACTACCACAGGTCAGCATTTTGCAGTACCTGCATGATGAAATTGCACCTGACAAACAGATTTTGGTTTTTTGTCACTGCAAATTTATGATGAATACAGATAATTTTAGAGATATTCATAGAACAATTCTCAGTTGCTATGTAACAGACATTATCCTAATCTCAGCACATTTAGATGGCTCATGGCTGACACAGAAATATAACTGATATTATAGAAGTTTAGTACTTTGGAGGTAGTACACAATGTCACTTTTCAATGCCAGATGTATAAAAAATAATACATTGCTCCACTAGTTTTGGGGAAAATATACTTTTTCTGAACAATGAGCAGAGCTGGATGAAAGAGGATTCGTTACAGCTATGCTAAAAATTTCTTTATTAGAAACATCAATTCTAGTAAAGCTAAAAGAAGTGAGTTGCTACTTGATGAGTAAAATATTTTGTAACTTACTTGATCTTAGGTATTTGGAGAGTTTGTGGTCCAAAATCTGCAAACTTTTACTCTTGCCAATCTTGTTTCTAAACAAAAAAACCCCACCAAAAAAAACACCACAACAGCAATGACAACAACAACAACAACAAAATATATTAGTATATTTGATGATCAAGGCTGTATTTTCTTGCATTTGAATATCAAGGTTTTGAATGATACCATAAAATTGGTACTTACATTCATTTTAGCTAATAATGAGCTCTCCTTTAAGGGGAAAATCTGGAGAGTAGAGAAAGCATTAGGCATGCCATTATGTTAAACAACAGGCCTCTGTGAAAAATGCCAAGGGGTGTCAGGATCTCTACTAAACTGTTTCATATAAACAAACAGGGCTGATCCTCTCAGTGTGATTTCAGCATCATGTCTGTTTCTGCAGCTTTCACTGAGTGCAAGGAAATAAACATACTGAAATTTATGTTATGTGCATGATGTTATTGTTTTTAAAACTCTCTGTTTCAATGTGAACACATAACACATTCAAATAATTTTTCTTTTCTATTTATGAACTGTGTGCAAGGGAATGGAACCAACCTACTTAGGTCTTCACCCTCTAAGGTCCAGTGCACCTTTGCCATAATTCAGCAAAGACATTTCTAGCACTGGAACTTCAGAATTCCTGAAAACAACTTCTAAAGTAGCAGATATATGTCACCTTCAGAGGAAGAAGAGGCTTATTAAGAGTTAGGATGGAAGGAGAGAGAAGGAAAAACTGAGCAGAGTTTTAATGTATTTTAGATTGCCACTGGATTAACTTCTGGTATGAAGCTATTCTTGCCCTTCATTGAAACTATTTTCTTCTTTTCAGAGAATAGAATATGCAATAAGAAAAGTCAGTGAGCATATGAGCATTTTCTATTTTAGAAACCAGAATTATACTATCTTTAATGGGAGGGACCTGTGAAGTTTTAGGGATCAATGGAACCGCTATCTTTTGCTGGACTGAAATCAAGTTTCAAGGAAACGTTTACCCTGCAAGGATACAGTTCCCAGTACTAAAATTTATTTTAACTTGTTCTGTTCTGCTCACAGAGTTTATCTGGGGTTTCCTTACCTAAACAGCTTCTCTACTCTAATGTATTATTTTGTGTTCCAGTAAATGTAGCCTTAGAGATCAGACATTTTGGCTTAGTGTGCTCGCTTAAAAAAAAAAAAAAAAAAAAAAAAAAAGAAAAAAAAAGAGATTAAGTATTTCCAAAACTCTAGATATTGCTGGTACACAATGAAAGCTTGAGATACTGTACTCAAATTGTATGGAATGGAGATTAGAAATTTTAAAATAACAAACAAACAAAACCAAAGAATTCCAAACAAAAAATCTAAAAATTCCAAAGCAAAACAAAACAAAAAAAACAGAACACCCTCAAATCTTTATTAATTTATTCCAATGAAAAAGTCCATAAAATAATTGTTTAACATGAACTCATTGAGAATGTCAAAGTTAATTATAAAATGTGTTTTCATCGCCATAATAACTGTATTCCCTCAAATGTCCTTGGAAGTTGTGTGAACTTCATGTGTCACACTTCTTTCTCTGGTGTCTCTGAGGATTTGAAAATAGAAATTAATTAAAGCTTACCCACAACATTTTCTTTTGAGATACTCAATAAGCCTGAGTGGCATGATGGGGGGATAGCATCCATTTTTCTAAAGCTGTACATTAAATAACTCCATTTGATTTGAGCATAGTGTATATTTTATAACAAATCATAATTTCTCTCCTTGACTATATAACCTTACTACATTAAGACACTCTGCTTTGTGTAATTCAATTCTCTCTCCGCCTCCAGTAAGAGGACAGCTTGAAAACACAAATGTATGCTGATGTCCGGGTCCATGAACATAGAAAATTACATAGTTTAAAGATTTATCTCTAGGAAAACTGTCAACTTTATATATCTGAGGATTTCTATGCTGTTATTACTCAGAGATAAACAAAGAGCTATTTAAAAACTTAAAATTTCCTTTGTTAGATAATTTGTTATTTGATTAACCTAAAGAAAAAGTAGTGTCATAAAGGAGCAAATTAATCAATGATCAAAATGTAATACATTTTCAAAACTAGAGTCATGAATAGGCATTTTTATGCCAATTATCATGGATAGGCCATTGGTCAGTTTAGTATCATAATTCACTTGATTCAAAGTATTGTATAAAACGTGTTAATGTCATAATGCATACTGGCTTAAGGATGTGTGTGTTCATATGAATATACTCTTCAGCATATTTACTAACATTAGGTCTTGTTTCAGTAAAAATCTGACATTTGCCCTATTTCTGCAAATTCAGGACTGTGGCTTTCCATTCTTGGAAATGAGTTAAACAGTTGGTCCTGTTACCTGTTTCTCTTCAACAGGGTGGTCACTGGAGGATCATCAGTTCTGGCAGAAGTATCTGCCTGTCTCCTTCTGGAGGGAATTCTTTGAATAAGATGTTGTTTTATAACACTATGAGCAGTTGCTAGAATGAAGGACAGTGTGAAAGAATAAATGCACAAACATAATGAGGGGCTTCCATCTAAAAATATTTATTCCACCTCCTCAATAATAACAGTTAGAAGTTTTCTGCAGTCTTGCTTCTGAAAATAGCTATGTGATTTTGCTTATTTCAATTGAACTGTTGAAATCGGGTACTCTTCAAAGTGAATAATGACACAGTCTGGGCTTAGAGTGATGTGCATTAAAATTTACTAAAAATATCATTTGTCATGGAACACTCTGTCATATCACACTTCAAAAAAGTTGATACGTGGCAGATGTGATGCAGCAAGTTCTGAACATCTCAAGGATGCAAGCCTCACAAGGCCTGAAAGATGTTGTGTTAAAACACAGTGCCTCAGAGGATACACTTATGGTCTTCCTAGGCTTGTTCAATAGAGGGCTGCTTTTAGGAGCTGCTACATCTCTTTTGCCCTCTGTCTTTGGCCAAATAATTCTGATGTGCTTCAATTTTTGTTATATTAGAGGAGATTTTTGGATTTCAGAAGGGTTTGGTTTAGACATGTTGCCTATTTTTTTCTTTTAATTTTGCTTTGAGGGAAAAGACTCACTTTGTGACACGTTTAAGAAGAAAGAAGAAAGGGTTTCCTTTTAGATTTGCCAATCAAATTTTAGCTAAGATGAGACAAAGTTGAGACCTATCTAGGAATACAACAACAACAAACAGTGACATTTTTTGCTATGTTCTGTCTTCAAGAGGATTTGAATCTGTAACAGCCTTAGAATATGTAAGTGATCTCTAAAAGCTTTGTAACACATAAATGAAGCAAGGCATCAGGTCACCGATTCACTGGAACAGGTATTTTTAATCTCTTCAGCAGTGTGGATTTTTTCTAACAATACAGTCTTAACAACTCTGTAAATAATGTTTAATACATAAAATTGTGACATGCAAATTCTATGCTTCTCTCTCAGAGAAAGGCAGATCATTTCATAAATATTAAAAATGAAATCGCAGCATCCAGTTAAAACTAAGCTGAACAAAGACATAGGCCTATCCTTGAAAGAGAGTTAAAAATGCAGTATTGCAAGAAATATATGCTGTATCAATAAATTTTCTCTTGTAATCTTGACTTTACTGCAGTGTACAGTTTACCTGAAAATCAGTCTGTTTGGCATTTTTATTACTGTTGTGCAAATGGAAAGAGAGTAAATGAACAATTTTCTGCCTTTACTTTCTGCGTAGAGTAATGTTTCATTTTTCCATTTGGCTGTTTTTGTTGGTTTGGGTTTTTTAATCACACAGATGCTTACCCCTTGGTATTTTTGAAACTGCAAGTATTAGTTATGGCAGATTTCTGTTCTACATCCATGGAAACTTTCCTACTATAGTACAAAGATTATTAACAATCTGAGCTGATGTAAATAAAAATTTGGTTTAAATGCTTACTGAAAACACTGTAATGAAGCACCCCATGGCAATTCAGAAGTGTTGAGTAACAGAATGTGTCTACCTGGTAGAAGGCATAAATAATTGCTATATTGCCCGTCCTTTCCCTTTCAACTATTTGGACAGAAGATTAAGAGATCTGAAAGAAAAAAAAAAAAAAAGAAAAAAAAGGAAAAAAAACCCCAACCCTGCACATCATCTAATTGAGTCCTTTTTTGTACATGTTTAATGTTAAAGCAGCATCTGTATTTAGTTATTATGATCTATTTTGGGAGGAATTATGTTTAAACAGGTTTTTTGTGAACATGAAATCCTAATGTATCCCTTGTGCAACATGTCTGAAGCAGACAGAAAGCTTAATGGGGTGTGGTAAAATTGTTCAAATCCAGCTGGACAAACTAAATGAATATTTTCCTTCAGGATATATTAAGAGAAATAAGCTAATAATATTTATCCTTTAATGTAGAAGAAAATTGTAAGCTGTTGGAGTTTTGTTCGCAAAAACTGTTTGCATTAAAATAAGGAATTTCTACATCAGAAATATGGACTTTTGCTTCATTTGATAAACAGATATCTGAAAGAAATAATCCTTGGTAGTCTTTACTGACATATGCCTTCATAATTTTAACTCTTGTCCCTAGAATTATGGAATTTAAAAGACAATATTTTAAATCTGAGAAAGCAAATACACTTTCTGATCTCTGCCTCTATCAAGAATGGCTTAGACCTTCTCTAAATGATAAAATTTAAACTAAACTGAAATTCTGTACATTTAAAAAGATATTTTGCAAGGTTTAGCCCATGTATTTGAAGGAGGAATCTCTTAAGCAAGGTGCAAGAGAAGAACTAAATTTTTTAGTGGTCAAGAAAAAGCTACAGGTTGTCAAGTCAGATTACATGACATGAAAGAGCAATTACTTGATGCATAACCAATACAGTTAAATTTCTTGCCTAAATAAGGGACTTAGCTGAACATGAGCTATGAAAATATTTCCAAATGTTTTCTCTTTGAGTTTTTTCTAATTTTCTATAAGATGTCTTCTGTTTATTTCACATTTATATACATTTCCTTTGTATAAGGAAAAATGTTAATTCATACTCAGAAAAAAGCAGGTGGTCATTTGTGACTAGCATTAACAACTGCAGCAGGTGTACCACAAATAATGCAAAAATGGCCAGAACACCATTTGGCATGTAGCTTCCTGTAGTTAACAGGTAAACAGTGCAATATTCCATGCTGAAAAATAATAACACAGGGTTTGCCTAATCTAGTTCAGGTTAATGAGTTGCTTCACACATGACATGCATGCAGTAATGGCACAAAACTCTGTAATGAATGGTGGTAGCTAATGGCCTGAAAAATAAGGATTTATCTTTATTAAGAGTGGCATTATGGTTTCTCACAGAAGTCAAGGACTGACTCCTGTTTTAGTTTTGATAATCATACCCTCCCCCTTTTCCTCTCCGCTCCATGCTCATTGTGAAGTGTTTTTCAAACATGTCAAGAACAGTACATTTTGCTGTAGAGGTGTTATTGTTTTCAGGGTGAAACTAATTTTGTTAGTTTGAAATTTATGTTTTCTATTCAAAACATAAATTCAGTTTAGTGTCTGCCTATTGTTGATGAGATATTCTGGGAGCAGTTATTTGTGGTAATATCAATTACTTTTAAATAAATCAATTGTATAATTTAGGGCCAGTATATACCTGAACATAATATACCTGGGAATTAAATTTAAGCTGCTTAACTTTCCTCAAAATATCCTCTCCCATCTTTAAATCCTTCTATATGAATAGGAGCTGAGTAGGAAATCAATAAGGCCTAAGGGAAGCATATCTGCCTGGCTAATCTGATAGGTTTGACAAGATACAAGATATTGTCGGTTGTCATCTGGTAAAACTTTTACTTTTCTAGGGAGGAGAATGTGTGTGTACCTATTTTTTCAGTTTTAATTTATTTGGGTTTATTTTCATACATGTTTTTAATTTTAAAAATTAACTTCAAAATTTGGGCCACGTGAACTTTTGTGGCAGGACCACGCCTTTCCCCTTGTCCTGTTTCCTGTGCAGCATAACAATCCAATATGCTTTGCCATGGGGATTTGTTGTGGTGTGTCGTTCAATTTCCCCAGTCATTTCCCCATTTTATGTATTCTCCCCCCAGTTCTGTAAAATGGTTCCTCCCTCCCCTGACTTTCCCGCCACTGCCTCCCTTCACAGTTAGTTTCCATGGTAACCCCCTTCCTCCTCAACAGTCAATCTTCCCTGTTATGTAATTACCCCTCCTTCATTCCCCTTATAAGTAAGTTTTTCCTCCTCCCCGGGCCCAGTCAATCACCCCCCACTCCTCCCAGGTTTCCAGAATCTTCTCCTCTCTGGGGGCTGTGGTTGGCTGTGGTCCCGGGGCCCCTCCTTTATGTTATATTTATTGGTTCGTCTCCCTTGTCAGTTATGTTTGTACCCTTCCCCGATTGGCTAGTTGGGCTCCCCTCCTCCCTCCACCCCTTGTTTTTAAAACTGTACCTCCCCCCTCATTCCCTGCCACTTGCTGGTTGGCACCCTCCCTGCCTGTTCCTGCCATCGAACCCTCAATAAACCGGAGTTAGCCCCCAGCCTGTGGTCACCTCTGCCTTCGTTCCTTCGCGCTTCAGTCCACACCGCGCATCCAGCTCAGCCCGAGGCCAAGACGCCGAGGGGGGCTGGCAGTATATGCGCCGGGGGTGTCGGCCACCTCCCTCGTGACATCAGCTAGCCGGACACTCGGGCCAGATACGCCCTCGCGCAGGGATTCAGAGAAGACTGTGTGTGAGATAGATTTCTGTATCCAAGCAGGCAGAGCAGCAGGATGACCTGGCATTATTTTCACTTTTCTCTTTTGCCTCAGGACACCTTGTTCTGGTGGATCCAGCCTGGAAGCACAGAGCCTGCCATGTGCCCTGGGAGCAGCAGCAGCGGGAGGATCTCTCTCCCAGCTTGTGGCAGAGGCAAAGCAGCTCTGCAGTAGCTGTGGGAAGTCACCACGCAGACACCACCAGGAGCGATGCTCAGGGGCTGTTCCTGGGAGTTTCCACAGTTACTCCACAGAGAAGTAACTGTGGAAACCCAGGGCACTGGGAATATTTCTTTGTCTGCTCTGGGGAACCCCAGGGGAATACTGACTTTGACCCTCATTCATGGAGAAAGTTTCCTAGACTTCAAGAGAGGCTAGAATCCACAAAAGTGTGAAATAGATTATAGGAAGTAGTGTTGGTGATGACTTGGTGAGAAATTTAGGTTTTGGGATTTTTAGTATGTTGTGGATGGAAACAAGGAGAGCACAGTGTGTTGCCCTGAGTTTCTTCTTCATGCTTCTTCTTCCTTCTTCTTCATGGGTTTGGGTGGCATTTTGTAATTGGACAGAAAAGTCTACATTGCATGTTTCCAGGGATCAGTTATTGGGTTAAAAGGGAAAATAACCTAGGTGCCCTTTCTTAATTGGATAGTTTAGTCTTTAAAGACCTTGTAACAAGATATTGACACAGACATCTTTTGTGAAAAATCCTTTCTTGGGATTTTTCTCCCTTCTGAGAAGCTGTGGCCTCGGCAACAAAGTGTAAACAAAGTGTTATCTGCTGCTGTGGAATGCAACAGGTGGATGTGTGATTGGTCTCCTGTGGATGTTTGGATTTACTGATCACTCATGGCAGAGCTGTTCTCACTTTCTGCCGGAACACAGATCTTTGTTATTCATTCTTTTCTATTCTTAGCTTAGCTAGCCTTCTGAGAACTTTTCCTTCTATTTCTTTTAGAATAGTTATAATATAATATATATCATGAAATAATAAATCAAGCCTTCTGAACATGAGGTCAACATTTTCGCCTCTCTTCATCCTGAAAACCCTTGTGACCACTGACACCATTGTTAGCCATTTTGTGCCTTGCTAACAAAAAGCTGCTGAACTCACAGTAGTGAGACTGTTTCACTGATAAGAAATAATAAACACCTGAGTCTGAACATGAACTACTCTCTCAAGTGCCTTCAATCCAGACCCAGAGAAACCAATAGTAATGTATCTGTCCAGGCTACCTGGTTACAAACAGCAGCCTGAATGGAGTTCTGACTTATGTGTCCCTACTTACAACTATGTAAAGTGGAGGAGGACGTGTCTCTGCACTCACTTTGGTTTGGGAACTGTCTGCAGTCACTGCAGGATGCTTCCAGAGTAGTTCTCTGTACTACCTCCACCCTGTTTCCTACGGAGGAAGAACCACAATGTGCTCTACTCTCACACCTCCCACATCAAACTTATCTTTACTCTTCTCATTCTCTTTTCTTCCGAGCAATGTGTCTTTGGTTTGTTTAACTTACATCAAAGTCTGATACATGTTGTTATGACATTGATCCTGTTCTGTTGGAGCCTTGAAAAATTAGAAGTTCAAGGCAATTAAGGAAAATATTGAACTCCATTTCAACTCTTTGGGTCTGCAGGAATTAGGAGTGTAACATACAGAAATCATATATTTGTTAAAACTTTTCTGTGCAGATGTTAAAGTGAAGCTGCTGGAGGACATTCTTTAATAGCTATAGTTAAAACTTAAGAGTAAACAGAGTGAATAGACTCCCTAAATATTTCTACTGTTACCCAACAATGCTGTGGAAGACACAGCAAGAAGCCAGATTTCCTGATTCCAATTCCAATATTGTATGTACCAAAAATCCCTGAAACAAACAACTCATATCCTGATGTACTGGATCCATGAAACTTCTTGAAGAACAGCATCTTTCATAAATAGTATATTTAATTCTATTTCACATAATCTGCAGCTACCAGTGTTGTCCTTAATCATGTCCAAGTTGCAGCATATTTTGGTTTTGTATTCTTCATTTCTGTGTCTAGACATGATACATTGCATTGCATTTTATATTAAGAAGATTTACTATGACAAGGCTCCTTAAGAAGCAATTAAGCATAGTGCTGTGTATCATAAATATGAAGTGAAAAGTCAGAAGAGTGGCGCATCACAACAAAAGCATGTACATGCACTTGCCAAACAACCAGTCTCGCTAAGAGAAGATAGATCCTTTAAAACATTTTTCTATCTGTTTTTTCACAGGCACTTAAAATTCAGTTTCAGAAGTGACCTGTGATTTAGCTCAATCACCATCATTTCTGGCGATCAAAAGGAATGGTGATTATGATGAAAATTTTGAATCAGAAATTATAAATGAACATCATTCATAATGGACCCACTTAAACATATCCCAATGTCTCAACATGTGTCTGGCCATAGGCAGTGCTTAGAAGTTCAGAATAAAAGCATTAATAGAGAATTTTTCCTTTTTTTAAGGAAGCAAATAGATGAAGGCAGCTCTGAAGCTACATCAGATGTACCTATCACCACGAGTTGCACATAGACATGAATGTTCACTAAATGTGTAAATAGAGACAATGCATGAGTCCTTCAAACAGACAGAGAAGTAAATCTGGCACATAACTGCGTTCACAGTTTAGCAAATAGACTTTCATAAATGAAAAATCAAAATAATTACCTGCTTGAGTTTGAGAACAAGCAAAATAATTGAACCTGTTCATTTCTGTTCTTATTTGATTGTGTTTTTCATTTATATTATTTTTTTTCACTTTGATAGTCTTTTATTCTGGGCAAAAAATAAGTCAGCCTTTGCTCCTGGTTGCCCAGAAATATTTCTTCTCCCTGAACACTTCTGCCTGTGGGTCTGGATCTTCCTGACTTCATTTAGTTATCAGCTGTAAATATTTACAGTGGCTATTAATGCACTTCAGCCACATAATAAAAAGATGATAGATTTAATTTTCTTTAAAATAGCGTTATGCCCCATAAGAGTAAAATCTTTGTTAGAAGTAAATTCATATCTCCTTATGGTATCCCTAATAGTTTATAGCTATAATATTTTTGCTTTTGCCTGGTGAAAAGGTCTGCTGGGAGGATTTTGAAATGATGCTATATGCCAAAAAGAATATTTACATTTTTTTTATTTCAAAAGCAAGAAACCCAAAACTAACAACACCAAAAAACCCCACCAACCAATCAACTAAAAAACCAAACAAAACCTCTCAAAGCAACAAACAAAAATAACTTCCAAAACCCAACCTAAAAACCAAAACTCAACATACCAAAAAAAACACCACATGAAAACCAACCAAATATAAACCTCATGAAAACAAACAAATCAAAAAAACACCAAACAAACAAAAAAAAAACTCAAAAAAAAAACAAACACAAAAAACCAAACATCTCTCTCCTTATCCCCCTGGAAATAAAATTCATCCCCCAAAGAAACCAAAACCCCTACAAGCCCTGACTCTTCTAGGCATTTTATAATTGGCAGACTTTTCACTGATTTCATGGTTTGACACTGGCTCAACACCCACAAGAATCTCTTGCTCACCCTCTCCTACCACAGCTGGGTAGAGGACAGAAAAACCCCAAAAAAATGAAGGGTTCATGAGTTGAGTTAAGGACTGGGAGAAAACACTCCAAGGGCAGAACAGGCTCAAAGCTGCAAAGTGATTTTATTGATAACAGAATCAGAGGAGAATAATGAGAAGTAAAATAAGCCCTTAAAACTCCTTTTTCCCCCCAGACTCCCTCTCCTTCCCTCTGGCAGCGCAGGGCATGTGGGTTTGGTCAGTTCATCACCCAGGGTTTTCTTCCACTGCTCTGGGAGAGGAGTCCTTTCCCTGTGAGACTGTGGGGTCCCTCCCATGGGAGAGAGTTCTGTGTGAACTTTGGTGGCATGAGTCCTCCCATGGGCAAACAGCCCTCCCAGAGCTGCTGTGACATGGGTCTCTCTTAATCCACAGTGTGCAGTCCTCCAAGGCCAGGTTGCTCCAGCCTGGAAGCAGGGCCCCTCTCTCCACTGGGTCTCCCATTGGATCACAGCCCCCTCCAGACATCCGCCTGCTCTGGCATTAGCACCTCCCCACAGGCTGTGGGTGGATCTCTGCATCCCCCATGGATCCCCACGGGCTGCAGGGGCACAGCTGCTTCACCATGGTCTCACCATAGCCTGCAGAAGAACCTCAGCTCTGGCACCTGGAGCATCTCCTGCCCCTCCTTCTGCACTGACCTTGGTGTCTCCATGTGGTTTCCCCCACATGGTCTCACCTCTTCCTCTTCTCTGACTAGTAAAACAAAAACTGCGCACTTTGTTTTGATTTTCTTCTTAAATCTGTTATCACAGAGGCATTACCAACCTCTCTCTAGTTGGCCCAGCCCTGATGAGCAGCACATCCATCTTCAGAGCCATCAGGGATTGGCTCTGCTGAACATGGTGGAAGATTCCAGCAGCTTCTCCCAGGAGCCACCTCTGTGACCCCACGCTACCAAAAACCAGGCTGTGAAAAGAACAATACAACTGCAGATGGAAAACCTGTTCCAGAGAAACAAAACTGGCAGTATGGACACTAAAAGCTTAAAATAAAAGAACTGGTTTCTGAAAACTATTTTTTATGAAGATTAATTCTGTCTGAAAATTATTTACTTTCCATCTTAGTGAGATCAGAAGTCTTGGAAACTCTACATGCTTCAGCCTTGAAGAATCAAATGAAAATTTTAAAAGCTTTTTTTTTTTTTTTTTTTTACTCTTGATTATCACTTTTTATCCAATTGCTTTGAACTGGTAAGGTAATTTTACATAAAGAACAGAGTTTACCAAATGTTTCAGGAATATAAGAAATGCTTCCCCAAATGCCAGACACCTGTAACAGCTAGAGTTATTAAGAAAGCAAAAGTGCATGTAATATGAATAATGAAAATGCCTTCACTCCCATGAGCAACATGAAGGTGCATACAAGGACTACATTACAAATATGCTATTGTCTCCCAGTAGACAATAGAGTAACAAGGGAAATGTAATATAACTAACCTACCTGAACTTCAGAAAATTACCTGATATGGCTCCTCATGGGATATTATTTTTTAAATTAGAGGTTAGAAAAGAGTTCTAAAATACAAAATACAGAAATAGCTAGGGGGTCAGATTTTGGTGAAAGGACAGCTGGCTGGCTGACAGGAGGTGACTAGGACAGTTTCTTAAGTTTGAGGCTTGATATTTATAGTTTTTAGAATTTTTATTATTGGCCATGGCAAATAAAAAGAACCAAACTAATAAAATGTGCTGACAACATGAGGCTGTAATGTCCTCTCCAGTGGGAAAGGGGATGAGAAAACCACAGAGACAGCAGAAGAACACCTTGAAGACTGAATTAATATAGATTGGGTGAGGTTCAGAGAATAATAGAATCCTTTAGGTTAGGAAAGACCTTTTAGACCATTGAGTCCAACCATTAACCCAGCACTGCCAAATCCAGTAAAATTCACTAGTATTATGTGGAAGGTTGCGCACATGTGGACAAACAAGAAACATCGTTAAGCTCATCGATTACAAGTGTTAGTGAATGAGCAAAACCCATAAAAATCCTTAGCAATAGGAAAATTATAAATCTGAAATAAATAAATTTTCATTATATGTATCTAATATATATATATATATATGTTTGAGTTTATTTGTATTTTACCTATGTATATATGATTTATGTATGAATATAAATATGTAAAACTATACACAGCAGTGAATCAGGTGTTCTGTTTCAAGCCTAACAGGAAAGTATTTATGCCATTGTTCAAGATACTGTTAAAAATTAATATGATCCAGTGTACACATCCAAAATCCAAATTGCTGTGGACTGACACACTATCTGTAGCTCTTGAAATATTTGCTGTATTATGAGTATAATCACATAGAGTGCTGAGTTCTCATGTTACTGTTCAAATGAGGACTGCTTATTAGGACTGTTCTATGTGTCACCTGCAGACCTCTGAATACAGGCTGATATAGTTTTTGTATATTGTGATGATCATTTTCTAGCAAAAAAAAAAATCAAACCTCTGTAAGAATACAGAGGAAAAGCTCATAAGATCATCAAAGAGTAAGGAAGCTATCGTAATGAAAATTAGCAAGCAACACAAAGACTAGAGAGACTAAATCTAATAAATAGATTGGGGCAATAAAACTCCAGGGAGAAAGAACTATTTAAGCTAAAGAACAACATTGGTACAGCTCAAATGGGAATAAATTGGCCATGAGGAATTTAGGCTGATAATTGGAACATGATTTAAAGCCACAAGAGTAATAAATTCCTTTAACAGTGTTCTATCAGAAGAAATGGGAGTAAAAAAAAGTTTCACCAATGTATGGCAGAAATTATGTGAGGGGGATGTTTGAGGAGCAAGAGACTCAGCCTGACTGAACACACTCTTCATTTTAGGTTGTTTGGAGTTCAAATTTCAAGGCTAAAGTGCTTACTCGTCTTTACTTGAACTCTGAATAGTGGGATCCACTTCTCTTAACTTTGCATTTCCAAACTTTCTGCTTACCAGAACAAGGTTTCAGTGGATCCTTTTTGGTTTCAGGATGTAATCAAGGAACAAAGGCTTTGCAAATGAGTCTATGGTATTTGTGTTCTGATGTTGTTCATTGTTGATATTGTTAGGAGTTTCTATCCCATCTTCCTTCACTTTTAAACACTGTCAAACCCACTACAATAATTTACTCATCTGACACTTCAGCAGCTGTCAAATAATTATTTAAGCAGGACAAAAGCAATTCCATCTTTAAATTAACTATGAACCAGAAATTAGAAGGATGTTGCCTGCCTATGCTTGTGTAAGATTATGACAATTAATATGTACTAATTGGTAAGAAATGTTAGTTAGTGCTTCAGAAGCAGTAATTTCACTAAATGTAGCATGGCTGGAAATACTGACTAAAGCAGCAAGAGACCAGGCTGGTCCTTTTGCCTTAGCAACATATTCCATCTTCTGTGTAGATGTGTCCATTGTGTGAATCTCTGCCCTCAGTCAGCTGCTTGTTAAAACAAAACCAATTAACTGCCAAACATTGATCAACATCTGGAACATGCATCCATTTTTGATTGTACATTAATGTCATTTATCACATTTATCATGTATTGCAAATGAGTAACAACTCATGGGGGATTTGCCACATACCTTTTTTTCCTCTGTATGCAGAAAGCATTACAAATGCAGCCTTGGGTACTGACCGAGGTCATGCACACAATGTGAACATTGTTCCAAGAAGTCGGTTCCAGCTCAGGCATATTGTCTCCTTGGGTATATGTAAAACTATGTTTAAAGTTGCAGTGGCAAGTGTTTAAAAACTAGAAAGCACAGACTTGATTTGGGCTTTTCCTTTATTTGTTCAGTATGGCAGTGTATTTTACAACAGGTTCACAAACATTTTCTGCACCTTTGTGCTTCATTTAAGTCTCAGGGTACTGTCTGAAAAGGAAATAAATATATTTGGTCAGACTCTAAATATCCAGACTAATCCTGTTTCTCCTTTCAAAAAAAAATTCCCCTTTCCAGTATAATTTAATTGTTGATCTTTAAAATAATTAAATTATGTATGAATTCAAGTCAGGTAGAATATGGTACAACAAGCTACTTGCATACTTAGAAGCACATATGCTGGTAAGATTTCCTGAGCTCAGGATCTAAAGCAATTTATCTACATTGTTCAATAAGGCTGAAGCACTCAGTAGATAGGATTCAGGTTGTATAACAGAAGCAGATTTCAGGATCATAATCTTCCACTGTTTTTCTTTTATTATATTTCAGCACCTAATTTTAAATTTAATATAATTTGCTTGGTGTTCAAATAGCAAACTGAATTACAGGTTTGTAAGCAATCAGATTTCTGATGAGATTAAACCACAACCTATACCAGTTCACCATGTACCTAAAAAGAAATGTTTGTTGTTCAGTTTTTTTTATAGAAAATTTGAAAAGAAATTAAATTATACTATAAAATTAAGTTATACTATAATTTTCCTTATGCTTTTAATTTTAAACATTTCATAAAAAGAACACATTTACAATATGACCTAATTAATTTAGAAGCTATTTCTTGAAAAATGTCTATAACAGCAACAGATGGCAAGTAGAAAAAGAACAACAAATTCCTGTTTTGAATATCATCCAACTTGACAAAGAACCAGCTGCTATAATAAGTGGTGTCAACATCTAAAATATACTTTAAAATGAAACTTGCTTAGATCCATTAAATGCAGAATGCTTTAAGGAATAAAAGTTCATGGTTTGTTCTTGTTTATCTCTGTTCTCCCTACTATTTTCTACATTTTCTGATAACTGTCAACACTTGTTTTATTAGTAAGGACAGACAGATGGAAGGGTAACCATATCCACTTTAATAAACAAAAACAAAGTTGTGTATATTGTATGTGATATGGAACAACATAACCAAAACTATAACCAAATTTCATTTCATGAGCCCCTTTCTTTATGAGTTGATTAGAAAATATATTAGAAAATATATTTTGGCTGCTTTTAAAAAAACCCTAGCACTTCTCTTCTTTTTAGCAAAGGACCTTTTAGAAGTAGGCAATCAAAACTCAGGTTTAAACCTTTCCTGTTGTTATTTTTATTGTGTTGTCTATTACAATTCTTATTTTTATTAGGACAGGTGAATGCTTAGTATTTTGGTTTTGGTTTTACACTAGAGCCTGCTATTCTAAATGAAGAAGTTTACTCTCCCCTATGTTTTATTTTAACATCCTTGGGTTCTGTCAAGATATTGAAAAGTTTGACTAGAGGGAAATCACATTTATTTAAAATCAAGAATTCTGTCACGGCCTTTAAAGTACAGCCCTGTACTTGGAGTCGTGTCCCAGAGGAAGCTCAGGAAACATAAAAGCCCTCTAATCAAAAAGCAAAGAGGAAACTCTGCTAAGCTTGGGAGAAAGATGTCATTGCTGTGTGTAGCAGCCCATTGCAGGGTAGAAGCAGGAACTGCTGACAAATGCACAAAGGTAGTCAAACTCCAAAAGCCTGCTGGATGCCCTTTACGGAAAGGATCACCAATTTCCACTGCAGGTCAGTAGCAGTGCTGGAAATTCAAGGCAGATATTTTGATTCTCAGCCATGGGAGGAGGCAACATTGACTCTCTTATCCTTCTTTGCCTGTTTTACAGAAGATGGTAGGATGGGGACAAAAAATGCTCTGTTTCCCTCACATATGTGCTGCTGCAGAATATGGCTTAGCCTTTGCTTTTCTATAAATTAACAACACCAATCACGGAAGGGCAAGGCTGCTTTCAGATCTTATTAGCAGTCCAAATTCCAAAATCAAATTCTGCATCTAAGGGTTTCTCATCAAAATGTGAAACAAAACTAATTCGGATCCCCATCAAAAACTCAGAAATCAGAAAGATCTGCCAATGTTTTTCAGGAATTATACTGAAGATTAAAAGAAAGCAAATTAAAACCAGAACAAACCTGAGATGTTATTTTTCCCCCAGTCATAGAAAACAGCCTTTGACAGCCTCTCTATAGCAGCTCTTCACAATTTCTTCTTTCTCCATCAGCTACTAACTAATTGCACTGTACTGTCTGAACACTGCACTACTGACTGTCTGCTAGATGCAAAACTAGCTGTCAACTTTCAGGAAAAGAAAAGTTGATGAAAGATGTCAATTTATTAAAAGAAAAAAATGTTGCATTTCTAATATCCACAATTTAAATTTTTCCTGGATGCGTGGACATCAGTCATTTCTGGGCAGCCCTGCTGTCGTGCTTCCTTCAGGTGGAGAGACCTTTCCTTTTATCTTAGATCTACCACCAAACAAACCCAATGCCACCAGGCAAGGCACAGTTACAGCAGCATTGTCTCTCAGCCTTGCCACAGCCTGGAAGCACCTATGGAGTCACAAGAACTAAAAGTGTCACGGTGTTCAGGGTCTTTGCTGCAGAAACTGGGAGCTTGAGCCTCAGAAGCTTGTGCTAGGCTTAAGGACTGGGAATCCCTCTACATATCCTTCTAAACAGCATTTCCTAGACAAGTTTTGATAGCCTTAGTAGCCACTCACTTCACATTAATTAAAAAAAAAAAAAGAAAAAGAAAAATCAAACTAACAAAAACCCGCCTCCAAAAATCCAATAATTTTTTTTCTTTAAACTGGAGGAAAGAATTTCATTGCCAATATGTTTTCCATTTAAAAAAAAATTGTTTCAAGCAGATTAAATCATCACTAGTATTTCCTGTGTACTGAAAAAAATATTCTAGCAATCTGTAAGGAAGTGTTTTCTTCAATGTCACATACCTCTTCATATACTTACAGATACCTACCCTTGGGATTTATACTTAATTGAGTAATGGAGAAGCAAAAAACACTTGAACATCCTATCTTTATAATTATGGAGAAGGGTGGTCTTGAAGACAAGAAAAAAGTCATAATTATTCAGTATAAAAAAGGAGACAAAGAATCTGGAAAGAGTACATCATGGATAATGCAAAGAAGATGTACACTATGTTGTAAGACACTGCTCTGCAGACAGACTGGGAAATCAAGATATTCCTGAGCTAATGTTTCCTCAAGCAATTCCACATAATGCTTTTTGAAGATCCATATGAAGCCACAACAGATTTGATCTGCTTGGAAGGCTCATGCATGAAAATGCTGTGGTCATTGTTGTAATGTTTGTGTCACATTATAGGGATTATTGCCATTTATTTACTGTGAGCAGCTGTCTGACACAAGGAGACAGATCAAGGTAAAGAACAAGTTAACTGATCTTTAACTTCATTACCAAAACTCATGGCATGGTTTTGATAACTTTCTTGATTGTGTACTAAGTTTCCTCATTTTTGCTGGCTAGAATAGCCTCAAATTATCTAAAATAAAAACATTTCACCAAATCCAGATACAAACAACCAATTTATCATATTCTTTGGTGAAGTTATAAGAAAGAAAGGATCACTGCAGAACAAGGACAAGTAGTGAAACCTCAGCCTTAGTGGAAAAACATACATTTTTCTCTGTTCTATTCCTTTTAGTTGCAAACACATCAACTCCCAAACTCTCTTGGAGAAGTTAGTGACTTTTCCTGACAAGAACAAGTGAGAGAGCACCAGTGGGAATCTTTCAAAGATGTGAAATCTCTTTACTACAGGTGCTTGGGGGAATTCATTATCAGCTTCATGCCTTTCCTCTAACAACAGTCATCCTTCAGGGGAAGGAATCTTCAATATGTTGTTGAAACTGTGGTAGGTCCCTCAGTGCCTGAGTGCCATACACTCTGAGCCGCTAATTGAAATATCATTTTAACCAATCCTACTAGAGATCCTTTGGTTCTCAAGCTGGTACCTCAGTAATTATCATAGGCATAAAACTGGTTTCAGTATTTTATGTACATAAACCACTTTCTTAATACTATTACTTGTCTCAGTTCTTTGTTTTTATCTCCTTCTTTCTTCATCCCCATATTTATATGGTTTGCTTTGATACAGAATTATCTGATACGTGCAAGACTGGAAGAGGTAATATATGAGTAGGTCAAGCATTATATATTATAAATAAATTCTGTTTCTTTATTGTATCAAAATGATAGCGGAAAACAGACTCTTTTAAAAGCCTGTTAAGTTTGAACATGCAAATCAAATCTCACATGATCTGATCAAGACTGAAAAATTGATGTATAATTCCTTTAATAGCTTGTCAAATAGGCGGACAGTAAAATACCCACACCCAGGACTAGAACAAAAAGAGACTCTGTGTGTCCAAACTATGGGAGCTGGTGACTGTGCTCTGTTTCCCAGTTTACCACCAGAACCCAGACAATCTCTAGTATCCATGACCTTTAGCTACACTTGGCTTTTACTTGTCCTGGCCACTCTGTGGCTCTATGCTCCCAACCATAGAGGTCTTGAAAATAAGAAGGGGCTGCAGCGATGACTGGCCAGAGACCCTGTGACCTGGCTAGCTGAGAAGGTGGCCAACAGTCCCACTGCAGCAGGGGGTGTCAGCCCCGGTGGCAAGGCCCCAGGACTGGCAGCTTCAGGCACCCCTCGGCAGTAATAGCCTTGGGCTGTGCCTGCAGGACGAGGTCTCGGGGTAGAGCTGCTGAATAGGGCGGAGCAGAAAAGAGCCGGACACTCTCTGGGGTCAAACGAGTTTAATGTCCCGGGGGGCGACCAGCAGGGAGTGACCGCGCGAGAAAAAAAAAAAGTTGGGCATGGGATTATAAAGGGAGGTGGTAACTGGAGGTGGGATTTACAAAAAACCAATCAGGGGAAGTCAGGGGACGTGCTTAACATAATAGACTGTAAGGGAGAACTAATCGATACATTATAAAGGAGGGGCCCCGGGACCTCAGCCAATCACTACTCCCCCTGAGAGGAACATTCTGGAAGACTGGGAGTGGTGGGGAGTGATTGACTGGGCCCAGGGAGGAGGGAAAATAATACATATTAGGAGATACAGGGTGGGGAAATTACATGACATGGGGGCAACCATAGCAACTAAGTAATAGACAGAAACTAGGGTGGGGAAAACTGGGAGGACAGAACCATCGTAACAAAGGGGGGGAAGAAACAGAACATACCAACACACCACAACATCTCCCCGTTTTTTGTTAAATAAAATTGAAAAGAACGGAAAAATCTGTACTAAAAGGTTCAAAAGGCTGGATTCCGGGGCTGATCAGTCCAGGCGTCTTCTTCTTCGAAACACAGCTCCTGGTGGTATAAGGGAGGCGCAGCGAGCTCTTCTTCATCTGCGGTTTCCTCTGCCTCCGAAGGATAGGTGTCTCCCTCTGCAGATTCTCCCGCTACCACCTGGTTGACACTTGGAGCTGTGATCTTATTAACAAGTCTTTGGACCAGCCCACGGACCAGCGAAAAGCAAATCAAAAGTAAAAATAAAACTAAAACAACTTTCATAACTGATTCTAGAACAGAACTGGCCCAACTGCCCAAGCCCCAGCCCTTAAAAATGTCCCTCAGCCAATCTGATGTTTCTTGCTCCATCCGATGGACTTGGTCTTTCATCTTCAGGATGGTGTGTCTGGCGTTCTCAGCTCTTGATGACAAATTCATGCAGCAGAGGCCCTCAAACTCCTCACATTGATGATGATGGAGCAGCAATAGGAAATCTATTGCTGCCCTGTTCTGGAGTGTCGCCTTCCTTGTTATTTCCTTGTCTGTGAGGAGGTCGTATATAGCAGCCGAAGTCAAATTGGCTTGCTTAACCACCCAACACTCTAGGCGGCCCAATTCACCTAGAGACTTCGCCACTGATACCCACGGCAACAGAATGGTAAAAGCGACGGTCTTGGAATGGGACCAATGTGTAATTTCATCATCACAGTCTTCTGAGAGATCTTTAAGATCTCTTTTGGACCTGGCCAATTCTGCTGTGATGTTAGTCTTCTTCCAATTCACAATTTGAGTCATGTTGGGGGTAAACAGCGTCAGCTTGCCTAATGTGCACGGCCCTCCGATCAGACCAGAGGGGATGCTTGCCCACGCTCGGTCGCCACAAATTAAGAATGCTCCCCTGGGAAGGGCGTATGGGGTGTGGCCCGTGGTGGTGGGGCCGCTGATCTTTAAAACGGCCTTGCACCACTGGTAGGCTTGATATTCAGCTTTATTCTGTTGCACCACCTCACTGCCCTTCTCAATAGAGGAAAAGGTATACTCAAATTGAAAACAAATAGAGGAATTGGCGGAACCGAGCAGGTGGAGTTCAGTGGGCTCGGAGGGCAAAGGATCCAGCTTTACCACTCCGTCTCTCCAAGCGTTGCTGGAATCAAAACTAGGAAGGATAGTAAGACTCCGTGCCAAAATCGGGGAAAGGGCTGACTGAAAAGCGGAGGGGAATTCACCTGGAGAGAAAGGGATCCCCACAAGGCACGACGACATCGGGTCCTCTGCTGATGCTGCGTCGAGGCAGATATGATCTTGCCCTAACGCCTGAGCCAAGGTACGCCAGACATTCACCTTTGGCTGAGGGACGATCCACGCTGCCCAGGGTGGAAGGAGGAGGCAGAAGATCAGGAGATGTAAAGGAGCGCTTGGGCGCTGCCACAGTTGAGGGCTGAGCTGGGCCATTCTGGCGTGGTGTGGGCCAGGCAAAGGGAGACAAACTGAAAAAACAAAACAAGCATGGTTATAACTTAAATATTTTCTTAAAGAGATGGTTCTGTCTCAAAAAGTAAATTAAGTTCGGGGGAAGAATCTGAGACAGGGGAGGAAGGTCGGGAATCAAGAACGACTCGAAAAGGGGCGCGAATCAATGGTGGAGAGGAAGGGGACCCGGTCGGAGGGAACCTGTGGAGAAAATAAAGGTGAGAGAAAGTGAGAGGTTTCCTCCTCCGCCGCCAACATGCCTCCTGCACCTGTGGCACAGTCTCAGATGTTTTTGCCTGCTTGGGGAGGAAGGGCTTGACCCATTTTGATGGTATCCATTTCGGCCCTGAGGGAGTGGACACGCAAGCGTATCCCCTCCCCCAGGTAACCAGGTCATATGGCCCTTCCATCCGCCAGGTCTCTGGATCCCTTATCAGAACCGGAGGCCTGGCCTTCGGCTGCAGCTGTTGGTGACTGCCGAAGTGCCGGACAACTGGAGGATTCAGGTTGTCAAAAGAGCAGTTTAGGAAGTTTAAGGTGTACAAAGCTCTCGACAACCGGACGTGGGTGGTCTCCACCTTCACTGCCGCGCGTTGTTTCTCCAAGATCCTTTTCAGGCTCTGGTGGGCCCTCTCCACCATGGCTTGGCCTGTCGGGGAATAGGGGATGCCGGTCTTATGCTCTATTCCCCATTGTTGCAGGAAGCTCCGCAGCTCCTTGGAGGTATACGCTGGGCCGTTGTCAGTTTTTAAAGCCCTAGGGATGCCCAGGACAGCGAATGCCAGAAGCAAGTGCTTCTGGACATCCGCCGCCCTCTCACCTGTGTGGGCAGAGGCAAAGATAGCTCCTGAGAAGGTATCGATGGAGACATGGACGTAACACAACCTCCCAAAGGACGGGATGTGTGTCACGTCCATCTGCCACACTTCACAGCTCGCCAAGCCCCTGGGGTTTGCCCCAGCTGCGATGGTAGGCATTTGATGGGCTTGGCATTGGGGACATGTGGCCACAATCGCCTTGGCCTGATCCTGCGTGAGATGGAATTGCCTGACCAGGCCTGGCGCATTTTGGTGAAAGAGCTGATGGCTGGTCTTAGCCTGGCCGAACACATCTGGGAGCGGGCCCACCGTGACAGCAGCCGCGGCCAAAGAATCAGCCCGACGGTTGCCCTCAGCGATGAACCCTGGCAGATCAGTGTGTGATCTTACATGCATTATAAAAAACGGATGCTCTCGGTGGGAGACTAATTCTATGAGTTTTGAGAGCAAATTAAACAATTTTTGGTTAGAGACCTCCTGCAGAACTGCTGATTCCGCTCTAGATACTACACCAGCCACATATGCGGAATCTGTGACCAAATTGAAGGGACCAGGAAACCTCTCAAATGCTCGGACGACTGCGTCTAATTCAGCTACTTGTGGAGAGGCCTCCACAATGGCAACATCAGCCTTCCACCGCTGAGTCTGAGGATCCCTCCAAGTCATTACAGACTTGTGGGATGCCCCGGACGCGTCGGTAAATATTGTCAGAGCATCTAGAGGCTTCTTACTCTGAATTCCCTTGACTGATAATTTAAACTCCGAATTAAAAAGTTTATGGGCCGGCCGATCGACCGCAACGCGGCCAGTGTAGCTGTCTAATGCGAATTGAAGCATTTCATTGGTTTCCAGCAGTTCATTGAAGGTCTTTAATTTGAGTTGGCCCGAAACCAATTGAATTGGAAGGTGAATGCAAGCAAAATCACAGCCTGCCAGCTCCCTGATCCGAGATCTCGCCCTTCGGATCAGTTCGGCCATCAGCTCTTGTGGCCTTGTCATCCTTTTGGACCTGTGGTGGCTGAGGAACACCCACTCTATGATTAAGAGGGGGTCGCCCAGACCCTGGTCCTTTTAAACTCTTGTTCCACTGATGGATCAAGCCGTGAAGATGTGGCAGCTTCCCCAGAATAATGAATTTAAATGGCAGGCCCGGATGGTAGCGGTGGGCCTGCCTGGCCGAAATGATTTTCTGAACCTTCTCCAGGGCTACCTGAGCCTCTGGGGTGAGTTCCCTAGGAGAACTCAGCTCCTCTCCCCCTTTCAATAAATTGAAAAAGGGGGCTAGGTCTTCTGTTGGTATACCTAACCAGGGTCTCACCCAATTTAAAGACCCACACAGTTGGTGAACATCTGCTAGGGTCTGGACTTTCGTCCGGATGGCCAATTTCTGCGGAACAATGGTCCGCTTGGTGATTTCAAGGCCCAGGTACCTCCAAGGTGGCATCCTTTGAATTTTTTCTGCTTGGAGCTCGAACCCTGCAGCAACCAACGCACTGGTTGTCAGGTCAAGCGCATGGGCAAGTAGATCATCTGTTGGGGCACAGACGAGGATGTCATCCATATAGTGATGTAACAGGACGACATCCCCAAGGGCTGTACGGACAGGAGACAGCAGCGAAGGAACATACCACTGGCAGATCACAGGACTATTCTTTAATCCTTGCGGAAGAACTCGCCAGTGATAGCGCTTGGCCGGGGACTCACGGTTGATGGAGGGAACCGTGAACGCAAAACGCGGGGTATCATCAGGATGCAGAGGAATTTGGAAAAAACAATCTTTTATGTCGATTATAGCCAAATTCCAATTTTGGGGGAGCATTGTAGGGGATGGCATCCCTGGTTGGAGGGGACCCATGTCAATTATTTGTTCATTAATTTGGCGGAGATCGGTCAGGAGCCGCCACTTGTCTTTATTAGGTTTTTTGATGACAAACACTGGGGAGTTCCAAGGTGACATGGTCTCCACCAGGTTGCCTTTGAGCAGCTGCTCCTGAACGAGCTCGTTGAGCGCCTTCAATTTTTGTTTATTAAGTGGCCACTGCACTACCTGTACTGGCTCATCTGATCGCCAGTCCAGCTTCCAGGTAGGGCGCTCCTCAGTGGCCACTGCCCGAAAAACCTGGGGAGCCTTTGGGAGGTCAATTCTGGCTCCCCATTGGGCTAGCAGGTCTCTTCCCCACAGGGGCTCGGTGTAATCTAAAACAAATGGGCGTACAGAAGCCAATTGCCCATCTGGCCCCGTCATTTGTACAATGCTCTTTGATTGCTTCGCCAATTTTAGACCCCCTACACCTTGTATGTGTCCGGCTGCGTTTTGCAAATCCCAATGTGACGGCCAA
Source organism: Ammospiza caudacuta (assembly GCF_027887145.1). Classification (NCBI taxonomy): domain Eukaryota; kingdom Metazoa; phylum Chordata; class Aves; order Passeriformes; family Passerellidae; genus Ammospiza; species Ammospiza caudacuta. The sequence continues at coordinate 74,810,736 of NC_080593.1, read as the reverse complement.
TCCCTAGAGGGAATGATCGTCACATCTGCCCCTGTGTCCAGTAACCCCCGCACGATTTTACGGTCTGAGCCCAGGGACAGTTGACATGTCAGCCTGGGCTTTTCTCTTCCCACAACTTGGGCCCAAGCAACCGTTGGAGGTGAGGACCCCTTAGATGACTGGGAATCCTGTACCTCCTCCGGCACTGGAATGGCTTGGGCGATGATTTGGCCCTTGGGGAGAGAAAGCGGGGGCTGGACGCAGTACAGCCCTAATGCAAATCTGTCCCGGTCAGTTGTTACTAACCCCGGGACTATGTGAAGATTGAATGGTGTGTGTTTGGTGTCCCCAACAATGATCCACCTGCTACGTCCAAGTCTCCTCCAGCTGCCGGGATGTTGAATGTCGGCAGTCACCAGGTGGAAATCAGTGTCCGGGAGATGTATTTCGCGGGTCAGCTGCAGCCTAAAGGGAGAAAACGAAGAGGTGGTGGTTAAAGCAGGTTGAGGCTGAAGCCAACAGGTACAGTAAGTCAAGTCCGGTAAGGAAAAGTCAAGTCCAGTAGAGGCATGTGGCGGGCTTCTCCCTGTTCCCTCCTCCCTGCCTGGTGCAACCTTGCCCGCCTTATTTGTATCATGGCGCAGGGAGGGGCTGCGCTCGCTTTCTAGTTTCTTTGTTGTTTTACTTCCTGCTTCCCAGCAGGACACTCCTTCCTTTTAAATGTTAAAAATTCTTGCCGCAGTGGGCAGTCAGGCATCCAGTGCCCCGTTTTTCCACATAGATGACACGGGTGGGTCTCTGGATGTCTCCTTGCAGCTCCTGGGGTAGACATTCCAGCTGCTGCCGCGCTGTAATCCTCCTCATCGGCGCTGGAGGTCGACGCGAACGCCACTGAGTTCCTCTTGTTCTTCAGCTTGGAGTCAGGCGCTCCTGGCAGTGGGACTTCTCGTGCCACGACCTCCATCATTTGCTCGATGGTAGGTCGTGGACTACGGGGGAGGGTTCGGATGGCTCTCCGGCATTCAGAGTTTGCGTTCTTGAACGCCATCCGCCGCAACAGGTTTTCTCTTTCTCCCTCCTCGGAAGCTTGAGTCTCCACGCATCTGTAAAGTCTTTCTAAAAAACGTAAATAGGACTCGTGTGGCCCCTGCTGGGGCTCTTCCTCGTCTTGCTGAGAGAAGACCGCTGGGAGCTTGAAAAAGGCCCTCTCTGCAGCCCGACAGGACTCAGTGATCTGCGTCGGGAAGAGCACCCGCGCCTGAATCGCCCCACTGGCCCATGCCCCTGTACCCACCAGATGATTCGTGGATATCAGTTGGCCATCTGCGTCATGTGCAGTCGCTTGGTTCTCCCAGAGAGCTGGGAGAACTTCCGCGACTTCCCTCCCCCACTCTACCGCCCAGGCCCTAAACTCCATAGGTCCTAAAAGGCTGGAAAAGAGAGCTCTCAGGTCAGCAGGGATCAGATCTCCCGGTGCAAGGGCCGAACAGAGAAGTCCCCGGAAATACTCCGATTCCCGGGAGTACTCTCTCTGGGCCTTGCACAGATCTTTGATCCGATCTTGTGCAATTGGCACCCACTGAGCCTGGGAGCTCCCCTCCCCGCTCAGGCGGTAGGTAACCGGGGTGGCTTCAAAAACAGGGGCTCGCCCTGGCTTCCAGTTACCCACACCCCCCCCCCCGGAACACAAAGCGTGGGAACCGGAAGGGAAGGCATGGGAACCGGAAAGGAGGGAGGCAGAGGCGGGGCCTGGCATCTGGGAGGGGCCAGCTGATGGGCATGGTGGAACTGGAGGTGGCGGCTGGGTTTTCTCCGCCTCCAAGGTGGAGTCCGGAGGCGGGGCGGAGACAGGAGGCAGGGTGAAGGAGGGGCTATTGAGGGGTGGAGCGCAGGGAGGAACAGAGGGTGGAGGCAGGGGAGGAAAGGGTGGATCTTGGGATAGGAAAGGATTTGACTGAGGGGTGAAGGGATTATGGGAAGGAGAAGAAAAAGAGGCGGGAAAATGCACGTGGCCGCCCCCATCTTGGGCTCCATAGGAGCCATCTTGTGGAGGCGGTGGGACATTAACTGGGGGGACATTAAACAGAACACTCTTGGGAATGTCAACCGGGTACTGGGGAGGTTGGGAAAAGGGGTAGGAAAACCTGCTCCGAGGAGTCTGGCCAGGATCTCCTCGGAGTCCTCCTTTTGGAGGGCCAGGTCGGACCGATCGAGAGGGGGCAGAGGGAAGATGGAGCCTCTGCTGTGGGTTGGCCTTGAGGACCCCCCTCAAGGGCTCCGACCGAGGGACACGGGGTGAGGTAGACGGGGTAGGGACAACAGAACCGGGGGAACTGGTATTCAACCGCGACACTGATGAATTTTTTCGCAGTTCCCTCTGCTGAGACAACAATTGCAAAACTTTACCCGCCCAGTAAGCGGCCGGGTAAAGCTTTGCCTCCCCAGAGCTGACTTCTTGATCTAATTTTGCTAAAACAGCTTTCCAATAGAGAGGGTCTCTAATTTGCTCTGGGGTAGTGTTGGGGAACTGAGAAAAAATCCACTTTACTAAACTCTTTAAAGCAACCTTCGGGGGATCTAAACCTCCCCCAAGCAACAAACTTCTAACCTGGTGAAAGGCTCTTTTTAGAGGGGAGCTCTGATGCGCACCCATCGCGTAAATTAAAAGAAAACGACAGAGAAAGTAAAGAAAAGAGCACTCCTCTGATGACACTGACTGCCTAAACCGAAGTAAAAAAAAACAACTAAAACAAGAACTGCTCGTCCGCCCGCTCCCACGCTGCCGCTTGCCTAGAAGACCGGTCCCAGAGCAGGCATGAGCCCCCAACAGCAAGACAGCAGGAAAGTGAAGGAAAAGAGGGGTTGGGAGCTGTCCCCAAAGCAGGGCTCAGGTCCCGGGAAGATTAAAAAGGTGGGAGGGAAGACCCCCAAGGCAGGGGCTTACCAATCAGACGAACGGCAAAAAGAAGATCCGGTAGAGGCAGAACTCCGCCCTCGGAGCTCTCCTTGGGTGAGAGGAGTTGTAGCTCCGGGTCCACCGGGAGCGCTGCTCCTATAACGGAGCCTGCTGCGACCGGTGGTAGATTAGTGTCCAGAGGTCCGATGACCTCGTCCACGGGGTCCGAGCGAGGGCCACGCGGTGGGCGCCAATCTGCAGCGATGACTGGCCGGAGACCCTGTGACCTGGCTAGCTGAGAAGGTGGCCAACAGTCCCACTGCAGCAGGGGGTGTCAGCCCTGGTGGCAAGGCCCCAGGACTGGCAGCTTCAAGCACCCCTCGGCAGTAATAGCCTTGGGCTGTGCCTGCAGGACGAGGTCTCGGGGTAGAGCTGCTGAATAGGGCGGAGCAGAAAAGAGCCGGACACTCTCTGGGGTCAAACGAGTTTAATGTCCCGGGGGGCGACCAGCAGGGAGTGACCGCGCGAGAAAAAAAAAAAGTTGGGCATGGGATTATAAAGGGAGGTGGTAACTGGAGGTGGGATTTACAAAAAACCAATCAGGGGAAGTCAGGGGACGTGCTTAACATAATAGACTGTAAGGGAGAACTAATCGATACATTATAAAGGAGGGGCCCCAGGACCTCAGCCAATCACTACTCCCCCTGAGAGGAACATTCTGGAAGACTGGGAGTGGTGGGGAGTGATTGACTGGGCCCAGGGAGGAGGGAAAATAATACATATTAGGAGATACAGAGTGGGGAAATTACATGACATGGGGGCAACCATAGCAACTAAGTAATAGACAGAAACTAGGGTGGGGAAAACTGGGAGGACAGAACCATCGTAACAAAGGGGGGGAAGAAACAGAACATACCAACACACCACAACAAGGGGCTACAAATATATAGTAGAGATTAAGTAGTTGCTCATCATTACCTATTAATGTTTATGTATTTTTTTTTTTTTGCAGGGGGTGGGAAGGAGTCAGGGAAGGAATGGGTTAAAGGGCATCTGTATGTCAACACTTCAGTATATCTGATTATTAATGGTTTTTTTTTTTAGTTTGCTGAACTACCTTTTTATAAGTAGAGCATGCTAAAGGCCTATGATAACCTTGCCTATCTAAATTGTGGGAGGAAATATGCAGAATAGTATCTTTTTGGTTAGAAAAAGTCCTTTACTTCCAGGTTCTTCCCTTGCACATGCACAGCTGCATGATGAACAGGAACCTTTGTTAGGGTCTCCTCCACTTTGCACGCCACCTAGTGCAGTGCTGAGAATTAATTGTGTCTCTACAAAGAATCATCCATTTTGATTGCAATGCTAAAAAGCATAAGTAAAACAACCTTTAACCAGCTGTTTTCACAAAAGTAAATGACTATTTATTATATTCTTTATAATTAATGAAGACCAAAGTACTTACTATGATGAATGCCAATAAATACCCTCTAATATGCAAAAAAATTTTCCCATTTACATTTTAATGAGATTTGAAATGTTAATGAAGGGAGTCTCGTAATTAACTTAGTGAGTGTCTCAAATAAAAGTGAACTTTGTTAGATAAATTAATATTAGTTCCTCATTAGGATGCTCTAATAGGTGAAAATAATTAATGTTTTAGCTAATATTCTGAAAATAAATAAGTATTTGTTCACAGTTTGTCAAATATTTTTTAATTATAAACAATGAGCTCATCAGTAACACGTGACCTTTCAAATTCATTCCACATGTAACACAAATAACAGGACTCATATCATACTCTTTTTTTAGGATAGCGAAAGATTTTAAGCCATTTAAAAACAAAACAAAACAAAAGCAACAACACAACATATCTTTGTAATCATTTGCTACCTATTTGGTTGCTTGACAGATGCTGAAACGAGGGTCTGCTGAAGTTCCACTTTTTTTTATTAAGATGCTTAATGCAATATCACTTGAGATAAATATGAGCCCAGTTGTCTCTCTGTGACAGATTCATGGCATCCAGGAAGGAAATTGATGTCCAGTACATTTACCTGCTTTCATTTGTGAACATTCTGTGAAAAGTGCACTTTCTGAGTGCTTTCAAGTGGGGACATGTAAAAGGCCCTAGATTTGTTCCATATACACTCACCAACGGAAGACAAACAAAAGAGGATTCAGCCATTTGTACATCTGAACAGCTCACCGCCAAATTTACTTGGAATGGGAAAAAAAAGGAGAAAAACGCAGTATTTTTGTTGGATTCCTCTTACTTCCTCCCAAAGACATTTTTTTTGTTTTTAAGTCAGAAAGAGCATTGACAGAAAATTTTGAAGGATCTCTGAGATTTCACAAACTACTGGATTAAATATTAGAGGATAGATACCTCACTTATTCACATCTCAGTAAGGACTTAGTGAAATCTAAGCAGATTCCAGGAGGACTATTTCCTAAAGAAAGTTTAAAACATAAAGGTCACATTACGAATACATAAAAATGCTAATTCGCACATACATTCAGGAAGGAATATACACAATTTATTGCAATGCCAAAACAAAATTTATAACCACTGATTTAACCATTTGTCTTGGCATAACGGTATATTTATAGCCAAGCTGTTTAAAATATAAATTGTCCTTGCTTCTCCCCAAATTGTATAAATAAATGAAACATTCAACCTTATATCGCAACAATAGTTTGTTAAAATACCCTATATACATAGTTCCCATAACTTCTTACTTAACAAGGTTGATGATCCTGAAAATACAGAAACACATGTAGCTCCAAGGAATACATTGATAGGCATATTTGTCATGTTCAGCCTCTGATCCACGGAAGTGAATCCAGTGGGCTGGCAAGGCTTAACACGCTCTGGAGCACTCAATCCCAGGGGCAGTTAACTAATAGTTCCTTGTGAAACAGTTGTATTGAAAGGTCACAGTATACCTTTTGTGCTTGTTGTGTTAACCTCATAACTTATTTTCCTTCTGGGGAAGGGAACAAGGAATATACATCACTGTACCTGGCTATTTTTCACAGGCCAGCATGATTAGATACCTGTGTATAACAGCAGACAGTTTGATTATCATACCTCTGAAATCATATGGAGTGCTTTCAGATTCTGCCACTATGCCCCCTAAACAGGTGCACAAATCACCAATCTGATATTAATAGGTGCTTTCTCTAATGGGTGCTGTCTCCAGCTGAGTTTATAAAAATAGTGTCACTATGCTTGCTGGATGCAAATTTCTGCTTAAATTTGAAAGACTGCACTGAAATTCTAGTGACTGTTTCAGAAGGAGGCACTGCTTCTACTGATGGGAAAAATATTTGAAGGTGACTCAATTTTCAATTCCTCATTACTTTCTTCTATTCCCGTTCTGTGTCTGAGATTGCTCCTGAAATACCACATCTGCTTTCTTCTTTTCAGACAGCTGAAACTATTCTGGAATAACTGCAATATGCAATAAAAGCCTGCAGTATTGGAAATTATCATCAAATTGTTCATGAATGCAGGGCTTTTACCATCCTGAAGATACCAAGGAGTTGTGACACTGGACCAGCAGATGTGGTCATACATGGCTATGGATCTCTACAGGATTTCTACATAGATTTCACATGGCAGACATTTTCCCTTCCAGGTAGAGTGCTCTTGTTTCATGGGCAACACAGCAAGTACAGCAGTGAAACCAGCACTGGAATTGCTCACTCACTATTCCTCACTGGTGAGGGATGTCATAAGAAGTTTCCAGTAAATCAGCAAGTGCTTACTGCAATGGGAGAGCACTCCTTGTGATGCCTTAATCTTTAGCTTTCATATTTTCTGGATTCTGTACTGCATTAGTATATGACTCTGAACTTCATATAAAGTGTTAGCAAGTTCTCCTCACAGTTTAGTTAGACAAAACAATCCTTTTCCAGCCTGAGAACCAAGGACACCTTTGAAGCTTCAGGCCCAAAAAGTATGAGCAACAGCAAACTGACGAGAGCAATGTGGGACGATGAGACTTCATAACCTGAAGCTGTAATTGGACAATTAATCCTAATATGTAAATAGACCAAAACTTATAAAAGTGTGAAAACTCATGAGCCAGCATCTGTCTTGCGTGCAGCCCTGGCCAGGCTCTTGCGCTGCCCAAGGTGTATCATTTGAAGGCCTTTTTAATAAATGTCTACTTTATTCTTTTAACACTGTCTGGCCTCTGCTCTAGGTAGCCTCTCAAGGCATCACTTGTGCTATTGAAACATCAATATGGAACACACAATGGACACTGTAGTAGTGTATGTTCTGAAAATATCTGGGACCTGTAACATTTTCAGAACTTATCAGTCTGCTGAGTAATTACATACTGTTAGCCTCTTGTGGTGCTAAACCCCTTGATTTAAGTTCAAAGATATTTGACTATGGAGGAAACCAAACTAAAAGGTAAAAGTGGCCTAAGGGAAATGACCTCCTATTCCAGCAACAAACCATAAGCACATATTCAATGGGCAACATATGCTGAGATGAATTCAAAGCCTTTAAATTGAATCAAACACAGATGTAAGTGAGCATTCACCATAATATGGGAGGAAAAAAAAACCCATGAAAGATGGCAATAAATGGAGATACAGATACTGTAACAATAGCGGCCAGGCAACATGAAAAATTGCAGTTTTATAAAAGAATAGCTCATGTTATATTGGGTGAAGATACCTTTCTTTCTTGCTTGACTTTTAGAAATATTAATGCATCACAATTTATATGGAGAGATTGGACTAGCTAATACTTAATATTTTAATTAGAGATCTCCAGCTTCTTTTTAGAAACACTTGGAAAACAGTAAAAGGGACCTACACATTACAGGATTAGCCTTGACAGATCCCCGTACTTAGCTGGCCTATTTTGCTCCAAATACAAATAGCTAATACAAAGCATCTAAGGCTTAGTGATCTAGCAACATAACAATGATTTGCCTTTGGGAAAAATCAATTCTATCAGCTTTGTTACGGAGCAGAAATTAGCAGTCTTGAACAAATAGTCACTCCCATAGCAATGTTTATCACTTTCTGCACGACCAGAATAGAAGGACTCCTTTTACCCTGTCTCCTCTTGGTTAACAGCAGATGCAGCCTTCCTTTTCTCTTGCATCTTCCCAATTCTCTGCTTTTCCACTGAGTGATGAAAAATGCAAAACAAGAAAGAAAAACAACAGCAGGAAAAGTGTGACTTGGAAATGTATAGTTCTCCAAATGTTCCTCATTTTTCTTCCCAGTCCTTGGGTTAACATTATCCTCTGAATAGAATGAAAAATGTCCAAAACATACTCCCTCTATTTGACTTCATTTTTCTTTTTTTCTTCTCATCTGGCAGGGGACACAAAAAGACCAGGAGAGAAAAGAGGTGAGACCCACCCTGTACCTTCTCAAAAGGGAGGAGAAACAAGCAGTGGGACTGGTTCACCTGCAGGAAAGAGGGTTGCTTCTTCTTCCTTTTTCTAAACAAGAGGCAAAGGACATCTCATTACAGGTTTCCACAGGTTTTCCAGAGCAGAGTAGATAAAATGAGCTTACCAATATTTTCTCCTATCCAAATACTCAGGGATTTTGGATGTATTTAGTCAGGTAGCACAGTCCAGAAATTCAAGGCATGCCTTGCTCTGTGATTTTGAATGTGACTCTTGCCTAAAAACATTGTATTTTGGAAAGGACACATAATTCCTTTTTCTTCTCCAGGAGCAATCATGTCATATCTTCATAATTTGATACTGTAATGACAACTGGTTAGTTCTCCATCACTCTTTTATCTTTACTGACATTGTAGAGTAGTTAATACATCAGCTCACCAAAACCTTGATGTAAGAGAATAAGGTACTGCATGAAACATTTTTCATATGATTGATGCTATGCTAGGTATTAGTAAAATAGAGAGAAATCAAACTAAGGGAAATTTAAATCAGTAAAGAGAGAAACAGAAATAAAAGGGATATGTAATATTTTTGCCAAGGAAGAAAAAATTATTTTGAGGTTTGAAATTAATGCAGCATTCATAAAGCCAACTTTTCTATCCCTAAAATTAAAACCAGTCATATTCTAAGATTTTGCTTTGAAAAGAAATAACAATTTTCATTGCTTGAGACCTTTCAAGGAAGTTTTTTTTTTATTTTATCCTTAATATTTATCTTTATAATTACTGTTTTATTATACAGATCACATAATTTATAGTATTCTGTTCTAGAAAGATCTGTGAAGCACATGAAAAAGTCTTCAGTAAAACCAGCACCAAGTGCTTTTGCCTTCTGTTGCCATTCACCACTCTTGCTTACAGAACCCACTCAAACTCCAATTAATTGAACATCTTGCACATTCTCCACTTCTACTAAAGCAAAAGAAGAGTGGAAATGGAGGACAACACTTTGAGATTTACTGTGTGTACACAAAGCATTTTTCCCAATTGATTTGGAGTGACTGATACAACTGTGAGTGTAATTCCATTCCCAGTATTTATGTGGTTGGCATTGAAGTTCCTCTGTCAAATGTACTTTGCCAGAGTGAGTAGGAAGATTGGAAGAGACAATAAATTGTCTTGATCACTTTGGCTTTTGAGTTTTTTTCAATGCTAAAGCAGTTGCTCCTTTCAACAAAATTTGCTACTTTTGGAACTAGAAATGAGAAATCTAGTATTTCTCATCTTGCCTATTTGTAGGAAAACTTGGCATGTGTTCTTTCTCTAATTCCTAATATAATTGAGCATTTCTTAAAAATAAAAGCATCATACACATGTATGTAACTGTGTGTAATACACACAGACATAAACAGACTACCGACCATGAGAATGTGGTGATGATAAAGTAGCATTAACTGTTCTCACTTATGTTGCCCTTTTCATCTTTAAGGCTTGCCAAATTTAAGAATATATGGTTCATCATGAGATCAGCCCAGGAAATGGGACTTTTATCTGTATGAATAGTTTCATTGAAGATTATGGGATTACCCACAGCAGCAAGCAATGGCCTACCTTGTGCTTCTGTGGTATATTTCAGTCAAGTTTATGGGAAGTTTTAAATGTGGGATGTGAATTACTAAGCCAAGTAAGCACTGAGCTGTGCTGCACAGAACTATGAGATAATGCATCCTCCATATGCTAGAATAGAAAGAAGCTTAAAGATATACACGTAAATATTTCAGAATTACATCCTAAATAAACATGCCAAATGCAAAGAATTTCAAGCACAGTATTCTTTTCTGTAAATGAAGAGCACAGCAGAATATCTAATAAACCCTAAATTAACTGTGGCTGTGCCCTCTTAATTTTAGTATATTACTAAGTATATTACATAACACCTAATGTTATCAGCTAGTTCATATTATCAGCAGGTCTCCAGTACATATACAGACTTTCTTTTGATCTTTGCTGTGCCTAAACTAAGGCAGGAATGGGTTCATGTCTGTGAGTGTTTGTAGGAAAACTTCCCAGCGTGATCATCCAGGAGGCAATCTGGCAGTCACACCTTCGCCCCTGGGCTGGGGCTGCAGCCCTTTCTTGCTGGGTGTCTGCAGTGAGCTGAGAGGTGCCCTGCTTGGCTTCCTACACACTCAGAGGCACACCAGGCCTCCATCAGCCTTAGATTTCCCATAGCAGAGTCTCAGACATCTCAATCCTTAAAATGATTTAATCTTGGTGCAACAACTGAATAAGAAATCATCAGCTCAAGCTGGTGCCTCTGAGGAGGACCCCAGACAAAGGAAACCCTGGGTTTTTATACCTTCCCACTCTAAGCACAGGAAGGTGTGATGTCCTCAGCTGCTGCTGTATCTCTGAGAGCCCAATCCCCTGGCTGGGCCACAGGTCCCAGGACCTTTGTTCTGCACAGGGTCAGCATTTCATGGATCCTTGCCTGGGCTCCCATCCAGAGCTCAACCTGCAGCTGCACCTCGAGCTTCCTACACTGAATGTATTCCTCAGCAACAGTGAACTTCTTTGTATTTAATTTCAAAATAGAAGTATAAAGAGTCACTTGTAAAAAAAAAAAAAATAAAAAAAACCTGCAGGACACAGTGATAGACAACAGAGTAGAAGTGGCAAAGGAAAGAGGTAGTTTCTGTAATAAATATGTTAAGTCTACAAGTGTTTCTTTTAGTTCTGTGATTTTACATGTATCTGAAATTTTAGTGATATAAATTCTCTACAAAGAGTAACTGTATCTCAGAAGAATTGCTTCTCCAAGCTTTTTCCTCTGGTTTACAATCAAGTAGAGGTATGAGCTATTAACAGGCAAAAAATATCACAAATCATGTATTTTTATTTATTTTGCAAAGTGTAGGATTGGTTCTACATACCCACATTTGCTTTTCTTCAAATGACTAAGAATCCCTGCTGTCAGAAAGACACTAACCTGGATGCTGCAAATATATCAGGACACAGTCTTGATTATTGGTCTTTTGGATACTTAATTACTAGAATTGTGTTTAGCTGGTAGATATGTAATCTGAATGTTTTACTGGTATCTTTGATTTCCTCTCCATATGCAGCAGGCAATTGGTTAGATTTATCATTTTGCTCCTGTGCAGAGTGAGTCCCTATCTTGGCTGTTCATATGGTGCCATATAGACTATAATTATTTTAAGACTTTACTGGAAAATTCTGTGCTTTCAAAACTGTTGCAAATCCACCCTATTTTTATTTGGAATATAATAATAATAATAAAAAATCCCAGTTTATTTTACCCTTCATTTGCACTGAGTATTTTTGTATCATATTTACATGGCCTTCCTCAAATTCTTTGGCAATGGGAAATATCACAACACTAACAATAAATTTTATGGAATGTTCAAGTATAAAGGTGGTCTGTATATATATTATTTTCTACATCCTTCTTGAATCACAGTCAAGTTCTTGCATTTAAAAAATCAGTAATGCCATAATGGAGAACCTAATTTCAAGCTAAAATTGGTGGCATTAACATGCAGCAAAAAGGACCTTAACTTTTTTAGATGTGTCCTGATGAAGCAAAAGGGAATCTCTGAAAATATGATACTGCTGTATGCTCACAAATCTTGCTTCTAAAAAATAAAAATACTTCTGGTATGCATCATGATGAAGACATACTCATCGCATAATGACTCAACACGGCCTTCTGTCTCTTGTGTGTGATAAGTGGGTAGGCTGCAGGAATAAAGTTTAAAACTCAAAAGACAAGAAAATTGCAGCTTTGGATGAAAATTTGAGATATGGTAGACTCAAAGAGCTATCCCATCTTAAAACTCACTTGCAATTACTCCTCCTGCCAAACTCATGCTCCTTTGGACAAGAACTTAGGGAACAGGGATATTTCAAATCCAAACTCGGTTACAGAACAGTGTAATGCTTATATTAGGCTTTTCAGTATAGTCTTAGCCCTAACCACAGCAGCAATGTGCTTCCACACCCACTGTGGGAGTCCAGAGGAGACAAGAGCATGCAGTGCCTGGCCTCAAGCACCACAAAATGATGGGGTGACAATTGTTTTCCAGCTAACAGCAGAAGCAGGCCACACAAGCTGTCATCTTCTAACTGCCCAAACATTTCCATAATTGCTTCAAAGTCAAGTAATTTATACAGGGTTGTTCAGCTTTAGAGAGAAAAAACACACAACATTTTGAATTTGAGGTGTACATTTATGATCAAATAACATTCTATATTGAAAAGTAATATTAAAGGAAGCAAAAAAACCCGCAAAACACCACTTGCAGTATTCTAGATAGCACATGCAATTCTATGTTTACCTTGCATTTTATATGCTTGACAACAGTGGCATTTGTTTGTACTCCTAAAATATATGAATGAAATTCTAAATGATGTATTGTCTTGAAATCAGCAGTACTGCTGACACATTAGCCATGGTAATGTATATGAGGATGAATGTCCATGTTCTACCCTTTACAAATCTTTGTGAATTCCCATGTTCATCTTTACAACAAGCTTCACTGCTTGCTGGTACATAACATAAAATCCCATCTATACATTTGTATAGGCGGAATTAATGTCTCAAACTTGAGTCAAAAGATGTGCATGTTGTTATAATACAGCACTGCATTGTAAATTACAAATATTAGTGAAGAAATAATGTTGACTTGTGGCAGGACTTCCCTTTAAAGAAAACCTTGCAGAACACTACAATTTGTTCATATGAAGGACTTATACTTCTTACACTGGGCAGAGTATGAGATAAGATATGAGATATTTTGTGTTTATTTAATATATATCCTAGATTTGGTTTTACTTTGTCAGTCTTAGTGATAATCCAGCTGGAGCAAATTTAAATAAACTCACTTCTTCTGTGATAATAATTTTAATATTCAAATGCAAGCAGAAAAAAAATGTGCTAAAAAGAATTGTGCACAGTTGTATATTCGTAATCAGAAAACCTACACACCTTGAGACTTAGAAAATTCATACTTCCAGACAAAAAGTACAAATGTCAACAGGATAAAGAAATCAGTGATAGAGAGCTTTGTGATGTAGAAAAATAAGACTATAAAGGATTTATGCCTTATCACTTCTGGGGAAAAAGGAGTACTGAAATGAAATTTAAAAATATTTATAGCTTCCAAAGCTTCTGAATTTCAAAAGGGTTATTCAATTTTTGAAACAGTCAGCTTTAGGACTCACAGGTGAAAAATTGTGTTTCCAAATATTGTATTTTGGAAAAGAATGAAAAAAAAAAAAACCAAATATAAAACAGCCAAACATTTTCAGGACAGTTTGAACTATTTTGCTCTGTTCTAAATGTTTCTTAAATAGGCTGTTATTTCAATCTCCATCCCTCCTATTTTTTCTGCAGATGTAAAAAAAAATATTTTAATAAAAAAATGATTCTTTAATAATTTGATAATACAATTAAATGGAAAAATCATAAAAGGAGCATCAGTGCCACTTAATAAAGTTTACATTTCCATATCTAATGTTAGGAAAATCTCCTTAAACAAAGAAATCTGGTTCATACTTTTACAGGCAGCCATTCTGTAAGGTTCCCTTTCTCTTTTCTTTCTTTTTATTATTTTTTTTTTAACTGGAGAAATCTCACTACTTGACATTATTTTCTGTACACCATCAAAATGTGCAGACAAAATTTCACCTAACTGCCAGTATGCATCCCTCAAACACTGACAACTCGGAGACACCAAAATTATTCTATTAAATTATTAAGAATCCTGATATTTATCTCCTCTAAATGTCACTATGTGTCAAATAGAGTAGAAAAATTATATCCAATGATAAGAGTCTCAGTCAAGACGAAAGATTCCTATTTAAAAAGAAATGCCAGAAAACATTTAGAAATAATTCAAGAAATAAAATAACTCTTTTCAATTTATAAGGTATATAAATGGGATATGATGTCAATTTATAAAGTTCAGTCTGTAGTCAGAACTCCATTTCATTATCTGGTTTTGAAATAAATCACTTTAAAATAGCCCCAACATTTAAAGTTTCATCAGACCTTTACTGAAAGATCAGCCCAACTAAGCAACCAATATTTGCTATTATTATCGAATCCCTGTAACTGAGCAACATTTAGCAAGTTTGCATAATCAATACCTCTCCTCTGAGCAGAGAGAGCTATAAAAGCTTTAGCCTGCATAAAAAGGTCTGAAACAGTACGAGAAATCCCTGTGAGGGCAAACGCACAAGTGAAAATATTTACCAGTCAATAAAATGGATCCCATTGCCTTCTGTTGACAAAGCAGGTTGCACACCACATGTAGCCCAAGTTAAATTGTTCTCAAGTTTTAAATGTTTTTCACTAATGTCAAATGAAAAATCTATTCTGCACCTCTGACAATAATAACAATATAGCAAATTTCATGCTAAGTAATATCTTTGCAATTTTTCTTTCTCATAATCTGTTCCTAAGTACTATTCCCAAGGCATTAATTCACAGTTCTACAAAACAAAATGTTGCATAGTTTTTGAACTTTAAGATCCACCAATCTTGGTTCATATTGAGAGTCACCTTTTAAATATTTAATTAGTATCACTTTATGAGGTGAGGGTTTTTTCCAGCTTTTGCAATAGTGAAATGATCTCTTTCTACCTGATGTGATTAGCATGAAACAGACAGTATGATTCAGAGATTTAATAAGTAGATTTAAGTTTTTCAAACTTTTATGAAACAGTTGCAGGGGTTTAATTTACTTACGCTGCTAGAAGTATAAGTAATATTTTCTTTAATGCATAAAGGGGCAGAAGCGTGATAATCTGGTTTAGGGTGCCAGGCATGTCCAAGGGGAGCTCTCACATCCCTGGAAACTATGGAGCTTCTTCTGTCATGCAAGAATGCCTGTTATTGTTAGAAGGTGCATGAAGTTTTTCTGACCAGAAAAAGGGAGATAAAATTTTTAAAAATGTACTGCTTCCAGAACATGTTTGCTTGTTGACATTTCCAGGTGTATCTACTAATTTTGAGCAAAGGTTTTATTTCATAGAATCATAGAATGGTTTGGGTCTGAAGGGACCTTAAATATTAGTTAATTCCAACCCCTTGCTGCAGACAGGGACACCTTCTTCTAGACAAAGATGCTCAGGCCTCCATCCAACCTGGTTTTTTCATTATTTCATTTTTTATACCTGAAAAATGAGCTACTTTGCAAGTACTTATTTTTTCTTCTATTAAATTCTCATTATGAAAGGTTTCTCAAAGCCAAGATAAAATTTCAGGAGGAAAGCACAGAACAAATTCCTATATAAACCAAGAGCATAGCAGTTGTCTGCAGTATGAGTGATACAGATTGAAATTCATTGAAAGGTACAGCACTGACAGTTATCCACAACCATGACTAACTATAATATATGTAGCCCTTTAGAAGTCTTATTCTAAAATATAGCATCCTTCAAAATGTTTTGATACAGACTCCTTGCTATTAGAGAGTTACCACTTTGAATAAATCAATAACAAATCCTTTTCAAAGAGGCTGTTTTCTCCAGTATTTGATTGCAATTCTTTTGTATTGAAAACATTATGGCTATAAGCTCAGCTTTCTTGTTAAAAATGAAACCATTATATCAATCTTTGACTAACAAAGTCAGTTTATTTATATATTTTAATTACTTTCTTCTATATGTTTTAAAATACTTTCTTCAGTGAGATGAAGTAATTTTTTATGTTCTGTGAATTGTGATGCATACACAGCTCTTTCTTTCTAAAGAACTAGCCAGTGCTGTTTAATGCACGGTTTCTCTGAGAAAAAGAGGTAAGGGAAAAAAAAAAAAAAAAACAGAAGAGAGGAGAATGGAGAAATTCCTATAAAATTTTACTTCATAGTGGAAGAGTTAATGAAATTCATATTTAATCTTTCCTAGACAAGAACTCAAGACATGTATAAGGCAACTGTCTTTCCTGGGCGGTCACACATTGGTCCTGCTACTCCTCTCTCATCCTCCATCACATCCTGTTTTTTCTGATTTCCATTTTACAGATGAAGAAGAAAGGCACCAGCCACAGTAAAATTCACATGAAGAAAGGACAAATAACCTCAGCAGGCAGGCTTGTAGCTCTTTTACACACTGTCCTGACATATGCACAATCCATAAACCTTAATTTTTGTTCCATTCTCAATGTGTAATGACTACTTGAGATTACAGTTCACAGGGACAGTATTAGTCAGTAAAGTCCCATGTAAACTACACAGTAGTAAAATTAGGACACAAGGCTATTGCTTCACATACTACAGTTCTGCTGTATAAATATTTTGCTCTCTGAAACCACACAGGATTTTGTGCTACAAACTTTTCTGTAAGGGATTCATCTTACTGTGTTTTAAAGAAAATGGTAGGAGGGCATGCTTTCATCTCAAGATCCATATAGAATAGAATAGAATAGAATAGAATAGAATAGAATAGAATAGAATAGAATAATCTCAGTTGGAAGAAACCTACAATGATCTAAGTGCCTGACTACTTCAGGCCTTGTTGTTAGGGTATTGTCCAAATGCATTTTAAACACTAGCAGGCTTGGGGTATTGACTATTTGCTAGGAAGCCTGTTCCAGTGTTTGATCATCCTGTTAATGAAAAAATGCTTCCTGATGTCCAGAATAAGACTCCTCTTGCCATTAATAATAATTTGCCACATTCCCACAAGCCCTACCTATGGATACCATGGAGAATGTCTCAACACCTTCCTCTCCATTTCACCTCCTCAGGACGCTGCAGAGAGTAATGAGATCACAGCTCAACCTCCTCTGGTCCAAAACAGAAGAGCTTGAAGTACTCAGCAGCTCCTCATAAAACATTTCTTCCAGGCCTTAACCAGCATTTTTACCCTCCTCTGGAGGTATTCAAGTATCTACACAACCTTTATAAACTGGGGGCCCAAAACAGCACACAGTACTCAAGGTGAGGCTGTCACAATCTCTTCTTTTGCCTGGCTGGTGATGCTGTGTTTGATGGACTGACAGGCCACACAGTGTTTGCCCTCTGGACCACCAGGGGTCCACTGCTGATGCACACTGAGCTTCTGCCTACCAGCACCCCCACGTTCCTTTCTGCAGGGCTGCTCTCCAGCCACTCTCATTTATATTTGTCTCTAGCATTACTCCATCCTAGAATCTGGCATTCGGACTCTGCAAACCTCCTGTTCTGTCCCTCAAGAAAGTTAACAGTACCTCCCAGTTTAGGATCATCAGCAAACGCATTAATGTTGCAGTCAATTCCTGCATCCAGATCACTGATAACCTGATTGAACAGGACTGGCCCTAGAACTGCACCCTGAGAAACATCGCTGCTGACCGGTCACCAGCCAGATGTAGCTTCAATCACCACAGCCCTTTGAGCTCTGCCCTTCAGAGAGTTCTTCACCCAGAGCATCCTAAACCCTCAGCAGGATGTTGTGAAGGACAACATCAAATACCTTCCTAAGCATGCAAAAATCCTGCAAGCATTGTGTTTCTTCATGCATGAAGTGAACCCTGTAATAGACATATGTCAAATTATTTAAAGAGGACTTTCCCTCTATGAACTAATTTTTCCAGGAGGTGAGGTTAGACTGTAGTTTGCTGCAGCCATGCCCTTTTTGTAGATTGTAATAACATCTGTCATCTTCCAGTCAGAAAGGATCTCCTCAGACTCACAAGACTTTCAGAGATGATTGAAAGCAGTCCTGCTAGGACATTTACTCGATCCTTCAGAACTCTGGAATGAATCCCATCTAGCCCCACAGACTTGTGGACTTTCAGCTGATAGTGTTGGTCCATTATGATTTCAGTATCCACAAATGAAGGATCTCGGTTCCCACAGTCCTGGTCCTCTGACTCTGGGGCCCAGGAAGCCCAAGGGCTACATAAATTAATAAAAATAGAGAGAGGCAAAAAAATCCACTGAATGCCTCTGCTTTTTATTCATCCATATTAGTCAGATGATTGTTTTCAACAACTATAAATCCAATGGTTTTTAGACCTCTTCTTGCTATTAACATAATTTAAAAGTTTCTTTTCATTACTTGATACAACACTGTCCAGTTTCAACCGATTTTCAGCCTTTAAAGTGATCTCCCTGCATGTACAAACCACAGTCACAAAGACCTCCATCTGCATAACCAATTGATGGATAGATGATCCCTGAGCACAAGTAAAGGAAAATTGGGACAGACATGAAGATATTTGGGAGAGAATTTAGACCTATGCCACTTATTTCAGGGAAGTATGCCTGATACTAGCCATGGCTGTTCTTATCTGGGAGGACTAAGGGTTTGTCCTTTCTAGGTGATGTTGTTTGCTTAATTTGTTAGTTCTAATGAATAGGCCTCTCAAATGACATGAGGAAGCCATTAATTTCTTTTCAACATATCCCAATCACTTTTCCAGCATTTTCATTGCCATGGTACATCTTATAGTGCTTTTTATAGTTCATAGGTAAACAGTTGTTCAGTATCTTTCCTCCCAAAGGCTACTACCTGCTTGTTCAGTCTTTTGTACCTAATATCATTTTATCTGCATTGCTACAAACAATACTATGTTTTTATTTTAAAATAAAATGCAATAACTAAATGCTTTTATTTGTTTTGATATTCATCGGCCCCTCAAATAGACTAGCATTTTGTGTCAATACAGTAGCATCAATGTTATGATGAATTTATACCCTGAACTATTTGGAGAACAGGAAAATGAAAGATGTAGGGAAAAAATCTAATATTGAAAATTACTTACTACTAGAAAAGGCTCTTTTAGGATCAAGTAGATTCCATATAATGCATTTTAAAAAGATTTGGTTTATACACAGCTGCTTTCTTTTTGCTTTAATTTCTTATAGAAAGTACATCATGCCAATAACAGGCCCCTTGTTCAATTTCCAAAGGAAAAAGGAATACAAATAGGGTCTATTTATTCCTGAATACATATGAAGCAGTGCAGAAATAAAAGGAAAGTGAGTTAGCTGAGGAAGAAAGATTAGTCAGGGCTTGGTTTTTTTCCTCAAATCAATACCTTATAATTTCTTCATTAGCACACAGAGCTATGATCCCTTTCCCATGACATAAAAGATGCACAAACAGATTTTTTTTACATGATGTAATGAATCCCTTGCTGATTTAAAATGATCAAAGAGCTAAGATGAAAGCTTTAAACTCTGTGATAAAACATTGATAATTGTGCTGTAATATTCAATATTGTGACCCAAATAAAGTGGTTTTCCAACCTCAAAGCTTTTAAAAAGCCATATATAATATTTTTTAAGTCTCATTGTATCAACTGTTCTATAACTACCAATTATCTACATAAGATTTTGTATTATAACTGCCAATAAAACCTGCAATTCTTGCTGCAATGAAGTACTCCATTTAGATTAAGTAGCAGATATAATCAGGTAAATCAATAAGAATTATTTTAAGCTGTTCATAAATGCTTAAGAAGATTGAATTAGTGTTGTCCAGGGCTTTTTCCATATATTCAGTTTGATTCTAATTTATGAAATATGTCAGAACATTTAGGAAATTCATTTAAATGCCTATAATGTGAACTTATGGACAAACTTCAAAAAGTGCCTTGTAAACAATTACTTGCTAACACTTCAAGCTTTTAATTGCTTGTTTAATTAGACGATTTAATTAATGTAAATACTGCATTACTTAATTAATCCTAAACCTAAGATTAATTTTTATGGCTTCATGCCATTCAACAGTATATGTCAGATCAGTTCAAACAGAGAAACATGATACTACAAGAGCAGTGACATTTTTTGATATTTCAATTTTTTCTGCAGCACTGAAATTTATTTTATGCTAAACAGAGCTAATCAATCATTTTAATTAACAACCAGAGGTGGGCTAGGTCTCCCACTGAACTGAAGAGTGATTGCTAAGGTTTATGTCATGTTCTTCAGGGCAGATTTAGCTTATTGAGTTTGTCTGGTTGTTGAGAAAGTCTCTCAAATGTGAAAGTAGCCCCCCTTCTTTCTACATCCAAAGCAGGTCTTTATGAAATGTGGCATTTTGTTGCGTGAACAGATATAAAACTGTTTAATGTTTGTTTTTAAACTCTGCTTTTGTCACTGTGGGTACCTTTTTGTTTAGACTTCAGGGTATTTTCAAAGCTGTGTGTAGGAGTTGAGAAATCATACATCTGAATCCCATTATTTTCTAACAGGATTTGAATGCATATATTTGCCCTAAGATTTAATTATAAGTCTTTGCAAACCTAGATCAATTAGGCAACTTAAAAACCTGCTCTTTGGGGAAATAACTGTCAGTTTCTCTTTTTCTTTGAGTGTCATAATTATACCAGAAATTTGCTCTAACACTTTTTTCTTTATGGTAATAAAATATATAAAAATATTATAAAGTCTCAGTATTTAAATCAGTCAGTACAGAATTACAGAACTCAGCTGGAAGGGATTTCAGAAGTCCTTGGTCTACCTCTTTGCTTCAGCATATAAAGTATAGTTATGTGCAAGATGGTTTCCAATTTGGAAAGACTTCCTAAAGTGGAGACTTCACAGACTCTGAATCTGGCCCGTTCTAATATATATTTATATTTATTATTTCAATGTACAAATTAAAATGTTATTTAAACCAATTAATTATGTATTGTCCTATTAGTTCTGTCACAGAGAACTGGCAACTACTTTTCACTTTCAATTAGTATTTTAGATATTTAATTATTCCTAAATCTTTGGTATTCTTTCAGACAACCAATCCCAAATTGTATAATTTCCTTTCTCTATAAAAACTATCCACATCTCTGATTTTGTTAATTTTTCTCCTCTGAACTACTTTGTTGGTGTATAGCTTTCTTGGTGGTTCTAATGACTACTCAGAAGAGGTTACTATATTCCAGCTAAGGTGTCATGTATGAGGAACAAAGCAGAAGAATTACCCAGCATCTTGTGTGAGCTGTACTTCATTTACATATCCCAGCATGATGTGCAATTCTCTCTTTAACAGCAGCATGACACCACTGATTGATGTGTGGCTTATGATCTGCTGAGGATTATCCTCTGATCCTTTGATATTGAATTGCTGTTTAATCAACTCATGTAGAACTTCTATCTCTGTA
The DNA here is from genome assembly GCF_027887145.1 of Ammospiza caudacuta. Taxonomy (NCBI): domain Eukaryota; kingdom Metazoa; phylum Chordata; class Aves; order Passeriformes; family Passerellidae; genus Ammospiza; species Ammospiza caudacuta. Next base: position 74,789,355 of record NC_080593.1, on the reverse strand, counting down.
TTCATGTACCTGAAATTACAATCCAAAAGCAGAAGACTGTAATTGCCTTTATTGAATTGAATCATTCATTTAAAAATAATTTCCCCCCCATTTTTAAAATTATTTTGAATTGTAATCAGACTCCCAGTATTCTTGCAGTTTACACTAGGACCATGCAATAAACATATTTTCTATTCCATCACCCAGGATATGAATGAAGAATAAACTATAATTCAAGTAGGATCCACTGAGAAGCTTTTACTTAAAGCTTCTACCATTGACAGTTTCTCTAAGAAACTGGTGACCATCTGGTGACCAGTTTCACTGTAACACTGGTAGTCTCATCTATACTGCACCTGTGAGACTTAACTACAAAAATATGTGAAACTGTGTCAGCCATCTTACTAAGGCCACAATACAGGATATTTTGATTCTTCTACTACACATAAAACATTAAATCCAAATTAGCTGTTACTTTTTTATCTTTTAAAGTCTTACAAATAATTTGGTCATCAGTCAGAGAGTGGTAAAAATTAAATTGTGCGTCACGTATTTTGTCTTTTCTAATTGCTGTTATTATTATTATCCTCCTTTTTTGTCCTATTAAACTGTCTTTTTCTCAACACACAAGTTTACTCACTTTTCCAATTCTCTCCCCCATCCTACTGTGAAGGTGGGGAGGGAGAAAACATCTACCTTTTTCCTTAAATATACTTGCAGAATTATTTCTCAACATTCTCGCATGTTACTTCCTGGTTGTATTTTAAGCTATATAGGTCCTGCTGTTGTTCGTATCTATGTGAGCCACCTGTCCTATCTTTCCAAGTTTCTCTCTGACCTAGTTTTCATAGTCTGCATGATCTTTTTCATGGTTTAAGTCATTTGATCTCTTGATATACTTCCTGTTCTTCCTCTGTAATTGGATAGTCTGCACTTTTGTCCTTAGTATTATCTCTTTAGGATTCAGCAGTCTCTTCTTAACTAATATTTCACTAAATATGTTTCTAAGTGTTCTGAGTTTATTAAAGTCCACCTTTTTGAAGTTTATTTTTTTATTGTTCTTTTTTCTTCCTAAGGATTGTGAGCTCTATCACTTACTTCCTAATAAGTAGCATCAAATCTAAAAGAGCTACACCTTTCATTCTTTTTTTTTCCTTTTTTTTTTGGTATATAACAATTGCCATTCAATCATTCTGGGAACTAATGATTGGACAAATTGATTATTCAGACACAAATACAGGGTTTGTTAGAAAATTATAGGGTAAGCACAGTAATCTCTCTGGCTATTGCATATTTTCATATCAGTGATTTAAAAAACTACAGCTTGAGAAAGAATTCCTGCTTCATAACTTTTCTATAAATATGTCCACTTTGTTATGATTTTAAATTATCCATGGCAATTGAATATGAAATTTCTAAGCCCAAAGTAACTCAGAATTCTTGAGGAAATATCAACCACTTCTTAGTCTGTTTGTGGCCTGCAAGAAACCCTTTGCAAATACTGTGTAAGCCCACAACCCTGGATGCCTGAAAGTATAAATATAAGCATTTTCAAGTCATTACTGTTATGGACATTGTCCCTGCAATGCTTTGCACACATATAAGATAAGCATGTAATGCTCTCAGATCAGAATGGTCACCAATTATTGACATAACAGTGTATATAACTGCATATTTCAAAGAACAGTGGTGATTTAAGGCTCAAGTTCTAATACTATGGAAATCTCCTGAAATAACTTAGTTAAAAGAATACTGCCTCTATCCTATCAAATGGCAAATTTCATGAGCTGGCTACACGAACATTTCTGGGATATCACTTTATGTCATTGACATCTAAATATGTTGAGCCATGATGTCGGTGTGTTCCGTAACAGGATTTCTAAATATAAACAAAAGGTTCCTTACTCCACTCCTCTGGAATCTCAAAAGGTTATGGTTATGATCTCATTCCATTTAATCACCTTACACTAAATCAAGCAGTAAAGAACAGAACACTTGTAAAAATTCATCCTGAAAATGAAAAAGAAAAACAACCAAAAAACTTCACAATAAGTGCATTGTCTGTAATCAAATCCAAGTTTTATTTCACTGATAAGCACATAAAAAATAATAATAATACTACTTTTGAAAAATGTTCTTTTGGAGAGGACTGACAGTTTAATGACTTTGAGATGCCTCCATCAACCTGCATTTTATTGTCATTGCTCCTGAAAAATAGACTGTGTGAAAGTATAATTTGTTACATTCTCTGCATAAACCAATCAAGTTCATAAAACTTCAACTGAAATTATGCAGGTTTATGAACTACAAATAAAATAGTTTATTTCTTATCAAGATTCCTCCCAAGTATTCTAAAGTGGATTTGTTCCTTTTTATCACTGCCATTTGCTGTGTTTGCCAAGAATGTGGGAAAATGGTTTCCATCTGAGGATATCTGAACATATACATCCCCTACAGGGTAGCTTCTCAACCAGCAGACCATGTTGCATTCTGTATATGTGCTTGTGAAGATGGGGCAAATATTCTTAGGGTTTGCTTCAGTTTTCCTAATCTTCCCACTAAATCCAGGCATTCTCACTTTATGTGAATGCCACAGACATCATCCTGACGAGCTTTTAAATATTTCTTGCAAAAATATTTCTGTCCCTCAGGGAAGGTTTAGAAGGACTCAATGACTCTTCTTCACATGTGGCTCAATAGGAATGTATGATACTGTTATTCAGAGACCGCTGGAAGAATGAAACAGGATCTGACAACACTAAGTTGTAGATGTTGAGAACCCAGAGCTTTGAACAAATTCTCAAATCCTGCTATTAAGTTTTGTCAGAATACATAAAGCACTCCTACTCAGTTCGCCATCTCTGAATTCCTCACCGAGATGGAGCCTGGATCTGTGCCAATACTGGTGTACTGATTCAATTAGGTACACCCATCAGAATAAACATCCTAGATAGGCTTAGCATGTTCCATTTGGAATTAAGGCATAGTTAATCTGTTAATTGATATTAATAATTGAAACAGACTTGATGTTTAAAATTGCAGTCAGATTTATTTTAAACACTCCTTGGCTTTTAGCTGGAATGTGTTTTATGTTTTTGTTGTATTTATTGTCTGACAGTTTGAGGTCAATAAATTCGATTGCATGCAGCTTGAACTGTATTGTGAGCTTGAAAATGCATCCTGCTCCTGGTGCTGCCATGGTCTTTATATATGGCTTCTGACAATTTTCTGAGCATCCACTTTTCTCTGAGCAAAATGGAAGTAGAACTGAAACCAGTAATTAAGAGTTGTTGTATGTCAGGTATCGGAGTGAAGAAATGCAAGCGAATTATTATTATTTTCTTTTCAGCATAGAAGTATTGAATTATTCAGTGATGGTTTTGCCAGTTAATGTACCACATTACGATAAAGTAAAGACACTTTTTGATTCCTTTGATTTTGTGGAATTCTAGTGTTTCATGTACAGCAGTCTCTCTTAGTCAGTGACAGGTTGATACTCATTCACCCTTAACATATATATTGTAATTAATTACTTCCTTTCAGCCTTTTTTTTGGTGAAATGCATATATGATCAAAAAATACAGCCACCATATTTTCTCATATTCTGCTCCATTTATTAAAAGTTTCTAAATTGTGTCCTCAGGTGAAATACTGACAATGTTTTATTAGTGATTCCTCCTATTTTGTCAGTAATTATGGAATCAATATTTTTAATAGAAAATATCTACTCCTTTTAGCTATCCAGCAGAATAAGACAAAATGCTCTACTACTCCATTTTGAAAAGTGGAATAAAAGTAGATATATCAATTATATAAGCTCCTGACCAGCAGTATGATAACTTTGGGCAAATGCTGTCAGCAATATCTAGGCTGTGAGTTAGCTGCAAAGAGGGCACAGGATATAATTTTCTATAATTTCACAGGGGACTCCATTATCTTCAAATCAGGCTTAAAGGCAGATTTTTTTTTCAGTTGTTCTTTAAACTCTACATGAAACTCTGTTCTAAATAATGAGTGAAAAAATTCAAGAGATGAAAATACCATCTTTAGAACATACTAGCAAAGTACAAACATCAAGAAAAGTGCATCAAGAAAAGTGCTAGCAACTAAAATTATTAGGGAAGGTATTTTTAAGTAAGCGTGGTAAATAAGATTGTCTTGTACGTGTCTGTTGTAACTAAGTATTTAAATTGTTTAGATTATTTTAAAACCCTCTACTAGTAAAAGAAAAATTTCAAAGGCAAACTTAGGTGGAATTTCACAGGTTCATAGAATGGTTTGTGTTGGAAGAGAACTTAAAGATAATATAGTTCACCCTTGCTCCCATCCTTGCCCCTTCAACTAGTTCAGGCTGCTCAAAACCTTGAAACCTTCCAGGCATGGGGCATTAACATTGTCATGGTTTGACCCTGGCACAATGCCAGCGCCCCCATGAGAATACCCTCTCCCTGGGTATCTAATCAGGGCATCCTGTTATGTTGTAGTGTGTTCATTAAGTTCATTTAATTCCTCCCCCATTTTATGTATCTGCTCCCCCCCATGTTGTGTAAAATGGTTCTGCCATCCTCAGTTTTCCCGCCACAGCCCTGCCAGTTCTATTGTCAATCTGTTAGGTTCTATAATTCCTCCTCCCCATTTTCCCTTATATGTATGCTTTTTCTCCTCCCTGGGCCAAGTCAATCACCCCCCACTCCACCTAGTATTCCAGAAGCTTCTCCTCTTTGGGGGTTGTGGTTGGCTGCGCTCCCGGGGCCCCTCCCATACCTGGTACCTATTGGGCTCTCCACTATGTCATTTGTATTAAGTTCATCCCCTCTTCTCCCCCTATTGGTCTTCTGTAAACCCCTCCCGGGTCCACTCCTTCCCTTTATAACCCCTAAGCACCCTTTGTTCTTGGTCATTCACTGGGACATCGTGGGCTTTCCAATAAACCAAGTTTAGCCCCCCGGCGAGTGTCCAGCTCCTTCCTTCTCGTCGTTTAGCAGCGATCCAGTCCGCAATCCAGCCCAGCCTGAGGCCAGGACGCCAAAGGGGGTTGGCACTTTATGCAGTTGGGGTGTCGGCCACCTCAGCTAGCCGGACTTCGCCTTAGTGGCCACATACAAACCGCTGCACTGTTACAGAGCCTCACCACCCTCACAGTGAAGAATTTCTCCCAAATAGCCAATCTAAACTTACCTTCTCTTAATTTAAAGTCATTAAAGTTTCAGTTAACCCCACAGGCCAGGTTGGAGGGGGATCACTGTGGGAGATGATAAAAGTGACCACTGAGTCACTTTGAGTAGTTTGCCAGCAGCCCTGGCTAACTGGAGAGGTTCCAGACATCTGGAAGTTAGCAAATGTGATGCCCACCTATAGGAAGAGTCAGAAGGAGGATCCAGGGAACTACAGGCTTGTCAGCCTGACCTTGGAGCTAGGGGAAGTCATGGGTCTGATCATCTTGAGTGCCATTACAAGAAATGTACAATACACTAGGGGATCAGGCCCAGCCAGCGCAGCTTTTTCAAGGGCAGATAAAATAAAGCTTTTAACACTATTTCCCATAGTCTTCTGTCAGAGAACCTGGCTGCTTGGGTCTTGGACAGGCATATTCTTCACTGGGTGAAAATCTGGCTTGATGGTTACATCCAGGAGGTTGTGGTGAATGGAGTTAAATCCTGTTGGTGCCTGGTCACAAGTGGTGTTCCCCAGGGATCGGTGCTGAGGGCAGTCCTATTTAATGTCTTTATGATCTGAATGAGGAGACTGAATGCACCTTCAGGCAGTCTGACACTAGGTTGGGTTGCAGTATTGGGGGTAGGAAGGCTCTACAGAGATGTCAGAATAGAGTCATGGATTGAGGCCAATTGTATGAGGTTGAACAAGGCAAAAAGTTGTGTCCTGCATTTGGGCCACAACAACTCCATGCAACACGACAGGCTTGGGGAAGAGTTTCTGGAAAGCTGCCCAGTGGAGAGGGACCTGGGCTTGATGGCTGACAGAAGGCTGAACGTGAGCCAGCATGGCTCAAGAAGACTAATGGCATCCTGGTTTGTATCAAAAATAATGCAGCCAGCAGGACTAGGGCAGTGATTGTCCTTCTGTACTCAGCACTGGTGAGGCCTTAAGTCAAGTACTGTGTCCAGTTTTGGGCCCCTCACTACAAAAAAAGACCCTGAGTTACTGTAGCATATCCAGAGAAGAGCAAAAAAATTGGTGTAGGGTCTGATGAGGAGTGGCTGAGGAAACTGGAACTATTTAACCTGGTGAAAAGAGGCTGAGAGGAGAACTTATCACTGAAAGGATGTTGTAGGAAGGTGGAAGTCTGTCTCTTCTCCCAAGGAACAAGTAATAAGACAAGAGGAAATTACTGAGAGTTGTATCAAAAGGAGATTTAGATTGGGTGTTAGGACTAAATTCTGCACTGGAAAGTAGTGCCAAGCATTAGAAGAAGTTATTCAGGGAAGTGTTTGAGTCATCATCCCTGGAAGAATTTTAAAAGTATGTAAGTGTGACACTTAGGGACATAGTTTAGTGATGGATATGACTGTGTTAGATTAATGGTTATACTCAGTAATTTTGATGGCCTTTTTGAACCTAAGTTATTGTACAATTCTAAAACTCTGCAACTATGATTCCATGTTACTTTATATTGAAAATTGTCTTAAATAATTAGGATCAAAGACAAGCTTTGTAAGAACTATCAGTTTCTCGCACAACAGTTATACTTAGTTTTTTAGACTGAAGATACTGATATAAGCTACATGAGCAACTACTTTTTAAAGACTTTAATGACTGCTTTTTAGAGAAGCTGAACCTTGCAACCAGAGAAGAAAAAAAATAATAAAGACACAATAATAATTAATTTGTCTCATGGCAAATCTTTAACAGAGCATTATAATATGAATGTGTGTATAAAGCATGAGGAAAGATCTTGTTAGACCAAGCTTTAATGAGTATCAGTTCATAAAATATATAACAAGAACTTCATGGTTCTCTTATCCATTTATCACACATGCTCTGTGAGTATCTAAACTGCATTTTCCTGTTTGCATGGCACCTCTGTGCTCTGTCTAGCTGCATGAAAGTAAAATCACATTCACCTACATGTTGGAGGAGTCGAGTGTGTTCAACAAAGGCAAAACAAGATAAGAATATGGTAAGATGAAGACTGAGTGATCAAGCTGAATGTGTTATGATAAAGGAGAATTCTGTAGTCTCATCACTGTCAAAACATATTTCCTGTATCGTGTCTCCAGAGTAATGTATGTGATTGGTGGAAAAATACAACTTTCTATCTTCTGATGAATGTAATGCCATTCAGTAACTGCAGATACCACATCCATCTTCAAACAGAAGCATGGTTTGTAATATTTAAGCAGAGGAGCCATGAATAGGCTACCCTTACATAAGGATGGACAACAAAAATCTCACTTTTCAGGTTTTTTTAATTTGTTTTCTTCAAGATAATGGAAAGCTGTATATGCATGTAAATATTAAAATTTAGTTATTTTTAAGCTATTCAAACTTATTCAAAATGCTTCAATCACTTCATGAAGCTTCAAACCTCTTAAAACAGTGCCAAATAGCAGGCTATAAAACATTTTTATGTGTATGCTTGTGGGTTTTTTTTTCAAATTTATCAAAATAACTTTTGATACAAATATTTTTCAACAGCCAGCTGAACATGAACCAGCATGCGTCCAGGTGGCCAAGAAAGTCAAAGGCATCCTGGTTTCAGCCAGAAATAGTTTTGCTCACAGGACCAAGACAGTGATTGTCCCCCTGTACTCAGCACTCGTGAGGTCATACCTTGAATCCTATGGTGAGTTCTGGGCCCCTCACCACAAGAAAGACACTGAGATTCCAGGGGCAGTCCAGAGAAGGGCAACAGAGCTGGTGAAGGGTCTGAAGCACAAGTCTGATAAGAAGCAGCTGAGGGAGCTGGGGGTGTTTAGCCTGGAGAAAAGGTGGCTCAGGGGAGACCTTATTGCTCGCTGCCTGAAAGGGGGGTGTAGCAACATGGTTATTGATCTCTTCTTCAAAGGAACAACTGGCAGGACAAGAAAAAATGGCCTCATGTTTTCCAGGGTATAGTTTGGATATTAGGAAGTATTTCTTCACCAAAAATATTGCCAAGCACTGGAACAGATTGACCAGGACAGCAGTAGAGTCACCATCCCTGGACACATTTAAAATATGTGTAGATGTGGTACTTGGGGACATGGTTTAGTGGTAGACTTGGCAGTGTTAGGTTAATGGTTGAATTTGCTGATCTTAATGGTCTTTTTCAATTTAAATGATTCTATTCTTAATTTATTTTTATCTTTTATCCAGTGAGGAAAATTCAACACATATGAAACTTAATGTTGCCCTTTGTCAGTGAATATATTGTCAGAAAATTAAGACAGGTCTACTTAACATTTCCAATCTTAAAATACACAATTTATCAACCTTAAAAAGAAAATCCCTTTCACTTCCCACTTAGTGATTTGACTGAATATTCTTTTAATGGCTAGGTGTAGTTTTCTGAGTGTGTGTTTTTAAATGGATAATTATTTCTCCATTTTAAGAGGATGATGACATATTTGAATATCTGCAGAGAACTGAAAACTGGTCCTGTAGCTAAAAAAAGGGGATTTACAACACTACCTACTTTACACCAAATTGGAATAGCAGGAACTCTGAAGAGCAAGCAGAAGCATGATAGAGATGGCAATATCCTAACCTTTCTTTAACTATTTATTCATGAAAGGCACTTCAGTGTCAAGTTTATAATTCTGTGTTGATACTACTTTTGGAATTTGCATTAAATGACATTTTGATTATAGTATTCAAATGCCTGTGCCCTTAAAACTTTGCCATTTATTTTGTATTCAGAAATCTTCCAGCTAAATGTCCCCATTTCCATTTTGCTCTGGATTCCACTGAGACTATAGGAAAGAATTACTAAGGTTCTCCTTCCCAAAAGAGTCTTGTCAGGTAAAAGAAAGTCAAATTAAAGCATATTATGCACCAGCTCTTTGATTGTTAGCTCTAGATTATAGATTTGAGCAAATAAGATGGTGTTTTGTTAAAAGTATACACCTTTTTTTTTGTTTTAAATCTATCTTTAATAATAATCCAGGACATACTCAGACAAAGCAAGTGTGTGTAGTTATTATGGAAATTCTCTGACCATGCCTTTGAGCCACAACCTTTTGAAACCATTGGGGTTTTCAACCAAACAATTAGATACATTCAATGAGAGAAGAAAACTACTAATGATATTAAAACACCAACAGGGATATGACCTCAGGAAGTTCTTAAGTCAGAAAGTGCTTGCATCTGCACAACTGGCACTTGGAAAACTATTACTATGCAATTGCCCTGTCTTCTCTTTTCTTAGGCATCTACCACTGACCAGTGGCAGCGGTAAAAATAGTAGAATGATCCCCTGTGTGAGCAGAATGAAGCATGTTACATTAAGCATTACTACCTACTATATTTTTTCTTTGAGACAGATGGAACACATTTTGCTTCCACTAAAATTTCTCCTGTACAAAACAGGATCGGATCAAAATATCTGATATTTTGTAAAATGTTTTTTACCTGCCATGAACTGTCATCTATCAGATTGCATTCCTCAGGCAGCCAGATATTTTCCAAAAAGCTCACAAAAGCAAACAAAGTTCCTAAAAGCAAACAAAAGCAAAATGCAAACCAGAATATTTTCCAGAATCATGGGGAGCCCATGAGGCAGAGATTAAGATTTAAAAGCACACCGAAGATGCCCATTAACTTTTAACAAGTATCTTTTTCCTCACTTAAATCTAAAAGCAGTGTTTCAAAAGCACATGGTTAATATTGTATTTAAAAATGAAATCAATATTCTTGGCAACAAAATGTTTCCTTAAAGAAGAGTATTTGAATAGTTTGTTACTCTTCAGTTTTGAGAATTTTCCTGCTCCTGGAACACAAAACAACACAGAATGTAAGCATATGCTTGAAAAATGAGCAAATCTATGGTCTTAATATCTGCCTAAACACTTGTTTAGACCCAGGTTAGACTGTCCACTGTCATTCAAACTACAGTTTAGCACAGGGTTAGACCATGATTTTTTGCTGAATTGTGCTAAAGCACACACCTCTGTGCCTTCTCATAGGTCAGAAAAGGAGAAAAGAATTTACCCTGTGTGTACCGCATAAAGTTAATTGTACAAAATACTGAGATAATCCTGAAAGAAATACTCTTGTAGTACAGTAGTCCAATTTTATGCATTTTATCAATCTGTCTGATGAAATCAGCAATACTGCTTTGCCCTTACTTTGAGAGGATAGTATAGAAACACAACACAATTGGGCATTAGTGTTGACTCTAATGAAAATTATGTAAAAAATACCAATGTTTTGTTATGGCTTTTAATTTTACAGAAAAGAAATAGTTCAACACTGTATTCCATACAATCTCAGAAGTGCTCAGATGAAGTAGGGTTTTTTTTTTTTATCGAGTAATAACTTTGGAAAATTTTAAGAGAAACCTTTTAGTATTAACTGCACTTATTCAAGTTTTTAATATACCTTTTATTGCCAATATTTCAAGTAGAACTAATTTGGAGTGTTTTCTTTGCTTAGAAGAAAAGAAAACATGAAAGTTCTGATTGACATGATAATATGTTTGCTATTGAAATGTTCATTGAAAATCAACTGAATAACTTCAGAGCTGAGCATTTCTGTAGAAAGATGAAAGCTAAGCATATTTCACTTAAAGCTGTAGTTTTTCAAAGCTCTAATTAAGGCTTAAAATATTTTTTCAATAATTCTACATTTATATTGCTAAAGAACTTCCTGTTTTAAATTTTTTGTGGTAGAAAGAAGCTGTAGAATTCAAAATAGAATTACTATACAATTTTTGTGTAATGCTAAATATCTTTATCAACATTGACCTCTAGGAACATTAACTGAATTGTGTGTGTTTACACAATCACAACCATCAAGATCACTGATAAAACCCAGGGTAGCCAAGCTATAAACTGTTGGGGAGAAATAGGCTGTTGTGTGTGTTAAGGGATGTAGTGTAAGGTTATGGAGCATTCTATTAACCTGACAGCTTAAGGTCTCAAGATTTGTCAAGACTGTGTCTTTCCACATCACCCCTTTCTGACGGCTGAAACAAGTACACATGTTTTCTTGAAACACAATTGGCCTTCTGATTTATTTTTCACCATTACCTCACACATCTTTCTCATCCTTCGCATTTGCACATAAAACCCTTCCAGAAAAACACTATGCCACAAAATGATACAGCACCTCCTCATTCATGGTAACTGCTAGTCAGGGATAGGCCTCAAATTACCTCCCATCCTAGGATTATATAAAGTGGAATGTAACTTCTCAAACCCTTAAAAATATCATACCACCACAAGGTTGTCAACACCTACTAAAATCAACATGTGTAGAAGAGCAGTGGCACAAGAAATACCTGGACATTGTAACATGGCAACAGTAGTTTTACCAGTGGTCATGGGAGCAGATCAATAGCTTGCTACTGCATCATATCCCACTTCACCAACAGCATCCCTGTGAGTATTGTTGCATAGTAAAGCACTGGCAGCAGAATAAGCAGGTTGTCACAGCTCTGAATTAGGCAGTGCAGTCAAGCTTCTGTATTGGAGAAAATGTTCAAGGACCCCAGCCCTGAACATGGTTTAGTTTGTGTGATCAGAGAGTTAATCAGGATGGAAAAGTTTATCAAGAATCAAGATAAACAGAGGGATATCACTTATCTGTTACAGTCTTGAGCCAAATCTGCTGGGGAAATGTTAATTTATTGCCAATTGAATTAAAGATGGATATTGTGAAAAAATGAACAAAAACATTCTTCTTTCCCTCCTTTTCTTCCTCGGCTTAACCCCCAACTTCTCTAACCTCCTCCACCCCAAATATGCATGGGAGTGGGGAATTAGGACAGCTAGTCCATAGAAGCTCTTTCTCTCTCTCTCTCTCCTCCCCACACTTCTCCCTGCCCCAGCCTGGGACCTTCACCCAGATTGCAGTCATGTCTACCATGCTGGTAGGTTGCTGGTTAATTTAGGTTAATTGTTGCTGAATCCTCTGACTCTGTCTCAGGAACTTCAGGACACCCAGTGTGTAGGACCACAACCATTTGTGAGACCTAATGTAATTAATATTGCACCTAGAGTAAAAGTAATGTCTGGTAACTGCCAGTAATAATGTAAGTGATTGAAAGTTAAAAGATTAAATTAAATCTTCTTATAGAATCCTGACTAAACAAGTCTAATTCATCATGTATTATGAGAGAATACACCAATTAATAATAATTAAACTATATAATGGACTTCAAGCAGTATTTTAAACATGAGCATTCATACTTAAGGCCTTCATAGGAGCATTATGCAGATGACTGTTATATATAGAAATGTTGTAAGGAGAGCTGTTGCTGAAAGATTTTTTATTTTTGTTTTTAAGTTAAGAGCAAAAATAGAAAACCAGCTTTCCTGTTATTTAGATATATAATTAGAGTCCTCATTATAGGCATACTGGAATTTATTCTCATGACTGACAACCATGAAATTCTAAGTGACACTCTGAGAACTCTGTCATTTATTTCCCTGCTGTCCAGCTGCATTTAAAGAACTGTCCTTCAATGTCTCAATATGCATACATTTAGACATTAGCTAATGTATCATTCTTGACATCTATTCACCTTCAGCAGTGCATTAAAAAAGACAAATATAAAGCAAAGTCAAGGGGCGGTCTTATCTGATGCTCAATATAATACTCTCTCTAAATCCAACCACATAAAGTTATAAAGTGCTTCCAAATATTTATTCCATTTGAGGCTGTAATGTTAAATTCTATCAGGGTTTATTCTTATTTTTAAGGAAAGTTGTTGCAGTACGTTACAAGTCCATGCATCATTATGTACCCCAAAGCTTGTGTACACATATCCAGCATTCCTTTGGAGTAGACTCTACTCTCAATTCAGCCAGAAAAACTGTTGTCACCACCTGCTTTAGACATTATTAGCTTTACAGTCTGGAACTAAGTGCTTAAACTTCCTCCATTTTGTAAGTTTTTCTGCTTATCCTACTTTAAAATGCTAAGCTCATGACACAATCTCAGTAGCTGAGGTGAGAATATCTGTTGCAAATAAAAAGCATGCTTGTAGAAGATTGATAAGCCATAGAAATAAAATCATTGTATGGAAATGTTTCCTTTATGCAAATATCACACTTTATCAGATATGTGTCATAAAGTATCACTCCAGAAACAAAATGTAAATTACACATTAAATGTGGATACATTTAAGAGAGACATCTATAGCAAAGCTGGTATTACTTTTAAGCAATACACAAAAATTAAACTTGAGCTGCTGCTGTGGCCTTGTCATACCATCCTGATCTCTTCTAGTCTTCTGATCCCAAGTGTTGTGTTCTTCTTTGCTATTGGCAAATCTTCCCTTCCTTCCTTCCTGTGTAATAAATGACAAAACACCTTCTGGCATACTGGGAACACCCAAGCACTTCCCCTGGGCAGGGGAGTTTTCCGCTGTCTTTTGCAACCCTGTGGGTCCCGTGCAGTCCTCTGGTGGAAGGGGCTCAGGAATGGGCTGTGGGCTGTGGCCTCCCCAAGCTGGACCTGGCCACAGCTGCAGAATTGGCTTTCCTAGCGGGTGCATTCTTCTCCCCCAGCCTTATTAACCTCTCCTTAGACCTGAGATAACTGGACAAAAGCACCAGCTTTTTCTTATCTCAAATTCCTCTCAGGTGGCTTAACTCACAGTCCAAATCCCCAGGTATTTGCAGAGGCATATTCAGGGAGGGGAGGTGGTAGCAGATGAACAGTTCTCCTTTGCACAGTTTGCTACAGAGGGCAAAGTACTTCAGTGATCTTTACAGTGCTTGAGGCAATTGTGATCTTTAAGTCTCTTGCAGCACACACACACATCTACACACACACACATCTACACACATACATTCACAGAAAAAAAAGGTCAGTCTAGTTAAAAAGCTATATACCACTTAAAGATGCCAGTTTACAGAGATGTGAAACAGATCTAAATTGGAATGACTTCCTCAGAAACATGTCAGTATCTGTTAAGCCTTAACATTGACAAAAGAGAAAACAAACTTAAAGGGAGTATAAAAACCATTCTGAGATTACAATGGATTATCTTAATCTTACTTTATCCTTATTGTCATTAAAAAGAATTTATTTCAAGAACCTATAAAATCAGTATGTTTAACGAATTTCTTAGGGAAGAGGAATTTCATATTTCTAATGTATCACTAATAGCTGAGGATGTGTGGAAACACATGCAAGTCATAATCAAAGCTCAGTCAAGGAAACAGCGCAGAGTAGGAAAGGTAGTAGGAGTTTTAAGACTTCCTTGTTTATAGAGTTTTTTACACATGCTGTTTTGACTTTTCACCTGACCTGAGTTTTATGCAAAGGGAGAAATGGATACCCCACTGTCTTTATATTTATGACAGGCATTAAAAACTTTTCGTGGCAAGCAGTGCAGTACCAAATGTGCAAAGAGGAAAAAGCTAGAGTATTCATGGTACACAAATTATCAGAAGAATGTGTTTTGGAGCAGTTATGTTGTACACTGAAGCCAATTTCCTAAGTTTACACCTTCCAGGCTGACTAAGCTCTAAGTACAGGTGGCTCACAGATTTAATTATTTGACTGCAAACATCTCAAAAGAGGAAACATTCCTCAAACTGAGGATAGCCCAAGTGCATGTCATGGTATTGTTTTCTATTTCAAAACAAAACAAAACAAAAAACCAGTCCTAGAAATGGGGATTGAAAAAAGATTCTTTCGTAATCCTAATGTTAGAGGTGAGGCTAATCAAAACTTAACAAGGCGTTGTGCTATGCCAAAACAGAGAAGCCATTAAGCATATTGTCTTAGGAGGCAGTATGAATTTTATCTGGTGCTAGTTCAGTTGAAGCATTTAGTGTAACTGGTGGTATGTGGCACATTAATCAAATGAGAAGCGTTTAGATATTCTTTGCTTTGTAAATTATAATAAATAAATGGCATTCCTACTTGTTATTTATCTACCTTCAAACTTTAATGAATATTTCTAGTGCTAATTGCTGATTTGCTATATTTAGAGGGAACAGGAACATATGGAGATAATAGCACAATGTGATATTTATGAGGTGCCAGTTCCCTTATAAATATAAAAATTGAGTAATTAGCATTAGAAATATTCATTGGAATTTCAATGCATACTTTGGGATTTGAGATTAAATTGTGCTAAAGTTGGTGATCCTTGTCATAAATTAATATTTGGGGATTTGAAATTTAATTCACTAGCAGCATGCCTTCAACTACTGAATAATTTAGATAAAAGTAACACTGGACATAGCAAGCACATTTAGTGAAAGGGGAGGCATCAAAGGTCAATTACAGCTCTTTGACAGTGTAGAATTGTTGTTATGACAGATTTTAACACATTTGTTATTTACGCACTATGTCAATCTATTTCACTCCTTCACTGTCTCTACTAGAAGACAGGTGATTGAAAGTGGGACTTGCATGTTTTCCAGGTCAAGCCAGTACCTATAAAGGTATGATTTGATTGCAACAGTTATAAATTACACTATAAAAACTAAATGCTTCACTGATATAGATTGATTTTGGGCTATTCTTTTAAACCACTAATAGTATTTTAAACAATAATAATGACAAAATAAAATTGCTCATAAAGATTTAAAATCAGTTTTGTTAACTTGTGCCTTCTGAAAGCATCACATACAACAAAATCTAAACTTTAAATAATTCAATAATTATAATAAGCCACATCAGACTTAAATGGTTGAAAATTTAGAAGAAACATAAAATGCCTGTACAATATTGATTGATTTTGGCAGAAGGCATAGAAAAGCCTTCCAGATGTAACTTTTGTTTGTTAACATACCAAAGCAGATCCAGTGAAGAACCATGAAGATGTTAAAATGATCTGAACATCTGATACATAAGGAAATGCGAAAGAAAGCTGGGATTGTTTAATGTAAGAAGAAAATGTTTGAAGGGATCTTTCCAAAAGATTTATATCAGTTGGGGAGGGTAAGAAAACAAAAGAGAGACAGAGTTATCTCAGTGATATCTAGTGAGAGACCAAGGGACAATGGGCACATACTGAAATACAGAAAACTCTCTAAATATGAGTAATTGTTTTTACCACTAAAGTGGTCAAAACAAGTTGACCAGAGAGCTTTGAAGGCTATATCAGGGAGAAAGTAGAAATATGGCACAGCACAGTCCTGAGCAATCTGTTCCCTAGTTGGCCTTACTTTCAATAGGAAAGTTGGACTGGATTTTCTCCAAGGGTGACTTCCCAATTTAGCCATCATTCTGTGAAGTCTCTAAGTAAGAATATGTAGTAAGCTTTATTCTTTATATGAAATGCCTCTGAATCCTGATGTTGATGTGGGTAAGAGGATGAAATCAAGTAATACCTTCAGCTACCACAAACATGGTTTTCTATAGGATGTGGATTTATTTGAGATGTTTTTAGTTGACTATTAATTAAGGTTTTTTTCCTTTTTTCTTTAATGTGAAAATATTTACTTTGCAAAGAAATTAAGGTTAAGGACAAATTAATCACTTTTTAAATTTCTTCCTTAACTATGCAAAAGTGTAGTAAATTATATTGTGATTATTGTGCTAAGTAGCTTGGGTTTTACAAGAAGCTGACTTCTTATCTAAGTTAAATGTTTGGGAACTTTACTTTCATTAAATTTTATCTATATTCATATCAGCAAATTCATACATAAATTCCTATTAATCAGTTTAAAATAGATTTTAATGAAAACACTTTACAATTTGAATGCGCAAAGGCTTTTAATATATACAACAAATTTTTAACTGATTAATATTGCTGTCCCTAAATGGTAATGGATTTATAAGCTTTAAATCTAAATGCATCTGACTAGTGAGTAAGTAAAACCAAATGAGTGGAAGGTTTGAATGCTTCTTGTCATTAAAAATGGACATGAACATAAGGGGATTTTCTAATTAAAGTTAAATTAACAGCCTGTAATTCAAACATGATACTTTGGAATCTAAGCTGTGGGTTTATGTGATTCTGTAAGAGAGTCATATGCTTCTAATATAATTTGGAAAACTTCATTACGAGAAGGGCATGTCATACCTTAATTGCAGAGATTTCAACTGCAATTTAAAGCAGCAGCACATATTTTCAGAATGAAGATCTCAAAACCTGACATATTTATATGCCTTTCATTTCATGGTTAGCTTCCATGTTTATAACCTTCCTATATTGATTATGTGGTGAAAGTATTCAAAAGCAGATGTGAAGTCCAAGTTTTCAGTTAATTATTACTATGCCTTTATGTGCTACTTCCTGATTTCACAGCTCTGTTCAAAGAGCTCATCTAGATTAGTTCAAAGTGATCACAGAACTACATCGCACACTTTGAAACTGCACTGAAATCCCCCTCAATACAACTGGAAGAATCCACCTAATTCAATGACCACTTCTGTTGTAGTATGCTTTTAAACAGATAAATAGCTTCCACAGATTCTGGCTAGACTTCTAAAGGAGAGAAAATTATTTTCTAGTTCTCCTATATTTTTAGAAGACAATGACATTAAAAAAAAAAAAAAACCCACAAAATGCCCATGGAAATCTTGTGCAAAATAAATACATTTATAGAAGGTCATTTTCTAAACAATGGAAAAGGTAATAAGAGCCAGAACAAGATTGTCACTGTTAATTCTTTAATTCATTGTCTTTGTGTGTATAGAATAGAGACTCCCAAATCAGCTTCTGAATTTAATCTGTTTCTTACCCTCTGTAAAGTAAAACCAAATAAATCCACCCAAAATACATGACAGTCAACTGTTGAATGAATCACAGAACTGCATGAGGAGATTAATACTTCATTACTGAAGCTGAGTCAGAACAATGTGTATTAATGCAGGAATAAAACCTGAGCAAGAAGAAAACAGGATATGTCTATATGTGTTGTTTATCCTGCAGTCAGTCAGGAAAAACAGAAACTCTTAATTTAACATTATGTGTTCTTCACAAGCAGATTTTATTCAGATTATTAATCTTGAAAAAATACTTTCTAATTTTGATACCTTTTAAGCATTTTTAATAAGAATTTTATTTTTAAATTTCTTGGCATGAATGCTTCTGACAAATTTTTCCAGTTATACTGACTCTCAGGAAGAATTGATCATCATGAAGCTAGAAAATTTTCAATACTCAGAATTTAATCTTCTGCGCAAACAGGGTAGATGATAATAAGATGAGTCTCAGAGTTTAACAGAACTACACAGTACATGAAAACGGGGAACACTTTCTATTAACTATTAAACTATTTCTGGCACTAAACTAAATGCTGAGGCACTGGAGTAAGCACTTCTCATGCCTTCATCAGTACTCCTGTGCTCCAGCCTGTCTTTCCCTCTAGCTGTTACCTCTCCTTTTGCGTCTCATTTTTTCCCATTCAAGCATCTCATACTCATTATTATTCCACTCACTCTCTTCTACCAGCTCCTCCCAGTCTGTACTTACACAACCACAGGAAAGAGATGGAAGCCATGCAGCATCAAAAGCACCAATCTTAACACCTCCTTCCTTTTCCCTGGCTCTCATTTCCACCCCTACTGTGCCTTGTGCTGGTTTAAAATGAAACATGGCTTTGGCAAGGTAATGGACTGAGAGCAGGAAGAGTGTTTGAAGACTAGCAGATGATGATGGAAGTAGAGTGAATGATTCTTTAGGAACATCAGCAATTTATTGCCCATTTTGAAATTACTTCCTGCCTTCACAGCATCCTAGTATATCTCAGTGCGGACCTCTGTGTCAGATTCATTTTCCTGAAATATCTCACTTCCTGGCCTCAGACTCTCTTCTGGTGCTTAAAGCGCCTCTCCTCTCTTGGCTCTAGTTACCCTGTTTCTTCTAATCCTTACAGTGTTTTTTGAGATGGACACTGGGGAGAAAAAAAAGCTGCCTCTGCCCTAATACCTTATAAACAACACCTAGTCTCCTTCACTTCTGTCATCTTCAGTCCAAGTTTCTGGCCAACACAGACTGAAACCTCAAAACATTTGATTGTCAGCTTTAACTGCTTGTGTGAAGCAGGTTTTCATATGCTTATAAAATAAATAAATTTTATTTAAAAAGAGAGAAAATTTAAATTTTATTTAAAAAGAGAGGAAAAAGAAAAAAGTCAAAGTTGACACCAAGATGAATACATTTTATGTCTTTGTTTCTGGATGTAAAAGTCTTGTAACATCGGTAGAAGATTAATTTCTGGGCAGAGTCTCTCCTGCTCTTCACTTTTCTCTATAAGAGAGAAAAAAGATTTGTAAGAAATCAAGTCACCATGGCAAGGTCACTTTAACCAAGCAGTGTCATATCAACAGATAAATATGGCAAGAACACACAAGAAAAGTAAGATTCACAGTGCTACTTTGGGTGATTGTAGACATAACTGGCAGCTATTCTTTTTTTTAAAAAAACCCACATATTTACATAAGAAACACACAACTGTAGAATTTAACCATTATGTCAACACAATAATTGTTTTAGATAGAAGTGCCAATCTCAAATTCCCATATAGACCTAATTTATGTAAAAAGATATAATCAATGGTAGGAATTTTTGGTGTCCCTGTGAGCAGTGTTAGCCCTCACCATCTTTGCCCAGTGCCACAGGGCTCCTCCTACTCTGCCCACAGCCTACTCTGCCCATTTCAGCCCTACGGACCATCAGTGTCTGCCCCAGTGATGCCACAGCAGGGCCCACTTCCAGCTCTCCACAGCCCTGCTCTGCCTGGCTGTGGGTCCTGCTGAGCTGGGCTCATGTGTGAGCCCACACCCTGGCCTGGCCTGAAGCCATTTCCATCTCCTGTGAATTGTTGGACACCAGGGGTTGGGGCTGCTCCCAACCTGGCTGGGGTAGTGAGCTGGGGTCTGGCTGCAGGATTTGCCCTGACTCCTGAGATGAAAACCTTGGCACTAACTCAGGGCCACAGGAAGACACTGGTCCCTCTGCTGCCCTTGCAGAATTTTAGTGTATGGCCATATGAAAATTAAATCACCATCTTTTACATTTTGCTGTTGTTTAAGCAAAAATTATTTTCATTACCAATTTTGGTGTGGCCACACCTGGAATTGTGTGTCCAGTAGGAGAGACATGGACATACCAGAAAGAGTAAAGTGACAGTCCATGAAGATGATGAAGGGATTGGAGCATCTAACCAATGAGGAAAGGCTGAGAGAGCTGGGGCTGGCCAGCCTGGAAAAGAGAAGGCTCAAAAGGGATCTCACCAACATGCAAAAATACCTGACAGAAGGGTGCAAAGAGGACAGAGCCAGATTCTTCTCAGCTGTGACCAGGGTCAGACTAGAGGCAATGGGTACAACCTGGAACAGAGGAGGTTCCACCTGAACATAAGAAAATTTTTTACTGAGAGCATGACTGAGTCCTGTTAGAGACTGCCCAGAGAGGTTTTTGCCTCCTGGAAGTATTGAAAAGTCATCTAGTAGTCCTGGTTATCTGGTAGTCCTGGAATACCAGCTTTAAATGGTTCAACCTAAATTCAACCAAATGTATTCTGTGACACAAAGGAATTATGCTACAGAAACTGATCTTAGCGTATGGCTTATTTGGCCATGTATCTCCCAACAGACTGTATACTGGAGAAAGATAAAGAAAGAAAAAATAAAAGGGACTTCCTTCCTTCCTTCCTTCCTTCCTTCCTTCCTTCCTTCCTTCCTTCCTTCCGCCACTTCCGCCACTTCCGCCACTTCCGCCACTTCCGCCACTTCCGCCACTTCCTTCCGCCACTTCCTTCCGCGACTTCCTTCCGCCACTTCCTTCCGCCACTTCCTTCCACCACTTCCTTCCTTCCTTCCGCCACTTCCTTCCGCCACTTCCTTCCGCCACTTCCTTCCTTCCGCCACTTCCTTCCTTCCTTCCTTCCGCCACTTCCTTCCTTCCGCCACTTCCTTCCTTCCGCCACTTCCTTCCTTCCTTCCTTCCTTCCTTCCTTCCTTCCTTCCTTCCTTCCGCCACTTCCTTCCGCCACTTCCTTCCTTCCTTCCGCCACTTCCTTCCTTCCGCCACTTCCTTCCTTCCGCCACTTCCTTCCTTCCGCCACTTCCTTCCTTCCTTCCTTCCTTCCTTCCTTCCTTCCTTCCTTCCTTCCGCCACTTCCGCCACTTCCGCCACTTCCGCCACTTCCGCCATTCCTTCCGCCACTTCCTTCCGCCACTTCCTTCTGCCACTTCCTTCCGCCACTTCCTTCCTTCCTTCCGCCACTTCCTTCCTTCCGCCACTTCCTTCCGCCACTTCCTTCCGCCACTTCCTTCCTTCCTTCCACCACTTCCTTCCTTCCTTCCGCCACTTCCTTCCGCCACTTCCTTCCTTCCGCCACTTCCTTCCTTCCTTCCGCCACTTCCGCCACTTCCGCCACTTCCTTCCGCCACTTCCTTCCGCCACTTCCTTCCTTCCACCACTTCCTTCCTTCCGCCACTTCCTTCCGCCACTTCCTTCCACCACTTCCTTCCGCCACTTCCTTCCTTCCGCCACTTCCTTCCTTCCTTCCTTCCTTCCTTCCTTCCTTCCTTCCTTCCTTCCTTCCTTCCTTCCTTCCGACACTTCCTTCCTTCCTTCCGACACTTCCTTCCGACACTTCCTTCCTTCCTTTCTTCCTTCCTTCCTTCCTTCCTTCCTTCCTTCCTTCCGCCACTTCCTTCCTTCCGCCACTTCCTTCCTTCCGCCACTTCCTTCCTTCCGCCACTTCCTTCCTTCCGCCACTTCTTTCCGCCACTTCCTTCCGCCACTTCCTTCCTTCCTTCCTTCCTTCCTTCCTTCCTTCCTTCCTTCCTTCCGCCACTTCCTTCCGCCACTTCCTTCCGCCACTTCCTTCCGCCACTTCCTTCCGCCACTTCCTTCCGCCACTTCCTTCCGCCACTTCCTTCCGCCACTTCCTTCCTTCCGCCACGTCCTTCCGCCACTTCCTTCCGCCACTTCCTTCCTTCCTTCCGCCACTTCCTTCCTTCCTTCCTTCCTTCCTTCCTTCCTTCCTTCCTTCCTTCCTTCCGCCACTTCCTTCCTTCCTTCCGCCACTTCCTTCCGCCACTTCCTTCCGCCACTTCCTTCCGCCACTTCCTTCCGCCACTTCCTTCCTTCCTTCCGCCACTTCCTTCCTTCCTTCCTTCCTTCCTTCCTTCCTTCCTTCCTTCCGCCACTTCCTTCCGCCACTTCCTTCCGCCACTTCCTTCCGCCACTTCCTTCCTTCCGCCACTTCCTTCCTTCCGCCACTTCCTTCCGCCACTTCCTTCCTTCCTTCCTTCCTTCCGCCACTTCCTTCCGCCACTTCCTTCCGCCACTTCCTTCCGCCACTTCCTTCCGCCACTTCCTTCCTTCCGCCACTTCCTTCCTTCCGCCACTTCCTTCCTTCCGCCACTTCCTTCCTTCCTTCCGCCACTTCCTTCCTCCACTTCCTTCCTTCCGCCACTTGCTTCCTTCCGCCACTTCCTTCCGCCACTTCCTTCCTTCCTTCCTCGACTTCCTCCTCTCTATCGACAAGCAAGAGTTAAAGATCCGTGTAATGACTGTCGGGACAGCAGAAGACTACATAGTCTCAGATTCTCTCTGGCAGATAATCAAACTTCCAGCATGCTCTATGAAAGGTTTTACTCACTTAAAAAGAAAAAAACAAAACAATAAAACAACACAAAAACAGACACACAAAAAGAACAAAAATCCCAAAACCAGTACAACAACCACAAAGAAAATACAAACAAAAAGCACCCTCCAAAAAAACAACAAAACACCACCAAACAAAGAAACAAACAAAAACCACCAAGAAATAGCACCTCTCTCTCCCTAAAACCCCACTCAATATGATCCCTATCCATACATAGGCTGAGCCCACTGAGGAAGGCAGGAAATCTCTGCCATTGTGAACATCTCCAGTTCTTGTCAATACCAAAAGTTATGTCAACATCTAATTAAATTGCTGTCAGTATGTCTTTCCTCTTGAACAGAGAAAAGATGAAAAAACTAATTAGGTCATGTTTCCTAGCTGAACAAGAGGCAAGCTGAGAAATTTAAATGCTGAAAGCTCTCTAGTGGGTATCATGAGCACTGCACTGCTCAGACATCCTTGATGGCCTGGAGCAGCTGGAGCTCAAGGGAATTGCTCTCCTGTTAATTGTCTCAACTCCTCTGTTCTTGACATAGAAGCTACTGAAAACCTAAACTATGCACCCAGTGGTCAAACTTAATTCAAGGTGACAAGATCCATTTGACTCACCATAAAACACAAAGGCAGCAGTTACTGACACATTTTGCACAAGAAGGCAGCTTCATGATTAACAAATTAAAAGCAGTTATAATATTAAAAAAATCTTAATATAAATCTCAAATTCCTGTTTGAGCTATGAGAAAAACATATCCAGGCTATGCACAAGACTGCTATTTGTAGAAATTGATTCTCACCTAAAGGACTAAGGCTTGCTAAGAGCCTCCCAGAGGAATTCACCTAACCTCAATCAAGACAAAATTAATGAAGAAGCAGACATCTCCTGGTATAGCCTGGCATATCACCTCAACATGAATTGCTCTGTCTCAACATTTTCACTGAAATTAATTTAATTAACTCATCCATTAATAATGAATGATCTACAAGCCTGAAAATAACCATAGATAATTGCTTTGACTAGAATTTTCCAGTAATCTGCCACAGAAATTGATATTTTCACTCCAGGGCAGCTTTATGATATTAAAACAATATTAGCTGGGGCATACATAGTCTGGTGCATTTTATAAACATCTTACGTATTCAAAAACAAAGTAAAAAAATATTTGTTTGCTCTTTCAAGCATGAAAATAGAAACTGATATTATAATGTATCTATTGAGTCATAAAATGATAACTTTCAATTTACCTTGTCACAGGATGAGAGATTATGAAATTTAACTTGTCAGAAACTAAGAAGCTCTCATGATAACCAAATCAAAAACTCAAATCTCTTGCTTGACCTAAACTTGATCTCAGTGACCCTGAAGGATTTTACTGGAAAAAAAGGTATTAAAGAGCATTTATGGATATGCTAATTTTAAAGAGCATATGTGAAAGGAAGGTTAACAATCAAATTCATGCCAGTCTTGAACTGCAAGCTATAATATTTATGGCTAATTTTTCATAAGAGATATGTCAACAACCTCATTCGATGTCAAAACAACAAACAACTTTAGTAACACTTTAAACGTGAAAAGAAATATTTTAATTACTAATTTAGTGCTAATTCATCTCTCTCAAAGTTTTGCATTACTGGTGTCAAGATAATTTACTCTTCACTATTACAGTATATTCTGAGTATTGCCAGGCACTCAGCATGGAAAAGGGAAGGCTTCAAGAAGACCTAATTGTGGCTTTCCACCTGAAGAGATCCTGCAAGAAAGATGGAGACAAGACTATTTACAAGAGTATGTAGTAACAGGACAAGGGGGAATGGTTTCAAACTGAAAAATAATAGGTTTAGATTAGAGATTAGGAAGAAATTCTTTACTGCCAGGGTGGTGAGGCACTGGAACAGGTTGCCCTTAGAAGTTGTTGTATGCCCCATCCCTGGAAGTGCTTGTTCAAGGCCAGGTTGGAGGAGGTCTGAGCAACCTGGTCAAGTGGAAGATGTCCCTGCACACAGCAGTGGGTTTTGGAACTAGGTAATTCTTAAGGTTCCTTCCAATCCACACCTTTCGACATTTCTATGATTGATTTAATTTTAACTCTTCCAGGAATTATCATGGGAGTTGACTAATTGAGGCTGTCTTTTTATCTAACTGCATTAATTGTAGGGACAGATTGTGATCAGCCTGTAACATGCTGGGAACTTCATTTTGTCCTAAACTGTCCATTTTGGATTTCATGCTGATAATATCCTGACATGTAAAATATACCGATTTTTGTTGCATGCTTATTGTTGATAATTTCTTCTGCACTATTCACTGGAAAAATGCAAACTCATCTATTGCTTCAGTAACTTTTCTTGGCTAAATACTCAGTCACACAACTCCATAGACATTTGGATATTTCTGATACATTGCCACTAATTGTACATCAGGAGAACAAGGAATTTACCCAAATAGACCAAGTTCTCCAAAGAAATACTTTCAAAGGTTTCTGAAAAAAAAAATTAATACAACAAATGACTACCCAGTAGAAACATACAATAATATGTGATATTACAGATTTAACAGAAAGACAGAATCCTTAAGGACAAGTTCTGAAAACCAAAAATTGGTGATTTCTTTCTTAAGTCTTACCCAGGTTTTAGATCTTAACATACACAATATTAAGTATATCATCACTCCTTTTTGTGGAAACTTTGGACTGAATGTGAGAACATTATGTTATTTACATTTTTGTTACCAAGTTAATAAAAATATTATTATTTTAATATTAAATAGAAAATAGAGTCATAGAAATGTTTAGGTTGGGAAAGACTTATAAGATCATCTCGTCCAACTGCTAAAATTTAAAATCTTTAACTTCTTATATGTCTTTGGGTACATTAGATCAAATTTTTAGCCTGATTTTGTAACTAGGCTGTTTTCTAAAATAGACTGATGACTTTTTTTTTTAATGTGCTAATCCAGGTATTTCAGTCAAAAGGATCTTCCTTTTACAGGTTCTTAGTTGCCTCTTTATTCCATTCTTTATTGAATAACTTTTAAAGTGTAATTTCAAATTAAAGGTTTCATTTATCATCTCCAAAGTACAATCTATACTCCTTTAATGCAGCCAAGACCAAGAAAAAGTCTACTAAAGTCTGCTAGCTGTTTAGATCTTTACCTGGGTGTTGGGGGTTTTTTTGGGGTTATAAATAATTTTTAGGTCTATATTGTTGCAGCACCTTGTGCAATAGAGTATAGACATGAACATAACAACCTCTTCACTACTGCTCATGCATGTTTTCTGTGAAGCATAAAGCTCCTTCAGTGCTTTGCATGTTAGTTTACTTTTTGAGAGAAGAAGAAAAGTGCACACAGAAATACACCAACATGAACTCCTATCAAGCCAAGAGGAGGTCTAATTGAAATAAATAGCTGAATAGAGATATCAGAAGGAATTACTACCATCATTGTTATGGTCCAAGCGTTTGTTAAATTCTTGTGGTATACAATTTTTAAAAAAGCTAAAAACAAAGCCACTATGAATTTCCAATAATTTTCTTTTTATTCCCTTTTATTTTCTTCTAAATTACAGCAATGTAGTATTTTCACTAATAACAAATATCTACTCTTTTTACTTTCATCCCCTCTCTCTCCATTGGTTTATCTTTTTCCATTTATGTCCAATATATGACTGTGGCAGCTCAGAGTGGCTTTGTCTTGATTTCATTAAAGCCAGTTTCACCAAGATAATAATATTTTAAGAACTTGAAACTTTTGCTTATTACTTGCATTAAAAGCATCCTTCAAAAGGGAGTAAAGGAGAACATGTCTTGTTCATAATTCATAATGCTGTCAAGTAGTAGAATTATTAGTATCTTAAAATTTTATTATATTTTCAAAAGTACATTATAAAAATTCTTTAAAAACCTGACTATATTGGATTTTACAAACTCAACATATATTTGGACTTCAGTAATAATTAGCATTTTTACTGGCATTGAGAAATTGGATTTATATATCAGATAAAGTAATTTTAAAAGTTCATCAGAAGTCAAAATTCTAATTTAAACTTTAAGAAAATGTTAAAGCTGTGTAAACCAGTGGAGCGGTATGCTAAAGCATCAGTCCGTTAACTAAATTAAACCAGTTACCTATTGCTTTGAAAAGACACAACATGAGCAGGTGCAATTGCCCCAAGGGAGTGTTTGCATACTAAAGTGTCTAAACTTTTCCACTTCTAAGTTTTTGTTTCAACAGTAATCCAGGCAAGACTGCAGGTAGACCCCCTTTAAACTAAGCTTGAAGGGGGAAGGGGAACCAGCTGAGCTATCTGGAAACAGGCCCAAGAATTGCAAGCGTAAGATAGGGGTGAGCTCAGTTGCCCAGATGAGGTGCATGTATACCAATGCACGCAGCTTGGGCAACAAACAAGAAGAGCTGGAGGCCATGGTACAACTGCAGAGCTATGATGTAGTTGCCATCACGGAAACGTGGTGGGATGACTCATATAACTGGAGTACTACATTGGCTGGATACAGACTCTTCAGGAGAGGTAGAAAAGGAAGAAGAGGAGGTGGCGTAGCTCTTTATGTTAAGCAAACCTTCGATGCCATTGAAATTGAAACAAAGGAAGAAGGTGTTGAATGTTTATGGATAAGAATCAAGGGGAAGGCCAATAACGCCGACATCATATTGGGAGTCTGTTATCGTCGACCCGATCAAGAAGAAGAAGTAGACGATTTATTCTATAAGCAGTTGTGCAATGTTTCTAGATCATCAACCCTTGTTCTTGTTGGTGATTTTAATCTACCAGATATCTGCTGGGAACTTAATACAGCAGTAAAGAGGCAATCCAGAAAATTCTTAGAATCTATGGAGGATAACTTTTTGTTACAGCTGGTAGATGAACCCACCAGGGAAGGGACAACATTAGATCTGTTATTTACAAATAGGGGTGGGCTGGTGGGAGATGTGATGGTTGGAGGTCGTTTGGGGCCGAGTGACCATGAATTAATAGAGTTTTCAATACTTGGCGATATTAGGAAGAGCACCAGTATAACTCGTACATTGGACTTCCGGAGGGCGGACTTTGGCCTGTTTAAGAGATTAATTCAGAGAGTCCCTTGGGAAGCTGCCCTTAAAAATTAAGGAGTTCAGGAAGGGTGGGCTTACTTCAAGGCAGAGATCTTGAGGGTGCAGGAACAAACCATTCCTGTATCCCGAAAGATCAGTCAACGGGGCAAACGTCCAGCCTGGCTGGGAAAGGAGATCTTGGAGGAACTTAGGAATAAAAAGAGGACGTATCAGAGTTGGAAAAAGGGTCAGGTCTCCAAGGAAGTATTCAAGAGGGCTGCTAGAGTATGCAGGAAAAAAATTAGGGAGGCCAAAGCTCAGTTTGAACTCAGGATAGCGACTGCTGTTAAGGATAATAAAAAATGTTTTTATAAATATATTAATAGTAGGAAGAAAGGTAGGACCAGCCTTTGTTCCTTACTGGACAAAAGTGGGAAGTTAGTATTTGCAGACGAGGAGAAGGCAGAAGTGTTCAATGCCTATTTTGCCTCGGTTTTTAATGGGAAGATGACTTGCCCTCAAGACTCCCGTCCGTCTAGGCTGGTCGTTGGTTTTAGGGAACAGAATGGTCCCCACATTATCCAAGAGGAGGCTGTTATAGAACTATTGAAATCCTTGGATATTCATAAATCTATGGGACCAGACGGGATCCACCCTAGGGTAATGAGAGAGCTGGCAAATGAGATTGCAAAGCCACTCTCTATCATTTACCAACAGTCTTGGATCACTGGTGAGGTTCCGGATGACTGGAAGCTGGCCAATGTGATACCCATTCACAAAAAACGTGCAAAGGAAGATCCTGGCAATTATAGACCAGTCAGCCTGACCTCAGTAACTGGCAAAATAATGGAACAGTTTATATTACGTGCCATCATGCAAAATTTGCAGGACGGCCAGGGTATCAGACCCAGCCAGCATAGATTTAGGAGGGGTAGATCATGTCTGACTAACCTGATCACCTTTTATGATCAGGTAACCCGGCTAGTGGACGCAGGGAAGGCTGTAGATGTTGTTTTTCTGGATTTCAGCAAGGCCTTCGACACTGTTTCCCATAGCATACTCCTAGACAAACTCGCTGGCCGTGGTCTGGATAGGAATACCCTTTGCTGGGTTCAGAACTGGCTGGATGGCCGGGCCCAGAGAGTGGTGGTGAATGGTGTCACATCCAGCTGGCGACCAGTCACCAGTGGTGTCCCTCAGGGGTCTGTGTTGGGGCCAGTTCTGTTCAATATTTTTATTGACGATATGGACGACGGCTTAGAGTCTTTTATTAGTAAATTCGCTGATGACACTAAATTGGGAAAAAGTGTAGATCTGCTAGAGGGGTGTAGGGCTCTCCAGAGAGACTTGGAACGGTTAGACGCATGGGCAGAATCAAACGGGATGAACTTCAATAAGTCCAAGTGCCAAGTACTGCACTTCGGCCACAATAACCCCCTGCACCGATATAAGCTGGGGACGGAATGGCTGGATAGTGCCCAGGTGGAAAGGGACCTGGGGGTGCTGGTTGACAGTCGATTAAATATGAGCCAGCAGTGTGCCCAGGTAGCCAAGAAGGCCAATGCCATCCTGGCCAGTATCAGAAATGGAGTGGCCAGCAGGAGCAGAGAGGTCATTCTTCCCCTGTACTCGACACTGGTGAGGCCTCACTTGGAGTATTGTATCCAGTTCTGGGCCCCTCACTTTAGGAGGGACGTTGAGATGCTTGAGCATGTCCAGAGGAGGGCAACGAGACTAATAAGGGGCTTGGAACACAAGCCATATGAAGAGCGACTGAGGGAGCTGGGGTTGTTTAGCCTAGAGAAAAGGAGACTAAGGGGCGACCTCATCGCTCTCTACAACTTCCTGAAGGGTGGCTGTGGTGAGCTGGGGGTCGGCCTCTTTCTCCGGGCGACAACAGATAGAACAAGAGGACACAGTCTCAAGCTGCGTCAAGTGAGATGTAAGTTAGAATTAAGAAGGAAATATTTCACAGAAAGAGTGGTCAGATACTGGAATAATTTACCTAGTGAGGTGGTGGAGTCATCATCCCTTGAAGAATTCAAAAAAAGACTGGATGTGGCACTTGCTGCCATGATCTAGTTGAACAGTTAGAACATTGGCTGGACTTGATGATCTTATAGGTCTCTTCCAGTCTTGAACTTCTGTGATTCAAAGAAAAATACTATTTTTGCAAGTAACACAACCCCCACCTCTAGCCTCTGGCTTTTTTAATCCATCTTTTTTTCTTTTTATAATATTGTAAAAATTTCTATTTCCATCTTTTTAGGGGTGCACGTATTGTTGCAGTTCTTGGAGACATTTCCTTACCTTATTTCAAAGACCCTTGCTGGTTATATACCAGGAGAAAAGTTTTTTGGTGTTTTTTTTTTTAAGATTCCGTACGACAAATTTTGCTAGGAATTCAAATGCCTAAAACCACAAATAAATATCAGGTAGATTTTAAAAAAGCCTTCTATTTCCCATTCATTTTGGTAGAAATTAAGTAACAAGGTCATATTCATAGGATTTGATATCAGAGGGCTGTAACGTCTCTTCTATGAAGACAGAGCTGGGGTTGTTCAGGCTGGAGAAAGTTCTGGGGAACCTTCGAGTACCTGAAAGTGGCCTACAAGAGAGAGGATGAGGGCCTTTTTTATGAGTACATGTAGTGATAAGAAAAGGGATAATAGCATCAAACCAAAAGAGGGCAGGTTTAGATTAGCTGTCAGGAAAAAAAAAAAAATTACTGTGGGTGTGGTGAGACACGGGGCCCATCTGGGGCCCCTTCAGCCTTATTATTTGATTAGCCATTGATTATTTAGTCTTCACATGACACTGCACACTTTGCTTGACAGTTGAGGAGCGAGAGGGTGACTCACTAACTAGGTTTTGTTAGCCCTGTTATCCTCTCACTCCTCGGCTGCTCCTTATTTAAAGGTGTTCTTACCAGTTTGGCCTGCCAGTTATCAGAAATTTTCTTCCCCATCAAGAGAGGTGGATGCTGTCTTTCTAGCAGTCCTTGATCCTCAAAGGGATTTCCACTGTAATAAAAAACAAACTGCTATTAACACTGGCTGTGTAAAGAGTTGCTGACCCTGAGCATCCACCATTTTCCCTCAAATCCTTCCTGATCATTGCCATGATCATGGAAATAATTAAAATCAAGAAGTGCCACCATGCCCTTTTCTCCCCTCCCCAATGCTCTGTTATTACCGCGCCCTGTGTGGGCCGCTGCTGGTGATAGAGAGACGGTGAATCTTGTATCTTGATCAGAAGGCTGAATTTATTAATATATGATATTATACATTATAGTTATACTAAAAAGAATATAGAGAGAGGTTTGCAGAGCAGCTAGCTAAGCTAAGAAGAGATAGAAAAGAACCCACAACAAAGTTGTGGCCAAGGACTCAGTCCCCTGGCTTGAACTGGTGATTGGCTCTTAATTATAAACATAGAAAATGAGCCAATCAAGGTGAATCCTATTGCATTCCACAGCAGCTGATAACAATTGTTTACCTTCTCTTCGGGGGCCTCTGGCTCCCGAAGACACAGAAATGTGAAATAAAGGATTTCTGTGGAGAAATGTCTGCGACACTCTGTAGTCATGTTTGATGTGTTCTAGGTTCATGGGAGTTTCAGTGCTACTAACATGGACGAGCACCAAAGCATAGTAGTCTAAGGGTCTGACAAGGCTTAGCAGCCATTCCACACCATCCCAGATTCCAGGCCCTGGGAAGCAGCAAGCCTTCCCAGACAAGTCAGTTATGTCAACAGAGGGGCCCTCCACCCCTGCAGCAATTTCCCACTTGTGTCACTGGCCTTCCTCCTGCAGAGTCTGATTTCAACTTCAGCTCTATTACTTGGTGATGCATACAACACATCTCCTACACAACACATCTCCTGCATACAAGACCATCTTCTACTGCAGCCCCGGGCCTCCAGAGTTCATGCAGGAGCCCAGTTTGAGTCAAAGTCTCTGATATTACAAGAAAACTTGTTCCACTTGGTGCTGGGGGTGTGCCACAGTATATCACTCCCTTATGGAACCCAGCAAGGCTGATTCCAGTGGAGATCCCCGACCTTTCTGCACAGTTTCTTACACAAAACAATGCACAGACTATTGCACTGTGGCTGTATTCTGCTAGCTGAACTCTAGGTAATTTTAAATAAGATGCCTAAGTAAAATGTCTAGTTATTTCATTTTACTTATACAAGGCATCCAGAACTCTAACTGGCAGTTCATCCAACATAAACTTCTGGTGGTCTTTCCATTTCCCAGCTGGAGGTCATGCCCTGAACTGTAGAAAAATTCTAGAGAAATTGGACTTCTAACTTCAGACTAACGGGTTACTAAAATGAACGAGCACAAATCCTACGAGCCTTGGAAGCATTATTTTCATGCTTTGAAATGGAGTTCTGCTTCATCTTACTGAAGTGACAGGATGTTGTATTAGCAGGGTTGATTTGTACATCTGCAATTGGAATTCTTTGCACGCACATAATATATTATGCCCATGAATAGATGTATATAGCTATACTCCATTATGCTCATTTCTCTGGGATAGATAGAATACTTTATATAGAGAATTTTCATCTATATATATTATTTAAAAAAACCAACTAAATTAAATCTGCTTCCCTTATCTGATGCAAGCTTCTGCAAACTTCCATCAATTTTGTCTGTGATTTTAAATCAATCTCATAATTTTCGATTAGTTTGAAATGTTAGGGCGACTTCACAATTGATCACTGTGTGGTAGAGGTGTTACTGTTTTCTGCAGCTCCCATTGTGTTTTTGTGAATTAAAAATCCAGCCTGACAGTTTTTGAGTAATCTCTTTTAAACTCATTTGCACACTGATGATACCACCACTGTTCAGAGCAGTAATTAACTGATTACTTGCAAACAGGATGAAAAAAATTTTTAAAATGTATCTGTATTATATTTGTCCTTTTATGTAAAACAGACAATTTAATGCTAAACATAAAAATGCTAATATAAAACTAAAAGTTGTTTACTTCTAGAGATTTCAGAAGTGAACAAAGAAGTTACTAAGCAGTTTCCCCTCAGAATGACTGAAATACTTGTGAACTCCTCTCTACCACCACCAAGCCCTCCAAAATCTATCAGTCTGAGGATGGTTTACTGAACAAGATTCATCTTCACTAAATTAATTTAATTTGATTAGGTTTAATGTGAATATGTTCCTTATTGCTATTCCTGTTTTCAGGTCCTGGTACGCATTGCCTTTGGCCATGTGGATTCTGGAAGGAAGTCCAGAAGCTAAAGCAAACTCAGATATGAAGCAGAACAGCCAAAAGGTAGGGCAGAGAGTGAGTAAATTAGAAATACAATTATTTCTCATATTTTTGGCATTTTTTGAGTATTCATAGACTAAAAATTTGATTACTCAAGTAGAGAGACTGAAATATTCAGTACAATGAAGCATGATCTTCTTAACTTGTACTAGCTCAAACTATTATGCCCATTTTGTATCCTGGGATTATAATATATTATAACTATAATTATATTTTCAGGATAATTCTAAGTGCAGTGAGCTCAGAGTCACAGAAAATTTGCATCAAATCTTTATTTTGTGTAGAAACAACAATCATGAGAGGAAAATAAATATTCTAAACAGTAACTCAAGAACTTCTTCAAAGTTTTAAGGTTTATGACAGTTCTGAATTTTCTGACATGTTTAAGAATTTTTCAAGAATAGACAAAAATTGTGGGATTTGAGAGACCACAGAACTGAGAGGCATCAAAGCAGAACTATAGCCCTTGAAGACTGACCTCCAAACCAGGAGCATGTCTCCTTGAACCTGTAAATCATGCTTCACTGGCATCCTTACAAGTTAATACCCTTCTTCAGATGAAGGATCACAGAAGCCTTGCAAGGTCTTCATGTCCTGCTACCATGGAAACCTTTTACAAAGCCTTTTAACTGAGATGTGAAGAGACTCAGCTGTTTGAGTGCTCTGGATTCTGCAGGCTTCTTTGCTGTCTTCTGGAAGTTCACAGAAGTTCATATTTTCATGACATCCTACAGATCCCAAAAGGTCAATGAGACCCTTTTTTTGGTGAATTGCATGTTGGAGAGTGAATCTTCATTTGAGTACTGTGTTGAAAATACCTTTTAATTGCTTTTTACCTTAAAGATACAAATTTTTAAATCCAAAGCTCATTAACAATCTTTGTTTATGGCATGAAAAGTCCTAGGGCATAAAATGGTTTTAAAAGCATAAAGGATGTCAATAAAAGCCTGAAACAACATTGTTGCCACCACGGGATATTTCATTCTGAAGCTTTTGAATTTAGGGTATTTTTAAATCCGAGATCCTTATGAATGAACAAAACTTCACTTAAAAATCTCTTTCAAGATTACACAGAAAAATCCAAATCTATAAGGCCTAAAGAGTAGAAACAGTTTCAAAACCCCATTAAGTATTTTTTAAAATTCTGTTTACAGATTTTGATATTGTCATGGTTTGGGCCTGGCACAGAGCCAGTGCCTCCATGAGAATACCCTCTCCCTGGTGTCTGATGTGAGATGTGACCAGGAAGAAGCAAAGCAGGCTCCAGCTTAAACATAAAGAAAACTTTATTAACTAAATGACAAGAAAAGAAGGAAAAACCTATAAGGGAAAAAATTGAAAACCTTACAAAAAACCACTTTTTTCCTCCCCACCACCCAAAATTCCCCAAACCAATACATTCCCCCAAATCACCAACTGCCCAATCTGGCACCACCCTTTAGGATATTCAAACTTCAGTCCATGAAGAGGAGAGGAGTCCTTCTTGCACCATAGGCTTTCCCTGGAAACACGCTGAAACCTCGTGTGCTTCCATGTCACTCGGCACCGCCCGGAAAGTCCTTTTGCCGCTTGTGACATCTTCCTTCCATGCCCAGTGCTCTCCCCACTGTGCATGGACCAGAGCTGCTTTTAGGGTTGTCTTTTAAGGATGCCTTGTCTCACTCCAAAAAGGCACAGTCTCTGCTTTGGGACATCTGTCCCTCCCATTTTTTTTCCAACCCCCTGGGGCCAAGGGGTCCCCACAATGAACCCTCCTGGTTCTGAGGCACTGCCTCCCCCTAAGTACAGTCTCTGTGTCACAGGAATAAAACTGAGTCTATGGCTACACAAGAAAAGTCCAGCCAAAAGGCCACTCCAATCATCTCTTCCCACTCAGCCAGGCTTTCTTCACATCCTTCGGGCCAGGTCCTTGTCTCATGTCATCTCTTATCTCCCTTCTTATTCAGCTCCGAGGAGGATCAGCATTTTTGCAAGGTCCCAATCATGTAAGAAAAAGGGTTAAAAATTTCAGTCTCTGTCTGTCCCAGAGCTCCGGCACTCCCACACTCGCTGCTGCTCCGGCTGGCACCTCCTCGCTGCGTTCCCCTCCTTTTTCCTCCTGGGTCGGCCGCTATCAAACTCAGACGCCGGCTCTCCTCTCTCTCTCTCCTGGGGGGGGAATGGCTGCCCGATGGCTGTCTCTTGGGGCTCCTCCACCCTTCCATCCTCAAGGGCCTCCTCACCCCCATCTCTGTCCAGGCCCAGGCCTACCACATGGCTGCCCCTCCCCTGTTGGTTTCTCGGCTGTTTTGATGACCTGGAAAGGCCCGGGGTGGTCTTGGGCAGCCCGCGCTTCAAAGGATGAGAAGAGGCTTCAGGTTTTTTCTCGGTCTCGGTGTTTATTAGTTGTTTATCCAGAAGATCTTCCCTCGGCCCAACAGAGGTCTGAACAGCAAGCCAGCCATGAGCACACTGAGAGCCCCCGGGGCTGTCACCTATCTTTATACTCAAAATTACGTATACAATATTTATCAATTTTCCCCAATACCTTTTACCCTTATTAACCAGTGCACTTTTAGTAATAACCAATCCCAAAGTGCCAACATCACCACAGAAGATGGAGGCCAAGAAGAAAAAGAAGAAAAACAGGACATGCCCCAATTCCTCTATCTTACTTCTTTAGACCCCCCTGTACAGAAATCCTAAACCCTGTGTTTCACTCTAATTAACTTATCCCTTCACCACTTACCCCAGTGAAATCCTCCTATCCTCATACAGGTGTCGTCTCCCATGTAGGATCAAAGTCCAGGCACCAGACACTTCTGTCAATATTCCAGGACTCCCGAGCCCCCCAAGGGTGGTCTCGGTCACTCTGTACATCAGTCCTGAGGTGCTGAGATCCCACACTCCCCCACCCAGCAGCAGTGGCTGGACGAGGGAGGGAGATCCAACCTCTTTGCCTCGAAGTCCCAAGAGAGCCTCCCAGGCCCGTAGCTCTGCTTTTAACCCCTGTGTGTTCTCGGAGGTGTGTCCAAACCCCACTGGCTACACCAGGTGCCAATATCAAAATCCAAGCACCCATTGGTTTGACCACAGCATCCCAGAATTCCCACTTCTTCCTGGTCAAACCACCACAGATATTAAAAAAAAATAATTCTTAAATCTTTTAGTACCATGTGGTGGTTTCAGTTTAACTGGGCAGAAACACCAATTAAGTGTAGCTGTTTTCGTTCACCAATCCGACTTTTCTGACCAACACACCTATTAATGTAGTAGATTTTGTGCTGGCCAAATGCCAGTGCTACCACTAGAATTATTTACTCATTTTCTTCTCCAAGATCAGAATTAGGAGGACAGCAAAGCAGGGTCTAAACTTTAAAGGGTATAAGGAAAACTTTACTAACAGAGCTAAAAGAAAAATAATAAAAAATCGGAATAAACCTTCAGAACACTTCTCCTTTCCCCAACTATTCTTTCTCTTCTTTCTGACAACATAGAGAAAAATTTTCAGTCAGTTTACTACTTCTAAAATAATCTTTCTTCAGTTCACTTAGGAGAGGAGTCTCTCCTGTCATGCCATGGAGACATTTCCTCAAGAAGCACTTCTCTTGTGGTTTTAATTTTCCCAAATAGCAGTGCCCAGAAATCTGTGATCATGAAGTTCCTCTCACGGTTTGGTAGCCTTCCCACAACTACCACCACGGGTCACCTCAGCTTATTGGGGTGCAGTCTTAAGGATGAGCTGTTTTAGTATAGAAATAAAAGTTCTTTTATGTCTGAGAACAGAGGTTTTTCTTCTTTTATCCCTGGGGCAAGGTTTCTTATGTCTCTCTGTTCAAGCTTCTCATTAGATTACAGCCACTTAAACATCTGCTTGCTTCAACACTGGTGCCTCTGCTCACAGCTATGGCTAGAATGCTACGTTCCCCTCAGTGTCTCTCTATGTTGTTTTCTCTACGTGTCTTCACCCTTTCCTTTTTCTCTCACTTGAGGGAGGGTTTATGTCTGTAAGTTTCATCTGTGCACTCAAAGAGTTAATATCTCACTGGGGCCTGCGGATGGCCATGTGATCCCTGTTGGGTGGCACAGCTCTGGCTGCACAGCTGTTTTCCAGCCCCTGCCATGGTCAATTCCAGCCACAGGGCTGCTTTCCGCAGGGGGCTGCGGAGCCACCTCTGTTCTCAGCCGCATGATTTCCCACAGAGCCAGCAGGACGGCGCTGTTCAGTTATTATTAATTACTACTAAATAATATATTCCTCTGTGTAAGGGGGTCTGCATTGATATATCAATGCATAGTTATGGAATTTCCATCCCTGGAACATTTGTGGCCTGAGAGATACAAAAAAGCACAAATAAATATCGTGGGAAATGGTGAAGCCTCCGAAGAGTTGAAGAAAATTACAGGGAATCCAGAGTGAGAAGTGGCTTTGTCAACTACAGTGCAGGAGAACCTGCAAAAGTCTGGAAGAGTAGGTTCTTTGTGCAGAGTTCAGAGTGATTTAAGGTATAACTGGTCTTGCCTGAACCTCCTGTTGCTGCTGATCACCCAAACAGTCTTCTAGAGACTGTCATTTCTCTTAAAAGCACACAGACCAGTAATACTTTTTAAAGGATAGTGGTATATCCAAACACCTGTGGACTGGATGCGTGCTCAGTTGTCTTAGGTGGTTTAACAGGGTCTCAATATTCAAAATTAGCCAGCTGATTGGTTCTGTTGTTGTTGTCTTCCAGAGGAAGCTGCTAGCAGCTCTCAGAGAGAATCACTTCTGTAACTGATGGATTTTCTCTTTAACTAAAAACCAAGCTATGTTAAACCATGACATACCATCCATTCTTAAATCACAGTATTGGAATATTTAACCACCAAATTAATAAAAGCTTGTAAAATTTTTATTTGAAAAATACATTTTCATTTACTCTTCTTATTGAACTTTCTTTTACTTCACTTCTAAAGTTAAAAGCTATAACTTTTAACTTTATATAGATATAAAGATATATATTTGGTTGGTTTATTTTAAATATCTACAAATCGGATGCTGTGGGAGTATATGTTAATATACTGTGTAATAAGTAAACATTTATTGAAAACTTTACTCAATAACTATTAACTATTGAAAAACAAAAATGCAAAGACAGAATATTTGCCACAGACATCTCATTCAATGGCACACGAATAGTTTGTCTTACTTTGATTTCTGATTTTAAATACAAATTGAAGATTTAAGAAAGTCAAATATTTCCAGGATACTGCTTTTGCAGCACTGTCCTTGCAATCTTTATCTCCTGTCTCCACAGCAGCCCACAAAACAGGATTGCTTGGATCTGAAGGATGTGGCACAATAATCTGCGTTTCCCATTTCTTAAAAACATAAAAAAAAAAGATAAAAGGAAAAAAACCCCAAAAAAATAAACCCAACCCCCCCCCCCCCCCCCCATTCTATTACAGGGCTAGGAAAACAAAATAGGCCTTCTGAAGTTCATGAAGCACCAACAATTAATAAATCTCTGCCTGGGGTTCAGAGCATGATCTGAGCCTTCCAGAAACGGAGCATCACCCTAGATGGTGCTATGTCTAAGATCTGTATAAGCAGCTATACATCCACATGGGAGCTTCTGGTAATAATTGCTTTTAAAAACATAGCACAGGAGCAGACCAGATTTTAGATAGATCTGATTTTTAAAGCTATGATTTTCACCAAACTTTAAACTTCTTGATACTGTCAGGTGCTCAGTGGAAATTATTTCCTATTACATTTTCTGTGAACACCAAAAATAGTGAAGCACCTGAAAGGATAGAGATGGTCAGCCCTGAAGAAAAAACCTGGTCACTGGAGGACACATGAATGGCCATGAATCTAAGTTAGCTTCTTTAGAATGACCTCCTGGACTTAATCAAATGTCATTGCGCCAAAAATGTTTCTGAGTATTTCTGAGGTCACTGACATTGACTTATTTTTCTGAAAAAGTGCTGTGCAGCAAATTTCACACTGAACTTTAAACCCTAGAGAAAAGCAGGGGTTTAAAAAACAATATGAAGGGGTTATCTTTATGTTCATTCCTCTGTGTGCAGCTGCACAGATTACAAAATAGAGCAGACTTCAGTTAAAAGGGGATCAAGTTCCAGTCAGATATACCTAAGCAGTGTATCACAGTCATATAGATATGACATTTTTACCATACTATCTTTTTATAGAACAAAATTTGATGCTGTTGAACAAAAAGAAGACTAAGCTGTATTTCATAGGCAAGTGGCTTATGCAGTCCATCAGTTCTCTGGAAAAGTTCTTGCTTTTCAGTACAGTAGATAATTTAAATTCCTGACTCAAATTCTAATGCACTGAGGAGGAGCAGTACCTGGAGCGGATATATATTCTCCAAAGAAGCATTCAATAAATCCATCTAAATAAGATTACCAATGAAAAAATGTCTTACAAGCCAGCAAAATATATAAAAAATATACTTTAATTTAAAAAAAATTGAAGTACTGGCACTGTCAAATTATGAAAGAAATTAGAAAATGTAAAAGATTTTGCCAAGTATCCCATATATCTGCTTTGAAAGAGGAAAAATGAAGCCAGTTAAAATTCATCTCTACTACAAAGAAACAAGTCATGTGAGTTCGCGATAAAATTACCGCATATCAGGTTAAAGGAAAAAAACATAGCCATAATTGGCATCATACTGACTGGCAGGATTTCTGACTCGCAGTTGTTTGGCTCTGTCAGTATTGCTGAGGTGTCGCTGTAGAGATGGACAGTACATCATTTCTTCAAGCTTCAACAGCAATCCTCATTGTTCACAGCTCATAATTATACAGTTTTCTAAAAGCATCACGTTTAATTTCAGTTGGTTGGTAACTTGTTACTTGCATACATTCTTGCTAGATATTGGCTAGCACCCGTTCATTGCAGTTAAGTCCTTTTGCTTTTCAGTGCTTTCTTCCTTAAAGATGTCTACATTCTTTTCTCACAGGTACAGGCTGATCAAGTCAAGGTCAAAGTTAGCTGTGCCTGTGAGGCCTTCAGGTCAGCTGTTAGCTGTCACATTGAGAGGTTTTGGATGGTTTTTTTGATTCTCTACTTGCTTATTTGAAGGCTGTTGCCAAAACTAGCACAAAAGTGGTTCATTCCCTCTTTAGACAATTAAGACTCCACTAACTTCAGAGAAGATTGTTCCAAATTTACGCCAGAGAGAGACAAAGAAAGAACAAACTAAAAAGAAAGAAGCTTGATTGACTGCTGTGAAAATGATCAAACAACAAATTCTGACATAGAAAAAAATTATTAAAGCTCAATCTCATGTCACTGGATCATCAGAAACATGCCACTGGTTTCACTGAGGCTTATTTGCTGGTAGAGCACCAGATACAAGTCTGATGCAGTCATTAGTGAAAGAAAAGCATCACACATTGGTATGCTAATAGCAAAAAGAGGTAGATTTCAAGATATGTATATCCAAAGGAAAAGGAATGACATAGACCTTGTTTTTTTAATAAATCTGACAAACACTCTTTTCATTAACACTGCAGTGGGAAGCAATATTTAAAGCAATGAGTCTAGCATTCCTCAAGAGAATAATTTCCTTTAAAACACCTACACACCTACACTGCAGGAGTTTCCTCATCAGTGTCAAACTGAGGGTAGGTACAGTTGAAAGTGACAGATTTGCTTCTAAACACAGCTTTAACTTCCTTGGCTAAACATTCCTCTCAGAACTTAACAGAACATTTATGCACTTCTTATGCCCAGGTTTTGAGATTATAATTTTTTCAAGTAGCCAAATCATCACAAATTCTCTGAAAAATTAGGAGCATAGTAGAAGACAGAGATAAAAATGAAAAAAAAAATCAAACAAAAAAACAAAAACAAAAACAAAAACAAAAAAAAAAAAAAAAAAAAACAAAAAAAACAAAAAAAAAACCACAAAAACCAAAACAACCAAACCTGCCCACAGCTTAACATTATTTATAGTAGTACCTGTACTCTCTCCTCAACTTTCAAAACATGCTTGGTGGTGAGGTTACTCAAGAGTTTTGAATTACATGCATTTTCAGAATGTAATAGCATGTTTCCATTTACCAGGTTTGATTGCTTCCAATTTTAATGTAATGAGAGAGCTAGATCTGCAGCTGATGCACAGACTGTAATCTCACTGAAAACAAAAAGCCTCTTGTGAAAGAAGCTGCAAATCTAAGAAAGGGCAATGAGTTACTTGGAGAGAGCATGCAAGTGAAGGTAAAATGGTAAAAAGGATCAACGCAAACCCAGGGTAGAGGAAAATATGGGGTATCTGTCCCGTTGTACGAAACAACTGTGATCTGTTAGAGAGGGGCAGGGTGGTTTAGGAAATGTTCATGAAAGTGGAGGTCAGTTTGGAGAGCATGATGGTACCCCTGGAGTCCTGATTTTGCCTGTGGTCCAGACTGTCAAAGGAGAAAGGAGAGGTTTCTCTCTGAGGTAGAAGACACTACTGGGCCACAGGAGACTGATCTACAAAATCCAAGATGTTTAATCCGTCTTTCTTCTTCGAAACACCTCTCAAACAACCTGAGCAAATTCAACTGCCCATAGGCAATGTTAGTTTTGACAAGAACCGTATGACACAGGCCAGATTGTAGAAAATTACATGTCAAAAATGTGAGAGATACTCAAAAGTAGCCAAAGATGGATATTCTTCAGGATGTTTATAGTTAAATGCACACCATTGACTAAATGCCTGCTCCAAAATGTAATTTTTTTTGCAAGGATTACTCTGTAGGAATGCAACTACTAGTATTTTTCAGACCACTCTTCTGATTGGTGTAATATTTTCAAAAACAAAGGTACTTAATAACTATATATATATATTTACAATAGAAAATCAAAAGCTCTTACATAAAATGTTAGAGTGGAAAGTTTTTTGTATGCAGTTTAAGAAACCCAAAGATTGTATTTACCCAAAATCTCATCTCTTTTAGGGTGTTCTACAGCACTAGAGAGCTGATTTTATTGTCTACTCCACTATGTGAATAGTCAACGGAGATGACAGCTAAAGGGTAAACAGTTTCAGCTGGAATCTTGTGCAATAAAATGTGCTACTTTTTTTTATTTCTGCCAATTGAAGCCATGTGTACATTATAGAAGAAATGCCAGCCTTCTATTAATATCTCATTTCATACCCAGACTTAGGTATTTTTAACTTTAAGGCTTTTTAACTTTCTATCTTGCACTTCTCAATTTTGGCCTCTTTGGTGTATTTTCCCACTGAATTTGATAAGCGCATCATCTGGGGTTTGGTTTGTATGCAAAATTCAGTGTAAAAAATTTAACTTAATCTAACTGTACCATAAAGAAACAAGCCCCAAGCTCACCTTTAAAACAAACCAAGCATAAGAAGGCAAACATTTTTGGTATGAAAATCTCCTAATTTAGGAAATTTCTGAAT
Organism: Ammospiza caudacuta; assembly: GCF_027887145.1. Classification (NCBI taxonomy): domain Eukaryota; kingdom Metazoa; phylum Chordata; class Aves; order Passeriformes; family Passerellidae; genus Ammospiza; species Ammospiza caudacuta. The sequence continues at coordinate 74,746,931 of NC_080593.1, read as the reverse complement.
ACTTCAACTATAACCTGTTGATTAGTTGATAATAGCTTCTATCCTACTGATCTAAAAGTGTCCCAAAATTTAGGCCAGATTTGATGCACCTGAACAGCCAAAAAACGAAAAAAAAACCAAAAAAAAAACCAGCCAACCAACCAACAAAAACCAAAACAACAAACAAACAAAATCAGAAAAGCAACCAACCAAACAAAAAACAAAAAAAAAAAAAAAGAAAAAAGAACCAAAACAACCAACCTAAAAATATCTGTAAATTTTGAGGAGCAAAAAAAGGCTAGATGAAACCTCACTCTTCAGGAATTTTCTTTCAGTAAAGCTAACTGGTGAAGCACAGGAACTAGAATCCTCTTCAGCCTTTCTAACTACATGGCAATATGCTGCAGCTGCAAAATTCTTGTGTTGCTGGTCTCGTTAGCCAATTATAAATGACAATATTTTGTGCCTTCTCTTGTTTTTCTTTGAATTCTCAGCTCAGCATTGTACAAAGTTGTTTCAAAGTGCTGTATAATCCTGTTATAAATTCATTGCTTTTCATTTAAAGCCTTCAGTTTAATTCTTTCCTGGACGGATCTATCAATTCATTCACTCTGAGTAGCCACACAAGGGCTTTATTTGTGGCTTTTTAATGTGCCAGTCACGGAGAGACATAATATCCAACGGCAGTATCTCAAGTGAGCTTCTACAGTACAAATGTTCACACAACTGCAAAAGAAAAACTTCATTTCATCTGGTGAGGCTTTGGTTGACACTAAGATTAAAGGCTTAACAAAAGCAATGGTCTGCTCTGCTACCATCCGAGAGTTTCTTGCTTCGCCGTGCTATGAAAGACAAATGAAGGACTGCCTGACCGGTAACTTTCCCTCGTCTCTAGAGGGTGGCATGTGATTAAAAGGAAGGAGGGATGAGGAGGTTTGGGATCAGTCATACAAAATATCCAAATCTGTAGCCACAGGAACCTTGTCTTTTGGCCACTGAAGGATCTACCATTCAGGCTGTGGCTTAAAAATCATCTGTTTAATCTGAACATGATAGAAAACAGACAAAACGCTAGGTAAATGTAGCAGTAAATGAGTGCATTTCAGTATGCAAGGAACTGTTCTCCCTTTTTTGTCTGAGTAAATTCATGCATCATAATTAATTTTATTTCTTGTTCTAGAATTTAGTACTCCTATACATAATTTTATTTGTTTTCCCCCTTTTGGGACAGCTTTCATTTTTATTTTTTCACAATTGAATAACCCACTTCATATGGAAAATAAAATCTTTGTCAATTTTTTTTCTTCCACTTAAGGGAAAAATAAAAAGCAATGTGTTTGTAAGCTGTTGATAAAGCTAAAAATATCACAGCCAAGTGCAATAATTTAAAGGACTGGATACAATGCTTTTGTTGAAAGTTGAAAACAGTATCTCCATAGTATTAAAAAAATATTTCTCATTTTATATACCCATGATTATGATGGCTATTATTAAACTGTCACATCACATCAATGAGTAAACAAGCAGCTATGCCTAGATCATATTAACTATTGTGACAGCTGTAAATACCGCAGTAATGACTCTGCTGCGGGCAATAGAACAGATAAGAAAATGATTGAAGCTCCATGGGCTTGCTACACATTTACAGGTGATTCTGCAACAAGCTAGACAATCTCTTAAGTAGGAAAAGCCTGTTTGCCTTAGAGGTAAGCAGATTTTAAAGAGCAAACAGAACTGCATGCTTTGATTATAACCTTTTTTTTTTAATAAAAATTCAAACTAAGTAGTCAGAATTAAAGCGATTCTGTAAAGAAAAACATCCATCTGTGTCTCTGCTTTGTTTTCAACATATAGTTTTAGGGGTTTTTTTACAGGGTGGGAGGTGGTTGCTTTGTTTAAGAAGAGGTTGCATGCCTCAAAAAAAAAAAAAAAATCAGGAATACCAAATGCAGTTTTCCTCCCCTTCATACACCAGTGGAAAAGCTAGAAAGATGTGACCCTATGCAATCAGTATTCATTCATGAGCCTTTCCAGTTCTGTGTCTTTCTGCTTGCTTGCTCAGCAAACACCATGCAAGGAGGAAATAACAGTATATGCCCTATATTTAAATTACTAGGGGCAAAGATTTCTGAGAAAGCAATTAGAAGTTGTGTCCTGGAGAGCCCTGAGTAGATGGGAAGAACACAATTTTTTTATGCTTGCCAACCAATACTGCAAAACATAAAAGGTCAATAATATTCAAGCCACAGAGTCTTAATTAGCTAATTGCAGTTCCCACTTGCTTCAAGCAAAGATCCATAAAAAAGACAAAACACAAAATAAGAAATAAAATGATGTTATGAAGCAGTGGAATTAATTTGTTTTTTGAGGAGGTTTTTTTAGTTATTTTGACTGCAGTTTTCATGTGTCTTGCAAATCTCCTTCTGAATTCAAAGGGATTTAAATAATGTAATAGAAATATTAAGATTTCAGTATCACTGCTTTTAAAGCTTTATATCAAACAAAATAAACACCTGAACACATTATTTTTTTATTAAAAAAATATCAGGAAGAGATTTACTAAGCACTGTAGTTTGACATATGGTTTTTGTTGAAAGATAGTAGTATTCCCTGCAGTTCACAGAGATACTTTGACTGAGAGAAAATGAGAATGTTATGATTTTCCTGCATTCAATATCAATATACGGTGCTTCATGAAAAAGTGTTTTTTATTGAATTCTGATTCTTAAGATAATTTTTTTAAGTTTAAAACTTTTAGAAAATTTCATGTTGAAGATTATAAAAAAGAATTATAAGTAACTCCTCTTGAACAATGAAGAAACAGAAGTTGAAAAAACAGACAAAGAAATGCCTGCAAGGTACTATTTTGTGGAAATACTGTGATTATCACAATAACAAAAGTTTTGTGGAAGACAGTGATAAAAATGTAATTTTTTTTTAAGCATCTAAATTTTATTTTTTTTAGTTTACTTATATTTATATTAAACACAATAATTTAATTGACATGAATTATACAATTAAAGTACTGACTTGATCTTTGACCTACCTAGACATATTTTCAGCAATGCGATACAAAAGGCAACCTGAAGCATTTAAACTATCCTGAACTGGAGCATCTTTGAATCCCAGTACAAAAAGATGTTTAGTAAAAAACTTAGAAAAGCCATTTACAAGTGAAATAAGCACTTGGAATAATGAGAATAGGTGTCTTACACTATTTAGATTATCAGATAAAGCACAGCTGCGTAAGGCTCAGTATATGTTTCTATGCACACATTTTGCAATAATTTCACAGAGTACTTGAGCTGGAAAAGCTATATATGCTTCAGTATCAAAAGGGCTGTTTTCACAAGCTCTGCAGTAAGTAGCTCCAGTGTTAACTGAGCACAAGCACTTGCTTTTCCATTAATAAATATGGGCCTGAATATGCAATTTATTCTCTGGTTTACATGCTATACTTTCATTGACATCCCTCAGATGGTATTCTACCAGTTCATTCAGTCAGCCTTTGCTATGCTGAGACAATTATATTGCCTCCTGTTCTCAAACCCTGCCTATACAAATATAGTGTGCCTATACAAATAGGTGAACCAAACTTGCTTCTGCAGTGTGCTCAACTCATCATGCTTATCCTCTTTCCTCCAGTTTGCCTCTGCTATTTTAGCTAGTTTTGCTTGAATAATCAAACTTGTTGATGTAATTTTTCTTTCCATTTTCTTTTTACTCAGTTAAGACATAAGGAAAGAAAAATAAGTCACCTGAACTATTTCATCATTCTTATGGGAGTCATGATGTACACAGAACAGGAGTAAAAACACAGAGGCCATGGAAAGCCTTTAAACAACTGTGCATAACTTATGCAAAATCTAGAAACCATCATTACAATCTTTTGTCATTGCTGACATTTAGTAATTAATCCTAGAAGTCTCATTTCGTTATTTGATAGATTTGAACAGAGCAGTGCAATGACAACTGAAAATTAGAAAATCCAGGTTTTAGCCCTGCATCTTTTCACTCCCATCACAATGCCCCAGCGGAATACATATAACTCAGTAGAGGAGTGAGACTTGACTACTGAAGGATCTGAGCAATCATGATGCTGACTCCTAGGACTCCAAAGACAAGGCCAGCTGCAGATTTTCAGTGGTCATGGCAATTTCAGGACTGCTGAGAAATCCAGTGATGATGAAGACCATCAAGCAGTTGGATTTCATTTAGATTAGTTGATATTAACTAAAAACTCTGTTTTCTCAGGTACCTGTTCAACCATAACCCATGCTGACCTTGTAAGGTACATGGTGTTTTGAAGCAAGATCCAATTAATCATCTATATTTGGCAAGAAAAAGATATCTCTTTCCATTAACTAGACAGAAGTTAGGCTAGATGACCTCAGCAGAGGATGGCTCTGTTTATGTAAAAACTTCCAAGCCAAGTCTACCATTTTTATTTATGGTTTCTCTCATTGAAGGCATTTCAATCCTGACTGAGTCAACTCATTCCTTTGGGCAGGTCTTACTTCCAGGACAGAAGGACTCCACACATGCCACTGCTGCTGCTGGTGCTGCACAAGGGGAGAGACACCTCTCCCAGCACCCAACACCTACCAGAAATTTGTCTGGTTCTCTGCTCTCGGTGCTGGAAAGGGGGACTGATGGTGGTACATGAGACTTGGGCATTCCTCTGCCTCCTCATGGAGAGTGATTTGAAAGTCAATACAGGGGCAATGGGGATCCAGTGCTAGAATGAGGGCTGGGGCCACAGGATGAAGGGATCACCAGGGAGCCAGGGGTCTGGGCAGGGCTGGGTGCTCCCCAGTGCTCCCCACACTACTGCTGTGCTAGGCATCCGTGGCCAGCAAACTCTCACAGAGGTCCTGTGTGACACCAGCCCTGGAGCTGCCCCAACACCCTCTGTTCAGGCACTGCAGATCAGGGGGCTGATCTCCAGCAGCAGGGAGCAAGGGATCCCAGCTGTGAGGGGCCCAGAGGAATGTGGGCCTTGATGTGGGCACAGGCACATGGAAATGGTGGGGGGCTCATACATTCACCCCATTCTCTTGGGGCATTTGTGTGACTTCTCCTCAGGTGCTCCCTTTGTCCCTCCCTGTTCCAGCAGGGTTGTTGCTTCACGTTAGGCTCCATAGACAGCTTCTCTGCACATGCTGTAATACCTCTGATTGTTGAGTACTTGCAGTGCAAATGAGGGCCCAATATTCCATCTCCTGAAATCTTCTCATCAGTCTCCTCTCTTTGATGTTTTCAAACTCACAAAATCTCTCACCTTGAGGATGCAAATGCACTGCAATATTAACCTGGATCCTACCCAACTGTGCCAGACCAGTTGTAATTGGGATTTTTCCTTTCCTATCTTTAAAGGAGATAAATTCAAAATTTTACATGACCAGTGGAAAGATTTTGTCTCAGCATGGCCATCTCCACATCTCTCTGCCCAAGATGCCTACATGAAGCAAATGGATTTCCCACTGTGAAGAAAGTGATCAGCCCCAGGACTGGTCATTGCTAAACTGTGCTTGGGATTGCTTCATGCTGACAGGAGAGAAGTAACTGGCAGCTGAATGTGAGACAGTGCAGAACACTTATGAAAGGAGCTGTCAGAGGTGCTGTAAGGTTGTAGGCTGCTAGGAATGCCAAAAGCTAGCTGCCTTTTGAGACACTGAGCAAGAAAAAAAGAGCTTCAAAGCTCAGATTAAAGAATATTCCTCAGAATGCACAATGTAAGTCCTTCACCAGGGCTTTTGCATCATGTTTAATACCATCAGAAAGTGTACAGAAAAGCTGAATTGTATTTTTTGACTGTGTCAGTCAAGTGAGAAAGTAATGTGAAAAAATATTGCAGCTGTGTAGATGGCAGTGATCTTAATGCAAAAGCAGTGACATGTTCTCTGATGTTTTTAATTCTCTCAGAATTAAGAATATTTACTTTCATGCCCGAGGATTTAGATAGGAAAGCTGCACTCTATACATCTTTGCCCTTTAAAGAAGTGATAGAAAGCTCATGAAGCTGATGCAACATAGGTATGCTATTCATTGCTTCCTTTCTAGGCCAGTATTCAGTAAGAAAGGTAACTTTCATGCTACCAGAAAGCTATAGAGCAAAATAATTCTGCATCCTTGTGGTGAGGACACTCATACATTTATACAGATGAAAATTTTCTCATAAAGCATTCCAAAGTTAAAACAACAACAGTCTTGAGAAAGCAGGACTCACCTACTCAATGTCCTAGTTAGTAAACCACAAGGTAGTCACTTTAATGGAATTTTCAAGGAGTTCCATTTTATTAACATTAGAGCTCTGTCTAAGGCATTCTTACAGGGATGCTTTGAATGCTCTCACTAGATGCTCTTGGTAGACTTAGGCTTCATTGCACCTGGTTCGTGGATTTCATCATCATAGAAGACATCTCATTGCTCACATCAAAGCAGTTCAGGGCAAGCAAAGAAAGTTGCTGTCCTCCAGAGAACACACAGAAGGTGAAAATAAGACGCCCACAAGTTTTGGGCGCTTGGAGGGATGTTGTAAAAGAGATGTTTTTCATATGGCTTTTTGGATGTACATGCTTAAAGCCAACTTATATTCTGTTTAAGAAATCTACATAATTATTTTGACTGAGTCTTCTCCTTTCTGAAGCAATCTATAATTCTGTGCATGAAATATCTTATTCACTGATTTTTCATTGCATATACTTGAAAAAATGCATTTAGGAAGTGTAACTTTTGAATCTGTTTTTCATATGATGAAGAAAGAGAGTCTACAAATACTTTGGCCTAATGCCTGGTAGAAATGATTACAATACCTTACAGGAAATAAATGTAATTTAATTTCATTTAAGAAAATAAAATGAAGGATTTACTAAGAGTCACTTTTTAAATAAATATGGAAATTAAAAGTCTAGATTGTCCATTTGGCTTTACTATGTTACTGACTCTCTGACTGGAAGAGAGTAGCACATTTCATAATGCAGAATAAATAAAACTATATTCCCATCAGTAATGACAGATTTTGATGTGTGTAATTTCATATTACATAAATAATATATTATTAGAATAGGTATTAATAAATCACAATTTAAAAACTTTTAACATTTTTATTTATAACAAATCAATGTAATCATCTATGTAATTTATCTTTTGTCATACCATGACTGAACATTGGATTTCAATGCTGATCTATTTTTATTTCCTATGCGCAGGTCTTAACCAAAAATATACTGCTATTTAGCTGCACTTCTGTCAGTTTGCTTTTTTAGTCCCCTACCTGTTCAAGGAGATGAAACCTCTGTATTATCTGACCACAAATAGATTCTACTCTATGTTCACCCTGCTAAATTGACTCTACTTCTTCCTTGAAGTAATGGATTATTCTGACTTCTAATTGAGACAATCCTCAAGTGCAAGCTTGAAGGTTTATCAGTATATGCAGGAGGTACATCAAGAATCATGCTGAAGTTTCTGCCTGTGCTTAAAGTACATGAAAGCAAGCTACAGGAAATGGTTGATCTTTTGCAGGCTTGATTTACACAGATTGATTTGTAGTCCTGTATTGAAGTTGATTTGATTGTATCTCTTGTAATATTTAATAGCTTAGCGTTGAAATGATAACCGAAACTGGACTTCCGAGTTTGATTTTAAATGTTTATTTAATTTCTAAAAATTGTTTATAAATTTTGTTACATTTGTGATTATTTTAGTTCTGCACCAGTAACTGTCATTGAAGTACATGGCATATCTTCCAGCAATGTCAATTAATCTCTCTTGGCTAAGAGATTTTCTCTGATACTGTAGGTGACACTGTAGCATAGTTACTCTTAGATTGTGCAGCTGAGTTGGGCAAACTTAATTTAATTTTAAAATGGCAAAACCATGAAGATAAAAATCAAATTATCAAAAAAGGTAGTTTTAGCCTTCTGCCAGAAATGTTACTGAAACTGAAGTAAAAGAACTTTAGTTTGATACTTTTTCTTTCTTCATGTAAATTTCTGCCTTTTGTAGTTCTTCACAGGATTCAGATTAAGACCCTTTACTTATTAATTTGTAATCTGTTGCTGTCTTTGCTCACATTCTATTGAGACATAATGAATCCCAAAGCTGTCTTAAGACTGTTGTTAAGGTGGTATAACTAAGTATGCAGTAAGACAAATGTGTATTTGCCATAAATCTTCAAGTTTAGTTAACTTTCTGATATGCTGTCTCTGAACCCCTGTATCGCCTCTGTATTAGATTAGAGATCCTGGAATGTTCCTCTGATCTTGGAGTTATAACAAACACATTATGGTGCAGAGGGTTATAGCAAGATGATAGATTGCAGCATTTATCTTGCATATTAAATTTACTGATTATCTCTGATCCAATAAAATTTGGCTTCTGACCATCTGTTACAAAGAGTTTGGAGGCTTCATTATTAGGCAATTGTTTCATAATTATTCTGAGAACATGTCTAAAGTAAATTTTCTCATTTAAATTATATTATAATTTATCGAAGAAGTTTTTAATCTACTTGCTTTTTGCCTAATTGTTTTCAGCCAACATCTGCCATGTATGAAAAGCTAAAAATATGTATGTAAAGAGTCATATGCATCAAGGTTCTTCACAGTATTCAGTAAACACTGCAAATGTCCAGTAACAGTTGGTATCCACATAGAAAAAGGTACTAACCATATTGAATACCCTCTTCCAGCTGTTGAGGCAGATATTTAAGCCTAGGGAGCTGTTTTCAAATGTATTTGGCTATTTTACCATCTGTTATTTACTGACTCTCGGTGCAGTCCTGCTTCTAGTCATGTGATTTGTACAAATCAAGTCTATAGGAAATAATTCCAGAGGCATAGCTGGGATCAGTTATGTTAGTCAAGTGGTGAGAATTTGATGGTCTTTAAAGGAACCTGTAGATATGAAATGTTCAAATTTAGCAGAAAGATTCACCTTCCTTTGAGAACTATTTTTTCTGAAATTAATTTTTTTTATTTCCCTGTGAAACATTTGGTCTTCCTGCTTCAAAGGAAAGCTTCTTATTGCATAAAGCTTTCAACTTGGCTAAAAATTTGCCGTGTAAATGGAACTGTACACCATTTATTTAAAAGGAGTTTGCAAATTTTGTCAAATAAAATCTTCCTGTCAAGAGTGAGGAGGTAGGAAGCAAACTGCTGAAGAATGTGAGGAAAGAATGCATATTAAATCTATCCTGACTACATATATGATGTTTGAGAAACCTTCAGTATTCCTCAAAACAGGAAGTGGCTTAAATGAGAAAGAAAAAAAGTAAAATATATAAAAAACCACAAACAAACAAACAAAAAAAAAACAAACTAAAAAAATCAACAAAACAACTAATTAAATAACAAAACAACCCAAAAAAACCTCAAACAAAACAAAAACCTGCACCCAAAGCAACTAAAAATATTAAAAGGATAAGAACTATGTAAAGGTATATGAAATCCATTTCTCTGTAAGTATAATGAGTACCTGAATACTTCAACATTTTCATCTGCTGAAGTTATTTCTGTTATACAAGATGTAGCAAGAAGCACTGGGGGAAACAGATGAATGCTGGGTTAAAATAAGAAAGGCTAATATATTCCTGTAAGCAGTGTGAGATGGATATAAGTAGTTGGCTTTGGAGTGCAAACAGTGCTTATAAATAAAATATTATATAACACTAAACTTAAAAAAGAAGTAAATTCAAAGCAATACTTAAGATTGTATTTTCTGAAACCATACAAGATACAGAACAGGCACATCCATATGTATGTTAGTGAAGTTCATTATAAAAATGATAGAAAGTTGATAAATACTGAAAAGAGGACTGGAAACTAGAAATTTTATAATTTGGCAGTCAGAAAAATAATACAATTTTTTTATTGTAGAATGAGGAAATAGAAATATTTGTAAGGAGTTAGTATCAGGTTTGTAAACATAATTTGACTAGTGCTAAAATTTTTGCTAGTAATACTCTTACGATTAGAGACTATGAAGAACAAAAAAAATTAATCATGGTATTTTCCTGGCACCAACTTATAACACTAATATCAAACTCAAAAATGACTGGTAGAAAAATTCTGAGAAGCTCACAGGGGAACTTGGAGCTGGGAACTGGGTATCTTCTGTGCACCTGCATAGTTTAAGTCATTGCACCCCTTACAAACCTTGATGCATTCAGGAGAAAATTATGTCAAGATTAATTATTCAATGATACTTCTTGCTAAATTTAGAGACATAAGCTGGGTTTGTGAGAGCAGGTTTTGGTACCACGGGGCAACAGGAGTGACTTCTCTGAGAAGCTGCCAGAAGCTTCCCCCTTGTCCAACACAGCCAATAGGCTCTGGCTAAGCCAATCAGAGGAGGTAACAATGCCTCTGTGATAACATGTTTAAAAAACAGGAAAAAAAATTATTGCACAGATCTAATTGCATCCAGAAAAGAGAGGAGTGAGACATGAGAGAGGAACAGCCTTGCAGACACCAAGGTCAGTGGAGAAAGAGAGGCAGGAAGTGCTGCAGCCACTGGATCTGAGATTCCACTGCAGCGCATAGGAGAGACCCACACCAGAGCAGGGGAATGCCCAAAAGAGAGCTCTGAACCTGTGGGAAACCCATGCTGGAGCAGGCTCCTGCTGGGAGCTGCAGACCTGTGGAGAGAGGAGCCCACACTGGAGCAGGTTTCCTGGTAGGACTTGTGATCCCATGGGGGACCCATGCTGGAGCAGGCTGTGCCTGAAGGACTTCTCTCTGTGGAATAATGGAGGAGTTTGTGAAGAACTGCTGCCTGTGAGATGGACTCACATTGGAGAAGTTCATGGAGAACTGTCTCCTGTGGGAGGGACCAGAGCAGGACATAGGCTCCTCTCCCTGAGCAGTGGCAGGAACAAGTGCAATGAACTGACTGCAACCCCCATTCTCTGTCTCCCATGCCACTGGTGGGGAAGAGGTAGAGCTGGATTGTAGGGAGGGATGGAGAGAAGGTTTTTTTTTAACATTCATTTTACTTATCATTATCCTGTTCTGATTTTGTTAGAAATAAATTCAGTTAATACTCCCAAGCTGAGTCTGTTTTGTCCATGGCAGTATTTGGTGAGTGATCTCTCCCATTCTTACCTCAATTCATGAGCCTTTTGTTATATTTTCTCTCCACTGTCCACTTGTGATGGACCAGCTTTGGTGGGTGCTTGGCATCCAACCAGGGTCAACCCATTGCAGCTGTTATCAAGACATAGATCTTGGTCATTTCTCTGTCTTATCTGAAGAGGCTAAATCTTTTAGCTAGCATGAAGATATTTTCCCCACAACCATGGTTCCCCTAAAGTTTCTTTTTATTCTGCAGCATGGACATAAGAGTCCACTGCATAATTCAGTGTCCCAATAACAGCATTGATATTTTCTTGGGGAAAATCCCTGCCAAAATCCTGCATCTAATATTTCTCTACTTCCACCATTCAATTTGCTATCTGAACAAGAGCAAACAGCTTAGAAGATAACAGATGCAATAAATTGTGCCAAGTAGATTCTCCCAAGCTGTACCAGATGAACATGTGCTGGCTTGTTTTTCAGCCTTTTTGGTAAAGCTTTCCCCAACAGACAAATTAAATGTTTAAGCTTTCTACAGCGGTGCTTCTGATTCCTCTGGAAATGTAAGTATGACGTCTTTATTAGATCTGAAACATATATTGAATCACTATCTAAAGTAAAGTTTAATCTGCTTGAAGATAAAAGAGTAGTACAAATAATCTTTATTCTAAAAAATATGAATGAAAATAATTATATATGGGGTAGAATATTCCATTACCATTTGATTCTGTCACCTTAAGAGATAAATTATGGGCATTCTCTCAGCTGTTGCTAAGGTAGAACTGAATTCATAAATATGTATGGACATGTGTCATTTATGATCATGAGCATCATATCCTCTAAATAAACAGTATTTTGTTATTTTCTACACAAATACATTAGTTCGTACAGAACGACAAGCAAATCCCCACTATACATCTATAAGCACCTTCAAAATAAACTTCAACTGGAAACTTTATCTTCAAGAAGAAAATCCATTTGTTGAAATAAAGACAGGAATGAGTCTTAAACTAATAAGTTTCCTACAAATGAAATAATATTTTCCATTCAGATGTCTAGCAATCCTGTAGGTTCCTACTGAGGGACTTCTAGGACAATAGAAATATTTGAATTAGAATTAAATTAGAATTGGCACTATGTAAATAGTTTGAACAAAACCAAGGGTATCTGGTTTTACAAAGAAACTTTTTATATGGCTTGTTAATATAACCTCAAGGCAAAGTTCTTACTAGAATTGACAATGTCCTTTCTCATTGCAGAGTTTCTATACATGCCTGATTGAAATATCTTTTCTATCACTCTATCCAACATATCCATTATTGATAAGGCATGAAGGGAATACTGTTGAATTATCAGAGTGATAACACTCATAAAAATCCTGTCCTGGCAGAAAATGAGAAGGAAATATGTACTGGTAAAGTACTGGATTTAGGATCCTATATACAGTTAGCTCAAATTCAGCTGAAAGAATTGGCACAAAAAGTTATGTGTCTCTAGCTCTCTTTAATAATAAAGTTAATGGTGTTTATCCTTGGAGCTTGGAAGTCTCATGAGGTCTTACAATGTTTTAAGGATGAAGCAAAAGTACGTGCTAAGACTTTGTTTTCATTTCAGAGCAGTTGGAGGACTTTATCTTTTTGGCCACCAAAACATACTTCTATTTAGTATGAGGAAATAGAAGGGAAGGGCAAGGTATTGCCTTGTTGCATAAACATGAACGACTGCACGTCAGATAGATTACAAAATCTGTGAAGCTCATAAACATGTGCATAAGAAAATATTTTGAATGAAGTCCAAATAACTTTCTGACACTTGCCAGGATGAGTCTGAATACAGAAACCAGGCGTGTTTCAGCTCAGCATCTCTTCTACAGAAATACTTTTCTTATACACAAGGAGCAAGGACTACAATCGTCTAAAATTTGCATAAATAACTGAATCTCTATTAATAGCTTTTGAAGTGTCTTGTATTTAGTAGCCTAAGGAAAGATATAGCACATATTAAATTTAGACACTAAATAGCCCCTATTTCTCCTATCGTGCACCACTCATTCCTTGCCTTCTCACTTGTGCCTAGAATAGTCATCCCAGGCATAGTTTGGCAAAAAATTCTTCCTGCAAACATACATATTCCGTCTCTCATTTTAAGATAACCCTACCTTTTCATCCGTGGGTATAAAAATAGTCAGGGATTCTATTCGCGGGCCGCACTGAAAACCGATGCAGCAGCTTCCCCTGCTGGCTGCCGAGGAGAGGAACGCGCGGCATTCCCGCCCTCGCCCCGCGCTGCGGCACCCGTGACCGGAGCTCAGTCAAGGGCGGCTGCAGAAGGCGAGGCACATATCAGGGCTCTTCCCAGGGAAACAGTTCATCAGTGAACACTGAGATATGCTTAGTATCTGTCAAAAGAGAAAAAATAAGTATGCCAGTTGAAATGCTGTTTAGTTCTGCTCTGAGGAACTCTGCACAGTTTAAATATACAGGCTGCTTGCATGAACATTTTAGACTGCCAGCACATGCCAGTGTATTTTAGGTAAGTGACGAGTTATACATAGCTGCTCTCATCTTTTAGGGTCAAAGATGTTCTATGAAGGCAACCATAAACAGCTGTATGCATTTCTGTGTTTTGCTACATTAATAAAATCATTCCAGCTCCTTTTCACTGTATTTTTTGGATATCATAGCATGTATATTCTACCAAAATGAATGGTAGTCATGCAACACTATCTGCTGTATAATTTATAAAGTATAATTGTGCCTGCAAATGGATAAGTGTTGACATTGCTGTCCGCAGGACAATACCCTCTCAGCTACTCTGCCTTCTGTAATAAAGCATGCAGCAAATCACCTGCAGGGCAGAAGATAATGGACACAATGGTGCCAATTGTTATGGTCAAGACTTTCTCATTTAGCTTAAAAGAAAACCACAGGACCTTATCAGCCCAAAGGAATGGCATTGTATAGTATCTCACTCAAGGTCAGGCCAAACATTTCAGATAGACTGGGGGAATTCAGCTTCTATGAAATTTTTGAGAATTCGTGCAACCATTTGTGTAACCACCAACAGTTTATAACTAGTCACTAGGCTAGTAACTGATCATGATTATTCAAGAGGGTCATGCAATGACCATTTTAATCAAATGATTACCAGAAAGCTTTTACTATCAAATTTTATGTGTATTAATATATTTTTATTACCCCATTCACTTCAAGTTGCAGTTGATGAGGAGGGAAATGACAGAGACAGTTATCTGAGTCTCCTGCTGTTGAAATAAAATAAGAGAAAATTGCATTTTCCTATTTTTTAAATATAATTTTTACTTTACAGTGCTGAACTCCTCTGATGTCTTGTTGCTGGCAATACTATTTCAAAGCCACTTTGAAAGTAGGAAGGTCCTTGTATTCCCCTCCATCAGCCAAAAGCAATGAAGCATTACAATTCTCTGCCCATTCTATTAATAGACTTGCAACTGAAGCAGAAGAAATTCAAGGACTTTTCTTTCCTGACACATTTTACAATATCTCTCAGCACCATACCAGAAATCAAGGTACAAAGCTTACATGTCATTTCTGATGAAGTAGGGCATTTATTTAAGAAGCTGAAAATTGATTACACTTATTTCCTAATTCCTTTGGTAATGTCTAAGATTAGCATGGTCTCCAGCATTGTAGCACTTCCAGAGTTGCACTGAGTATCCCATTCAACATTCAGTGCCAGAAAAATATTGCAAGAGCTATTTTCTGCAAAGCTAATGTGGTCATGTTCACATTTAAGTGAAGGAATTTTCTTCTGCAAGAACAAGCTGAGTCAAATGTTAAGGTATGGATATGATCTCAGAATAGAGCCTGTGAAAACAGAGATAATGGTGGCTTGCCAAAAGAAAGTCTAGTGGAACAATTTTCGTGAGTTTTCTAGACATCTTTATTTACAAATTGTAAGGTCTATATTTCCCATCCTATAAATTAGATACAATTATCCTTACTGGTGAAACTGATTAACTATATACATTAAAAAGAAATTACTGTAGTATGAGGAATCTCCACATAGGACCTCACTGTAATCTTCTATGCAATCAAAACCCTGACACATTTACTTTTCCCAAGACTTAAATCAGTATGTGCATTTGCTCTCAGATCTTAAGCATATAAGCATGTTTTTATGCGGCAGACAGATAGGAGTTTGTTCAATTTCTCTTTCCAGTTTAACATGTCTTAGATACAAATAGATTTTGGGGCCACCCTTTGGGTGACTCCAGAGATTCTCATCAGTTTCCAATTTTTCAAAGGTTTGAAAAGCTGTTGTTTTGTTAATGATGTTAAAGATAAAATGCCAAATGAATACCCAATTTTAAAACCAGAGTGAGTAAGTGCATTAATATTTGGGCCAGGATGATCCATCTTTCTGAGAAAATACTGATTCTAGCAATCTGAATTAAATTTGTTGGAATTAATACAGTTGCTGGAGGAAATAACTTGGAGAAGGTATCAAGAGACTGCTTTATAAACATGTTTAAATCCCAGCTAATATTTCAATATCTCTGTAAATACTGCTTCTTAACAACGATCCATTCTAATTACACAACAAAGCAGTCCTCCCACAGTGCTACACAATATATGATAAGCTGACATTTAATTGAATTCAAATCAGGACTTTCTTTCTTGACGGTATCTTTTTATACATGGTTTTCCTTAAGAATTTGGGACAAAGTAAGCATTTAAGATAAATGAAGTTCTGCTGGGTGTCTAGAAAGCACTCAAATTAAATCCTAGTCACAGCAACATCATTGCAGTCATTACATAGACAGGTTTGTACTTTTTTTTTTTATATATTGGAAAATGATCCCTCCACTTGGTATCAGGAAAGAAAGTACAGAGTATGTTAATATGTATTTTTTTTCTCCTGAACAGCAACTACACATAAATATACACATAAATACCTTAACTAGGATCTCTGTTATCAATTAAGAAAATTTACCCATGTCAATAAAGATATTGCATGGTACACTACCAGTTCACCTGCAGCTAAGGACCCTTGGCAGTCAGGGTCAGTCTTGAAATGAAAATTTGGCCTCTTGTTGTTCAAGACGAGGATGGACCTGTTGTCTCCTCTTGACAAACACCAGGAACTTGACAATGACATCCTATGGATTTAGCTAAAGACAAAACTGAACCCCAGAGGGATAGGATGAGCTTATGGGATTTAATTCCTATTGAATTTAATGAATATTGTGTGACTAAATCTTTAGGTCAAGTTTGAAATGTTCAATCACAATGCATGTACCTAACAGGAAAGTAGCAATTTTACTCTTCATTAAATCAGGGAAAGGTCATGGCCTCTGTATGGTATTTGAATGTCAACAAACAGACCCACTGAAACTTGCTGCATCAAATACCAACCATTCCCTCCTTCATCACCACATCCCCATTTTAGTTTACTTTCATGGCTGCCAAGACCCCTGTTCCTGTCTTGATAGGATAGAGAGGTAGCAGTGAATGTCAAATATCTTGAATAGTTGGCAGTAGTGAACGTATATAATAGAGAGGTAGTAGTAAATGTCAAATATCTTGAATAGCTGGGCTATAACAAATGAGATGCAAAAAGTAAGGCTTAGCAAGTTTGCCAAGATCTTCTGATGTCTGCGTCTCTCACAGATGATATTATAAAATGAACAAAGAAAGGAAATAAAAAAATTTTAAAAATCCGAGAAAAAGTAAAAAAACGAGGGGAGGTGAGGCTCCCTTTCAGTGATTTGTATTTAGTCTTACTGATACTTTCTTACTTATATACATAGGGCAACTGGTCACAATGAGACAGGAAAAAAAAAAACCAGGCAGAAAACTCCTGAACCTCACTCAGAGCAGAAAACAGTTGCTTCTGGAAGGGGAAATAAGCATGATTTTAAGATGAAATCTAAATGTATTAATTTACCAGACTACATTTATTTCTTAGCAGGCAGGACCTCTGAAGGTCCTCTGTCATTTTGATAATTTTGGACCTCATCAGATATAAAAAGTCATTTTTTTATGAGTTTCAGTAGCATAAATATTTATAGGTCCATTCAATTATAAAGGTCTCAGATTTTAAAACTCTCCACCTCTTAGAGCTAAGACAGGCTACCCACATCTCAAACAGGTTGTCTCTCCTGTCTTGTCCTGTTCTCATCCCCCTTTTCTTTTAGCAGTTCCATTGTGTCTCTAATATGAAAAAATAGTAAAAGTTACTATAAAATTACAAGTACTCTGTAACTATAAACTCTTCTTGTGCCACTTGTAGGAGGACAAACATTTTATCCCTAGTGTTTTCATGCCTATAAAAGAACTCAAAGAGCTCAAAAGTAATAATAATTCTTTTGGGAGCTAATTTTTTTTCTAATGAAAAATGCTTAATATTTAGTCTTACAGCAATCCTTAAATGAAGAAAAACATGAAAAGATAAGATTTATAAAGCCCAGTTAAATATCAGAAAAGCATTTATCTGGTAGTCTTCACAGAGAACAAATGATTCTTACCTTTTCTAAAAAAATTGTTTCTCTCACTCTTTTTCTAACTTTAGAAAGCATAAACCATCTTTCTCCATGTTTTCCTCTTCCTTAGGTGGGACGCTAGATTCTGGCAGTATTCTTGTCTTTCTATATCTCTATGTCCCTTTTTTTCCCACCTGGGAAAATCTTTCTCATTTAAAACCCATAGGCATTGTGCTTTGTGCACAGAAGTCAGATTACCTGGGCAACACCATTTACTCTTACTTTTCACGTGAAAGAGCTGCTCACCTTACTGAAGCAGAAGATGCTATTAAGCACAGGTCCTTCTTCTTGACTTTCATTTGATCTACACACACAAGTAAGTGTAGGAGATAATTATTTTCTCCAGGATCTTCTATAAGATTTTAGAACTCAAAGTACAAACCAGGCAAACCTAAATGAGTCTGATTCAGTGTTTGCACATAGAATTTTCAGAAAAAGGCTTACACTAAACTGTATGAATAATAAAAATACTCTGACCATTTCCATTGTCTGTGTATTTTGCTCTTACTAACTGCCTTTTTAGCTTGAGCATGGAACATTTGGAAACAATTCTGCATCAATTTGTATCTACCCAGTCCTATTGGTCAAAATAGTATCACTGCATCTTCAGGTGTTAATAAAGCTAATGAAATGTAAAAAGAATTTAGACTTCATAGTTTTTCAAAGAAATGATGCTGTGAAATTTAATGCGCCTGTAACATTTGGAATGATTTTGCTTATCTAACCTATAAGAATGGAATTCTGCAAAAGCTGCAGTAGATATACTTGTACAGCATGTCATGGGAAAGAGTGCAAATGCTTTATTCATGAGATCCTATTAGAACCCTTGCTTATTAAAGCATTGATGTCTCAAAAGGGTTTACAGTAGCTGTTACTGAAAAATAACCCTTCCCTCCATCAAAAGAACTAAGAATTGAGAAATGTAAACAAAAGCTTCTACTGTCTCTGAGGGGAGCACTTGAGCATATATTTAAACACCCTCCAAAGTTTCCTGTAATTGTGTAAAAAAGATAAAGTACTCTGTGGTAATACAGCAAACTGCTTTAAGGAATATGATACTGTGAGATATATTTCAGTTGTATTAGCCATGGTAGTTAAAGCTAAATACCAAATTCAACTGATATGCAGTTGATGAAGAACCAGAGAGAAAGAGCACATGAAGGCATCTAAATGATTCTATGATTCTATCTCTAACTCACACAGGCCTCTCTTGTCCAGTCTCGTACATGCTGTAGGTGGGGCTGATGATCACAAAATTGGCAGTTCTGCTGGGGAGCCCTCCAGGTTTCATAGCCTGGGCATAACCCTTGAAAGGCAGCAGGGATAATGGACATAAAACTATCACTGCACTTTTTCTGCATGAACCAGAGAAGACTGGAAGACCTATCAGTTAGAGTTCTGTTTGGCAATGGCAGAGAATTGGAAAATGTGTTTCTAGTGTTTCATTAAGAAAAATTTGTGTGGAACTTTTGCTGACTTTTTAAAACCTGTCTCCAGGTCTAAGAAAATCCAAAGGTGGTTCATAAATGAAATTTGTTCTCTTACTTTCCCTTTTATTCACTTACCAAGCAATTATTTTTCTGAAATCCCTTCCCCACCCTTGTGTTAATGATATTTAATTTTTTTGATTAATTGGGTTTTGTAAAGACTTTGGAATTCTTCTTACATTGATGTTACAAAGCACTGGATCATGAGGTTTTGGCCCTTATTTTTAGGGATCTGTATCTTGCATTTCTCCATATCCCAACTTAGGGCCCTGTGCACTCCCTTATTCTTCACATTTACATTGCTTCTCACTCTATTCTTTCTCCTTGGAGATAAGACAATTTAGATGTCAGCCTGTTAACTCATATGGGGAGAAGGACACACTGAGAAATAGAGAAACAGACACTGGCATAACAATCGTTATTGGGTGGCTTAAATGAGTCATTTCATCTACAGAAAAAATCCTCAAAATTATGGCTCTGCTGAACAGATGAGAGACTTTTACATTTAAAATGGACTTTTATATTTTATTTTTTTTACTTTTTATTTTATATTAATCCCATTTCTGTTACTAGTTCTAGTTTTTCTGATACCTAAAGCCAGAAGAATGTACCACAGCCTCTTGAAAGTATACATAACTGCACTGGAGACAATAGGATAGGTCTCTCAACTGTGTTTCTTCTGGTGGAGAGGAAATATGTACTCCCAGTTGTCCTGCCAGCTCTGCTTCATCATCTTCCTGAAAATGCACAGTTAAGCCAACAGAAGAATCTGTGTTCAGTGAAACTGCACTGACATCATGAGTTTTGAAGGTGTAGTTGCATTACATAGAGCATAAGCTTTCTTTACCCACAGCTTTGACACCTTGTTGAAGAACAACTGAGTACTACTGGTGGTGGTAGATAAGTGCCAGCACACCCTGCTATAGCTATAGCTTGAGCACACATCATTGGTAGCATCTCTTATAGCAAAGGCAGCAGAAGTGCAATTGTACCCTATCTGCTGCTAAGCCTTCTCTTCCAGTTCAAACTCACAAACACCTGTGGCTGAAGTTTAGACACTGGAAAGACCATTTGAATGTCTCAGGCAAAATCTTTTGCTCCTTCTGTGAAGGTAATAATTTTGTAAGGCAGGCCAGACAATGGGGAACCATAACATCTCTAGCTCTGGCAGCAAGATTTACGGGAGCATGGTCTTTATTTCTGGCAGCCTCAGTCAGAACAGATAAACTCAATGTACTTACACCATGACATTCTGAAACACCTGAACATTCAGAGCTGATGAGTTGTCACTCCATCTTTTGCTCACCTCGGTAAAAAGTATGAAAGGATGTCTTCATATTTTAAAAAGAGGTCTTGAGAGAATTCAGAAATGAGCTTAAATATACAGCATTTGCAAAAATACATTTTAAGTATCAGTTTAAATAAATATTGTTAATTTCTGTACTGACCTCATATATTGCAACCTAAACATCATATTACACCTCAGATACAGTTCTAAAAGGGTTTTTTTTCCTCAAAAAGAGATAGTGAGGCCTAAAAAAACCTTTTATTCATATGGAACATTCATCCACGGAAATGGAACGCTCATCAATGGAAATGTTAAGTACAGATAAAAATTTCTGTTCCCTAAACTTCACTTTGGAATTAAGATATGATGAAATAACAATTTATGGCAAATCTAAAAATGACAATCATGAAAGATCTACCTCTTGGACTAGCCCAGGAACTAGTTTCCCAAAAAAACCCAACAGAAACATTCATTAGGAGAGGGAAGAAAAGCAATTGTTGACTGTCAACAGAGAAATCAAATTAGACCTACTCATTATTTAAATGTTTTGATTTAAAAGACAGAGCTGTTAATGAGCTACCAAGATCTATAATTATCTGTGTGTCCAATTGCAGCAACAAAAGGAAAATCCTACAATAGATTTGAAGGAAAAAAGCCCACACAAACCACAAAAACACTTTAAATGTCAAAATATTGGTATTCATTCAGCTTTTGGTGGGTGGTGTTTTGCAGTAGAAAGATTGTTTTGCTGTTTTTCTCCTGTTGATCTACCAGCTATACAACAAAAGAGTCTCTGAAGTTACTACAGCTCCCCAGAAATAATACTAGGATCAGCCCTGCAATGTCTGATTACATATGATAGTGAGGGTAATTTTGCACAGCTTTTTGGGGAGCTCATGCATAGACTAAATGAAATGTCAGAAAGAACAGGGGGCAATTTCAAGACTAAAAGGATGCACAGTGTCCCTAAAAGGGTATCTAGTTGTCAGTGCAAATATCTTGCTGAATACAAGGATGAGAAGTGAAATGTACCTCCAACAAAAATATATAGCAGTGATATGCTCATGAAGCTGCTTGCTGCTTGTGATTCTTGTAAATAAATCCCTTGTCCCCTATTGTAAGCAACCAAAATGATACAATCTAATTTTCAGAAAGACAGGATTTTGCAAGCTAATTGCAAATAATGTAGCTGGAGATTCAACTATTAAAAGGGTAAAAATTGAACTAGAACAAGAAAAACAGGATCCCAAGAGATTAAATTAACAGTTTCAAATACGTATATCTCATCATGGCACTGGTAATAGCTGATATATCTGTGTCATTATAACACTGTAAATTTAGATGCCTGTGACACCAATAATTAGGTGGTGATATTACTGCATTGCTGCATCCTCTATAGCAATAACAGTGCTGTGCCTCACTTGCACCATTCAGTGCATTTCAGCTTAGTCTTCTCACCTCGCTTTTACCTTGTCAAGCTACAGCATTCATAACCTGTGTCCAAAAGGGCAGCAATAATATTTATACTAGTTTAGCCCCTCTGATGGGGAGGGGGAAAATTTGCAAGACCCTGTTTTAACCCCACACAACCCGTGGTGCTTTTAACTTTCAGGACAATGGCAGAACAGAGATCATGTAGATCTCAGAAGAATAACAAAGAGAAGGTTCTCTGAAGGTAGATGCACTTGAAATCACAATGAGGTCTGTGTGTGTTCAGTGCTAGTTTGCTATAGCCTCTTCTAGAGAAGTAGAAGCTCTGTCCCTTTAACCATTACAGGATGGTTATTCGTAAGGAGAGAGAGTCTTGACCACCACAGCAGTACTATGAAATCCCTCAGATGCCTTGTCAAAAAGGTTTAATAGCATTGCAGTACAGGTGATACTGTAATAATTTACTTTTTGTGAGCAGTTACTCAAAAGGCTCTGAGGATCTGAACTCTCACATGAAGCAACCATATCCCAAAGCTAACAGATTAATGCATAGTTAAAACTTTTGGCCTTTACTCCAGTCAAACTTTTTCCTTAGGGATGAACGGTTTAATACAGCAATCCAAAAATATATTCTGTAAGGTTAGGGAGGGAAAAAAATTCACTCATCGCACAAAGCTTGCTAAAAGTAACTACTAGATCTACATTGCCCATAAACCAATGCTTCTAGATCATCTAGAGAGTTTTATTGACATTGTAACCAAGATGTAGATATACCTTATTTTACTACAAATTTGGAGCAAGCAGAAGACAGACAAAGGCAAAAGAACAGACAAGCATGTCCCACAGCTAGTCAGCCTGATTATTAAATCTCAGCATTAGAGATGATTTTTGAACAGCTGAGTTCTCAGGGAAACTAACATAGAAACATTCATTCATTATGACCCTGTCCACTCATTTGTCTTGAAGTTAAACCATCTGGCTAGGATGATATTTTTTCCTAAATCTGAAAGAAATTTCCCTTATGTACTTTGGCTATGAAATAGTCATTTATTACCAGGCCATTGCCCGTCTGTTACAATTATTACCAAATTCTCATCTGAGACATATAAGTGTACTGTGTGTTAGTGCAAGACCATGTGGGACCCATGTGGAAGAAAATAGCTTTCCTCTCATTTCTATTATCAGGCTTATGACAATAAAATTGTATAAAATCCATTATTATGGTAGTGAAAATGTTGTTTCATCAAGTGATGAACATCATGTTAAATTTATGAAAGTGAACATTTTCTCTTTGTCCTTTCTAATTGCACAAACAAGTTTTCTTATGGCTTCTCACAGAAAAAAAATGCAGAATCCTTTACTGGCTTCTATAGTCAAGCAAAATTAACTAAAGTGAAGTACTCAGATCTTGGTCATGCTAAAACACTAGGAGTTCTATTATTGACTTTAATACAAATATCAGCATCTAGAAATTAGTATAAAAAAGCACGTCGGATTATTGCGCTTGCTCTTAATTCTTTATGCCACATGAAAGGGCCAATGCTTACTAAAACACCTAAAATACAGTCATGTCCAATCACCACCATTAAGAACCTCATGAGGATCCTCCTGAAAATTCTATATGCATCCAAAAGATAGTTCTCAATACAGAATATTTCTTAGCTCTCACTTGTGGTGCACTCTGGCTCCCTTGAAATGACTTCTATTTCTTGCAAGTTATTTGCATGCTGTAGATCTTGCAGAACTTTGGAGAATTTCCCACTAAAGCTTCCCACTGGACACATGAGTAGATATTCCCATGAGTAGTGTTGGAGTTTCCCAGTCCTGAAAAGAGTTTTGTTTTCTAGTGGGAAGGACTACAGATAGCAAAGCTTTCCTTATGTTACATATTCAGAAAAGGCCTTTTCAGAGAACATCAAGCTACTTCAAATTGGATTTTTCAACAGCAAATTTAACATTGACATGAGCATGATAAATAGAACTGATCAGACAGGAAAAAATGCTGTTTCACTGAAGCTGAAACATTCTGATATGTCAGTTTTGATAAAGTTTTTGTCAGAAGGGAGAGAAAAAGATTAATCATTAAATTCTTAAGCATGGGTGCAATAACCTGTTTTGAGGACTCTAGCAGAAATCTAGCATTGTAATCCCTCTATGACATTGACAGGCATCTGAAATGAGAAACTCAGCTCAATAGGAAATTAACTACTGCATCAGAATCTTCTATACTATAAGTACAAAATTAAGCCCCAGGAAGTCTCCTTTAACAAAGGTTTACTTCTTACAATTTTCTTAAGAGTTATTGGTTTTTATTGGCTTTGAAGCCCCAAAACACTTTGTGTGAATGTTTAATAAAGGCCTTTCACTCATAAGATCAGTTTAGTTCTGTTACTTGTGAAACTACTTACCAAATATAGGACATTCAAACATATCTAGCACACCAGATGATTACCATTACCATTATGACTGTTTTCCTCCATTCTCCTCAAAGTTCAGAAGGGTATGATTTATTCCCAAAATGAGAAATTGCAAACAATGTTTACAAACCATAGACTGGTTATTTGCTTGGGATTTTTTAAAATACATATAACCCTGAGAATGAAATAATTGAAAAGCAGTGATTACTTAAAGCTCATCAGGCTGTTTCTTGCAAGTTGTTAAGTAGAATTTGGGCTCACATTATCTTCTTTGAGCTGCCTAAGTATGAGGTATATTGTAAACTTCTCTGTTGTCTATAAAGAAGTTTGTTACATCCAAAAGACAATTTTACCCATTCTAAAACAATTTACTAGGCTGTGGTTCACTTTAGGGTAAGCCAGAAAGGATTTGAGGAAAGCATTTATTGTGTTTTAATGGCACCCATCTAGAAGTAGTTTGAAGTTGAAATAATAAAATCAAACTAAATGTTTGAAAAGTGTATAGCAAGCATGTCAGATTTTGCACTCTGTAGCAGACAGCTACAATTTGGATGTCACCAAGTTTCTCATCACCAGCATTTGTCCTGCAAATCTACTTCTGCTTGTCCACACTACTACTGCTTCTGTAGTCAGAGACAGAAACTACTCTCATTTCCATATCATGTTTGTGCACTGCTGGCAGCCTGGTATTTAATGAAAAAGCAAAAAAAAAAAAAAGAAAGATCCTGTAATGAGGGCTGGTCACATAGTATAGGGAGTTTCCCCAGAGAAACAAAACCAAAAATGTGAAGTTGTAGCACACATCTGCTCTTCAGTTAGGATGCTGACATTGTGATTTCCAGGCTCACTTTTTGACACAATCACTTCCACAAATGAACGATGCAAAACAGGAATTACAAACAATGTGTTTGAGTTATAGAAACAAAAATAGATGAATTCACACAAAGTACTCACTTGCATATGAAAAGGGATTTCCACAGGGGTGCCTGCAGAAAACCAAAGGCATGAAAACTGTGAACGTGGTTTCAATATATGGTCATGCCCACAGTGTCCCTACCCATGGCAGAGGGAGCTGGAACCAGATGATTTTTTCATACTCCTTCCAAACCCAACCATCTATATCATATATTTCCCACTTGCCTCATCCTAGAATTTGCAGTTTCTGGTACACTTCAGTGCTCCTTCTCTGAGAGTGCCTAATTCAGTGAGATGATGAATACCAGCTGAGGGAGCAGTCACAGCTAATACCGATTCCTCTACAAAGGGCCAGGGTTCAGCTGCTTGGAGGAAAAGGCTCACACACTGTACAGCCACTGTACCAAGTTTCAACAGGCACGGCAAAGACTTGCTGGGCAACTTTGTAATGCAACCACCTGTCTTGCACTGAGGAAACTACACACAAAATTAACTTGGCTTGAACACTGGCATTAGAAGAAATATTGCCAAATTACCTTCTAGTTCTGATCATATCTCTAAGTTTAGTCTTAGGCCATGGCACTAAAAAGTATTATTTCTTGCATTAAAGCTTAGAATCAAGATACTATCTCTAATAATAATTATTCCAATCATAATTAAATATCTTACACTTCCAGTTTAAATTGGAGTGTGCAAAACTTATAGAAGCAAGCAGCTTCTATACATTTTACTGGATACAATGCAAGGAAGATTTTAACTTCTAAAATGTGAACTTTTAAGAAGCTTTTTAAGTTTAAAGCATATATATTGTCACTTTTCCAAGCAATCAAATAAACACAACACTGTATACTATGTGCATGAATGATACATTGAGATTACTAAGAAGCTCTGATTCACTTTCTTTAATCAAGGAAGAAAAGTAAACTAGAACTGCTTTGAAGTATTCTTCCTCATCTATTATTTTACAGGTTAAATGTTTATTACATTTACAAATGATTTACTGCAGAATTTTTCCCTAAGGTGTTTGCAAATTCAATGTCACTATGAAAGATTAATGTGTGTTTAAGCAAACCAGAATAGCCTAATTTAATTACTTAGGACAATTCTTAAATAATGCTTTACTGACTGCTCAGCAATTAGATGCATTGCCTTAAGAAATATAGACTTAACATGTGGCGTGGTGAATCTCATTTGACAAGAAGACATTTATTTTCATTTCTTTGTCATTTTCTTGTAAAAGCTTCAGGTGTACAGTACAGCTGGATTGAGCGAGATTTAGGTGTGCTGAGGGGTGAAACCCAATTGTGTATCTGATGTGAGGAATTACCGAAACGAGAGGATGGAATGCTGAGGCTGGCAAACATAATGGTAAGTTGACCTGCATGTGGTTATATCCTGGGATCCTGGCAGGGAAATGTGGAGTCCAGCAGCTCCATGAGCACTGGGGGCTCCCAGGTGGGTGTAAGGGAGAGGGCAGCCAGGGGGATCTGTGGGAGCCCCAGCCCAGAGGGTCAAGCCCCTCCCTGGAGACAGGGATGGATCAAGACCAGAACAGGGTCTTGCAGGACCCTATAGTTTGGGGGCCCCATGGTCAGGCCAGAAAGGGATGTGGGGACCTGGAGAGGGGCCCCACTGTGGCATCATTGAGGCAGGCACTGCTGGCCCCTCGGACCTGACTCGGGGTCCTGGGCCATGGCCAGAGTGGGAGCGCTGCAGGCACTGGGCAAGAACAGATCAGGAGAGTCTTGGTTATAATTGTAAGAATTCAGATGCAAAAAGTGAAAATTTTCTCATCAAACTTCCCGCATGTATGATATAGATGGAAATACCCTTTAAAGACAGTAGAAAGATGTTTTGAGACGATGCTACATATTCATTAAACTATTCTGATAATTATAGTCTGTGTTTTGGGACAGAATCTGTCCATAAAAATGACTAGATAAATATTTAATTAAAATAACATTTTTCCACAGCAAATAACATTTTACTGCATCTTGATCAAGAAACCAAATTACTGCTTTGTCGCCTATTCAAAGAGAACAAATTGTTAGATCTGTTTATCCATCAATTATGTACATTGATACAATGCCACTAATAGTTCTCTCAGTGTGAACAGTTTCAACATACTCTCCAATGAAATACAAAATCAGGCTTCATTTAGTACTTGTGCTATATTTTGTTTGCCACATCTATTTATTTATATCTGGAAATTTTACATATTTTATGTTCAAATATTTTTCACATGCTGTGTAGTGAACTTTCTGTTCCATCTGATCTCAATTCTGAATGTATTATTGATTTCAGTTACACAGAACCTTGCCTATTGCTTGTTTAGAAGGTTTTTTTCTTTTCCCCCCAACAGGATATTTTATGCAGTCCAGAGAAGCTGTAGCATTCTGTTTTTATTTAATCTACAGTTCAGCAGTTTGTCAAATCCATATGGTGCAGATAATCTAAAGCCTTAACAGTATTAGATAGAATACAAAGACTATCAAAGGAACTAGGAATGGAAACAATAATGTTTCAAGTCTTTTGATATATCTGTCACGTAAAAAAGGGTTACGAGGATCAGAAAGTGATGGTTCAATTAGTTTTATCTCGTGGGACACAGAAACAACTGGAGAAAATTACATTATAGTATTAGAGGTTTTGTTGTTTTTTGGGTTTTTGGGTGTTCTGTTTTTTACTTTTTTGAGGCATGCAGTAAAATAGTTTATGTGCATGCGAAAATCTGATCTGTGCATTTGGATTTTTTTGCTGCTCCTTCTCCATTTCTACATCTAATTTACTGAATGCTTCCATTATGAAAATTTTTATATACTGTGTGTATCAAAACTCAGTGTCATCAGCCACTCCTACACTTATTGGCCATCCAGAAGGATACAGCTGTTGTCTGCTGGTCTGACATATGCCAAAATAATCCAGGTGAGCAAGAGAAGTAGTGATGCATTGCTAACAGAAGATATTAAGTGAAAAATACAGGGAGGTAATTTTTGATTTGCAAGTACTCAAAATATACCCAATTTTATCTGTGTATTTTCAAGGTGCTCATCAGAACTCCTTTCCTTGGCAAACCCTTCTACTTCAGCTAGGTTGTGGGAAGATTGCTGTGAGAAGAAAATCATTCTATTAAATACTTCTACCACATAGAACTTTCTTCAGCTTTTAGCTACTGGTTCAAGGGAAACGTACTTGTTTCCCTTGAAACACACATGTAACATACTTCCAGAGCAGTCTTAACTAAAGCAAAACAAACATTCTGTATAACCTTTTTAAGGGTAAGAAAGGAGAGATTTCCAAAGCCGCAGAAAAAAGATGCTCTGTCGTCTGTGCTATGGATATACAAAAAGATTTTAACTTAAGATTAAAAAAAAATGCTTAAAAGCTTGAGAATTTTCCTTGAGCAATTGATCTAGATTTTTCTGGTCTAGAAATACTGAGGAAATTGTAAAAAATCTAATTGATCCTGTGAGATGTCAAATCTATTAAAAAAACACTAAACTCCCGCCTCCCCAAAAAACAACACCAAAAAAGTTATTTTTTATTTCTGCCATTTCCAGTAACAAGAAACAATTCCTCTAGTTGTCTAGTCTTTCCCCTCAACAGAAGTGTGGGGTTTGTAATAAAAGAGCAATGGACAATTATCACTGCTCTGCAAGCATCTACAGGAATATTAACACTGAAGATCCATACTTACAACACAAATTGGCAATTTCTTTAAAAGATATGGAGCTGCTTCTAATTCAAACAACAGACATTTTGGCATATTATTAACAGCTCTCGCCTGGGTCACATTTTATGCTGACTACTTGCTTTCAGATAGGAAAAGTCAAAAAAGATCAATCCCAAAGAGATATGAATCAGAAGAGTCCTGTCTAATAAAATATAGGAACTGGGTATCTGGAGCAGTGGCACGCTTCTCATCATTCTGCAAGACTCAACTTAGAGGGCAACAGTAGTACCTGTAAAAAGATAAAAAAAGATTCATTTTACATTAACCAGCAAACAAAGATACAAAACTATATGAAACAAAACTATACAAAACTATAAATGAAACACATTTCAACTTTTGATGATTCAAAAATTTTAGAGTGATGAAATAGATGGTCACTCCAACCTAAAAATATATGGATTTTTTTTGTAGAGTGTTTTAGCCTACTATGTTAGTTTCAAGGAATAAATGAATATTCAAAGAGACCAAAGTTTTGTCAGACATGTACTTGCTATGTGATTCTGAGCTCCTGAGTAGTTTGGCACAAGTTCTGTGTGAAATATACTGGAGGTCTTTATCAGAAAACCATATCTGCTTGAAGAGGCTAAGGAACAGGTTATGGCTCAGATAGAGCCACTGAAGCGGGGTAGGAGCATTCTATCCAGAGATGTAGACTAGAGCACATAAGCTCCCATACCCAAAGAGAGTATAAAAAGAAACACTTTAAAACTAACATGTCTATACACTGTTATTTAAGGATGCACATTTCTCAACTATTATTCATTAGTGTGCAGTTACTAAAAGTGCAGGTACTGACGGTAGTCAAGTTTGTTAATATTAGTTAGAAAGAAAACTGTAGCCTGAAACCATGATTGTATGGAAAGAAAAGGAGTTAGGATGCTTTCTGAGCAGGTTATTTATTACCAAATCATGAACTACTTCTGCCCTAAGAACTAGTGGTCAACTGGCCCAGAAGGGTACTTTATCTATACAATATTTTGTCAGCAATACAAAATAATAAGTAAATGTGGCTCTGTTGCTACTTATATTTGTAATTAATAGGCCTAAATATAGAGGTCTGAACTTGATTGGAAACTCTGTTTTGAGCTCATGATTCTTTATTCAGAAAAATGCTTTATTTAGAAGAAAACACTACCTCCTCCTTGTGAGAGCTTTACAAAAGCCACATACAATGGTTGTATCTGAAAAAGCCTAGTATCTTGACCTAGCTGGATTTCGAACTCACAGGAGATTAAATATTTTGTCGCTGCATTTACATACGGGAGGCTCAGGAAGCATCCAGCTCAAAAAGAAAATCTGGACCTATTGCCATTATCCATTCCAGAGCCACTCAGGCCCCACATGCAAAACTGGTCCTTGGGTACACGCTCACAGAAAAACCTTCTGAAGCACGAGGTGGAACTCAGTAACTAGCAAACCCCTCTGTAGCTGAAATGATTTCTCAATCTATTAATTGAATAGAGAGAATAAATCCAATTTCATCTGTTCGGGCCGAGGCGTCCCGGCGGTGGCGGCAGTGCCGGGGCCGTGCCGGGGCCGTGCCGGGGCCGTGCCGGGGCCGTGCCGGGGCCGTGCCGGGGCCGTGCCGGGGCCGTGCTGTGGCAGTGCCGGCGCTGCCCGGGCCTGCCCCAGGCGGTGCCAGCGGCTGCAGCGGCCCCAGCGCAGGGCACGGCTGAGCCCCTGAGCCCCGGGGAAAGCCTGGGCAAGGGAGGGCAAAACGCCGCCCGGCAGCCGGGGCTGAGCCAGGGGAAGCGAGCGAGAAACAGCCCTGCGAGCCCCGAGGGGACAGCGGGGGCAGGGCCGGGGGCAGGAGAGACCCGGCAGGGATGGCCCTGCGGCCTGCGAGAGAGCCCGGCCCGCCTGGTGGACGTGCCCGGAGGGGAGCAGCACACATGGAGAGCCCAGGCTGGAGCAAGCTTATCTCAAAGGACTGCAGTCTTTGCCAATGTCCCAAACTGCAGCACGAGGAGGAAGGAGCCTCAGAGAGGAGCTGTTAATGGACTGGATCAGGGATGAAAGAATGAAATTGAACCTGAGAAAAGGGGAAATGAGCGGAAGTTATTTTTAGTTTTTGTCTTTGTTTCTCACCATCCAACTTAATTTCAATTGACAATAATAAATTTGCTTTCCCTAGTCTGGGTCTTTTTTGTCAATAATGGTAACTGGTAAATCCCTGTTTTTATCTCTACCCATGACCTTTTTGCCTTATTTTCTGCCCCTGTTCTTTTAGGAAGGGGAGTGAGAGAGTGGCTGATTGGGTGTCTGGTGGTTGGCCATGGCCAGCCCATCACGCAAACGAAATAAAAATAACCAAATTTAAATCAAATTGCAATATTTCTTTAAATTTTCACCAGATTCAAAATCTAGTGTGCAAAATATAGCAAAATAACAGATTTTCTGTTAAAGAGGCTTTATCCTTTTGTGTTGTTGAACTCAGGAGTAACTCCTCTCTAGCATTAAGCCATGTTTCGGATGGGCTTCACTAATGCTCTGTATGAGCTTTGCAGATAGCACAACCAGATAATCCAGTGTGACTCATACACGTTGGACTCGTTAGCAATTGATTGAAAACTTCAAATTCTGCAATGGCAATCACAATATGCCAAGAGAGAGGAAAATGATAACCTCCACGTTTCTTTCAAGAGCATAATGAAGCAGGAGCCTAACATGCTGTGCTGGAAGTCCATTACACCCTTTAGTGCAGGTTTAAAGAATTTTTTAAACAGAATTATAGTTTCTTTAATCTATTATACAAGCATTAACAATCGTATTTCTAGTATGCTTTAGATTGTAGTACCAGGAGCGGTGAAAATGTTTTTTGGGTTTTTTTTTTTTTTTTTGATCTCAATAGTTTCTTACATTATATCATTTCTATGGTCTGGTTTGTTCTGCTGATTCAAAGCAGTATCAGACACCCAGGTTTTGCACAGGTCCAACAGAAGGTCCTAAGAGAAGGCTCAGTATTATTAGCAGTAGCAGTGAAATCCACACAGCAGTCCATTAATTTTAGTAGAGGTAGAGCCTGGGGTTTCACAGGCATGCTTTGTTACCTTAATGAACTGGGATAAATATCTTAAATATCCTGGTGAGACTTGGTATTCTCTGATTTCAGGTTGGCACAGATTTCTGATGTAGTACGATAGAGTGAAACTAATGCAAACAGTCAAATTTCTAGATACAAGCCCTTTTGTCCTGAAAAATCCCTCTTTAACAAATAATAAAAACATCTCAATACAAATGGTATACCTGATGAAGATGGTCCTGCTGTGGTATAGTTCTATTTTGTAGGTTAAAATACCACATCTGTGAATACTTTTAAAAGGTGATTTTTAGGCCACTAGTGGGTGGTTATTTCTACTGGAGAGCTCTCAATTTGCTGTCAGATTCTCTAAAGTGAATTTTTACATACTCTCTTGTATCATCTGCCATCAGTGACTTTGTATCCTATTAGTTGTCCTAATATGCTTGCAATATTATTTTTCCTGGCATATTCCTTGTGGAGGTGACACACAGAGGGGCACCCTTTCAAAATTCCAGTGAGGAGCAGTGTAATGAAAATATTTGCCCACAGTTACTTACTGTGGTCTGATTGGCACCTGTCCTGAGTGTCCATTATGCTGCATTAATTTGGACTTTAAACAGTCAAAATAACACTATAATGCAATCGTGGGCTATCAAAGTTGTACTATTTCCAAAATAGTGTTTTATTATTTTTCTTTTAGGCTAACTTGCATTTTGACCAGTTATTCTGGTCTACTATATTTATTGAGGAAACTCCTTACTGGTCATCAGTCAATTTATTAGTGAATTTATTAAGCTGTCCTTATTCCATTTTGGAAATTAACAGTTAACAACAGTGTTTGTACTTCTGGCATGGTCTTCTGCTGATAGCTTGCTTTTATAATGTCTTGATAGATTTTCTATGTCTTCAGGAAAATCCAGGTATCTTTTGTATCTCATTTGCTGCAAAACGTTCTTTTATGACATCAACTGACCTTAACTTATTAGGTTGTTTCTCCCAAATTTAACATTTAATTTTAGTTCTGAGGATTTCATACTCACTCTCTGTTTCCATCAGAAATATAAATTTCTCATTTTCCCTACTCTAAACAGGATGCTTCCTCTGTCTGTCAGAAGAGTTGGCCCTTCTACCTCTCTCATGTCACACATTAAAGTATCATTGTTTCACTGCCATGAGTAGGACTTAGCTTGTTTGCAAGTATCGCTTTCTATATGAACAGCTCTGGGCCCATATCTCTTGGGTATTTCTCTGTTTGTAAGACAAATTTAAAAATGTATTGTTAAAGTCACCATTTAAAGTATTTTTGATATTCTGGCTCTGTAAGTTTTTTTCTCTGAGGGAGGGAGGAGAAGCTGCTGAGGGTATCTCCAGACTTGTAAATAACTTCTAATATTTCTTTTTAACTGTTCTAGAATTTGGGGAGCAGATGGATGCTGCTGATGTTTTACCCTATGTACAGGGCCCACAGCTGGATTTTGATGCTCTTTTCAGGTTGCTTCGAACTCAGGATATTCTAGGAGTTTAACTTTTTTTTTCTTTTTTTTTTTTTTTTTTTTTAGTTTAATATTTTTCTCTGAGTATTTCAGATGTGATCTCTTTGAATTCCTGTCTTGTAAAAGCAGTTTCTTAATATTAACAACAACTGGTAATCCACCATCATTGCCTCAGAGGGTTTCACATTTCTCCCAATTTTTTTTTCATTTTGTGAATAGCTTAATCCTCAGAAAAACATACCTGAAAGGCTTTGAACAGCATAACTATACTTTTTCTTTCTACTTAAATAAGCTTCCCACTTATTTCCTAATCTCTTGTCCCTGTGTATATTAGAAAATGAGTGACTTTGTAGCCTGCAGGTCATTTATCTATCTCAGGTCTTATAAAGTTTCAGCCCCATTAGCTTCTTCTGCCTATTCAAACTTTCTGAGATTTGCACATTGATTTCAAAGTAGATGAAGTCATCTTTCTTTTTTTAAATTCTGACCCCATAGTTAGAGTTCACTTAAACTGCTAAAAGAACTGAATATCCTGTTGCAAATTATTTTAAAGCATACTTTCAGCAGCTTAACTGCAAGAGCAAGAATTCTTCAATCACTTCATTTTACCTTGGAAAAAAAAAAAGTCCATAATGAAACAGTGGAAAAAGCTGCAACTGATGCTTTAGTTTTACAGAAAAAACAGCATACTTATATATGATATATTTATTTTGTGTATATCATATATACACATGATATATTTATTATTTTGCTAATTGGTTTGCATCAAGTCTTCAGTCATCATATCCATCATCACTACACTGCTGAAGTCCATTTACCATGTCTACTAATACCAGCTGCAGGTCTAGCCCCTTGATAAGGTAAAATGATTTACTTTTCTGGCTAAAATGATGTTTCTAAAGACCACTTTAGAATAAACAATGTTATGTGGCCAAATTTTCTGAAATGCTATTGGCTCTAATTCAGTTACTACCTTTCTTTTTTTTATTTAAAAGTTACATTAGTTTGGGTTTTAAAAACAAGATTCTTGGAGCATCCTTACAAAACTTGGTTTGGATAAAGTATTTTGCTTATTAGAAGAAATTTGAAAAACTAGTCACAATTTTTTTCTAGGCAATATATTAAATAGAATATTCACAACCTCTTAATCAGCTGGAAATTAATTTGTTTATTACAGTATAGCACAGAGTAATTTTAAATTGTTTTATTACATTTTTCATTCAATCAAATAAAAAAATACACATAAGAAAATATTCAATATACAGATTATTTTTGGTTAATATTAAAGTCCACACATGTATGTGATCTCTAAGATTTTCCATTATATACAAAGGAAAGCAAGCTGGAATTTTAGGGTTAAAAAAGGAGGGAGTAAACTGCCTCTCATTCCATCTGTATCCACAATGAAGTATTGTTGAAATCTTTTCCAGGATGAGGCATTTCAGGAAAATCCCACCTTCTAGCAAGGTTCTGAGGGAGAGATTTGGTCCTCAAGGCCTGTCAGAGAGCCTGTAGGCTAAAACTGAGCACAAGTGAGTCATATTTTATAGTAGCTTTCTTTCTTTAATCAGGTCACCATTTATTTTTTTTTTTTTTTATTTCAAACTCTGTGTTTCTCTATTGAATTATTCTGTAAATAAAACTGTATAAAATCCAAACTCTCTGAATTTCAGCTGTACTTGAACCTAATTATGAGTTGTGAATCCAATACTTCTTTTCTCTCCATTCCTATATTTCTTTGCTCCCTCACATCAAAGGACTGGTTTGAGTGTGGCCAAAGTGTAATAAGAATCAGACACAGGAGAGCCCCAGGATGGCAGCCCATGGTTAGTCTATGTCCTTGGTAGTGCCTTAACTGAATGTTGTCTTTCTGCACATCTTTATTATTTCCCCATCTGTATTAACGTGAGAAGTTCTCTTTAGCTTTTGATTGCTCAGTGAATTGGACGTTCTTTCTCCCCAGATGTAGTCTGTTATCCCATTCACTTTATCTCACTGACAGCACACTAAAAAACCCACAAGCTAAAGCCTCCAACTAGTTTTCTGAACAGCACCAAGGTCTTACACAGTTCATATCTGGCCAGCACTCTGTTTTCAGTCAGTCATCCTCCAAATGACAAGCTCCTTAATTTCCTTTCTAAACATCCAGAAATAGCTCACTGTGGGACTCCCCTCCTGGCTCCTTCCCTGTTTGCCCCTAACTAAAGACTTCATTCTTCATGCTGAATAGCTCCTCATACACTGCACTGTCTGTTAATTATCTTTTGATTGACTCCAGCTCTGCCAGCCACTCTCTCCGTTCACTCTTTCAGAACTTAACTTCAACTCATATCAAATTCTACTTCATTAATGACTATCACTGTCTCACTGCAGAAAGCTTCTCAAAACTTTTGACTTCTCAAACTAGATCATGTGTACATGTCTCAAATTAATTTCACTCCCGTTTGAGAACTTGCCAAGAAGATACAGCACATTTCTATGAGTTACTGTGGCCACAAGCCATTATTTCAAATGCAAACAGTAATTTGCTTTACTATAGCCTTTAATTAGTATGCAATTAACCTGGATATGTCATCACTACATAGCTATTATTATTAATTATTCTATGCTAGCCAGGGCAGCTGGTTTTCTCTTATGTTTCCTCAAATACCATTAACAGTAGATTTCTGAGCACTTCAAAAAGCCAAACTGTGCCCAGATTGTTAATATTCTCTGACCTTTGGGGAAGCCTAATTAGAATAGTTGGAGAATTTTAAATGGAAATAAGAGCATAGCAATTTATAATTAGGCTTAAACATTTGGCTCCAGAAATGGTTCAAAGGTAGTTAGATTTCCTTGGTGGTTTACCATGCACTTAAACAAAACATTCTGTACATTGACGATAACCTGTTAGAATATGATGTGTAATAAAGAAAATTAGAATTTCAGCCATGAGAAGGCATCCTAACAGCAGATTTTGTATTTTATGAAAAGCTACCCGCTTTTTGTCTCTTTTCACTTTAGTTATCTTAGTTTCAGCGTCAAGGTGTTTAGAAGCAAGAGGAAACCAAAAATGCTTTGGTATTGGACTGACAGTTTGTCTGAGGGAAGGAGGGATTGCAAAAGTTTTGTTTGGAGTCATATTTAAATTATGTCAGTAATATCTAAGCAGGATACAATTACATAGAATAACAAATCTGTATCTTGATCCAGATGCAGACCTTTCGTCTGAGATTATCATTACAGAAAGTACAAATGCTATCACTGCTTCCCTGGAGACATTTAATGGAAATAATGACTCATTTACTATTTAGAATTATTTGATAGATTCATAGGAACAGTAAGATTGGAAAACACCTCCAATATCTTTGAGTTCAGCCTTTGACTGAACACCATCCTACAACTAAACCAAAGCAACAAGTTTGTCCATGTCCAGTTATTTCTTGAATACCAGGAATTTTAACTGCACCATATCCCTGGGCAGACTCTTCCAGTGCTTCATAACCCTTGCCATGAAGAAATTCTTTCTGATGTCCAACCTAAACCCCCCTGTTATTGCTTGAGGCCATTTCCTCTTGTCTTGCCACTAGCTGCCTGTGAGAAGAAGCCATAGCCACCTGGCTGCGCCCTCCTTTCAGGCAGTTGTAGAGAGCAATAAGGCACCCCCCGAGCCTCCTTTTTTCCAGGGTAAGCAAACTCAGATCCCTCAGCTGCTCCTCACAGGACTTTCCCTCTTCACCAGCTCTGCTGCCCTTCTCTGGACACACTCCAGCACTTCTATGTCTGTCCTGCAGTGAGAGGCCCAGAACTGAACACTGGATTCAATGTGTGGCCTCACCAGTGCTTAGTACAGGAGAACATTCACTGCCCTGGTCCTGCTGGACACAATATTGCTGGCACAAACCAGGATTATACTGACCTTCTTCTGGGCACATCTGGATTGTGTTCAGTCAGCTTTTGACCAGCATTTCCAGGTCTTTTTCTGCTGGGCATCTTTCCAGCCATGTTTTTCCCAGCCTATGGCATTGCATGGGCTCATTGTGACCCAAGTGTAGGATCTGGAATTTCACCTTATTGAACCTAATGCAAGATGGGACCATTGGCCTCGTCCCATCATTTCAGCCTGTCCAGATCCCTCTGCAGATCATTCATACCATCCAGTGGATCAACATTCCCATACAACTTGGTGTCATACAAAAACTCATTGTGGATTCACTTGATGCCCTCATCCAAATCCATTTTCCTAAACAATATGTTATTGCACAATAGGAAAATAACAGAAACAGGGAACTAAGGTGCAATAGAACATGGTATGGGAGGAAAACCCATTTCTAATATTGTCTCTATCATTGTCATCTTCAGGGAAGGATCTGTGGCTCAGAGCTGTAAATTTAAGTGTTTCTAGTCCTAAAAATCATGTTGAGACTGTGAGAAGACGGCAGCACTGTGAACCTAGCAGTGTGCAGGGATACATTGACTTGGCTTTAGGTGTTAGCTGCTGAGCTGAAAGCATTACAGCTGGATTAGGGTCGTGCTGTATCCTCACTTGCCAGTCAAGGCAGGCACAATTAACCCAGTTCTAACCTTGCTCTGCAGAGAGCCCTACCTCCCCCCCACAGCACAAAGTGCATTTGTTCCCTTCCTTCAGGAGCCAGTTCATCAATCCCTGACACAGCGTTGCCTGAGTGAGGAGGCATTCTTAGCTGCCATTAGTTACTATTTCCCGCACACCATTCATTTTTTCCTCATTGGTCATGTCAGCTAACAGTCTGCAGAGGTTCTTTCAGTAGTACCATTTCTTCTCCTTTGTGTAGTCTCCAGCACAGGGCTAAGAATGAAAGAAGAAAATCAGTGCAATCTCAGCAATGTGGCAGTGACTCTTCTCCCCACAATTTGAATATGAATTGATCCATGTTCT
Organism: Ammospiza caudacuta; assembly: GCF_027887145.1. Lineage (NCBI taxonomy): Eukaryota > Metazoa > Chordata > Aves > Passeriformes > Passerellidae > Ammospiza > Ammospiza caudacuta. The sequence goes on along the minus strand of NC_080593.1, from coordinate 74,708,668 downwards.
TCTCCTAAATAAACACAGTAATAGATAAAAGCAGATTTTTCCACTAGGACTAGATTGGTTCTTAGCCAAAACCATCAGTATCATAGTGTATAGCCATACTCAAATTTTAATGAAATAAATGCCATGAGACACAGTCACTAAACAATGATTTCAAAACAGCTATTACCTCCATAGCAGCATTGATGTTTTGCAAATGCTGCTATGGAGGTAATAGCTGTTTTGAAATCTAATCTCATTATTGCACCTAGATACAATTGTTTAGACATTCAGGTGTTGTATTAAAACCTTGTAGGCACTATGGTAATTAGCTTGTAGGATTATAATTTTTAACCTGAAGATGTAAACTAATTTTTCTTTAATCAATAGCAAGAAATGAAGAAAGAGTCAGACAATAAGCTAGGAAAATGTTCTGTACTGGCTGTTCCTCCAAAGTAGTGTTATTTAATGCTCCTCTCCTTTTTGGCCAAGGGGATGGGTAGCTTAAGATAAGCTTCTCTACTTAACATAGTTCTGTGATCATGCATTTCATTTTACCATTTTTATCCATGTGAGGATATAAGGAAGAAAAAAAAAAAAAACAAAACCTTTCATGGAGCACAATCTTAAGTTCTCAGAACTCCATGGTAAGTAAATACAAGTTAAAGCCCTAAGATAATATCATTTGCAAGCTCTGAAAACCAAGAATTTTGTATGTAAGAAATCTGTGAAAAACCTAATACCTTATGATAACCCATATGTGTTCTGGTTCTCTTTTGTTCTCATTGTTATATTGACCTATTTCCTAAAGATTTATTACTGCTTTTCAGATAAGTTCATGAAGTATGCGTAAAGAAAACAACTGGTGGTTGAGACACCTTTTTCTTTTTTTTCCCGTTCGATGACTATATACTGTAACACACAGCTTATCTTTTTTTTTTTTTTTTAAGCATTTCATTTCATTTGCCTGAGTATTTAGACAAATATTTAATTCAAAACCTGGAAAAAAGAATGAGGAAAGTGTTTAAGAATATGCTTTTAAAGCATCAGACTACTAGCTTGAATCTGCAGTAAAAAATTATTTAAAGATTTGGATGAAATTAATTTTTTTACTTCTGGAAATACCTTTCTCCCAGATTCTATGCAGCTTTTATCAGTAATATTCCAAGGTCATCGTCATCTTTCAAGATCTGATTTCATGTTTTTATGGATATTTCTGATACCAAATACCTGAAGAGAAGCCCTGGCATTTCATGTCAGTGTTGGAAGTAGAGAATGGTCTATTATTTTACTTTGGTCATTTATGATAAACCTAGGAACACCGCATTTATTTCATCTAAGTCTCCAGAGTGTTGTAGACTCCTCAGAGACAGAAAAAAAACCTCCAAAAGATTCCTTTTTTTTGCAGGAAAAAGATAGTAAAACCAAAAAAAATTCTGCACTGATAGGTGTTATACCTTAGAATCATATCAGGAACGAGTCTTGAAATTCTGTTTACATGACAAATCACTGTTTTGTCTTCTCTGAAAGGGTATTGCCTTCCTGATTTGTATCATGAACTACTGTTTATTAATGACTTAAGGGCCAGAAGACAGATCTTTGGAATTTCATAAAAAATGCTGGAAAGTATGTGGGAGAGGAGACATCCAGAAAAGTGAGCACTCTCAGGTACAAAATCATTTACTTCTTCTGGAGCATAAAGTCTGCTATTACCTATAAAAGCTGGCCACACATTCCCCTTCAAACAGTACAATATGGCAAGAGATTTAAGATGCCTCTTGGAATGTATTTATTTTGATTTTTTAGTTCTACCCTCAAGTGTTCTTAGCAGTGTAATTCCATGCAGAATTTGCTGATGCATCCATAAAATAGAAGTGTTTCTAATCTTAGATTTGACCCAATGCATTTCGTCTCTGTTCTGTTTAGACCATGATTTCTAGACCAAGGAATCACTTCTTAATCTGTTTTCTTTGTTCACAGCATCTTTTTGACAAACATAGGTGAAAATGGATGGTTGGTGAGTGTCATTGAGTCAATTCAGATTGGAAAGTTTTCTATGGCCTCCTGTTCCATAACTCTGCTACTATTCCTTGGAAAAGGATTCACTTCCTTAGAATTCCTGTCTTTTAAAAAGTTCATTGTGATTACTTATTTGTTGAAGAGGTGCTTTATTTTTAGATGTGTAGTCAGAATATCAGCTGACAGCATCTATCTGTGCAGGCATACAAGAGCCAGTATAAATCTAGAATAACTATATATGTTCAGTCATTTCTTGCTGCATTCCTCATTTATTCATAATTCTAATGAAGCTTCATCTCTAACCTCAGCATGGACTGGATCAAATTCTGAGCCCGATATCTATAACAGGTTGGAAAAATAGCGTTCAAAGACTAACCCAGGTACAACTCCATTGCTCTCCTTGCACCTAAAATTTTATGCCAGCTACAGAAATTCAAATTTTAAGATACTGTTAGGTACTGATTTATGAACCTCAGAATCAGTAGATTCATAGTGTCGTCGTGTATTTAAAAAAAAAAAAAAATTGCATTTTCTAAATCTGATTTAGGCATTAATTAAGTGTTTTGTATCTCTGTTTCTCTCACTGGCTATTATATTTCTAGTTCTACTCTTTACAATTTAGCTACATGAGGATAATGTACTTTTCTCGATTCAAGCAGCTATAATATTAGCAACACAGTTGGAAATATTCTTACATAAATATGCATATAGTCCCTTCCTTGCATGTTAGAATAGCATCCACAAAAATGGCTGCAAGTTCCTGATGCTCTGTTAATTGGAGCCAGAAATGCTATCAAAATTTATTTAAAACATATTTGACTGACAAGTAATATACTCTAAATTACTGCTGATATTTTTGACAGACACATCTAATTACAGCTAATTAGTTCTGAATTAATTAAAATATTACATGTTTACATTGATTAGTATGCATCAAAGTGCAAATGGTCATTCTGAGGACATAATTTATAGTTCCACATAAAGGAAAACAGGCAAATCTGGTATTGAAAGAAGTCTGTGAACAGAAGTGTTTCTGCACATAATGATACACTCCACATGGCTTGCCAAAATAGGGCAGTGTTTGAAACAAACTAGAAGCAAGTAAAACAACAGTAGTTGCAGTTCTGCTATAGGACTGAGCAATTTTTTCAGCTCTACATGAATTAGCCATTCTAACAAAGACTGCCATATTTTCTTTAAGAAATAAGTAAAAAAAAATCATATAATTTTTGGAAAAAAAAAGATCTCAGTTTCTTTTGGAAGCTCCTTCCTTCCTTCCTTCCTTCCTTCCTTCCTTCCTTCCTTCCTTCCTTCCTTCCTTCCTTCCTTCCTTCCTTCCTTCCTTCCTTCCTTCCTTCCTTCCTTCCTTCCTTCCTTCCTTCCTTCCTTCCTTCCTTCCTTCCTTCCTTCCCTCCGAAACTTCCTTCCTTCCTTCCTTCCGAAACTTCCTTCCTTCCGAAACTTCCGTCCTTGCGAAAATTCCTTCCGAAACTTCCTTCCGAATCTTCCTTCCGACACTTCCTTCCGACACTTCCTTCCGACACTTCCTTCCGACACTTCCTTCCGACACTTCCTTCCTTCCGACACTTCCTTCCTTCCTTCCTTCCTTCCTTCCTTCCTTCCTTCCTTCCTTCCTTCCTTCCTTCCTTCCTTCCGACACTTCCTTCCTTCCGACACTTCCTTCCGACACTTCCTTCCTTCCGACACTTCCTTCCTTCCTTCGGCCACTTCCTTCGGCCACTTCCTTCCGCCACTTCCTTCCGCCACTTCCTTCCGCCACTTCCTTCCGCCACTTCCTTCCTTCCTTCCTTCCTTCCTTCCTTCCTTCCTTCCTTCCTTCCGCCACTTCCGCCACTTCCGCCACTTCCGCCACTTCCGCCACTTCCTTTCGCCACTTCCTTCCTTCCTTCCTTCCTTCCTTCCTTCCTTCCTTCCTTCCTTCCTTCCTTCCGCCACTTCTTTCCGCCACTTCCTTCCGCCACTTCCTTCCGCCACTTCCTTCCTTCCGACACTTCCTTCCGACACTTCCTTCCGACACTTCCTTCCGACACTTCCTTCCGACACTTCCTTCCGACACTTCTGTCCTTCCGACACTTCCTTCCGACACTTCCGACACTTCCTTCCTTCTGACACTTCCTTCCTTCCGCCACTTCCTTCCGCCACTTCCTTCCGCCACTTCCTTCCTTCCGCCACTTCCTTCCTTCCTTCCTTCCTTCCTTCCTTCCTTCCTTCCTTCCTTCCTTCCTTCCGCCCCTTCCGCCCCTTCCGCCCCTTCCGCCCCTTCCGCCCCTTCCTTCCTTCCTTCCGCCCCTTCCTTCTGCCCCTTCCGCCCCTTCCTTCCACCCCTTTCTTCCGCCCCTTCCGCCCCTTCCTTCCGCCCCTTCCTTCCGCCCCTTCCTTCCTTCCTTCCTTCCGCCCTTTCCTTCCTTCCGCCCCTTCCTGCCGCCCCTTCCTTCCGCCCCTTCATTTCTTCCTTCCTGCCGCCACTTCCTTCCGCCACTTCCTCCTTTCCTTTCTTCCTTGACAATAAAAAGCTTTCCTTTACACAAAGGAAAGCTTTCAGTGAGGGTAAAATAAGAATACCTGTGTGTAGCTGCATATACTCAGATAAATTAAAAATATATGAGGCAGTATGTTTAGCTACACTGAACAGCTAGAACACATGAGGAAAAGAAAAATCCTCCTGTCCTCCTGCATTCTTTTGTTTGTGTTTGCACATGAGTTTATGTCAAGAATTGAGCTAAAACCCAACATGCTTCCTGTCTGTGATTTTCATGTCCTATTTCAGGTTAAAGGATTGTGTGCTGCACTCAGTGCTGTAAGAATTATTCAAGGTTCTGTTGCCGTTTACTATTAGTGGCATTACAGTAGAGAGTTGAGGAAAAGCCTTGGAACCAGCATATCTGCCCATGGCTGAGTACAAAGGAGTGAAAAAATGTTCTTTAATTGCAAATGACTTTATCCCTCAAAGCATATTCCAGAGCTCATCTCAGGCCTCTAAATGAGCATAGAATAATAAATGAGCAGCACATTCTTGAATCCAGTAAAATGTGCCCAAAAGGCTGGTTTTGCCCTGCATTCAAACCCTTAGAAATGCAACTATGAGAAATGTATCTTTTGACGTAGTGGAATATTATGAAAAATGCAGTACAGAATACCATTTGACAGATCGCAGTGACACACAATGTCTTTCAATAGGTAAGAAAGTCTGGGACTTCTTTTATTGAAAGTGAGGCATTTGATCAATTCAAAACAAGAAGCAATTTTTCTTACAGGGATTGATTGGTTTTGTTTTTGGTTTTGGTGTTTTTTAACTCCTTGCTAAAAATTAAAACCCCCTCGTAGAATGAAATATTTTTAAAAAATAGAACTGTTAAAAAGAAATCTGTCCCCTGCAAATTTCTTTGCTAAAGCCAGAGCTTCTTGGACAAAATTCTCTACCTTTGTTATTCAGTGAATTTAATGATCTGAGGTAGTCATGAGTTTACCCTGGGAAGAAGGTGCTGCTTATTAGCAAAAGCACGTGTTATATAGTGTGATCACTCAGTTTTGTAGCTTTGCAGAGGCTTTGTTCAAACATTGTCTAATGAATGTCTCTAGCCTTAAAATATTCTGTTGTCTGGAGTGCTCTGTAGAGTCCTATCAGTTGAACTGCAGCTACACTACAGGTGTATTTGATCTGGGGTTTCTTATAACTGAAATAATTATGGAAGAGTTACATGCTGGCTTTCTTTTCAACTAGGCACATCTGGCTGCTATTAGTTAAAGAAAAGTGTCTTGCTTCCTAAGCACATTTAATACATAACAAACTATCTAACTATCTAACAAACACACACACACACAAAATAGCCCACCAAAACAAAGCAAACAACAACAACAAAACAAAACAAAAATCAAAACACCTTTTCTAATTCTCCTGTATTCTTTTTGATTTTTTTCTAGCTATGGGCAGTTTATGTGTTTGAATGAAGGGTGCCTAATCATAAATTATATTTACCAGCCTACTTTGTCATGAGTTAATGCCCACGTTCATCAGGTATCAAAACCATGCTGTTGACAGAGCACAGAGACAACAGATCTTCCCCTCACCTCCTTATGAGATGCTGAGAAGGCACAGATTAGGAGTGTGGACTCTGTCCTGAGACTTAAGGGTTTTTAAACTACATTTACTGCATTTGAAATTATTAGTGTAGAATGAGCCAAATTATCCTTTAACAGAGGGAATGAATAGAAAATTAAAGTTCTGCAATATCTAAAAGCAAATACGTGATAACGTGCCATATTTTTTACACCAGCTTTGCTTTACAGGTTTCATTTGAAATACAAGGCTGAACTTGGAACAAAGAAGTATACATGAGTAAAACTGTACCCTTCATCCAGGTTAAAATGTGCTCTTTCTGCATTTCAGTCACTGCAGTGCCAGCCAGAAAATGGGAGTGATAGGAAAAAGACTTCAAACAAAACTCAAGTTGACTAGGCTACTTTCATGTAAGAAAGTGTCTTTTTACCTTTCTGCATTACCAGACAAAATTAATTTCATTTGTGAATAATTTTCTAAAATGTAAGGTCATATTACAGAACAGTTTATTCTATGTGCACATAAAGCTTGTAACATCTTCCAAAAAAGGGACCAATCAAGCATTAACTTCTCCTCAGAGTATTTTTATTTCTCAAACTGTTTATTCCTTTACATGCTTTCATTTTTTGTGGGTGTATTTTACTGTCCTGCTGTAAACATTGCCCCACAGTTGGATACACAAAATTAAATCATTTAATGGATTTGTGGTTCAGTTGATTGAGGTCCCTGGGTCTCTCTGCGCTCCTGGCAGCCATCTTATTTGGTCTGTTACTGTCATTCACTGTCATTTCCACTTGGCTGGTGCCTGTGACAGGTCAGATTACTGGATGTGCTCAAAATATGATATGAAAGAGAGGACTGTGATTCTGATACTGATGGGTAGTGCTCTGCTTGCTGCAGCTATCTGAGGAGATCTTAGTAAATGCAGTTTCCTCAGGCTGTTTGGGGAGTCAGTGAAAGAACTGATGGTAAATTGAGGGACCATCTGTGTGCATTTACTGATAAGCTGATGCTTTCTGAAATGCATTTCCATTCCATGCGTATTGTTAAAGGCAGAAGCCGGTTTTCTGACTCAGGATTATTTTATAATAAGTTACATATTTAAATGCTGGCCAAGTTGAACACCATTTCATCTGTCTTTTGTACATTTATTTCTGTTCTGTTCAGCTAAACAATTTCAGGTTTTGGGTTATTAAATTAATTGTGTAGCCTTTCTCTACTTCCCCTACCACAAGAGCTCCATTTTCTCACAAAATAGCTACATAATTTAGAGAATATGCCAAGATTTTTTTAACAGTTTAGTGAAAGAGCTCAAAATATTTAGTATATGTGCTATTGAAGAACTTGACAGTTTGCAGAAGAATTTGGAACATTTCACTGCTAGTAGTTGTGATTCAGAGACAGATACTGCAGCAGCTTCAGCAACTGCAGTCAGTGAATTCCTGTGACTCAAAATAAATTTATAAAAAAAAAAAAATTAAAAAAGTTGGTATGCCAGTTATAAGAGAGAAAAAAAAATATAATTCTGGATGAAAATAGAATTGTAAATAAAAATGATGACATCTCAAAAGATTAATACTAATCTGATTTATTTTTTCCCTTCCGTAGAATGCAAGAAAAAATTATAGTAAAAGAGAATATATATTTCTATAAAAAATGTCTCTGAGTTTTCATGGAACTTTGTAGCTCATTTAGTTCAAAGTGTGAAGCCAAATTTATTGGCAATGCAGCTTTAAATGTAAATGTGAAATTCACATTTCATATGAAATGTGAACTGGGTTGAAGTTAGCCAGTCTGCTTTTGCCGTAAGGGTAAAGATAATTAATAACTCAGTTTGTCACTATTGTGCGGGATCTAATGTAGATTATGTAGAATAAACAATTCTTAAAATAATGACATATAGGGATTAGGTGGTCATCCACAAATGGACAAACTTGATTTCCAAATTTTCTGTGTTCTCCAGTCCTACCAAATTTTGTTATAATTCAGAAGTGCTTACTGTTATAAGAAAGAACTTTGATCTCTGTTGTTTTGTAAGGACAGTCATGCATTTACAAACCTTGCTTTTTCAGGAACTTAGTGTGGATACTTTTGATCATAAAAAAAGTTATTTCTCCTGTTTACATACCAAAAAGAGGTGTTTTTAAAAATAAATTGGCCTTTCTTTTACATCAACATGTGGTCATAGGGCTAATAATGATGTCTAAAACCATTTCTACGTTCTCTTCGCACAATGCATAAGATATAAAATGTCACTCCACCAAACAGCTAAATTTCTTCTGCTGAAGAATTATTTGGGAAAGTGTAAAATACACTGCAGAGGACATGCAGAGATTTATTTTGCATTATAAATGGCAAGTTCTTTCTGAGAAATGTTTCAGGGAAACCAGAATATTTATTTTCAACACCCAAAATCCTGCAGAAAATATGTAGCCTGAAGAAGTGGAGCCAAAATCTATCAAAAGGCCTTATCTCTGATGAGGTTTTCTGCTGTCTGATGGTTTGGGCTCAGAAAAGTAATGAAAAAGCCATGAAATAAAGTAATTTGATGTAGATGTTATGTAGCAAGACAGAATTATACAAGAATAATAAAAAAAACTGTGAAGAAAAATATTTTGAAAGTATTTGTAAAGACTGATTTGAAAGGAAGAATAAAAGGAATGTTTTGTTTGGGTTTTGTTTTTTTTTTTTTTTTTTTTGCTTATATTGATCCAATATGAAGAAGTTTCCAAATATTTTTTATGCATGATGTTTCTTGTCTTGTGCCCATTACTCTGGATACCTTTTTCTTGTCACAGAAGGCAAGAACTTCTTTCCCTATTCAGCTCACATCTTTCCTGGCCTCATGGGATCATTCCGCGCTCTGGAGGATGTGAATATCCTGGCAGATACTTCTGCCTTGGAGAAAAGGTGCCAATGACTATCTCTGAAACTCTGCTAAATATGTCTTCTTTCAGCTGTCATCTCGGAGTGTGAAGAGAATGCAAAGGAGCAAAGGTGGTTCCATTGACACTCTTCCTTCTTGTCCCACTGACCCATCCTTGCCCACAGAGTCAACATTCAAAGAGGGCAGCTGATAGACCCTGATGGAAAATCTCTGGCACACACAATTCTCTATGATATGTACCCGAGACCTCCAGCTATGTTGTGATTTTTCCTCAAAATGCCTACCATAGCCTCTTTGCTCCCCTTAAAACTAGAGGACCTAGAGAAAGGGAGTATGGTGCCTTTACGTGGTGACTTCATCCCTCACAGACCTTTCTACATCTAGCAGGAGAAGCACAATAGCATTTGGAAAGAATCTGGAAGAAGGCAGGAGATGGGATTCCTCACAGATTAAAATTGAGATAATTCTTTTAGGTATCAGGGATGAATTAATGAATTTTTCAGAGCAACTAGATTTGGGTAGATGACACTGTTACTTGTGTCATGTTACCTGCCTACATGAAGGTTTTCACTAGCATTTCATGTAATTTAATATGATGGGTTGCAGCAGAAATTCAAATTACAATCACATCAGCTCCCTTCTTGTCTGGTACATCATGTAAGTCTGAAACCATGTGTTAGCATTAATAAACAGCAAATTTACACCTGCAAGAAGACAGTAACTTCATTATTAGTAATCTCTTTGCTAAGGCAGATAATTCACTTTCCTTTCCTTTACGTTGTATTAAAGATGAAACAGAATTGTATTTTTACAATTACTGGACTGAGAGAAAATGAATGTCTTCTCTACTGAAAAATTTAAACCTTCTATTTTTCTTCTTTCAAATCTTGCAAGAATATTTTATCAATTACTTCAAAGAGAGTAAAAAAATGTATTATAATTAGACAGTTTATGGTGCATGAATGCTCAGAACATAAAAAAAAGATCTAAGTTATTTATTTAGTTGCTGCTGTCTAACAGAATCAAGACTTTATATACTGCATAATTTATACTGTAGTAGAAAAACACATGTTAAAGGCTTGCTAAATTTTTTTCTCCTGCAAAATGAAGTTTAAATTAATAACCCTACTGCAAACCTCACTCTGTCCATCTGTGCATATGTTATCCAGACCCTCATCCAAGAAGACATTTTTTAAACTGAGTAGTCTTTTTTTTTTTTTTTTTACCTTTTCCCCTGGAGTTTATGTCCCTCCTTTAGTGCTTTGAAAGGTCACACCCTATAGAAGGGGTTAGTAATCTTAGGACTGGCACTGCAACATTTAGAAGGTCTTACAATGATGCAGGTCACTTGAAAAAAATCTGCCAGATTCTTTTTGCTTTTGCTGTAAATATTACCTGTTGAGTAACATATTTCCATTCAATGGAATGGCACCATCAGCAATACTCTGTGCAATACTCTGTGTTAGATACATAATGGTAGTAACTGGAAAAGTGTTTACTCTGTCTCCTTTGATGACAGTCAGGCAATAGGGTGCTGGTGGGGAGAGGGACTCTGCACCTGCCTGAATTAGGAATTTAGCAGATCCCAAAGCTGGAGCATCACTGTAGATGCTACAGCTATGCTGCAGCCCAACTAGCTAGCACTCCCCCAAACCAGCACCACTTTGGAGTCAGCATGGCAGAGTCACTGTCCTTAGCAAATATTTTGCATCTAACCATCTGTTTTCCATGCTAATTGCATGTGTGCATAGTTTCTTGTGCCAATTTTCCTCAGCATTAATGAATGGTCTCAGGCACTTTGGTTCTATGGATGTAGCTCCCAATCGTCATATACAGCATGGCTGGATGTAGTTTAATGTTAAAAAGCAGAAATCCTTTCCCTAAGTTATTGCCTTGTTTACAGAAAGCTGCTTGAAAGTTTCTAGGACTGAGCAAGTCCAGTTACATGTGCTAAATTTACATAACATAGAGGAATATAGACAGACCAAGACAGCTGTTCACTTACTAACAAGCCACATTTAACATGAGGTGTTCCTGGTTTTGCTTATGTTTTAGCTATTTCTACCATTTCTAGTAAATTTTCTGCAGACTATATAAAGAAAATGTACATACTAGAATTTAAAATATTTCTTACTTGTCTTACTGGCCTACAAGTGTAATCCAAGAACACCACTGTAATAGAATTATAGAATCACAGAATGTCTTGGGTTGGAATGCACCTTAAAAATCATCCAGTTCAAGCCCTCCTGCCTTGTACAGTGCCACACATAGTAGTGATGTCTGCAGCCTCTCTTTGGATTGGGTTCAATGAAATGTTTCTGATTATCTCAAGCTTTTACTTTCTTCTTCTTTCTCTTGTCACAGAATATTCAGCTCCCTTCACAATCTTTGAGTCATTTAACCTTGCTGCAGTATTAGATTTTTTCTTTCCTTTTCATTCAAAATAGCTGATATCTTCCCATCTTTGTACCCTTTCCACTTTAAAAAATGTAATAAATTTATAATGCCCTTTATTTTCATCAATAGCAAGCTATCATATGAGAAAACAATCATTTTATCAGTTCTTCTATCCAATTTATTTTGGTTGTATAAGTAGAACACACCATACTTTGAGAATGTGCATTGTTCAATATGCCACATGTAAAAAAATTGCTTTAGTTTTTAATACCCAATTAAGTTTTACTTTCTGACAGTGTTTAATGGAATCTCTGGTTAATATCTCTTAATGTGGCAGCTGAGAGAACATGTAAAAAATTATGTAGACTTTTGTTTCATCACTCTAGGAAGTTTTATACCTAGGGAAAAGAATTTCCTTAGTTCTGCTTTTACACATTGTTCTTAGTAGACAATATTTTGTACAAAATAAAACTGCCAAATTTTTCTTGGACAGTGATACTTGTGAAAATATGATCAATGCTTTGGAAAACAAAATTATAACTGTATATAAAACAATGGTTAGTACAAAAATTCAGTTTTCCTAGAAATATATTTCTATTTTATTTCCAAAATCATCATTTATAGATGCATGATCATATAGATCTTGATGCTCCATCTCAAAATTTCTTGAAGTGGAACATGATCCCTTCAACAAGTCCCCTTATATATCAGCAGAAAAAAATATGGAAATGCACTGACATGAAGAGGTATTATTATTTCAATGTACTCATACATTTTATGAAAATAAAGATAAAAAGGCATAAGCAATCCATTAGCTTCTCATTGTTATTACTTTAAATTCTGAACCAAAAAAACCAATTTATGCAGTTGAGCATCCTTTAATTTATAAAAATGCTCCCCAAATTCAATGGATCTAGTAATTTTTAAGGGCTTAATATGAGGCTAGCAAAGCAAATCCCCCAATCCAGATTCGCAGCTGAAATGTAGTAGATGAAGCAGCTCACAATTCATCCTGATTGCCAGTCCGAATTCAAGCTTTTCAAAGTATGTGGGGCCATCAGAAATCTTTCTTGATTTCCTCATTCATCAGCAGCACAATCAATGGTGCTGGTAATGATCCACAGATTCCATCCTCAGACTAGTAGCACAGAAAATAAAAAATTCAGCTGTCACACATTCACAGAGATATTTTCCTCTGTGAACAAAGGCACCAAAACATAGGGCCCTGTATAATTCTGTAACAATCTATATGATTCATAGGTGTTCAAAAATTATTTAAAAAGTGGTTTAAGCCCCTGGTTCAAAATGGAATACTGTCATCATCTTAGGACTTCTTTCCATTTCTTTAGGGTTGTCAGGGATATAATTTTAAAAAATCCAATCTAAAACCTGGAATTTATAAAGAAAAAAAGACTTTTTTTTTTTTTTAACTCATGTATTTATTACAGTTCAGGCCTTTTTTTGTTTGTTTTCTTTTTCCTATGAGAACCAATAAATAAAATAGAAAGAAAACAATCCTAAAGTTGCATGGGACAATTGCATCACACATTTTTGATATTGAATTATTTACCCTCAGATAGGGCATTTCTTGGTATAAACTTTCTCTCCCTTCTCTGTAATAATTCATTCCATTTGCAGCCCCCAGTACCTTCAAGTGCTGTACACAGCATTTGACAGTAAGGTTATTAATGGAAATATTAAATCAGCCTCTAGGATGGCCCTTAGCTAGTTTTACCAATCATGTCCTTTAGGGAATATTTCTCTTTCTGTACACTGGGTTTTGCCAAATCGTTATTTACAAGCTTTATATTAGATGATACCTTTCCCACCTTAAATAATCTGTGGATGACACCATGGCAGGTAGGTTATTGAAATGGATTAAACCTACTTTACTTTCCTTTGAAAACCTGCTTTTAGTGAAATCAGAGTAATCCAGAAGGCTTCAAATGTCAAATACCCATGTGGTATTTTATCCTATTTTCCTTTTACTTTCTGATCTTTATTCATTTCATCCGAATGTTTTCTATTATCTTGTATAATGCTGTGATGATATTTATAAGCCTATGATCAGGTGTTTTTTTTTATTTCTTCTTTTTAAGTTATCTGCATGGTACCTGAAGATATTTTTTTTTCTGGTCATATGAAGCTATGATGAATTTGTCAAGACTCGCCTGGAGAGCAAAACAAGGCACTACAACCGTGTACCTCTTCTTTTATAGACTTTGGCCTGTCAGTATTCAAATACCTCCTCTATCACTGAATGCTTACTTTGCTTTCATCCTAGAGATGTTTTTATTCTCAGAAGTAAGGATAGGAGAGAAATCTAACAGCTCCTAAGAAATATATGCATATTCCTGCCACCACAAAACTGATACAAACAAAGCCAGGTAAATACTTAAAATTAATGTTGCCATATTTTCATATTCACACTACAATGTGTTTCATGCTGTCTTGAGATTACTTTTAGGAACTTCATAATTTCTTTTTTAAACTAGACTGATGTTCCTTTCTTTCTCCACTACTCTGTCTTGAGAAGCTGATGAATATTTTAAATTTCACAGGCATTTCTGAAAAAAAACCCCAAACCCTAAGTTCACCTCTCGTGTAAATTAATTTAGAACACTGAATTGAAATGTGCATTAACAGAGAGAAGATATCTTCTCTAAGGAGTTCAACAAATATCAGTTCTTGCTCTCTCAGATAATTTTTTTTCAACATTCAAGTAGATAAGCAAAGTTTTTAAAGTGTTACAATTACTTCTATGTACTTGATAGGATAAATCAGAAGTCTTAGAATAGGAAGTGTACACATGCTAATTTTATTCTAGACATATTAGAATACACACCTGTTGAATCATTAATGAGTGCTTCCACTGTAACAGAAATTTCAATTTATTCATAAGTTAAAAAGTCACAGCTAGCAAGGACAGGAGAAAGCAGTCATTAACAAAGAAGAAAGTAAAATATTTTGAAATTTAAAGGAAATCTTTAAATTTAAATTTAAATTTAAATTTAAATTTAAAAGGAGGTGGGAAAATCATATTTTAGAACATCTAGAGACTACCATCAAAGCTGGCACTGAGACTTTGCAATGGATGTTTTTCAGACAGACTTTTGTAATACAAACATCACACACTAAGTTTAATGTGTGCTGGAAAACTAATATGTCTCACAGAATCATAATATAATAAAGGACTAGCCTATTGAATCATGTATTGTTTATTGTTCCCTGAGAATGGATCAGGGATTTTTTTGTATTACTTCCATAACGTGTTTTTCCAATAACTCTATAATTTAAATTTGAAGTTTTTCTAATTTTACATTTTTACCAAAACTTTAGCAGAAGCTTGTCTTGCTTCTAGAGTCTGATCTAAATCTAGATGAAGGCAATGAAACCTCTTTGCAACTACAACAAGAATGAGACATAAGTCACATACAAACCCGGATCTTATGGTTCAGAACTTACATTCTACACCTCAGATTTAGGGCCAGTGACATTTATCAATGCATAGCAGATTTGCTAAAACTCTACAGATTTATCAGCATGTGGTAATTTTGTAGTCCAAATCTGAATTATATATTAAAAAAAAAAGTTGCTTATCTCTAACATTTTTCTTATTTCTTTTTCTGTCATTTTATTTCTGTATCAATATTAACAACAGAAATGCTATATTACACAGAACATGAGCCCAAATTCTCTTAATTCCCTTGCCAAAACTGTGCTAAGTAATCAATTTTTTTCTAACATTTAAGAGCCATCTTAAATTCTAGTTCAAGCACAGCTGCTTTTTTGTACTGAAAAATACAGACTCAAACGTTCACAAAAGAACATAATTTATCTTAATGATGGCATAGTTGATGCATTACTGTACAGCACACAGAGGGCAGCAGTCCCACTGCTGGCTGATGTATGACTTCAGAGCCACACAGAATGCAGACCTAGAAAGCTGGAGAACAGACAGCTAACAGGACAGGACATATTTCACAGGTCAGTGTCAATAAACTGACTCTGGCTTGTGGTCTGAATCACATATCTCCAAGTAGAACTATAATAAAAAGCACATAAAGCTTTCCTTTTTTTACTGAGCACACAAAAGGGAAAACTAAAGAAATGTCAGCTAGATTGATGAAAAGAATAACTGTCTTTTAATTATATATTTTTTTTTTCACTAAAGGTAGAGATGCCATTTAGGAAAAGAAAAATAAAAAGTGAAACTACAGCACATGGAAGAGGGAAAAGAAGAATAAGATATACCCAGCTGGCATAAATGAACATAAATGAAATTAAGTTGCCTGAACAGCAGGAAACACAATTTGTGCCAGAAATTGTCAGATTGATCTCATCTGTCTCTCAAACAAGGCTATCAATCATTGTCTCATCCCTGTCTTCAGCGTAGTTTTTCTTACCTCCATCTGGCTGTACTTTGGCAGTGGAGTCATGTTAGCTGAGATTCTCTGTATCTCTTTGCTCATCTTTTGTTCTTCAGAATTTCAGCTATTTCTGCAGACACTGGAAGGGTATTATTATGCCTATATAATTGAGCAATATGCAGATCCTGGGCAGGAATGGAGGCTGCATTGATTAATGAACACAGACTTTGACTGATCCTCATCAGATCTGAATTTTATTTCTACCTCTGCTGTAGACAGTGAAAATCTATCCTTCTATCTTTAGCTTTCCTCTGTCTGCAAGATCTCTACTTCTATGCTGAAACCTTCTTTATTCATTATGAATTTCACAGTTTATATATTTTGCATGTATTCATACATGTGGTACTTACAATAGTAATATGCCATGTATTTTAGGTTTCTGTAATCTGGGAAGAGGCAAAAGATACTTCTTCAGAGAAAGAATGTATCGTTTCATTATTGTGCCTATGAATACAAAATGCATTTGCATGATTGTTCTCTGTTCAGAATCTTACATCATTAGGCTATAATACAGGAGGTAGCATCAGGGAACACTGACATCTTTCTGATCTGAAAAGGAAGGCAAACTCGGAGCCCAGGGTGGCAGTAAGGCAGTGATATCATCGACAAGGGCACAGCAGTAAAGCACCCAGACAAGAGAGGAGCAGAGCAGTATTCAGGGTCAGCTATCTGACTTGGCATTGCCAGGCAAATTCACAGTGATGATGCACCTCTGAAGTCCCTCCAGGGTGCTGCAGGTTGGTGGTCTGGCACAGATCAACAGGATGCTTAAATGGCAAGCAGAGGCATGGATACAACATAGCTCAGGCAAGGAGCACGTCTGGGTGGCTCAGGATAAATGCATGTCCTGAATGAAAGGGGGCCAGCACTTTCCACAGGAATTCTCTTAACATCTGCTCTCTTACAGCTGACCTTGAGCCCTCACTGCCAAGTCTAGAGTTGATGGCAAAATTCACTCAGGGCTTGGACATTTAGTGAGTAAGAAATGTAGTTAAAGCCAACTTAATTTTTTATTTTTCTGGAATATATTTCATTGCATAAGCATGTGATAAATTGTATTGAACAGTGTACTCTAAAGTAACTGTAACACTTGCTTAGAAAGATTTAGATGTGTTGCTCAAGTAATTTGAGCAGACTGACTTCTCTTTTTCTGTTTGAAATACTCTTACACCTGCTAAGTTTTCATGGAGTTTTTTGTGACAGAAATGGCAAACACTAAGACCTTCAAGATATTTCTTCATCAGATACACTTTACAGAAAAAGATTTATTGATTCATACTCAGTAATGACTCAACCCCAGAAGTCATTAATAAATCAATTCAGGAAGATTACCTTTGACTCTAATAGTAATTCCATGCACGAATGGTTTAAATGATCAGTCTGGCAAGATACCATGTTTGCTTACCATTTAGAAATTACTATATGACTAACAGCTGTAATCTAAGAAATAGCTCCAAAAGCTTTCTGTCCAGTATGTCTAATACTTTAGTTTCTCTGATCAGACCACAAGAATTTCTGAATTCTAAATTGCTATGCTTTTTGCTATGACTTACACCTTTCAAAGATAATTCCCGTAAATTCAGAGCATGGATGATATTGACACATCATTTTTCAACTTTGTAGATTTTCTTAAAAATGCACTTCATCAGTGATCTAGGACAGCAGGACAGTGATAACAGCAGTGCTGCAAAAGAAGACATTGCTTGCAGACATCACCTTCACTGTGCTTTTTCAGGTAATAACACTGGATCTGAGGTAGAAATATTGTGAAATTTTCTGCTTTGTATACATAGTAACTACTTCCAAATAAATGTTATTATTACTACATGATGTCAGTAATCCCTTTTGGAAAGTTGGAACTACCCACTAGAGCTTTCTTTCAGGTCTCAGTTGTCAGAGCAATGCAAAGTACATTGAGGAGAATAGTACCACTGGATTTATCTTTCAGACTGATAGAAATTAAGGAATAAAGAAACAGTCAATATTATTGATAGGATGTCTCAAACCAAGAGCTTGGAAGCTGTTCTTCTCTGATGTCAGTGGCTTATGATGATTATTGACTTATCTTTCTGATTTAAGTAAGACTATACCACTAATGCATTTTTCAGAACCTTTTTAATATTTGATCAAGGATAAGGTAGATTATACATCAAACTGCTTGGAATAGCACAGTAAGATGCAAATGCTGGACAGAAAGTCAGTGAAAACTTTGACTGCTGTCAAAAAAGAGATTACAATAGTAGTGATCCATCAGATTTCCACTATTATATGAGAAAAGTAGACTACATGTATATCTGTTTTATCAGACTGTAATTAAGGTATCATCAATTATGAAGATGTCAAAAAAAATCCTGTTTTCTCCTCACCTACTCCATGCATTGCTACAGCTGCAACAAAAGTGGACAGGATTTGATTCAAAATGTAAGCATATGGTTGGAACAAAAACATGAGAAAAAATGATAAATATATTTAAATCATGGAGAATGCACTGTAGGATAACAATAGTATCATGAATTTGTTATGACTTCTTGTGAGGAAAGAGAGTAGCTTTCACCTGTTTGAACAACTGTGAAGAAAGGCACCAGCAATAATTTAACCTACACTGTCTTTTAGATTAATTGTATTACACATGTGTAAACTGTCCTTGTTGTGGTCATGTGAAATAGCACAATTAAAATCATTCTTGGTATGTGCATTTCTCATGCCCAGTGATTTCACAAATGCTGCCATTTCAAGTCTGAGTTTTCCAGACTTTGCCTATTAAAATTGCTTCCTCATATACTGCAGACAAGCAAGAAACCTTTATCCATGATTGAGAAGAAGCCTTAACTACTACTATTCCGGCACAATGGCCTAACTTAATCCACACATGCATATTTGTTTTGATGCAAATTACTGGGTTTTACATTGCAAGTAAAACACATAATTTTCAAAGGTATCCACCAATCTTCTTATACTGTAAAGTATCTTGAAACATGTTTATGACTCCTGCAAAATACAGCTAATATTTTTCTGTACTTTATGTTTCATTCATGATCACGGTAAAATGGCAAACTGTTAATGTTACAATTCCTCTTTTGATATTTTCTCACCTAAAAATGGATGCAGTTTCTCACTTCCCCATTGTTTTCTGTTGTTATTGTTTGCATGATAAAAGAAAGATGTAGAGCTGCTACAGGACTGCACCAGGAATCTCACTGACAACTCCATTTACAGCATTATAAAAATCAAATACAAATAATAAAACATTTGAATGAAAAATGTCTGAAAAGATCACCAATTGTGAAAATCTTTAAATGTTTATGCAATGTAAAACTTACCTGAGTTGCCCATATTACAGTGATTGAAATGACTGGGTTATTATATTTCTTAAGAGGAATGTAATGTTAAAGTAAGCATGTAAAATTATAATCCCTTGAAAAACAGCAATATTGTGACTCACTCTTAAAGTAAAGGAATATTTAATTCTCTCAAATTTCCTCTATCATTAATATATGAGAACATAGGGCTTGTATTTAAGCCAAGATAACAGATGGTTGGTCTGAACTTAATTAGTCAAGAAAAAGGCTTTACAACAATGTGTTTTCACGCTATGATCCCTCTTGTCCATAAAAGTTGATGAAGCCTAATCCCAAAAATAACAAAGTCAGTGTGAGTCCATCCACTGTATTATTCACAGATCATTCTCAGTTAAAAGTGCATTATATGTCCTTTGTGCTTCTTACTTGGCCATGCCCTAGGCATACCCCTAAAGGAAAGCACGAGCAGTTTCACAGGACATACCTAAATATCAGCATGCACAGTCCCACAAAATCATTGACATGTCCTTATTGAACTGGAGTCTGGGGGGATCCATGGGTCTCAAAATTATAATCTGCATTTTGACAAAACAGTTTAATGAGATAGCTCTGATGATGGTATACTGCAAAAACAATTTACATGCAAAGTAGCATGCATATTTAAAATATGCTCTCATAAGCTTTGGAACTTCTCAAATAAGGCAGCTGTATAGCATACATTACTTTTACATGAACTTCAGCTTGATCCACATCATCCAGCTCTTTATCAAAGTAAAACACCTTTAGAATCAACTTTCTAGAATGTCATGCAGGTTAAACAGACAAGATCACCAAAATTTTACAGAATTATACCAAAAGTCAACATCTTATCCTTCAGAAATGTATTGTATCAGAAAAAAAAAAAAAAGCTATTGAAGACAGTAAAAAAATACATTAATTTGATGTATTAGTCTCTTTTTTGTTTGGTGGTTGAATAGGATTTTTTGATTTTATCCTTTACCAATTGCTTACCCATACTGTTTTTTATTGTAGCTCATAGAATTCAATTGCATTGATAGAAGGGAGTATATAATGAACATTTATTTATCTGAGTAAATACAGTAAAAGTAAAAAAAAAGGGCTGTAAATTGAAAATTTCACCATATCTTAACTCAGTCCTTACAATTGATTTTAATGAATAGAATTTTTCCTTTCATACATCTGTATGGCATAATATTCAGCTCATTAGCCTCTTTAAAATTTTAGTTTTACCAAGGCATAATTTTAAAACACTGCTAGTATGATTGTCCTAGTTCATTTTATTGCAAATTAAAATCCAGCGTAACTGTTAGGATCTTGAATTTTGACCCTGGTGGAAAATTACAGTGGAATCTAATAGAAAGCTACACTAAATTTTTAAACTCTCAAATGTTGTTTAGTTCTATATCCCACTGTTGTAATTAAGCAAGACTGAAGAATAAAAAAAAAAAAAAAACAAAACAAAGCAAAAAAACAACAAACCAAAACAAAAAAATTACAAAACCCAAACATAACCAAACAAAACAAAAAAAAAGAAAACAAAACAAACAAACAAAAAAACCCAGCTCCAACATTTTCCAAGCTGCTAATGAGTCAAAAATCATACACTATTCATGAAGTACTAAAGCAATAATCCTCAGCAAAGTTTTGCATGTCTGAGCTAAATGTAGAACTCTGGGAATACTCTTGTATTCTAAATGAAGTACATCTTATTCAATGTAAGAAAGGTCAGCTGTTTGTACAGCAATATGTAAATTAACAGAAAATACTAATAAAATTTTTGAGGAAGTTTTTTAGCAATGTCTCTACTGCTTCCTGAGTTTTGCCCAGATTGGCATTCTTGCTTTTTAGAACCTGAAACTGTGTCTAAATCACATGATGCCTTCGGTTTTTTTCCTCTCTTTATTTTTTTACAGAAAAAATCATGAAGATGAGTTCTTGCTTATAAGACTTTTCCAGGAGTGTGTGCCTTGGTATGCATTAAGGAAGATAAAAAGTTCAGTTTATACTAATAGGAGTCAAAATTGGTTATATTTTTCAGGAGGGTTTCTAATTGTTAGCTTAATTTCCAGGAATGATACAGCTATTATTTTCTTCTAAAGATAGGAAGCTTTACATTTTATACACTCATACAGAGTATTCCACATTGACTCTGGCACAGGGCTTTTGGACTTTATGGCTCTTACTGCTAATCAGATATTTCATAATACTTATCCAAGTGGAGTGAAAACATGCAGGATTGGGCTGGCCCTGAGCTTTTGTCTTCCTTATTTTGAAAAGCTATTAAGAAAATTTAGAATTCTCCTTTAAAACTGGATGCTGTCCAAAATCCTTCAATTTATTATTCATCTTTCCAGGCAGAATTTGACGAGCAGTTCAGTCTTTCTAGGGCATGTTTCCGAGTACTTCATCTCAACAGCCTTTATTTATAACCTGAACTCTCACCTGTTAACAGGGGCTCTTTTTGTTAAATTTTCTGTTCCCAGAGAGCTACAGCCCTGTCTTAGATTAAAGAAAAGAAGAAGAGGAGACAAGAAATGTCTCAATATATTTTTTATGTTTGTCCATTCACATTTGCTGATTCTTTTTTATGTCTTTATAATCTTCTCATTTATCCTTCAGACTTTATTTCCCAAGCCTGAAAGTGGATTTACCACATCAATCTGGGAGTCTTGTGGCACTTTATTCACCAGCATTGACTATCATAGTGCCTGTGGCCAGACAAAGTTTGCATTTTGCTGATCTGTTCCTTTAGATAGAAAAGCCAATGCTGCTCTCTCATTTTTTATGCTCTTTCCAAGTACAACAGATTTTACTGTGCAATCCAGTCGGCCTGATTTTTTTCTAATCCCCAGACTAACACAACATTTATTATAGTGACGACACTTTTTGTCTTATTAGCGTGTGAAACCATTATAAAAGCATTCATTACTTTTCCCTGAAGACAACAGGTCTTATTATTAATGTCTTGACTATTAACAAGAAAAATAAATTTAACAGCCCATCATGCTTCTTTCTGCATATAGATCAACCAGGTCTCTATGGTTTCATCTTTATGCTCAGTAATTTATTTGCAACAAAGTAGTACTCCAACAGTGGACTATTAAATAGATCCCCATAAATGCGTCGCAGCCTTGTTATGTACTCCATCCAAATGACTGCAATCTTTAACAGAATTCAAAGTTATGGCATTTCTTGGAATTATGTTTCATAATCGCCAGGTTACTAAAACCAGCCAATTGTTTCACTGAGGTTTCATCAGAAAATCTTGTGTAACATGGCTGATACAGCTTTGGTGTTCATAGACCCTTCAGTATGAATCCCTATTTATAGGGACTGTTGCTTAAGGGGATTAGTATTTTACAAGTTTAGAGGATTTTTGCTACTTGTGACTTTTAATAATTGCTGCATCCAGCAGGAATAACTAAATAACTTTTACAAAGCATTTTAGAAAGTTTAATCATAGTAAAAGTAAAAAGAACTACGTCCTCCTCATGAAGCTTTTTAATCCTCAAGTAGAAAGCTTTCAAGTCAATAGCAAGTGACTTTGAAGCCTCAGAAAGGACTTTTCCATCTTCTTCATTCATATCTGCATAAAACTGATCACCCACAGTTCTCTTCTTATTTTAAAAAGCTTACTTAGAACTATCCCTGAGTCCCTACTAAGCTTTCTTTTTACAGACAGAAAGGTTTGAATGGAGCAAAAGGAGGTACTCTCTTCCAGCCATCCTCTGAAGTACAGGTGTGACAGAGAAGTGCTACCAAAGTTGTAGGCACCACGGCAGTGCTGCTCCTTGCTACCAGCCTGGCTGCAGAGCTGCTTCCTAGCACTGGTCTCTCCTGTGTTAAGCCAAAGCCTGATGCAGTCTGTCACTGTATAACCTAAACCAGGCAAGCAAAGGTAAAGGTTCATTATAAAAGTGACAGCTTTTTTAGCTGAGTTTTTGTCAAAGTTGTAATATTTAACTGAAGACATGAGGGTTTTATCAGTCTCTTCTCGAGCAACAATGCACATAAAAGCCATGATATAAGAATAAAAATATAGTATCTATAGCACCATGTAAGAAATTTATAAAATATTGACATCTTTACATCCTTAGGAAACAGAGAAGTTCCCCTCTTCCTAGAGATTCAGTAGCTGCAGATCACAGTTAACTGTAACATTCTAACATAAATTAATTTCCTACTTTACAAATGTTAAATGGAGCTCTATAAATTAAAGTATTCACAGCCTTGTGAGAATAGGTAGGGAAATACCTTCATAAAACCCTTCTCCATTTCATTAATCCCCTTGTAAGCTATCAGTTAAGCCTGCACTAAACAATGCCAGTAAACCTCTTAATCCTGGGAAACTTGCCATTTTTAAATAAAAAAAACAAAGCTTAATAAATTCTGGCATCATGATAATTCGTAAAGTATAATATAAATACTTAAAAGATAATTCTCTCAAATTAATTTCAAAGAATTCTCCCATTTTTAAACCAATCCTTTTCCCTCTCGATCACACTAGCATTTTTTTTGTCATGTCTTAGTTTTAAGAACTGAGCTCCTGTATTTTGTCAAGTATTTTTTAATTTTGTTGTTGTTGTTGCTTGCTTTTAATTGAATTTGGAGTTCACAAAAATTGTTAGATTCTCAAAATTTGAAGCTTCTGTTCAGTTGTAACAGCCACCCACACTAGGTACTATTCATCCTGTTTTACTGGTCCCCTTTCATTCAGAATACGACATGAATGAACCTTTGCTGTTTGAAAATACATGGAAGAAATTATACTAAGTGACTATGACATTCACAAATATCTTTATATTAGTTTTGAGAAAATCTAGACTCCTCTTATTTAATAAGGCAATGATTTAACATCACATGATATCATGTAAACCTCAAACAATAATTGGAACCCTCAAAAGCTCACTTTCTGTTTATAAAGAAATGAAATAATTGTAAATGATAGATATGGACATTTTTCCTCGTGTTTTTTTTTCAATATTAGCATATAATTACTTTTAAATCTCATTGCTTCAATGATGAGGAAGGAAAACATTCCCCTAATGGGTGAAGTGACAGAAGAATGTGAATTCACAAAGATTATGTATAATTGAAAATTGGTTTATATTTCAAAACATTTATTTGGCATTTTTCTCCATGTTGTCTTTGTCTATGC
Source organism: Ammospiza caudacuta (assembly GCF_027887145.1). Classification (NCBI taxonomy): domain Eukaryota; kingdom Metazoa; phylum Chordata; class Aves; order Passeriformes; family Passerellidae; genus Ammospiza; species Ammospiza caudacuta. The sequence goes on along the minus strand of NC_080593.1, from coordinate 74,684,403 downwards.
AGTATTTTAAAGAAAACAAGTATGCACTAGATTATATAACTGACTAAATTATCTGTGTTTGAGTGAAAACAAAATAGATTCATATTCTGTATAAGATTACTATTGTTATCATTCCAGTTGGTGGCTGGTCACTCAGTTTTGAGTCCAGTCCTGTTCAATGCCTTTATCAATGATCTCGATGAAGGGATCGGGTACACCATCACTAAATTCATGGACACCACCAAGCTGGGTGAGTGTTGAACTGATGGAGGTTGGAAAAGCTCTACAGAGGGATCTGAAGAGGCTGAGACTGGTGGTATGAAGTTCAACAAGGCCAAGTGCTGGGTCCTGCACTTGGGTCAAAAGAAGCCCATAAAGAGCTACGGGATGGGGACAGAGTGGTTGGGAAGCTGCTCAGCAGCAAAGGACCTGGGAATGCTAGTCAACAGCTGGCCCAAGATGAGCAAGCTCTGCCCAGGTGGCCAAGAAAGCCAACAGCACCCTGACCTGTGAAAGCAAGAGTGTGTCCAGCAGGACCAGAGCTGTGACTGTCGCTCTGTACTCAGCGCTGATGAGGCCACACCTCAAATCCTGTGTCCAGTCTGTGACTCCTCACGCCCAGAAAAACATTAAGGTATTGGGGCATGTCCAGACAAGGACAATAGAGCTGGTAAAGGGTTTAGAGAGTAAGTCCTATGAAGAGTGCAGGAGGGCTAAACTGGGTTGTTTAGCCTGGGAAAAAAGAAGATCAGAGGTGACCTTATCACTTTCTACAACCACCTAAAAAGAGATTGTAGCAAGGAGGGGTTTGGCCTTTTCTCACAGGCTACTATACACAAGGAAGGAGGAAACAGCCTCAAGCTGTGCTAAGGGAAGTTCAGGTTTGACATCAGCCAGAGGTTTGTCATGGAAAGAGTTATTTCACTGCCAGGGGAAGTGTTGGAGTCACCATCTCTTCAAGAAACAACTGGATACAGCATTCAGTACAATGTTGGAAAGGTGTTGATCAGTCAAAGGTTGTGCTCAATGAACTCCAAATTAAACTATTCTGTGATTCTGTTATTGTTCCTTTATTAAGAGTTCAGTGAGGTGTCTTCATTCCTGTATTCCCTCACATTATCAGGATGACATTGTCCTACACACAGGGTTATTTTAATGTATACTATTTTTTCCACGTTCAGTTTCCTGTGCATGGAGTTGGTTGTGCACGTCACTGCATAGGTACATTCTGAAGAGATAATGACCACTATTACTAATTTTCCTTGCTGTTCAAGATTTAACCACAAAGGCAATGAAACAAGTTGTCCTTACAGATAGATATTGTGTAAATTTTTCTTGTACATTTTTGCTTCTAGTGAAAATGTTTCTGAGCCAAAGCCTACTAATATATATAAAAGTACAAATTTAAATTTAGCTAGAAATCTTTCTTTGAACTTGCATTTTTTTCATCCACTAAAATTCAAAAGGATACAATAATAAACATGGAAAAGAAAGGTTAAAAATGAAGCATGGAATTGTATGACATTGTCAAAATTAACATTTTTCATCATTATTTGTGCATCTTTGTCCATCCTTTTTTTCTGAGTCTCAGTTCAGCATTTTTATGAAGTGTTTGTCTTTATAATAAATCCAGATTTGGCTCATCTACACAAAATATATCAGCCTTTATCTCCTGTGTCCATCCATCACAAACAGACCTCCTTATCTCTACCAATCTGAGATAGCTCCTCTTCAGTCACTTTATCCATCACATTTAAGATCCTCTCATCTCTTAGTCAAATACCACTGAAGGAAACACCAAGAAAAATGAAAATCCCCCTATTTTTGACTTCAGCCCCATTGTGGCCACTTCCTGTTTCACTGGAACAATTTATTGAGGCAAGCATCTGCTATGCCAGGTTTTAGGGACAGATCATACTCAGGCTTATGTCTACACAAGCCATGGCTGTGCATATACAAAGTGAAGTGTTCTAAGGCAGCAACTTCAGTACAAGTTTTGTAAAACGGCAAAATTCACTCCTCATGCCTAAATAAGATAACTTGCCGGTTTTCATGTTTGTGACACAAAGTTTTATTCATTTCTTTAAAACCAAACAGAACATTCTTGATCTTCTTTCAGATGAAAAACAATGTGATTTCCTTAAACTAATTAGAAGAAACCTTTTGATCATTTCACTAAAACTTTCCAGAAAACAACCCTGAGGAACAAAATTAGCCTTCAATTTCCACCCAAACAATTACATTTTGGCAGTCTTGTAAAAAGCTTATAAACAATTGAAATACTTTTCTAATAAATCAGCCTTGGTTTGTCTTGATTATAGGTCATCATTACAATTTTAATTAGATATATGTATGATTTATATATCATATGTGCTGTATGTGTGTGTTTTTAAAACCCAACTAAGTAATCCTCTAATATATAAAGAACACCAGCGTTTTTCTTTGATCTTTCTTTGTAGTTGATTTTCTTCAAATACTGTGTCATCTTAATAATTTTAGTCTTACAATTTATATAATGCTTTAAATATTCAAAAAATCATAAAGAAAATTGGCGTGCTTTTTTTTAGATGTATACTACGAGCCAAGTCTGCAGTCATCTATTTTTTGATAAGGATATTAGGAAGAAAAGAATGTAAAAAAGTTACCTATAGTACAACCACTGAAGCTGTGAAGCAGATTTTACAAAGGTTCTGGGTATATTAACCAGCTCTGAAAACAAAACAGCTGTTTCTGGGTTTCTAGATCCTTTGGAAGGATACACTGCTTGAAAATATCAAGGTATATATTATTGACTTTAAGGGTTGGGAGGGGAAGAAAATTCCACTATTTTACCATTTGTAAATCCTATTGCTACATGAACAAATGTGCATTAATGCTCTATACCATATTCTATTGTGTGAAAATATCTGGATAAAATAAAGATTATATTATCAAAGAGAAGGCAATCTCTTGAGAAATTGGAAATATAAGTTCAAATGCAAAAACCACACACCATAATGACACAGGCAAAAAAATATGAAATAGCTTTTAGAATATAACAGATTTACACTTGTGGTTGGTTGACCCTGACTGGAGGCTAGGTGCCCAGTAAAGCTGATCTATCACTCCCTTCCTCGATGGGATGGTGAAGGAAAAATAAAAGAGAAGGGTCCTGGATTGAGATAAGGACAGGAGATATCACCAATTACCTTCACTGGCAAAAGAGACTTATCTTGAGAAAAATAGGTTAATTTATTACCAATCAGAGTAGGGTAATGAGAAATAAAGTCAAATCCTTAAAAATCTTCCTCCATCCCTCTCTTCTTCCCTGACTCAACTTTATCCCCAAATTATTTCCTTTTCCTGCTGCAGTGGTGCAGTGGGATGAGAAATGGGAGTTCATGGGTCAGTTCATCACACTTTGTCTCTACCTTGCCCTCCTTCTGATGGAGATGACTTTCTCACATTCCTCCCCTGCTCCAGCAGGGCCTCCCCTCTAAGTGAGACAGTCCTCCATGAACTTCTCCTCCAATGGAGTCCTTTCTTTGGGGTTCTTCACGAACTGCTTTAATGTGGGTCCCTTCCACAAGGTGCAGTCCTTCAGGAACAGACTGATCCAGTGTGGGTTCCCCATGAACCCACAAATGCTGCCAGAAAATCTGCTCCAGCTTGGGGTTCCTTCTCTGTGGAGGTACAGGAGCCTGCTCCAGAGCAGGTTTCTCATCATGACAAAGCCTCATTCAGGCAAATCCACCTGCTCCAGTGTGGGATCCTCCATGGGCTGTGGTCAGACAGCCTGCCTCACCACTGCCTTCACCAGAGGCTGCAGGAGAATCTCAGCTCCTGCTCCTGGAGCACCTGCTCCTTCTGCACCAACCTGGCTGTCTGCAGAGCTGCTCATCTCACATATTCTAACTCCTCTCTCCCAGTTGTTTTTGTACAGGATGTTTTCCTACTTTTTAAATATTTTATCCCAGAGGTGCTACCACTGTCACTGACAGGCTCAGCCTCAGCCAATGCTGGATCTGTCTTGGATCCATCTGGCATATTCCCTGTTAGGCACAGGGGAACCATCTGACAGCTTCTCATAGAAGTCACCCCTGTAAGCACCCTCCTCCACTACCAAAACCTTGTCACACAAACCTAATCCAAGTATATTGTCGTCATTATCTATGGAAAAGTATATGAAAACACACTTTAGCAAAATATATCATGCTTGTTTTGTGTGGATCTGCTATCATTTTTCTATTTCACATTTTCAAAAGGAGTCTAGGCTAATTGAACAGGAAAATGTTCCTGTTCTCTCACCAGAGCTTTTGTTGCCTTCGATAAATAGTCACTCTCTTGGAAAAATATTGATTTTTGTTGTAAAGCTCACTGTTGATCTTTAGCAATAGTTCATGTCAAGTCATTTTCTATGTTTATTATTTACTTCTAATAGCATTGACAAACCCATTAGGTGCTGACAGTTCTACGGTTTTTCAGATGAGAAATCTTGGCCCTTTCTCGTTGTTGAAAAAGGTTACAAGACCCCTTTAATGAGATTCATTTGATTTCTAATTAAAAACAAATGCAAAACTCAAGTACATTTGACAAAAAAGAAATAAAGTCATTAACTTGGTCATCAGTATGTTAAAATCAAATCTAGATAAAGACTTGGAAGATCAAAAAAGGACAGAATGCAAGATAGACTGAAGTTTTTGGAAGAAGTCCACTAAAAAGAAACAATTTCAATACAACATTCAAGAAGGAAATGCGAACAAAGAATATTTTTTTCCAGTTATTGAACTTTAGGAATTGGTATTATTTTCCAACTAAGTGCATACCAATTTTACAAGGCAACCCAGGTAACCTATTTAAAAATTTTAATATTTCTTTTGGCAATAATTTGTCAATTAGTGCTGAATCACAGAGAAAAAAAATAGAGGATATGACCACAGATAAAAAAAAAAACATGAGTTTTTTTTTCTGGGTTTGCAACTCATGCTTGAGGCTTAGTTCTGAGGTTTTGATTTTATCTCTCCTGTTTTTACTTTTTTTTCCCTTAGAAGCAAATATTTTTGTTATTTTGAATATTGCTACACTTTGAAACTTTCCTTGAGGAAAGAATGAACCCCATAAACGTCTGAAAAGCTTTACTGATGGAATTAGTCCCATTGAAGGCAACAGCAAAATGTACCCAAATACAACGGTAGAATGCACAGCTACAGTCACAACAGTAAATAAGAATTACAATGTAAACAAAGAGTTTTACATATGTAATTACCCTTTAAAAATAAACTTTGTAAAAAAAAAAAGAAAGAAGGAGGTAGAATTATATTTAAAAGGCATCTTGGTGATCATGTTTCTTATTGGGGAAGAGGAAAAAAATAAAAGATCAAATATATGTTTTTTGATTTCATGATCCCTTTGGGTCAAGGTTTTCGTGTTTAACCTGGAAGACAGATTTTCAAGATTTTGTTTGTTAAATTCCCATGGTTATATCTGCTAAGCAAGATTTAAAGTTCTGTATCAGAGACCATTCTAGTATGAACAGCTTTCTAATAGAAAAGTAATTTTTAATCTACAATAAAAATATAATAAAAATGTGCAATATAGGCAAAGGTTGTTTGTTTGTTTGTTTTATTATTAATTTTAACAACAAATGAGAATAGATAGCTTTAAATAAGCTATTGAAAACATAACGTGAAAACAGTTTTGTATATAAAATTACACTGAAAGGCATGTTATGTTGTCTTGCTACCTGTATACTTTACTGGTAGTTAGCATACAGTGACTATTTGAGTTAATTTAAATTTTATTTCAGTCACTTATTTCAAAATGTGAGCATAAAAGTTATTTTACCTGTTGTATTGTACTAAAATTCTCCCACAAATATACAGAAATTTATGGAATAGAGAAACTGCTCTCTTATTATCCTTGCATGTTCACACACTAAATAGTAGCAAAGCAATAATATAGCTCAATAAGGTCTGCAGCTCAAAGACACAACTTCATCAACTCTTAGTGAACCATAAAGGCCCAAGAATGACGATGCAAATCAGTCTTCCACATACACAAAACACAGCGAGACGGGAATATTACAGGAATAGTTTTGCCTGGGTACAGAAATAGTTTCAGATAATGAAAGTGTCACTAATTCAATATTGCAGGGGATTCTTCTGCATGCTCTATCAGGTGGAATTGGGAAGAATTTAATGATCCGTTGTGGCTCTTAGTACATTTCAAAATGCAAATAGACTTATTATGTTTCTTCTAAGGCAGCCAAAAGAAAAAAACCCACTATACTGATTGTGTCTCATGAGATGCTTATTTTTATATTCAACTGGGGGCAAAGCACACAGTTATTCATACGAGCAAACATCTCTTAATTCTACAAACGACATAACATTTTATGCATTATGCTTCATAATTATTATTTTACTGTCATCTTGAAATTCACAAAAAAAAAAAAACCAAGAATAATTCAAGAAAATTTCATGGAAGTTAGAAAATAAATGTTTGGCTATCCCTATGGGATAAATTTACTCCAGAAAAACTGTACATTTTTTTTGATTGCAGACAATATATGGGACATAAGTAGTTCACAGGGATTTACCTTTCATTTTTAACCCCAAATCAAAAGTTCCATTTAAGGCAGAGGATATATTTGCCAAGAAACCTGCCCACATCACTTAAAAAAACTGTCATACAGTAACTGCTTTATGTGGAAAAAAAAAAATCAGAGCTGATATCCTGGAGAACTGGCACAATTGTTATTTAATAGAAAGAGAAAAGCAATAATTTAAATGGGTAGTCCAAAATGTACTGAAACTTCTGTCAGGTCTTTTTATTTCTTGTTGATATTTAATCTTGTTTATTTCTGATTTTTCTGGTTTTACAGAGAAGTATGACCAATTGCTTGCCCAAAATTCTTTTTTAGGAAGCAACTTGGAAGTATTTGTCCCATTATCACTTAGTTTGGGTCATTGCTGCTTATGAGGTAGTGGGAAAGACAGGAATGTGAAGCTGGAAGTTAAAAAGTATTTGAAGAAATCAGTATTTGGGCTTCATTTGGTCTGTGTTCACACTTTAGGCTATGGTCTACAGCTCCTTTGTAAAAAAAAAATTGCGACTCTTTAAATTAAAAAAACCCAAAACATTCTCAATCAACTTTTTTGCTAATCTTGGTTTAAATCTCCTAAATAGTGCTTAATTTGACCTTTGAGTGAGGTCCCAAATTAAATCCTATGTTTGGAAGATTATGCATACCCAGCAGAACAGTCATGTGCCTTGGCTGATAAATAAATAGAAGGGTTTGTATAAAAATACATTATTGTGCAAATGCCAAACATCAGAACTTCTGCTTCTTTAGAGTAACACTCAAACAATTTTTGAGGTTAAGTTTCTGGCTAAATGCTGCTATTTTAATTCCTTTGGTTCTTCATAAATGTACCATTTGGAATGGCAGAGTGCAAATTTTTTTTTGCGGTAGAAAGGCAAAGACATCCAATGCAGATATAGATCACAACATATTATCTTTAACAGAAATGAAGAATAATGGATAAGTAAGAAATTATCTCTTCCTGCTTCACCCGACTTTGTTTCTCTCAGGAAATTCAAATGTGGTGAGTGTTTTTTGTTTTGTTGGATTTTTTCTTGTTCATTTGTTTGTTTTTTCGGTTTTTTCTCCCATTTCTAGCTTCTAATATACCAAAGACTATATCTATGTCAGAGGGGAACTTAAACTAGTATCAAACTACTTTGTAGTAAAGTTCTTAAACTAGTAACAAAATAACATCTTTGGAAAATTTCTACTAATGTTCAAGTAATACCGTGGTATGTATTTTTTCTATTACCTAATATGGCATGATCTACTAGCTGAGATTAAAGGAATAATGCAGCTTCTAACCATCTCAATTTATAACATTTTCTTGAAGCAGGAATGACACCTAATAACTGTCTAATTACAACGCACATATCTGCCTTTATATTTTCTTTTAAAACATTATATATATATATATAATTGTGTGTTCTATGAGCTAAAACTGAATATTTAGGGTACCTGAATCTGCAACCCAATTTTGATTTACTTTTCTTTTCCACATAACGCACAAATATAAGCAACTGCATAAAAGGCTGTCATTCCTGAGAATGCAATCAGCTATAATATGAACATTGCTTTGAGAATGCAGCACCAAAACCTTCATTTTGTTTAGTTCAGCCCTTTAGAAGTCTTGAAGCACAGGAACAATTGCAACAGTAGAAATAGAAGAACGAGAATTGAAACAACTTTCATCTTCTTGGCTCATTAGCTCTGAAATGAGGAGGTATCATGATTGGTCATAAAGGTGCCTCAGAGAATGGAAAAACTGCAAGGAAGCAACTATAATTGGTTTCCTTTTTGTTTCTTTCTTTTAGTTTCTTTTTTGCTTCAGGGAAATGTGCTAGAAAATTATACTCAAAAGTGTAAAGGCATTTAAATTACAAGTACATCTTAAAAATATTCGTAATTTCCTTCAATTATTTGAAGCATAGATGTACTTTTAATGATGTGCTCTACTATTTTATTGCCTTCACCACATACTCTATGTTTTAAAGGACCTACTGTCACCAATAGGCAGGTCTGATAATTATATAAATAATCAATACTTAACTGACAGCATCACTACAGTTGCCAGTCAAAACTGACTCAAAAAAGTATTATTCAAAATAGACAACAATCCCATCTTCACAACACAGTCATAAAAATATGCCTTTGCCTTGAAATTTGAAAAGGACTGGAAGGCCTCGGAAGAACTAATTTCATGGTCAAGACTACTCCTGAAAAATATTTCATCCATTAAAATTGAGGAGTCCCGACTTAACATTTTCACTCACTTGTTGTAGTTATGATGACATAGAATGATCAATAGAAGGTAGATTCTTGAATAGTTCCAAATAAGCTAGAGATTTAAAGATTATGAACATTTTTAAATTTTGGAAAATGCAGATTCTAAAATCTTAAATATTGTTGTTTTTTTTATTTTGAAAAATGTGTGAAAAATGAAACTTTAGACAGAATGATGATTTTGATTTTGTTTTACAAAGTGTATGGGTAAAATGTTGACTCAAGTGAAACACTTCTACTTCTTATTAATTGTTTTAAGTTTGATTTGACTTGAATATATTTGACCAGAAAATTTTGGCTACCCTTTACAATACTTTGCATTTTTAATAAACCCTGCATTGAAAATGCAAATAATAAAATCTGCTCGGGAATCCTTGGTTAAGTCAGTCATCTTGATATATGAATGAATATGAAAAATATATATTAATCTCTTCCAGCCACCAATTAAGGGATCAATGCCTAACACGGGAATGAGCCACAGAAGTAAAGGTCATCAGCACAGTCAAACTCCCACATTCCCACCAGCCTCATGAACCCATTCCAGTGCAGGAAAGACCAAGACAGCACTGTAAAATACCAAAATATTTCATCTTACTTGGAAAGTCTTCAAAAGTGATCTGTTTCGAGGGAAGTGTAAGAATGTTGACTAGGGTCAATGTCAAAAGTGAGATATTTGGGGAGAAAAAGTACCTACCACTTCAGGACTAGGCAAGCAGTTATTATAAAGTTTATCCTTGATTTTCCAAGAAGCCAATTAAAATATTGATTTTCTAGTTTTTGCTAAGATATTTAATCAAACTGGATCTGGTAAGGCACTGTTTCATGGTTCGACTCAACCTGGAGATTTTCTTATGAGAGAGTAATAGACTCAAGTAAATTCTTGTGGATTTACATAATATCTTAGAATATTCATTCTTATGAAATCTGAAGTACCTGAAATGAAAAGAATGTGCAAGATTTAATTTTAAAGGAGAACTAGTGTTTCAAGGTGTTCTGGATTTTTGCGCCAAGGGAAAATAAATTATTTAATAAAATCTAATCAGAAAGATACTTAGCACGTAATTCCCTACTCTGATAGACAGGAACTTGTAGTCCCTAAGCCTAACTCAAGACTCAACATAGATCTCATACTGGGCTAATAAACATCAAAAGTAAGTACTTTTCTCATTATTACTCATTTTCTGGGCGGGTCGCTCATCTTATTTTGGAATGGTCTTTCTGTTCTGTGTTACTGGGCACAACTCTGTGTGCCATGGTCTCTGACAGCTACTTGTACAAGCTAGCACATGCACAGAGGGTTGAAGATAACCCTCTATTAGAAGGCTTGTGAGGATATAAAGAAATATTTTACATTAAATTGTCACCTAGTAAACTGTTTATCTGCATGGGGGTCTTAAGAATAGTTTTAAAAGACTTTTGTTACCGATATGAAAAAGTTAAGAAAATGCAAGAGAAAGATGCAATTAATATTACAGCTGTTTGACTTAATTTTCAAATTCAGAACAATCAGTATAATTCAAAGTAGCTAAGAAACCAAGTCAGAATCTTATGCTTTGCCAAAGGAACCTTCATCTATTGTCCAACTTACCAGGGGTAAAAATAATTTCCTTTTTCCTAAGTGCTGTGTTTCTTTTTTGTTTCCAGCCTTAAAAACCAATTAGAGCTGGCAGTGAGTAATTAAACCAACTAATGAGATGTTATTTTAAATTACAGTCCTACTTTCTTTGAACTGTTTTTGCACTAAACCTTAACTACCATAACCGCATTATTCTGATCCCTTTATAGATTCACAAGCTTGTTTTCCTCTGGGTTGTTTTTAGTTAAATATCACCCTCAGCCATACTAAGAAATAATTTAATCTTTTTAATTGTAGCCTTACAAAAGCCAAACTAACCCAGACCAAATAAAATGTCCACTCCATAAAATGAAAGTTATCCAGTATTACTACATCACTACGATACAGCTGGCTATAGCATGCAGATCTCTGTCATGTAAGAAATTGTTCAGTTAACTTTAGCAGTCAGGTGAGTTGAATTTCTTTTGTCTAAGTGCACCATTGAATATACTGTAAAATCATTCAAATGGGTTGCTGACCTATTTCGGCATGTTTTTTAGATATTGGTAATAAAATTATAATGTCTGAAGAACATGCACCATAGGGGTGGAATATTTTTACTTCTTTGTGCTTTGCAATACTGTTTTCAAAGCATCTACAACATTTTATGTATTCTGTGTTGAACCAAGTAACAAAGAAGATTTATGCAAAATGAGAATGTGAACAATGAATCTCATATGCTTTCTAAGAAATTATATTTCGGCTGTTTTATGGATGCATAATATGAATAAACAGTTCCTTTAACATATGGATTTTCCTCCCTATCAATCCTGCATCTTGCAGTGATTTTTGCAAACAGGACATTTATTAACATCATCTGTGCTCCCTCTATCAGTGTTTGTTAAGAAAAATTGTTGAGAGCATCCTACCCCATTCAGCAGCACAGCACTGTGAGCCACTCTTCTGCCATTACCACCACTGAGAATGTAGTGTTGGAGGGCCCTGAGCAAAGCATTTTCACAGACACTTTCATGCCTATGGCTATGCAGTTTGCCCTCTGGTCTCACCTTAACCCTCATCATGTCATGCTACAGTCCCCTACTCTGAACTTGTAGGAGACAGCTGAACTCCATGCCACGGGAAATAGTGTTTCTGAACAGCATTCCCTCCTTTTCATTTTCCCTTTCATTCAGCAGAACCTCAGGAGCTCATTCTCCCACTCTGGAGTACGAGTCCCTGTTCTTTCACGTAGAGCTGTTCTTTCACTGATTTGAAAGTAGAGGCCTCAGGGACCCCTGAAAGCTTGTGCTGCATTTCCAGCTCCAACTGACAAGTCCAGCTCTCTTTTCTTTCTATCTTGCATCTTTCTCTGCACACTTCAAAGGCAGTCTGTCGATTTCTGCCAGCACTGTTATAAAGGGCCACGAAGGATCAGGAATTAGAGATGAGAAGTCTCATGTCTGCTTGGCTTGAACATCTATAGCCCTGGTGCTGACCTCAAGAGACTCCAAAAGTGTCTTCCCTTCAGTCTCCCCGACTTTCTTTGCTGAACCTAATCCCGATGCTGCCCACTGTGTCCGACTACCCAGGCATCCAACAGCAGCAGAACAAGGGAGACTCCTCACAGCGTCTTTCCCTGGCTTCTGCTGGCAGGGAGCTCAGCAAGCACAGCCTCCCTCTGTGTTTCCCTGGCCTTGCACAAAGAACTGAAACCCTGAGGGGTTTTTTCTCAAGGGGCCAGTTTACCCCATGGGAATCTACCGAAACAGATTTTCCACCAATGCAGAAACATTTGTCTCTGGAGATAGCAAAGAACAAAAATAAGAAAACAAAATATAGAGAGAAATACCATTTTCCCTAGAGAAAAACACCTTTTTGGGAAGGGACAGGAGGAATTCCTACATCTTGTGGTGGGATTTAACAGTTCAAAAAAGGAATATTAAACGCAGTAAGAATCAGATGCAAATTAATGCAAAGAGAAGCAAATTTGTGAAATGGAGTCCTAAAGAAAATCAGATTTTTTCATGCATTTTTAAATCTTTACCTGTTTTGTGGTCCTGTGTGAAAACACAGTGTATGAACATGTGTACAAGAAACTCAGGGAGGGGGGAAAAGTCAGAGATAATTTGTCATTATTTACTCAAATCATCTGGCTTAAAATCCAGAAAGAGGTTAGGACCCGTTAATGCTGATAGGCACAGACCATCTGAAAGTCACTTTGCTAATCTGAACTGCACTATTTCACAAGATTCAAAGACACACTTCATCCAGTGCAAATCAGCATTATTAATAAAGGTCTCATGTTGTGTGCTGTGACTTCTTTCTTTTTGAGTAAAACAGAATGAAACCTTGGCTGATGTATACAGAAATCCTAAAGTATCCAATATTTATTTCAATTAGGCCTTGAATTATATATCGTGCTATTCCAAAAGTACCAGATTTCACATGTATTTGTGCAATATTAATGTAAAATCACTCACAGCAGCAACATAAACCCTGAGAATTTTTACTGCTTTTTTATCAACCATCACCAAATTCAAATACCTACCAGTGTCTAGATCTGACTGCTACAGACACTTGACACTAAGGTCTTCAGCCTTTTGTCTACCGCAGGTGGAATTCTGTTAACACAGGCTGAGCTTTAGGTATCTTTTCAAGCATCAGAAGCTGAATCCAAACTGCTTCTGAGGAAATGATTGAATATGCCCCTAGAATATAAATATGAAGGTGCAGCAACTGCCTTTCCTTGGTTTTCAAAGTCCATTCTTGCCGAAACCTTTAATTATCTTTGAAGTCAGCCCTCTGCCACTGTTCAAGCTTTCTGGACAAACATGCCATACATAACAGGGTAAATGTTATCCTTCATCAAAACTAAAGGCTAGTTCAGATATCATTCTACAGTAAAAATATGAGCATATTAGCCTATTCTCATGTTATCTCAAGTTTTCCTCAAAAATATTTTCAATTAAAGATAATATGTCATAAAAATTAATTTGTCTAATTATATTAGTCTCTAATATCTCCTCAACAGAAATGAAGGCTAATTAATTCTGTTCAGAGTATCTGAAAACATTTCTCTGACTTATATAAAACTCAGTACTCATTGCATCTTTCTGAAATCTCAAAAATATTACTTGGTGCTCTCTGGTACTGAAATCTGCAGAAATTAATAGGAATTGCTGCTTAACTCTTGAATGTGCAAATCTGTGCATTACCCATCAATAAACAGGAAAACCAAAAAACTTCATGATCAAACAAAAAACAGACAGAAAACTATAAGAATATCTATTTGTCCAGTATTTCCTAATGAAATACTCTTACTTTTGCATCACTGCCACTGAGGAAAAGACAGCAGGTAAAATGTGCTTCTAAAAGCAGCTTAAGGTTTTTGATCATGTCACCATCTTATCTGGCTTTGATACAATCTTTGCTGTAATTTTTGTATTTAGTTTTGGACTGCATCTCAACAACTGCTTTTAAGTCAAATTTACTCTGAAAAAATGAAACATTTTAGAGGTAAGAAGCTCCATCTACTGGATATTTAGATGTATATTCTTTTTCTTTTTTTAAATAATCTTATAATTTCCATCTTAATTAATGGTCTCCCTCTAATGCAAGTCTCTTTATTTTACATTATTAAAAATAAATAATTTTCCAAACATATTATTTACTCAACAGAAAAGAAAGGAATATCTGAGTTACAGCCTCATTTTATTTTCTACTTGAATTTTATTTCTAGACAACTTTATTTCACACAATTTAATAAAGTCCTCAAAGTCTTTTAGATGATAGAGTAAATTAAGACTTAAATGTGTATTTGCAAGTCTTGATATACATCCCAAAATTTTTATCAGATCCAGTCAGAAAAAATGAACAACATAAAGATCATTCATGTAGATTTTGCACAACCTGGCCCATTTTTCAATATCGTGAGGAGGAGAGAGTGTAGAATTTTCCCCTTTCATGCCTAAGTATGTTCCAACCATTTTTCTGAAGGGAAGTTATTTTATTTAAATGCAGGCTGGTATCAATCTTTTCAGCTACAGTCATGTTGTGAACAGCAGCTGCCAGAGGCCCACCATGAGAGTGCAGAGCAAGCACCAGTGCCAAAAGATGACAGCTTTGACAGAGAACTTGGTAATACTGTTGCTTTCTGCTCTGACTCAGTTCTCTGTCTCCGGTGCTGCAATATCTCATGTACAAATATTCAGACCACCGCAGAATCTACTTATAAGTCATGCCCTACATCATTTGTCAAAAGATAATCACCATTAGAAACATTTTTTAAGTTTAAAATTGGGGCTTAAAGGAAGGAAAATGTTTGCAAAGATTTACTCAACTATGACGAATATGATTTATGTTTATCAAAGTTTAACTTGGCTCCACTTAGCATTTCAGGCAGCTGATAAATTAACTAACATTATTTCTACATTTTCCCTTCCTTTGCTTTAAGTTTTCAGGTTTTTGGGTTTCTCTTTTGTATGATAAAAAGTGAAAATCATAGTCTTTGAAAATGTTAATGTGTTCCTGAGCTGTATATTATCCTACTGTTCACTGCCAAGATCAAGCAGCAATGTTGCCTTTCATCCTACACCTGGCACTGTTTTATGTGTTTGCAAAGAAATATTTGCAGAGCGTTTTAGAAATAGTCCGCATCTTTAATTAATTTTCTTCACACTACATTTTAATGGAGTACAGATGTGTCATTTTCTGGACTGGCCAACATAGAAACTTTAAATTTTAAAATCATTAAAGTATTTCACACTGGATCCAGATATAAAACAACCATTTTGTTTTTTTTTGGTTTTTTTTTTTTTTTTTCCCACAGGGAAATTAAAATATATTGCACTTTAAAAAAAAAAAAAACCAAAACCAAAGGGAAGGGAGAGAAGGGAGAGAGAGGATTTCTCTTTGCAGATTGACACAGTCCCATGGCAGGAAAGGATTTGCAGAAATGAAAGGGTGGAAGCACTTCATAGTTATCTTTCTTGTTGACTGCACTTCATCAAACACTCTGGATGAGCTCAGCAGAGAGATAAGGCATTGGCACACTCTTCTGGCTCTGTCAGGTGGCTGCATTGTACACACAGTCGTCTTAAAGTCAAGAAAGTATTATTGACTGGGGGGATACACATTTGCTGCTTTATCCTCTACCTCTCTTTCCTTGCTCAAATAGACTAGAAAGTATGCCTTCCCCCTCCACATACATGTACTATTACACAGCCCAAAATTCCCGTTGGAATACAAGGCATTTTTTCCCCAAAAATGCTTAGAAGTGACTGCTACAATTTTTAGAGCTTTTGCTGAAAAACAAAAGCATGATTTTGAGCCATTAGCAGATTTAAATAAGCCTTTTAAGAAAATTTGGCATGTGTTGATAAATTTTATTGATTATGAATTGTCTCATATTTTTCCACACCTCTATCCCTATAAGTACCAGAGAGCAGACATGCAGAACTTCCTTGTGTTCCAGAAAGTATTGGCATTAATATCATTACTCCATACCATTCTTACTAAACTCTCTGTGCATTTTGTCTGAACATACAAATGCACAGATCAGACATTTGAACAATTCTTGCTGCTTCACAACTGTTATAAAATATCAGCCAATGCAGAACCTTCCCTTCTTAGAGCACCTTTTCTAAGCTCACCCCAGCACTGCCACTCAAACACCCAGACACAGATCATAGGTGAATTTTATAATTAGAATCCTTTCTGAAACAGAAGTTAAGGTGTTCCCTAAATACAGAGGTAACTCAGAGATATAGAGCATGTAAGAGAAAACTTATGAAGGCTAGAATGCAAAACACAGAAATAAGAAGGGGAAGAAAAAGAAAATATTGGAATAGGAGCAAATTGAGATAGAAGAAAAAGTAGCAAGGAGATAATATGGAGGTTAAAAGACTGATATCTGAATGCAATCTTACTTCTTCTAAATAATATTTTTGTTTGTTTGTTTGTTTGGGGTTTTTGATTGTGGTTTTTTGTTTGTTTTGCTTTCCTCTTTTCTTTAAATAGTTGGGAAAAAATATCCAGAGGGAAAAAAATAAAGGTGAAAAAACTGGAAAAAACCAGGAAAGACCCTTCAGTCACAGGTGGATATGAGAAAAGGAACAGATAACAGGAAAAAGACTGAATTTGCAACTGCATGTAATGAAAAACCTCAAACCATTCTGGACTTAGCTTACTGAAATCTGAGCGGCTGCTGGTGATTTAATAAAATCTCTTTGAACTATACTTTGAACTGAATAGGAACTTCTCTCATTTTCCATCTCGTTATGAAAATGTAAATATCATGTTTTTATAGTATGGCAAGTTCTTCACTACACTAAATAAATGTCTTGTATTTTTGCTAAAAGAAAGTTGTTATCTCTAAATTTTTGTCAGTGTGCAGTTATTGATGACATATATACACTTTATAAGAAAATTCAATATGTTCTTCCTAAAACATCAACAACAGTAATTTGAAAGTATTAGTTGAATCAAATTCTATTGAGGTCATGTTCAAAGTCTGAAACCCACAGGGCTGGACCTGAAATTCGAAATCCCTCTGTAAGGGGGAATGAAAAATGCGTGTACTTTTAAAACTTTCATTTTTTTCTATTGCCCATATGAACCTACATATTGATGATATTTGGGGCTTATCAAAAGGATTTTGAGAGTATCAGAAAATCTGAGGAGAGAAACAGAAGAGAGGCCCTTCTTCTTTTGAAGACGTATAAAGGCAGTAGTGATTTACAAAATCTTGGTCATATATCACACAAACTAACCCCCAAATCAAGTGTTACAAATCTGATCAATAGCTGATATAAGTTCAATGTTGAACTATTGCCATGATAATTACTGTTTTTCAGCAGCATTAGAACCCTCCCCTTAGTATTGCTCTCTGCTAGCAAGCACAGCTTATGTACGATTAAAACCTTTTGATGCAGACCTTGATTTTAATGATGTTTGTCAACTTCCAGTTGAGAAAATTGGTCACTTTTGCCTTGGCTTGGCATCAGATTCATTTTACATTAATTACTTTTCAAAAGCTGGTTTATTTTACTTTTTGTGGCCCACTCTCTCTCTGGGACTGTAGTGTCTGAAGAGTTGTTGCAGTGCTCCTGTCAGTGTGGGGTCCCTCATGGGAATAGCAGCTTCTTATTTAAAGAGAGAAACACCTACAATTATGCAACTTAATATTTCTTAAAATCAAATAAATGCACACAATTTACTGGATATTTTGAATTCTTCAAAAGTATGTTGTTTTGTTTTTGGTTTTATTTTTAATTTGTTAGCCGGACAGTTAAGTTTTGGGGATTTTTGTTTTTCTACCTGGATTGAAGAAAAATCTTTCTATGAAAATACTGACAATCCTCCCTACAGAAAAGCTATGTATTGTGCTCAACTTTACATAAGATTCTGAGTACATCTTTATTTGTGCTGAATTTGCATGAGCATTTAGGGTGCCTGTAGTTCCACTGAAATCCATCCTATTGAGTTAATAGTTAATACTAAAGTTAATGAAAAGTTAAATATATTAACTGGTGGTTCACATGAAAGCTGCAAAGATGTCACATGGTATTACAGCTTCTTGTGTGGGTCGCTGTTGGTGAGAGAGAGACGGTGAATTTTGTATCTTGATCAGAAGGCTGAATTTATTAATATATGATATAATACATTATAGTTATACTAAAAGAATATAGAGAGAGGTTTTGCAGAGCAGCTAGCTAAGCTAAGAATAGATAGAAAAAAACCCACAACAAAGTTGTGGCTAAGGACTCAGTCTCTTGGCTTGAACTGATGATTGGCCCTTAATTATAAACATAGAAAATGAGCTAATCAAGGTGAATCTTATTGCATTCCACAGCAGCTGATAATAATTGTTTACTTTCTCTTCAGGGGCCTCTGGCCTCCTGAAGACGCAGAAATCTGAAAGAAAGGATTTCTGTGGAGAAATGTCTGCGACAACATGGGATGCTAAGTAATAGGCAGAGTAGTGCACTGGGCACTTTGATACTTTGCTTCAGCTGCTTAAGAGATTTGGGGTTGAATTCAAAAAGTTATCTTGATTTTGAGGTGGAAATTTAGAAAGAAAATAAGTCTTCCTGACCAACACAATAACTCTAACAACAGTACTTCCCAGGTCAAGGTAAAAGCTTTGCCTTCAGATTATTTATGAGAGTACTTATAAGTTAAGACATGCATTCATGGGAGTTGCATAAATAAAATGGATTTTAATTGGACGCAAAAGATCATGTGGACCTTGGGCTTTATGAATAAGAGTGGTTTATTTGGATTTAGGTGAATCTGTTCCCAAATTATTTCTGTAAACTGAAAAAAGTTATTTGATTTTGACCGTTCACAAATATTTTGTTCTGTTTATTGGTTAACCCATCTCTCCGTTTAAATTTACACCTTAAATCATAGCAGCCGAACTTTCTCAGGAAAAAATAGCCAAACAAACCAAGCCTGTCAGACTTAAACCTCTATGCTATAGCTTTCCATCTATGAGATCTGGTGAATTAATCTTTGAGTTTTCCTATCATTTTTCAGTCCTAGGTGTTGAGACTGCAGGGTGCTAATGGGTAGAATCATCTTTTGTCTGTGAACACAGTAAGGCACTAATTTCAGAAAGGGCTTCCAGGTGCTACTGTAAAACAGATTAGTGTTATTAATATGTAATTCTTGCAGTATAATCATCCATATAAGCAGTGAAGTGTCTTCATTTTCTCACCTACTTTTAACATGTCTCTGAATGTGAAATGATGTCACATAATTCTAAAGAACATGCTAATACTCATGATAATCAAAGAAGAAAATTCTAGAGGGATTAAATCATTCATTTTTACAGAATGAGCATGATAAAAGATGCTGTTTCTACAGGAACACAGAGGTAGTCTAATGCTGAAAATCCTCAAATCCTTCTGAATCTCAAGTTAATTAAAATAAAACTTTCTTGATTATGCTAGCTAAACTAATAAGAAAATTTATCAGTTACTCAGAGTTACAGTATGTGCTTTTACATTTCCACTGGAAAACATAATACTAATGCTGAGGCTTACCTACAACAAATCAGAGGAGTATTTTGAGATTTTCTATGTAAGTCATTTATTTTAAAATGGAAATATGTCTCCCCCTAATACTAATGCAGCTGATCTTATTCAAGACAATCGCTTATAGATTTTCATATTTTCAGTATCTCATATGTTTACAAAGTTTAATTTCAGTATTTCACATTTTTAAGTTTAATTAAATATTAAAAAAAATCTTAGGGCTATTTTTAAAATTTTTCAAATTTTGCATATTAACCATACCCTATACTTAATGATTCTACTGCCTGAAATTATTTCACTCATGACTGCTTCATTGATGTGTTAGCACTGAAAAATAAAAACCAAAAATGTCTTTTGGATTTTTGATGATTACACAGTGATGCCATTCTAAGGTCTAGGTACTGAAATATGACTTCAACTTCAGATGCAACCAGAAAATGCTGTGGGTCTCCTTTAGTACTGCTATCTAAAACAAGTATGTACATGACATGATGGTTCTGATATCCTTCACATGGCTTTTTTGTAGCTGCACACAGCTTCTCAATCCTGAAAACAGTTTCCAGGAAAGATAACAGGTTTATTTATCTGTTTTAATTCCTATGAAGGTTTTATTTAATTTTTTTTAAATTTCCACTAAAATTCTTTATCAACCTTTGATCCACTCCAAGTATTTATGTTGGTGTCATGGCATAACATGCTTGACAAGCTTAAGCAAAGGCTTCCTATAATTCATTCAAAATCATACCTGCACCATGACTAAACTGATATTTTAAAGGCGGGGCAAAAAACAAAAGTATTTGAGAAATGGTTAAGCATATTGCATTTAGATGCAGTGTTATGGAAGTTGCAAGCCAGAGGATATATACTATTTATGGTTTGCATAATCAGTAAAAAAAAGCCTTTCTGGATACTCCTTGTCAGATTCACACCTTACCCCCAGAATGACCTTCATTAATATCTCCCCTGTCAGAAGGGGGAAAATCTTTCAGGTTTGGTGCTGTTTATAGTATTATATGTCTATCAGTTTCATGGACTGAAAGTGATAGTGTGACTGTATTCATCATGCCGATTTGACAAAATCACAGAATGCAAACAAATTTCTATTTTGTGACTTAAAACTCTGATGAAATTTATTTTCTTCACCGAGTTCATTGGACAGCTGATTACATATATTGCAGCAACAGTTGTTCCACATACCTGTAAATGTGCTTTGACCACTAAATGAAGTAGGAGGTTTGACAGAGGACACCTCAGCTAGGAAGAGTGATGGGCTCTCATTAGTCACTATTGAGATGGCTGATTTTTCAAACCCAGCATGTTATAATAGTTTTTTAAGACATCATCTGGACATAGTCTTGATGTCAGCTAGCAAAGACTCACTGGCAATTCATCACAAGTTGAAGAGCAAGGCTGGCAGGGACCCAGGGGAGATACAATCAATGAGCCATAGCCCAAGACTACTGGGAAGGAGGAAGTGGATGAGATACTTAGAATAAACTGATTAGCAGCTTCTCCTGTGGACTGTGTATATTGTATATTGGACTTTAACTAACAATCCCCGTCAAATTTATAGACTTTTCCTCTTTCATCGCAGTTCTACAACCAAAAAGTTGCAGGGACCTTTTTGCAGAGTTGCAAATACATGTATAGAAAATGAATCTTTTAACCATTAATCCCTAAATCAATCTCCTTGAAAAAGTTTGAACCTCAGCCACCCACTAACCACCCAGAAGGGCTGGAAGGGTTCAGTGAGATGTTCACTCTAAATTCTGTATTATTTTACTTAAATTGTTTACCAGTTTATTGAAATAAGATTGTGTATGCGCATCTGGGCCGTGATTAGTGAGGATTTCCAAAAAAAGAGTAAGGGAATAAAATCAACATCTAAGAAGGAAATAGAAGGCTAATGCTGTGTGGCTAACAGAGAAAGCATATATCATCAGGCACCTTGAAGAAAGACTTTCTACCACAGAGAATTATTTTCCAGTAATTCAATACTTTTGTTTTTTAAAATTTAGATTTTTATTTTGAATAATACATTTCATATAACTCCTCATAGCAAATTTATGTACTTCATAGTTCCTTGTATGCTTTTTATCAGAATCAGATTACAAAAGATATTGATCTCTGAATTTTCTTCAAATATCAACAGTCAAATAAGAACATTTTTTAACTCTTATTTATAATCCAGAAAAGTGTATAAGCACACAACATCTTTTCATGCAGTGATACTGTTTGAGCAGAAGGCTGCAGTAGAAGATCAGGTTGAAGTGCCCCTGGAGATACGCAGGTTTTGTTTGTGGATTTTTTTTCCTTACTTCATCTTTACCAGTAAGATTAACAGCTACCAGAAATATTTACAAAAAGCTTTGGCAGCACACAAGCTCTTCTCACAGAATCCCATCATTAATTGCAGATAGGATAATAATCTGCATCATAATGAAATTTTACCAAGATGCTGTATAAAGAAAAATATTTAATTAATTCAGAAAGATATATTCTGTCTGACTTGGTGTTTGAAAAATGATGTCCATATTAAAAAATATTATTACACAAAATATATGTAGAATAAAAATATAGCATAACCTTAACTTGAAAATTCAGTTAATGATTAGCCATCATTAAAACAATTAGCTCAGAATAAAGTGCTGCAGAAGACAGCTTTTACTAAACAACTTTCCAGAAAGAGAAAAACATTTAGAAAAATATTTATAGTAGGTGACATTCTTAGTAATCATCTGATGTTTGAGAAAATGAGCATTTTCCTGAAATAACAACCAGGTCCTACTTATTTTGTTTTCCCTGTTCATTTGATGTAATTCACACAGCTGCTGCAGACCAGAATAGTTGCACTTCACTTGTATCTGTGTGGAAGTGCAACTCCTACGACAAGAACAATTTACAGCTCTTTCTTAAGAAGGATAATGAACTAATTGCAACATTACTGCTAATAAAACCAGTCCTTTCTTCTTCTGTTTCACCTTTCATCAGATTATCTCAAAGACATTCTGAACCACTAGCTGTGTGGGGCAGTCAATTTTATGCACTTTATATGGGAAATTATGCAGCTGAGAGGGATTAACCAAGTCCTTAATGGGCACACAGTGGGTAAGTAGTGATACAGTTGTTTTAATTGCAGTATGTTGCTCTCTTCCCTGAAAATTTCCTCAGTGCCAGGTTCTACAGAGAAATAAAAGCTGGTTTAGGAAGCTCAGAAAGATACAATACATCATGATGGAATAGAGAGCCTCAGCTGGCTTTTAGTGAGCTGGAAGATGTGCAGATACTTGTTACCATCTTCAAACAGGTAAATCTTGGGGTCTCTCGAGAGTGACCCCAAGATAAGTTGCAAAGTCTCTTTTCCCAGCCCGGCACTCAAAGACGGAGTCAGGGCTCTTCATTTCTCGGCCTCAAGGTTGTTTATTGTTTCTTATCTATAAAATTCTTTCTCCTGTCCTGCCAAGGTCTGCTCAGCATGACAGTCTGAGACACTCTGCCTGCCCCGGGACGGTGTTATCTTTTTATACTAAAAACTATGTGTAAAAAATATTTACAAATACTTTCCAATACCTATCACCTATGTTAGACAGTGAGCTTCTACTCTAAACCAATCTGTAAGTGCCAACATCACAGCAGAAGATGGAGGCCAAGAAGAAGAAGAAGGAGAAAGTCTGGACATGCCCAGATTCCTCCATCTTGCCCTCTGAACTCCAATTCTAAATCTTCAAAAATCTGTGATAAATTCACTATCATTCTACATAAAATTTCATGGCTTGTAATTCTTCATACAAGGTTGGTAATTGCTTTTTCCAAGGGCTAAATCAAAGGCACAGGGGTCTTGGGCTCTGTGCCAAGGTCTCTGAGTCCCCTGGGCAGGGGCTTGAGCCCTCCAGGGCAGCCAGAGGAAATTCCTGGGTTCTGACAGATAAAGGTCAGGGCAACATCTGCTTAAGAGATTAGGAGCTACTCTACTTTCTTACCTGAACCAGAGCTTCTGGCATCAGCTGAAGCATTTCCAGCATTGCATTAGCTTTTAAAAACTACAATTTTTAAAGCTGACATATTTAGTGTGGATATGGCCTCATTCTGAGTAATGTGTGCAGCTCTGGGTCCTCAGAATTAATTAAAAAAGGCTGTTAAGGCTGCACTTGAATGCATCCAGAGAAGGAAAACAGATGTGGCGAAAAAGCTGAAACAAATGTCCTCTGAGGACTGTCTGAGCACTTTGTGCTGGTCTATTTGTAAAGAAGGAGGCTAAGTGGTAACTTCATTGTCCTCTACAGCTTCCTAAGAAGGGTAAGGCGAGAGGGAGGTGCTGACCTCTTCTCCCTGGTATCAAGTGACAGTACATGTGGGAATGGTTCAAATTGCAGAATGGAAAGGTCAGATTTGACATTAAGAAGCATTTCTTTACCAAGAGGATAGTCAACAAGCAGAAAAGGCTTCCTAGACTTTTAGTCAGTTCAGAAGAGTTTGGGCAGTTGGATTAGATGATCACTGCAGGTTCCTTCCAACCCAAGAGCTCTTTCTGGCCTAGCCTAACCTAATCTAGTCTAGTCTATTCTAATATTGCACATTACTGAGACGTTTCACTTATCAAACATATCATATAGAAAATATGCTTAAATATTTTACAGTGCTTAGTTTAAAAAAATTAGTGCAGTATTTTTCCCGCAAGTATTTTCCTTTAGAAAATAAAGAATTTTAAAAGTGAAGTTGTTTTACCAGAAGCTAATTTCAATGGAGGTTTCTAATGCATGCTAAACTGACTTTTTCATATTCTCCAAATTTTCCTGGTCTAAGCTACAGACCTCTGAGCAGCTTACCTCACTCACAATGAAGGAGAATACATGAGAGATCCTAGAAAGAAATTGATGTTTTTAAATTTCACTTTCTTAGGAAATTATTGTAATTTTTTTTTTTAATTCTTAGAATAAATACCAAACATAGTAAAATATCATTAATCCTTTTAAATGACAAAATAGTCCAAAAACCTTTGGCGGGGTTTCTTGCTTGTTTGCTTTCTTATATCTCCTGTATCTGCATTATTTGGAAAAAAAAAAAAAAAAAAAAAAGCAGAAAGAAAAAAGCAGAAAGAAAGAGTAAATAGACTAATAGGGAGTGGAACATAAACCAGCACAAAATACTACTATAAACCCATCATGTGGTCACACCATGCAGGGCTGGCTCCTCCAGCACTGAAAGGATATAGCTGGACTTGAGCAGAAACAGACGGGAGAAACTGTATTGGTTTGTGTACAATTGCAAAGAGAACTCTGGATAAAGGGATGCCAAGGAGGCATATTTTTTTATTAACAGAATTCTAACTGACTGGGAAAAAGTGAATATGAAATTATTCAAAGCTATTTTCTGAAATAATAACTAGTGAGTATTAGATTACATAAAGGTACTTTGTCCACAAAAGAAATGTACATTTAAATTTTTACATCGTCTTTACATGATATTTCAAGTATTTCAGTGTTGATTAGACTAATTTTTGGAAGAAAACTGCATTGAGTGGCATTAAATACAAAGGCAACTTTTGTGGCTAGAGATTGCAAAAATTACAAAAGACCTTGAGACACAAACAGTGTAAAACTGTGTAAGTGTTTAGGAAACACTACTCTACACAGGGCCTACTGCTGCATACTGCAAAGGCAATGAGTCAGGGACTTGGTCCAGTTCAACCATTTTTAATCTTGTGCTCTCATGTGCACAGAGAATTACTTATGGACAAGTGATTAGGACAACAGTTTGAAGACCTAAGGTCTCCTGAGCATATTCTTTATCTGCAAATCCAGATTTAATCTCAGACTGAGAAATCTAGTTATCCACTGTCTACATGTGTCCTCCATCCATAAAATGAGCACTTTTTCTGCATCATAAGTCTTTAAAATATAAAATAAATTTAAAATATAAACTACATTTATATTGTGAATTGATATCATGATATAGAACCTTACAGGTCTCCAAAAATCTCAATTAAAGAAGAAAAAAATCTTGTCTAAAATATTCAAGTCTCCTTAATCCTGTAATTTTTAAACTTTGGAAAGTAAGAACATCTAATTAAGTAATAGCACATACATCATTTTACCTCTACATTTAGATTCCATCTTTCTTTCTGTCACTAGAGGAAATGGTAAAGCATTTCATGATACTTCTTTAACAGGGACAAAAGAACAACGGGGAAAAAAGAAGTGTTTTCTCTGACATTCCTGCCTCTACCTCTTGTGTTTCCAATGCAATACTGTTAGGACTATCACACATGGGAAGAAACAAAATTAACAGAACAGCTGCTTGCACTCACTCTAGCACATAAGCTGTCATTTATTTCAGAATTCCAATAAGTCTAGCAGTAAAACAAATATGCTCTTGCTGTGGTTTTTTTTCATCCTTCCTCTCCACCTGTTTGTTATGCTTTTGACTCTGGCTTGCCTTTCTCTAATTAGGTTGTGATTTCCTTGAGAAACTTTCTTACAATATCCAACCTAGGCCTCCTCAAGGGCACATTTCTTCCATAGAATGTTGCTTCCTGTGTCCATAAGTGACACAGGTCTAAATAAGTGACAGAGTCAAATCTAAACCAACAGCAGCTACTGAAGACCATCAGTCCCTAAATGTTTGTTTCTTGACAATGAAGTGGGATTTCTGTCCAGAGTAAAGAGGGCTATGAGGAACTCTGTAGACTTTAATGAAATACTTGAGCCCAGGGTGTCAAAGAAAGGTGCAAAGGCAACGTTGGCATTCAACAATGGTTTGTTAAAATTCACGGATTTTAATACAGGTCTCAGCAGGCTAGGTTCGCTTTAGAGCACAGTGAAAGATATGAAAAAATAATTAAGGCTTGAAATACAATATATTTAGTCTTCATTTGACAGTGTCTTTTGATTTCTTTCCTTCACTATTTCTGAGAAATTGCCAAGGGAAAAACAGTTTGGTGGTATACTAGATGTAAAGATGAAAACAACTGTCCTTTTTAAGGCAAAGTAGGGTGAAATAAAGTGGATTTGTGGTGAAAAAAAAAAAAGTTGCTTTGCTGTGAAGAAAAATATACAATAAACTGCAGGAAAGAAAATAAAAAGACAAGCAAAACTGTGTCTGTGATGCTTACTGCTGTTGAGCAGCCACCAGCTGCTTTGGAGAGGCAGCCACCAGCCTCTCCTCACCTCAGCAGCCATAAGCAAAACTGGATCCATGTCAGGTTGATCGTGGTGGAACCCGTAGCTGTTTTGCTGGTCACAGCTCACAGTAGTTTTGACTGAATGTATTAGTTGCAATTAAAAAGAAAAAAAAGTAGGAAAGATGGAAAATATTAAAAGGTTGAAAAAAGGTGGTAAGCCTGGAATTAGACGGGAGAGGTTCCACGTTCAACTCATGGATGTGAGATTTAGCCAGCATAATTTCAGCATATCAACCTGACCCTTTCTTGTGAGTTATCTAATGATTCTTCCTGGAATGGTATAGAGAAGGTTTGATCCCTCATTTGATCCCCCAGAGGGAGGTAGATGTGACAGCTGGGATTTGAAAGCTTATTTGACATTCTTTTTAAGAAGCTTTTTTACTGGTAACAGTTTCAAATTAGGGGCATCCAAATTGCTAGAGGATTTTTTTCTTTATTAGTTAACTCTATATCTGGGACATAAACCAGGGCCTGTTGATTTCCATTTTCACACTTGTTTTGCTTATTATGATTTGTGGTTTTAGTTATTTTTGCTTGCATTCATCTATTTTCAACTGTTCAATTTTTCCTTTTTTTCAATGTAACATATTAGAAACTCAGTTGGAACTTATTTATTTAGAGATCTTGTAACATAGGCAGATGCACATGGAGTAAAAAAGAAGGAATAAAAGAAAAAAGAAAGAAACGCAAAGTTGATAGAAGAAGAATAGGGATAATTTGCATATTCATCTGACACTTGTACAAAAATCTGAGTTTGAAACAATGAGCTACTGCTTTGGTGCAAAACCTCTCCCTTAATTGTTCTCAAGCACCAGCAGGCTGGAGGATGACATCTGTTAAGTTTTTTTTTTTTTCCTGGAGTCCTGTGAAACTACTGACCATTATCTCTGATGCCTTTGCCAGGAAAATTGTTAGAAACGATAATAAGAAACAGAATTCAGTGTATGGATACTATACACTGAGAATCAGTCAACATGTTTTTTGTAAAACACATCAAAGACATCAAAGACCTGATGGAGTTCCTTGAAAAAAGCTAGTGCATGAGTAAGGGAAAGGCACTTGCTACAGTCTACACAGACTTCCAAGTAGTTTTTAGCATGATTTATCATCAATAATTCTTGAAGAAGCAAAATGGCCAAGGAATAACAAGATTTCATAGGGATTAAACTGGTTGAAAGGTAAAAGTGATAGAAAAAAATATAATTTTCCATGACACAGGAAAGACATTTGTGGAATCACATGAGGTGTGCTCAATATTAAGCTCCTAACTGATATGGAACAATCAGGGAAGTAGCAAAGGCTGTTAGCATATGACACCAATCACAATAGAGCAGGCAAATGCTGATTGCAAAGAATTGCAATAATGACATTCATGGTACTTCATGGACAAAAATAAGAGGTCAAAATCAACTATTGATACAGTGCAACACACTGGAGAAAAAAAAAGCAAAACCCAGTCAATCTGATATATGCAAATATGTGGTCAGAGTCTCTGTAACATCAAGAAAAAGAATGTTCTTTGAGCTCTACAGTCAAATGCCAAGAAAACCTATGTTCAATACAGGTTAAAATATGTAATGTTAGAAGCTATTTGGAAAAAAAAAAGGAGAATAGAGAGAAAATATCATTTTACCACTGTGCAGATCCATCATATGTCAAATCTTGAAAATTATGTGTGTTGTTAATGCTGTCAGAGGACAAATGGTCAGCAATGGTGAGAAAAGCTATTAACAGCTCATTTAAAGAAAATCGGGATACATGGGGCTTCTTGAGCCTGCAAGATACAGGACTGAGCCAGAAATTGTGTAGGAATACCAAATTATAAATAGAGAGGTTGAATATGAATGGAGTGTTCACTGTGTTTCCAAACACAGGTATTAGGAGTCAGCACACACAGCAGGCCCACAGTCCAAAACAAGGGAATGTCAATGTATATTTAGGATGTGGATCTAAGTCCCAGAGCAGGTAGTAGAGGCTGACGGTATGGTTCAAAACTGGACTAGAAAAACTAACATAAATAAAAATCACATAGGACTCTTGACTATAGAGGTAAAACATATAAAAGCATCTGATACCTCACTATAATTTGAAATATTATTTAAATGAAATATATATATGAACCTTTTAATGACCACCATTGAATGCAGAATAGGAAGAGATGGAGCTGTGCTCTGCCTCACTAGGGCTTCCTGCTTTCTGAACCTTTGCCTGCACTATTCAACTAAATGTTGATAAAAGTGGCTCCAGGAACAGTATTACACTGAGCAAGATTGTTTCAGAGACTTACACTGCAATTTGCTCTTATTACTGTAAGGATAACTTCATATAATTTGATGAGAACATGCCCTCTCTTATCTGGGCTGGTAAAGGCTACACAATGATGAATGAAAGGCAAGCAGAAGACATCAACAGGTCCTGTAAAGCAATTTCAAAAGCATTTATCCAGCATGTTCAGCAACAATGGTTGTGCTATCATTCCCTTTCTGGGGGCTATAATATGATAATAAATAGTAATATATGGATGTCATGATTATTCCAAACAGTATATCTATTAAAGACATCACAAAGTGTTTTCTCTACATACATGTACAATTTTTTGCAACTTGGTTCAGTTCTCAAAATGCTCTTAATCTGTTCAGAACATTCCACCTGCTTACTTTTTTCCCTAACTGCCAAGTCAAGGCATTTAATGCAAAGAAATTTCCTAATTTTCCCATTCACACTCCCCCCCTTTAAAACTTTGCCTTCGAACCCACTCAGAACCCCACCTGAGATATGCATTTTGAATCATAAAACCCAGAAGACAGAGAAAATCCATTGGTATCTGTAGTTGTAGCAGTTCAATAAGGGCCTTTTTTGAAGTTTAACTTATGCAGAGACATCTCATAGATGACAAACATCTTATTAGAGTTATTAGGCAAGTTTCTATAGAAAAGGTTTTATGCAAATACAAAAGGATTTATAATATCTTCAACTTACATGAACAATATTTCTCTTTATCACATTGTAAGTATTCAATGCACATGGTTGATTGTGTGAAGCTAACTATCTTTTATTGTCACTTGTGATAGAGTAAGTGTCCCGAATAATCAACTCACTGAGCTGTAAGCATGTCACTGTAGCTATATTTATAAAGACTTATTCTAGAAAAAAAAAAAGATACTGATTTTATAGTGCTCTGCTATGTGTATTTCTGGTTTGTTTTTAAAGCAAGATCATTTCTCCTAGATTGGGAGATTGAAAAAATAAATTATTTAGCACATAATTTTTTACTACCAATCTATTCACTGTGCAGAGCTGTAAATGTTTTTTTGTAAGTAATCACCAATACAGCAATTATTCAGGAGACAAATAGTCAATATTTTTAAAATGAAAGCACACAGAGTTATTAAGTGAATTTATCCTTACCCTGAAATGTCCACAAAAATAAAATATGTTGAGAAGTGCATAAATAAATTTGTAGAGCATATATATATACAGTATCTTTTAAAAATCTCTGAGACATCAACACAATCTAAGAAAGAAATGAATGCTGCTGTTCTACTATAAATATAAATAATTCTACCTTTTTCTACTTGTAATTACATCATAGTACAAATAAAATTTGTATAGAAAACCTCAGGTACACAGTGAACTATATATATAGAGATCTACAAATCATTGTAATCTCTTAAGTGTCAGAAAATCCCCGTACATTGTAAATAAAAAAACAAAAATCCTTGTTTCTAGTCCATACATATTCATTTTTAACTTGGATATCCAGAAGCAAGAAAACAAGACTAACTGACTTTTGTGAAACTCAAGAAACATATGAGAGTAATTTTATTACTTTGAAAATACTGCAAAACTCAAGAATGGCTTATCCTAAATCTTAGGCTGTCAATGTCAAAATGACTCCATAAAGTAAAGCTTTCCTGCAGGTAGGTTCTACATACAGCATTCAATTCTAGCAATTCTTTAGGAATTTTTATGGCTACTTATCCTTGGAATATTAGGGTGATTATTTGGTTTTTAGTTAACCATATAAAACCAATAGGTAATATTGAACACTGAAATATTCATTGGACAGGGAATGAGACATTTGTATGCAGTACTGTTTCACCATTGCTATCCCTGGTCTGGTTTTGAAATTGCATTTGTATTTTGCTGATACAGCATAAGAGCTATGATAAACTAGTTTTCAGAAATTCAAATTGTCCAGAAGGACCTATTAGCATAGAAAGTCTTGCTTTGTACAAGTTTTCAAAGTAAGGAAATTGATGAAAGACAAACCCCACTCCATTACAAAGAAGAAAACTGAGGAATCATTCTTTCACATGGAATTGGAAGATGTGCAGACTGAAATTCTCAAGTTTTCATAACTGACTCTGAAAAAGAAGAGAGGTATTCAAAATGCAGATGAAATTACTACTTGTAATTTTTTTGAAGGAAACTGATCTCCAATGTCATGTTTACATACATTCCATAAATTAAGGAAAGACTAAGGTATTACAATGTGCAGAAGCCAGGATGGAGAGTGACAATTTTAGCTCTTCAACAGATACACACAAGACACACAAGGAAGGCAATGCTAAGTCTCAAAACTTTTCTCTCTTACTGGAAAGAAAAAGTAAGATCTTACAGCTATCCTTCTCAAGAGAACACTGACCAAATTTGATGTCACAACAGCCTCCAAGAAAAAGAAAAGCCCATAAATCTGGCTATACTCTTATCTGAGATCAGAAAAAAATACTTCTATTGCTTCTTTTTTTTGTTAATACACAACCAATTGGACCCGTGAAAGCTTGTATTACAAGGAAAAATTACTCAGTCCGTAATCCTTATAATAGTAATCACCACATTTTCCAGGAAAACAAATGCAGTGAAAAATTAATACATTCTTCCTCTGATCACTGAGCAAATTACAATAAATGGAAAATCATTTCAGATTAATAGTAATTTTACAGAAACAAAATGCTGTTCCAGATCTGCACTTTTTCTCCGTATTCAATATTTCTCTTCTCTGAAAAGGAAAGCAAACAAAAAAGACAGTAATATATAAGAGTTTAGCGATAATGAGTTCCACATTCTTATAAATTAAGTATTATTCAGTAGAGGCTCGATTACAACAAGGCACCCTGCTTTGCTGGAGGCTGAATATGTTCCTGATAGAAATCTTTACACTTTGCAAGGTGCGTATAAGAGGTACTAGTTCTACAAGGCCTATGTGTGAGCAAAAATGTATACTCACAAAAAAACATGCTCTAAGAATTCCCAAGCTTTTTTCTTTTTTTTTGGTGTCAATCCAGCATAGTTAAATCTTTCCAGTGATCCCGACTGTAAGACCATTATGCACAGAGGAATAGAGACCCACACAACAGCATACATGAACAATCCTCATGCCTTCTGCTGTGCTGTACAAATCCTGGGTCTCTGGAATAAGCCTTTTAGAACTTGCTGCCTTGGTGTTCAGTGTAAAATGGACAGTCTTGATTATGTCCTGATGTTGACAGCTGTGGGTTTTGATTTTTTTTACCATTACAAACTAGCAAAAGAAATTTGAAAGGATACTAGGGAGAAAGAGCTGTCTCAGAGAGACTGCTGTCCACAGGGTCCTTCATTCTGCCTTCTCCTGGCAGCTGATTTCATTTAGCCTAACAAGAAAAACCCAGTTATTTCCTCTCTGTGAGAGAGAATTTCCAGATCAAGCACAGAAATGATTGGTAAGGCCTTGCTGTTTTTCCCTTAGTTGCAGAAAACAAACAAGAAAGAGCCAAGTCTACAGGGAAGTTATTTCATTATCTGGAATCCATGAACTTTTACCAGCTGGAAATGAAGGAAGATGACTTTTCTTACCCTGAAGCTGAAGTGCTGTGCATTTGGAAGTAAAGGATGTAGCCACAAATAAAGTGCCAACTGTTAGTACATTGAAATTTGCTGCAGAGTCCAAACCTGCACAGCATTGTGTGCATCTGGTGTACTGGAGTCCTGCAAGCAAACAGGCACAGATAGATGCTCAGAAACTTTGGAAACTGTAAGTTTTCCCAATATTCTCAGGTAAATTCCAACTGATTCATATCTATCTTCTGAGAACTCTCTTTACATTTCTCGTTTCCAATATAAATATACCATCTATGTTAAGCAATGGATATAGGCAGAAAAATTCCACACACAAGGGAAGAAAAACCTTAACCCAAAACAAAACCAACCCCACAAACTTTTGTATATCTGCCACTATAGTAACAAGCAGGTTGTCTTTGAAAATTAGCACTTGACAACATAACAAATTCATATGTGAGCCATTCACTATTACATCCTCCATTATGAAGAGGTTTGTAACACATTTAGGAGCCCATAAAAACCAAGAGAGCCTGAGAAACCTTCAGCTCATGCTAGTCACCTGCCTCAGTCATTATTTTATAAAGACACAAATATCTCAGTAAGGCAAATTTCTCCATCTCTGATCAAACCTGCAGTTGGTGTCCCTGGTATTGCTGAGCAGATCTCAACACATTATTCTTACACTGACACATCCTTGTGTGTTTGAAAGGAGGGCACTTGGCAACACCTTTGTCCTACTTTGCTCTGCTTCATTTATTTTTCGATCTGAAATTCCTCTGGCCATGCTTATTAGTGCCAGTCAGTGTAGCCCCATTATTTCAAAGGAGCTGCCAGCTGCACTACAAACAAAGCCTTTCCTGAGAGAGAAACTTGCTTCTTCTAGTCAAGCTTGATTTTATTTCATTAATGTACTTGTTCATGTTCTGCCTAGATATCTATCTGCAAACTTAGTTCTCAGAAAGAGCTATTTTTATCCCTAAAACTTGGGCTCTCAATTCATACACTCACTCATCCAGACTTTGGCATCTCAATGGGTAAGGCAGAGATATGAGTTCACATAACTCATTTTTTATTGTATTTAGTTGAACATATCTAGTGAGACAGCTGCATAGGTTCCTGCCTTTATCATTATACATCTCCAGAAGGGTGAGGGATTTTTTGTTTTATTTGGCAAAGAAAAGAATGAAAAGAAACAATAATTTGTATCTGTCATAACATTTCAGAAGCTTGTTTTTTTCTGCAGCCCTCATCCTATAGCTACCAACTTCTATTCTAAATAGGAAACAAGGATTCCAAGGAGAGCACTAGACTGTTTATCAGGAAATAGGTCTAAATGAAGTCTCAACACAAATCAAAACTTGGGTTTTTTGGTTTCTTTTTTTTTTTCAGTAAGTATTTAATCTGGAACTCCGTGGCCTTTGGCAAGGACAAAAAAGTTAGGAGATATCTTCTGCCCTTTAGCCACTTGACATTAAGATGCAGACAAAATAAAAACCAAGGCCCAAGATGATGGGGGAAATTTTGCTTTAGAGATTGGTGAATAGGATTTAAGTTTAACTCAGTCCAAAATGTCAAGAAGCCTTATTTCTTATCATGGTGAAAAAAAAACCAAAACAAGAAAAACACTTTGAGTCAAATAGAACATTTTTTTTTTCATTTTGACCTATTGAGAAAAAGAATGTGATTGTGTAACCTGAGCTAATATTCCCCTCTTTGCTGGCTGATTCTTTCATCCAGCTACAGAATCACAGCTTGAGTTGACAAAGTGCGAGGGGAATTTTAACTGCTACTGAAGCAGAATATTATCTTAAAATGTACAGCATGTGATATTTCATCTAGCAAGGGTCTATTTTCATGTTGAAATAAGTGGAATAGTGCTTATTTTAATAATGAACAACGGCCATGCTCTGGCCCAAATAAGAACAAATAAATTAAGTGTCAGAGAGAAATGTCTGGCCTCTCAGGAAAATTGTAGATGTAAGATTGCATATGAAAGTCCACCTCTTCTGTTAAAAATCAGTTCTATGTAAGGTTCATCTTTACATTAAGATAAAACATAATGAAATCTCAGGGATGCCTATATCTCACAGGTTCTTACCCCTGTCTTGCATTCATGATTCTGTGACTAACATCATTTAGCTGGTTCAGTTACCTATCTAGCTAAAACGTCATGCAAAAGATAGAAAGACTGAGGAAGAAAACAAAGCAAAGCCAAAACCTATTCCTCCAAGCCTGGCTGTTAGCTACTTATCAGATAATTAGCATGTAAGGGTTAATCAGGGGAACAGAGATTCTGACTCCATATTGTTGGAGAAGAATTTTGTATCCCATTGTACCTTATTTTACTTTTTATTTTAAATCAATCAATTGGCCAGCTGATAAATGCTGTCCCTTTCTGACTGTAATGATTGCAAGGTAAAATACCATCCATATAAAAAACCTTGATACATTCCAAAGAATTACATCTCTCAGTGTAATGCAAGTCACACTGGAGCTCTCCTTCAAGCCTACTTCCAGCAGTGTATTGCTATTTGTTCTTGGGCTTCAGACATGCTTTATTCTAATAGTATTCTAATAGTATTTTTAACTAGCTGTAGTTAGAAGAGCAGTTTACAAATAAAACTATTTCACAAAAGAATGAATCTCAGTAATGAAATTCCATATTTATATAATACATTTTTAATTTAAAGAAATGGAATGGATTCTGTAACATTTAGAAACTAGACATATACAGGGGAATAGATACTGTAATCATTCATTAATTTTGAATAAATATTTGAATTACAATATTGACCTGGTTGGTATTTTAATTGCAATTGATTGATTTTATTTCTGCAGATCACAAGCTTGTTTCATTTAATTCTAAAAAGTCCCACATGGATGCACCAGTATATTTTAACTTGCATTTTCTTTATTGTTTCCTTCTTACATAGGAGGATGAAAAAGGAGAGAAAAAATGAAAAGTAGAATAAGGATGAAAAGGCTGCCTGATGATGAAAAATGCAGCAAAGTGAGAATAAAGCAAGAATAAGAAAAAAGAGTAGACAGAATGTGGAATGGTGAAACAACGTGGAAATAATAAAAATAGTGATAAGAATAATACCATACCTTGAAAGATAACAAAGAACAAAATCATCGGGGGAAAAAGATAGATGAGCCTAAGGAAAAAAAGCTCCTATTTCTTGACAGATTTTTTCCATTCAAACAGTCAGGTTTGTTCTGTAGCGATGCAAGTGTGTGAAAGATTTCTCACTATTCTTTCCCACCTCCCTCCAAAGCACAAGTGCACTTTAAGTGAGGAAAGAACTACTGAGTTGCGCATTATGTCACTGGCTTTGCAGGAGGATTTTAATGTTCAAGTCCTTCCTCTGTCCAGTTAGAGTGGGACAATATATGCAAATACTGTGCTAGGTTGTAGGACAAACCTCTATAAGAATGCTTTCTTTTTTTCCCCTTTGGAGCAGTAATTATTAAATAGATTTACCTGAAGCTCAAATTCCAAAAAGAATCTGGGAATATAATAAACCTCTTATAGAACTCCTGTGAGAGTTGTAGATGATAAGTTGTCCAGAGATAATTCTCATTACTGCCACCTTTCAGCCTTTCTTCCTGCTTGTTACTCCCCTTTATCCAAGAATCATTCCCTATTCATACCTATTGGCAAGCTGCTAATAGCAATGTGCTGTGATGAAACTATAAGTCTTGGATGAAAAAGCAAAATTACTAGGGAATGTTTTGACTAACCTCTTCTGAGGCCAGGCCCATCATGCCGGAAGGTCCCCTGAGGGCCACAGACACTGGAGACCGGGCTGCTCCCTGGGGACTCTTCTTGGGATCTTCACAAAGGTGGTTAGCAGTGACCAAAAATGTCAGGGTTTTTTGTTACCTTATTGCAAAGATCAATGAGAATTCCTTGTTGTGGAAACAACTTTATTTTCAAAAGGGAGTTTCATTTTTTATTGACAACTAATATTACTGCCTTGTGAAATATGGAGGCTTTTAGTTGTGATACTGATGAGATTTAAACATTGGGAAAAAGGCTCTGCCCCCACATTGTGAAATGTCTGCCTTTTTCTTCCAATTCTACCACTATTTCAGAGATTGTGGCAACTCTTACATAGAGAAGAATCCCTTGAGATTATGGATTCTGAAACAAGTAGATTCTGAAAACAAGTTCTCTCATGAAATGTGCAAACAGTTAATTCTGTGTTTGGAAAACAGAAGGACAAAAGGGACTAACTATCCTCTTGTCTTTCAGAAATAATAGGATACAAATATTTATACACACATACAGTCTCTGGAAAGCTCACCTGAATGCCACTGAAACATTAAGCATTACCAATTTTCTGCTTTCCTTATATCTGGAACAAATCTGTTTATTCCGTGCACAATTCCAGAGAGATCTTCACATGGTGATGCTTCCTGCATATCATATACCAGCCTAGTGTTTTGCTCACCTTGGCAGAACTCCTTACTTTGCTGTGTCTAATGCTACCATTTATTAGAAGTATGCAAATGAGTGCATAGCTAATGCTGAACATGAGCCAAGGTGCCTTTCTGAAACCCCAATTTGTGTATTGCTCTCTCACTGTAAATCAACTTCTCTGAAAGCTGACCAGGTCTGTGGAAAGGTGTCAGGCTTCTTTTAACACAATATTGTGCTTACATTGAATATGTATAGTTCCCTGGACTAGGAAAGGAAAGGACTGGGAGAAGAGATAGTCAACATAAGTTTCAATGCTTTCCCTAGTGACACCTAAATGTTCCTTAAAAAATATAAAAGAGTGTGAGTCTTGAAAATTTTAGGTCTATCAGAAAAATTGTTCTATTTCATAAAGTTATCATGAAATAATCCAAATGAATTCTCCTGTTTAAAGTCCCTAAGCTTTTCTGACAAGGATGGACTGAAAGAAACATTCATCAGGTTATGCTGTAAAATTTAACTAATTCCAATATAAATATGAAAAATGAACATTATTTCACTTTTGTTATATGACTCAGTTTTTTTAATGCTATGGAAGAATTTTTTTTCTCACAGAGCTAATTGATTAAATGTTAATTTATATTGTATTAATAAGTGTATTATACTTTTAGTATAGTTATGCATGTATGCATACACAGATCTGTTTAAAATTCCCTATTAGCAAATGCTTAAAGAAGAGAAGCAAGGGGAAAGGGAAGTGAGGGACACTGATATAATGAATTGCTTGTTTATATATTTTTTTAAATAATTTGTCTGCATGAAAAACCTGACCCACTTTGGGCTATTCTACATATAAACACTTCAGAAAAAAAGTGTAATGCCTGTAGTGGAGTATTAATGCCTGTTCCACTTTTATTTGCAACATAATTTTGTTTGATTTTATAACTAGACTAAAAATACTAGAATTTGCAAATTCACAATAAATTGAATATGAAATAGCATTATTTAAGACCATTCAGTATACTAATAACACTATCAGTGTAATAAAACAAATATGACACAGTTAAAGAGGATTATTTTCTGTTCATCATGTTGCAAAATAGGCAAAGATTAATTCCTGGTCAACTTAATGATTTTCTTTTCCCCTGTGGTCTATTAGTATTGCAGGATTTCTGAGACAGAGGAAAAATTATGCATGTTAGTTCCACAGCACATCTCAGAGGAAAAGTTTTCTCATTACTTTGCTGAAATGATTTCTTGCCTATCAACCCATTCTTTGCTAGAGTATATAGTGTGCCACCACCTCAATTTAGCTTTAATTGTACTCATGGGAGAGTACACATTAGCGTCACCAAGTTTAATAAGAGACCTCTGATAGCCTCTGGCTGCCTTTCCTTCCACCAGTGCTTCCTCTGCTTTCACTCAGGCAGGATAAAATCAGTTTCATTGGGATTAGTATTTCAAACATAATGACAAATCAAAGTGGCATAACAGGAAGGTCCAAACATGCAAGTTGTTTTAGTGCATGGGCTAGTCACAGGCTAAGTAGAAAGTGATAATACTGTTGTTTTCTGAATTATCCCTTTCTTATACAGATCTCTACCCTGCAGGGCTAACTTCAGTTTGGGCAAGAAACAAATATGAAACCAAGTATTATCTTACAGTAAACTGTTTCGTTATAAACTCCAGTCCTGTTTATTTACTTTAATGAAGAGGAACTACATGGATGAAAAAGCATTAATCTTCCAGCACTCAAAAGTGCACTATCTTGGCATTATAATGAAAGCAGTAAACCTTAATTTAGAAACATGACTTCATTGACAAGAAAAAAACCAGAACAAACCAACCAAAAAATCCCAAACAAACAAAACAAGACAAAGCAAAAACAAAAACAAAAAACAAAACAAAAACAAAACCAACCAAAAAAATAAAAACAGGGAAAGAAAAAAATCCCCAATGCCCACACCACTACTTATAACAGTTACAATATTAGAGAATTACTCCCTAATATATTCTTAGCTCATCGACAGTGCAAAAAAGAAGGCTACAAAGACATACATTTACAATCTTTATTTTCTCCAGGAGCAGAAAAAAATAAACTTCTTCCTTAACTGCAAGAGGTATTTCTGAGCAGTGAGATCTCCCTTTCTGTCTTGCTTCTGAAGCTAGGCCTTAAACACCTGCAAAATTCTGTGATGAATGATCAGGCCT
The DNA here is from genome assembly GCF_027887145.1 of Ammospiza caudacuta. Taxonomy (NCBI): domain Eukaryota; kingdom Metazoa; phylum Chordata; class Aves; order Passeriformes; family Passerellidae; genus Ammospiza; species Ammospiza caudacuta. Next base: position 74,645,349 of record NC_080593.1, on the reverse strand, counting down.
CTTTTTAAAATAGTTCAAATTTCAGACTTCTTAGAGATGTGGAGTCAACATTTTTATTCTGTCAGAGATCTGAGCTCATCTGCCCATTCTTGATGATTTGGATTAAAGTCAATTTATAAAAAGCAAAGGCAGTGACCATGAATAAAGCTGTTCTTAATGAAGCTGGAGCACTTACTGAAACTACCCTGCCTTCTTTCAGAAACTATTTTTAAGCTAAAGCTCCCACCCTTGCATGTGATGTTTGCATCACAGTCAGTCTTGCGCCTGACTATTTACCTTGCTGATCCAGACCCTGTCCTGCAGACTGAGGACCTCATTTCTCTGGATTTGCCAGCTGATCACTGCACAGTAGTTAACCTTTGTTGCTGTTTGCAGATCTAATCTCAACCTGATGACTCAGTTTTCTGTCTTGACCTAGATTATATCTTGTTTCTACCGTCCCTTCTGTCTTCCTCAGGCAGGGCAGGACTGGGGCTCTTGCTGGTGCCACCACTGCTGGTGCTGCTGATGGCGCCAGGATGGACCCCTGGGTACCCTTTCCTTTGGGAACGGTTTGCTGTTATCAACATGGACTATACTCTATTTGAGATTACACACATTTCATGCTGACACCACCACCACCGCCCTCCAAAGCTACTTATGCATAAACACATAAAATACTTTGGACCAAGTTTGTTTCATTTTGTTTCAGAAAACCTCAATCAATAGAAACAATATTCTGATCGTATTTTTAGCCTTGCCTTAGCTCAATGCTGTGTTAATATTCTCTCTAGAATAGATTCTCTTTCATCCAAAGCTGATAAAAGTTCTACAGATCTAAATGTTTTTATTAAAGGTATTGGGAGACATAAGGTCTAGTATTACACACATTGAGTGAGTATCCTTTCAGGTGAAACATAGTAAAATTATAATAGTGGGAGAAGGCTTGAAGTCTTTAAAGGAAACACCGTTTTTCTTTCATATATATTTTTTTTGCAGTGTGCATTTGAACTGCCCATGCAATTACATAAATTTAAAATTGAGGAGATGAAATATCTTTTGAAATTCTTCTCTTACGTGGAAAAACAATTGAGAACTATTATTAAGCAATATTCTATACAAAATTGTGAGTCCTTTTGTAGTGTTCATTAAAAAATCTGGAACTAGGAATTAAATTGATCATAAAACTGAAACAAAATAGTCTAGATTTCACTACTTTCTAGACAGGATGGTATCTCCCAACATCAATATTAGCATTAGCTGGTGCAAATATTGAACAACTATCTACATTTAAAACAACATTTTCAATAATGCCTTGACAATAGTTAGGGAACAATGTAATATTTCCCTTTCAGATGTGTAACAATGAACTTCTCTCAGAAATATAGCTACTCTGTAGCTCAAGGTATCACTAACCTTTGAGATATCTGGACATTTCAACTGAATTTTAATTGCTTTCTCAACAGGCAATATTGAGATGTGGAGAACTATGAGATAGTCTTTAAGAAAGAAGATACCTACAGCATTGCTGAGAAAAACAAATATTCCATGAGTTATTATAAGTGGTAGTATATGACATTTTTGTGATACCTGTGAAGCAGTCATCTTGCTGCTTCATAGTCTTTACTAGCAAGAAAGTCCCCAATTTTCTGCCTATAAATTATGACAGAAGTATTTTCTGATCTTTTCCAAATAACATGCTTGCTTACTTCAGGCAGTCACGAGAAAGTGAAAACCTGTAAAAACTACAGTAAATGTCAATGCTTACTGTTACTTTGCTATCCCAATAAATCTCTTTTTCAACTCACACAAATCAAAAGGCTTTTTAGGGTGTGTGCTCATAATGGAATGTTTTCAGCACTGACACTGTCACAGTCACAATCTGCCTTGAATGTGTAACTTGACAGAACTGAAATTGCAGAAGAAATACCTAGGTCTAATATAGGTTGTGAACTATGAATCTTGGCAAATTCGGACAACAGTTCCCTGATGATTGGTTATATTTAGCTATCAATCAGTCTCTTGCAACATTTATTGATTAAAATGATCTTAGATAAAATGACTAAAAATATATACTATAAACTTTAGCATGAGGCTCTTCAGGCAGGTAGAATAATAGAGCGATTTTGTAATTATATATTGAAAAAAAATTATAGCAATTCAGTGCTAGTTTAAATCTTTTCTAGATGGAAATTTAGTGATTTTTATTTTTAAAGGTAATGCATAAATGTAGACTATATTTATCTGAGCTGAAGTATGCAGGGCTTGATCTGAAAAAAACCCAGAATGTCTGAGCTCTTTTCTGAAGGCCATGAACTTTACTCATGTAGTTCGTTTTAGCTGCCTAGGAGTGTCCTGGAGGAGTAGAGAGCCAGAGTACATCCCGCTCCTTGCATTCCAAGCGTGTTCATAAGTGAGAAGTACCAGTCTAGGAACTAAGCGCTCATCGCTTCTGACTTCTTAAAAAATGTTTTAAGTTCTCTGTTGTCAGCCTCACATTACTTTTGTCTTTGAAATCCAAAGAATCCCTTTTGTCTATGATGAACTACATCATAAGTTTTGGAACTCTCATTGTTTTCTCAACAACCCATGAGAAATCTCAGCAGTGTAAAAACAATTCAGAGGCTTGGCACTCCAGAACCCATCTGATAAGTGCATTCACAGACAGTTTCAAGGGTTGCAAGAAAGACCTGGCATCATACCAAGTCCCAAGGCCCAAGAGCATGCATTGAGTTATTTCAATTAACTTTACCAGTCTCCATGGCACTTTACTATGTCCATGACAAATACAAACAATTTATATAAAGACTATTAAATACCTCAAAATATTTTTTGTTCCTCACAGAACACTTTCTTAGTAGCATAGCAAGTGCACAAGCAAAGAACTGAAATCATATAATGTTTTAAGTGGCAAAACTTCATTACATGGTTACAAGCCATGTGTTTTCAGTCACACCATTGTAGAAAGCAATTTTTTATCTTTCTGTTTCTTTTTTTTATCAAAGAACAGTATTTCTTCAGGTAAAATCTACACTTGAAGATTAATCAAACCTTATATTAGTAAAGACAACTCTGAACAGATTTGATCCAGTTGGTGTCTTCCCTTTACTTGTAAAACACGTGAATTGAATAAGAAGCACTGTCTTACACAAAGAATCAGCAAATCACCCTAATCCTGAGAAATTCAAAGTATTGCCAATTGTAACTTGGATCAGTGAAAATTAAATTATTTGACTTCTTTAAAAGGAATAGTATTTTTAGAAATATGTGCAGGGGCTAAGTTTAACTGGAAGACAACTACCAGAGTTCTTAGAATTTTAAGGGAAAAAAGAACACAAAAGATAAAAATTGAGAAGTGATTTTGGTTCTGATCAGGTTTTGTTCTTCAGTGAAGAAAACTCAAATATTTTTAGTAAACCAAAATATTATGCTTGCCTTGCAATGGAATACTTTGTTTGCTAACTTTGATAAAACTTTTTTTCATTTTGCATAAGTTTTTAAAGTAATTTGCTTAAAGGATATCAACTCTAAATATACCTATACTCCTGTATTTTAAAATGAAATTTACAAAAAGACAAAAATAAAAATATAAACTTTTTTTCTGAGACCTGAGGCTTGTTTTAAGTATGCATTTTTGTAGTCCTTCATAACTTTCTTTTTTCCTGTAGCTATGCAAAACACAGAGGACAGAGTGGGACAAGAACTTGTGTCTGAGGATCACTCGGTTTATGTAGTTAAAGAAGCATTCCAAGAAGTTTTGTCTGAATCAGTCAAACTGCTCCTTTCCTGCATAAGGTTGTTTAATTTCCTCATTATATACCAAGGTTCTATTTTTCTACTTTTCACCACTTCTCAGTCATGACACATCTCTATTCCTCAATGGATGCAGCTCCTGTGCATAAAAACTTCTGTCCATTCTCATTACAATTTTCTCTGTTCTTCCAGGAAATGCAATGGACCTGGTAGTTTGGGTGAATCCTGCACAATAGTGAATGGCCTGTGGCCCTGGAATGTTGTTACAGGTCCATCAATCACACCTACTTTTTTTTCCTAGAACTATTCTTGTTTTCCAGAGGAAAGTAATTACTAGTCTTGAAGAAACTGTGAACCAAAGAAATTGTCTCCATTCCAGAAGCAGTTGTATCACTTAAGCTGTATTAATAGCATCAAGAAACACAAATTGTACAATTCTAGTGTACAAATAGATAATTAGGGACTAAAGATAATATGGGTTTAAGGATCAGCCTCAGCATGCTTTATCTTTACATTTTAGTTTTAGCCATAGAATTCCATTTTCTTCCCCAATAACCTTCAAGGTGAATATATTAAAATACATAAATAAAATATCCCAAACAACACCATGAACAGGCCCTTTAGTGCTAAATAAATGTATTGTTATTGACCCTTTGAAAATGATTGAAGTTTTTAAAAGCCCACTGTAATGACAATCATGATCATCTCAATCGCTGAATTACGGTGATCAAGATCTGAATAGCAGAAGCTTCTGTTTTAAAATAATTTTTTTTTCTTCAAGATGTTCTATGCTTTTTATTTACCAATACTCATTCATGCATCATACTAACTAAAGTTGTAAGTGAAGAAAATGGTACAGTCACTTATAACAGATGTAAATCATAAAAAACCAGGGATTTAAGTAAAAATTGTATAATCTGTGATTTTAAAGCAGATGTGGGTTTTTTTCAATGACACATTTTGGGTTTTTTGGGGGCAAATGAATCCACCACTTCTCCTAAGAAAATATGCTGCTGTAAAACTTCTTCCAGACTCAGAAAAATGTGTCTCTCATTGAGCTAGTGCTCTGATTTCTGTAGATATTTCTCTTGGTTATCATGTTTTATAAAATGCTGTTCTGTAAAATTTTTTTTCCATTTTTCCCATACATCTATTGTCATGCTCTTTCTTGCCCTTAGGCATTGCTCAGCCAAGCAACACACAATTCCGTCGTCTTCCTTATTATGTAATCTGCTGAAATTGCATTTAAATTCGTATCTGTCAATACCTGTCTGGTAAAGAAAAAGATCAAAAAACAAGTAGTATATTCCATGTACGTTCATAGCAAAGACCCATAAATAGACTTATTACCATATTTTCATGAGCATGAAGACAAATATGAAAACTTCCAATTTCTTTTCATGTAGGTGAAACCTTCTTTAGAAAGTGTCTACTGCTACCTTGAACTGCATTATTTCTGAAGCCACCTAGAGTCATCCACTTCTAACCCTTACCTATGTGGGAAGTTTTCCCAGTTGGCTCTCATTGTTATTTCCTTGCTCATTCACAATATACCTTCACAATATTCCTCTACTCTTATCAGTATTTCTATCACTGGGCAAAATACTAGCTAAAAATATTGCTTATTTGCTCTTCTGGGTCATTCCTGAAAATGTCAAATAACAAAAAATCAACCGTCGTCACTGTAGTGTCCTCAAGAAGTCTGTTACATTGTAATGATTAGCATTTTGCTTGCTGTGCTTTATAAAAATCGTCACATTTCACTTGCACATATTTATTTTCAATCTTCCTTCTGTAATGTAGGTCAGCACCTGTTCTTTTCAATACCTTGACTTAAACCTGGGGTTTATTTCCACAATTCACTAAATAATTCCAATCACCTACATTTCAAAAATTAGCATTTCTCAGGTTGGGATCTGAATCCCTCATTTCAGACTTGAGATCAAAATGTGAGAGAGCACTGGTAGGTTTTCAACTTGCTGTATAGATTTTCATATTCCCATTTCACAATAAATTATTTCAAGATGAGTATTTAGATGAAAATTGAACAGCGGTAGATGGACTTCAACTTTCAGAGGAAATCTACTGAAATAAGCAAGAAGATAAAAACCAAATCTAAACTACATTGCATTGCCTGACTGACATGGAAATAAAAGGTTAACACTTTCTTTTTCTCTTGGTATCTTAAAAACAATTCTAACTGGCTATTTCAGGTATATATTTGCTTCAACTGCCACATAGCAATCATCAGTGACTGCTGCGGGGCAAAGAATGTTTTCAGAATTAGATCTACAAAATACTCATTGCTTATAAGCAAAATGGTTCAACTACAGATATTGACAATCAAAGAAACCTATTGTGTGTAAATAGGATTTAGTGTCTATGGGCTGGTTTTATAGACCCTGTCTGTAGCAAGGTTTCTTACCTTGTGTAACCTCTGGGGTACTCACAGAAGGAAGAGATGCCAGTTTTTGCTTTCCCATTATGGCATTCATTGCACAGCAATACTGTTACAGAGCTACAAAAATAAAACAAATGAAAATTGCCTCCAGCATTCTGAAGATGAGTTTCATAATAAAGCACTTTCAAAATTTTTAGAAGTATTTATTCTCTTGAAAATTTTGCATGCTTTATTTCTTTGATGATATTAAAAAATATACTATAAGGTTTGAAAGTGATTGTCCCATAAGATTCATGTGTTTGTTTTGCACAGATTGCAGCACACCAGAGAATATTTAGAGGAATTTTTTAATGATTTTTGTCAGCCCTGATATAGCCAAAACTGCCTGAAGTTACTGCCATAAAACAAAAAGAAGTTGAGCTGTCTGTCACAAACAGATAACAGGTATGATGAAACTAGAGATATCTATGGGGAAGTCATAGAGCTTCTGTACAGAAATGCAAAGGGAGAAAAGTAGCTCTTGTTACACAGGTTTCCCCATGCCATTGTGCAAAAAGAAAGATCATGTGTACTGTGATTTTTCAATTACAGAAAAGTTATGAAAAGATGGGAAAGAACAAGGATGTAGGTGACAAGAAAAGTTTAAGCATTAATAATGTCCCTGCTCCCTGTGCACAGTATTGTGATTGTTCAGTACCCTGTGAAATCATGAGTCTTCAAAACACAAGTATCACATTCTCTTGCACTTCTGTCTCATCTAAAATGCCTGGGCATAGCTGGCTTTACGACTAAAGCAAACTACATTATGGGGTGTTTGGTTGCTTGTTTGTGGATTTTTTTGTGTGTTAGTGTTTTTTTGATTATTTTTGTTTGGTAGGTTTGATTTGGTTTTGTTGGTTTGGGGTGGATTTTTCTGGTTGTTTTTTTTTCTTTTTTCTGTGTTAGTTTTTGGGCATTTTTTGCAGGGATATTGCATTTATTTTTAAAATAATTTCCTGTTGTTCTAACAGGAAAGTGAAAATGCTCTTTAGAATATTAGAACCCCATTAAAAATTGGACTAAGCTTATTTTTCATTCTAGTAGTCATTGCCTTGGCTTTTTGCCTGATCACAGACCACATTGCTCTTCCTTTTCTTGCATTGGCCTCTTTTCACCTTCTGAAATGACAAAAAAGCCACCTGGCAACACCGACCAGTTCTCCAATCAGACAAGGCAACTGGACACGTCAGTTAAGATTCTGGCAGATATCAGACCTAAAGAGGAAGGCAGACTCATAGATTTATTAAAAATACGGATATTGATCTAGTACCAATATCCAACTGTGACGGACTAAGACTCTCTAACAGTTTAAAGTTAGAAAGTGTATGTTTATTGCAATGCTGGGCAGCGTCTGGGATAACTCCCAAATACTCATGAAGTAAATGAAGTCTTCCTCGTTCTGACCTTTCTACCTGTTCAATGCAAATATGACAAATGAACCCTTGGTAGAAGTCCTACTCCCCATCTTCAACTGGTTTCAGAACAGAGGAGACCTAAAATTGTCTTATGTTCCTAAAAGATATTTATAAGTTTCTATATTCTTCATTATAAACCCACCTAACCAAACATTGTGTTGACAAGTAATCAATTATTAACTCCTAACTCTTAACTTCATCAAGGCCTATCCATTTATTTTAATTAACTTCAATAAAGTTTATCTCTAACTAAAGTCTTTGCTCCTCTAAAATCTCTAAATTCCTTAAAGTTTATGTCTCATCATGTGGTTCCAAGGCTGGAGGAGATGGCAGAAATAGCATTTTCACCTTCTTCAGGGAAGAACTGTTAAACCCTCTGAGCCACAAGCCATAGATTTCAGTCATCCTATAGAATGAACAGCCAGCAGGCTCCCTTTCCTTAAACAACTTCAGCAGCTACATTTGCAATCTTGCTCTACCACTGCACCTTCTTTAATCACATAGAAATTGACCAAAAGCATGTTTGTCAGGGATTGCTTTTATCCTTTGTCCTGTGTGATCTCTATTCAGCTGTGGAGAGTTTAGTTCAAGCATGGCTTAAAGAAAAAGGCCATGAAGCCATGCAATTGAGAGAAAAGTAAAAGGTAGTTGCAAAGCAGTTCCAAAAGCAGTTCCCAGCCTGATTTCTATAAACAATTAGACTCTCTCAGGCATCACTTTATAAACATTAAGGTTCTCAGGCAGTCTTCCCATAACAAGTGTAACACCCTCTCTGGGAAAAGATGGCACCCTGGGAACAGATGTGGAAGTTTTGGGAACCTTTCATATCACTGTGGGAACACTGGTTTTGTTTTGTGTAAACAATTATAGGAATTGTAAAAAAAAGGAGTGGTTAGAGTTTTCTCTGTTAGCCTATCATAAACCTGGATTTTGGAATATGCATGAAGTTCATTAACACTGTTATTTAAAGTGACTGATCGATCAATAAATTGGAGTTCGATGCATTAAAGGATGGTTGTCTCCCACTCACTTCAACATTCAGCCACCTCTATTTAGATGGCAAAATGTCTTCATGAATTGTTTTTGCTGAGGTAACACCTGAGATTTCACAATCCAGGGCTTCAGCTGTTGTATGTTCTGATTACAGAAAAAAAAATTTAAAAGAAGAAATAAAAATTAATAATCTAGAATGTATATGAAATCTTTCTAGTAGAGCTGTTATCTAAAGTATAAATTTGCCAAAGTCATTACCAAAGTAAAGGGTTACATTCTGTTAAGGTTTCCCACATCAAAATAAAATTCTATCTGGTTGTGAATAAACCTTTATTTTTTAGTATGCTTGTCTCAGTCCCTGAGGTGAACTGCTTTGGTGCCAGCACAGTTCAGAGCAGAACACTCTAGCAGAATGCACTGGGGGTTTTCCTGAAGCAGGAAAACCTCAGGGGTGTAGAAAGAAGCCAGCAGCCTGCAGCTCCCATCGTGGCAGCGGACAAGTTATGGGCAGGACCAGGAGCAATGATGGGGCACCATGCTCCCCAAACACAAAAGATTCCCCTAGGGGATGGATCAGTGTTGGCCAGGGCAGGATGTTGCTGACAGGGCAGAGGGGTGTGCAGGAAGGGTGCTGACCAGGGGTAACCACCTGGCAGATGCCATGGCCTCTCTAAGCTTGGCACCCACCACAACTGATGCAGTTTTGCAGACATCTCAATGCCAGCTGCAGGGTGAGCCCTGCTCTTACACCAGAACCACTGGGCATCCCTGTGGGAGGTGTGCCCAAGTACAGGAGCTCCTCTGGTTAGAGACAGAGCTCCAGGAGGAGGTGAGTAAGTTCAGGAGTACCAGAGAGTCCAAAAGAGTGACAGACTACTGGAATCACACCCTACCTTCCCTGGGACAAACCTATCAGGTTGACATGATGTGGAGGATTCCCAATTTTCTCTCTATATGGCAGAACATGGTGCCTTAATGGAGGAGAGGAAGGGGAACATGTTCCTTCTTGGCTCAGCAGTTACAACTCCATGACTGTCCTGGACTTCCAGGCATCCTTGTATAACAGGTACAATGCTCTGGAAGTGGAACCAAACAATTACAAGAATGATGGTTCATCTGGCCTGGAAGTGTCACTGGGGTTAAGTCAGCCTTATAGCCCACATCAAAACCACTTTCATACATTAAAAAGATGGGTCATTGTCAGAGGAGACTCTTCTGAGGGGCACAGGAGGCCCAATGTGCCAATTAGACCCACTTCTAAGGGAAGACTGCTGCCTCTCTGGGGCCTGGGCTAAATGAGTGATGAGAAAAGTTCTTCACCTGGTATGACCTTCAGATGATCCATTATTGCTTTTTCAGGGAGTTGCAATAAGAAGTCCAAGAACAATCAAGAAAAATGTCGGCGCCTTGGAATAAGCCATTAAGGGGTCAGGAGTACAAGTAGTATTCTCCTCAAACATTGCAGCTGCAGGAAATGATAAGGGAAGAAACAGGCAGACACAGCTAAATCTATACCTGGTTCCATCACTGGTGTTGTTAGCAAAAGTTAGAGGTTTTTGATCATGGGCCAGTGTACACAACACTATTTCTTTGTGCAACAGATAGGATGCACCTTTCTCAGAGGAGAGAAAGTATCTTCACACACAAGTTAGAAGGGATCAAAAAAGGAGCTTCTGTAATACATCATATAGTTTTGAATGGGGAAAGGGATAAGACCACACTCACAGGCTCACTCAACTGTAGTTAAGTCATGGGGCATAACAACAATGTTTGGGGGATGATGTTCTATCCTGCTGCAGTGTTCTGCTGAATGCACTGGAGCACATTTGAAATATCTCTACATTAATGCACACAGCGTGATGGATAAACAAGAAGAGCTTGAAGGTTTGGCCCTGTCACAGAGCTGTGACATTATAGGTATAAGCACATCCTTTTGGGACAAGTGCTGTGCTTAGGGTGTTATGGTGGATGGATTCAGGCCCTTCAAGAGGGATAGACAGGATGGGAAATGCTGAAGGGTGGTGTTGTGTGTGAGAGGTTGTATGCTGCTTGCAGCTGGTGATGACACAGTTGAGAGCATCTGTGTAAGGAGGAGGAAGGAAAAAGCAAATAAAGTAAATGTTGTGTAGGAGTCAGCTAACAACCACTCAGCCAGGATTATGACACTGACGAATTATTTTACAAGGAGCTAAGGGATACCTCTATATCACCTGCCCTTATCCTTAGGGCTAATTTTAACTTCCAGGACAATATAGAATATTCCCTGAGACTCTCAAACAGGGAACACAAACAGGTGCAGGGAATCTCTGAAGCATGTTGAAGATAAATTATTGCTACAGGTACTAAGGGAGTCAGCTTGGAAATATGCCCTCCTAGATTTGTTATTTGTGAGGGAGAGACACACAGGCAAAGGGGTCTGTCTTGGTCACAGTGACAGTGACAGCTGAGTTTCAAATCATTAGCAACAGAGGAAAGACTGTCCCTATGTTTTTTCCCTTCCAGTTCCAGAAGACAAATTCACTGCTGCTGTATGTCTAAAAGATGTACTGGAAGCCAAGCACCATATGCAGCAAAAACACTTACTATCCTTTCCAATCACCAACTACAGCCAGTAATGACCTGCATGTATTCCTTCCTTACAGTGATTTGTATAAATCAGAGTGAAAAAATTAAAGACTGAAAAAAAAAACCAAAAGAAAAAGAAAAAAGCTCTCTATTTACATAGAAGAGCTTCATTCACATGTTTATGTGTCATCTCACTTGGAAAGAGCAGGTACAAAAAGCTCCCTGTTCTCATCTCTAACTGTTAGGTTTGCCAAAAACCACCAAGCAGAAGAGAGCATCGGGTCTGATAAAGCACTTCTAATATTCAAAGAGTTGAGGGTAGATAATGTGGGAGTAAGAGCATTGGTGCCACCTCAGGAATTAATAATCTACATAGAAAACTGGAATTTAAAGGCATTTTATCCAAGAAAAAGAATGGATATAAAAGCTAACATCCCTCTTATGAAGGAATCTCTCCTGCACAGAATGAGGGCATTCCTGAGACTGACCATGTTGGAGAAGAAGCTTGTAATCTAGATAGAAAAGGGAAGAGGAATGAGTTGAAACTGATGACAGTGTATTACATTAAACATCTTTTTCTTTCAAGTCCACTACTTTCATCTTTATAAGCCCTTTGTAAATTTTTTTACTACTTTGGAATGGGTAATTTTTTCCAGAACCAGAATGGTTAGTGGATGTGTTTCCATACATCCAGAAAGGCAAATTTACAACTCATAATGCAGAAGACAGAGACAACTTTTTTTTTTTTTCATGTGGACACCATTGCCCACTAAAACTATGTGCTTTATTGGAATACAGTTGGGAGAGCACATGGATAGGACAGTTTAGAATAGCATGGAGAAAATTTCTTAAAATTTTCACCATCTCAATTCTCCAGCAGTTTTTAATTTCAAATTGTATATATTATGGTTCCTTCACACAGTAAAAGTTGCATGCAAGTCTTTCTTCATGTTCATCCCATAGATACATTTTGCATGCCCTCTAAAGCATCATGAACAATTTTTTCTTCTCTCTGGCCTAATTAATTTTTTTTCATTCTCTTCTGCCTAGTTACATAGTCTCAGAAGGGCTGAACCAGCTGTAAGGTAAGTGTCTTTCCTGGGAAATAACACAACGTGTTTGAAGTTCCTTGTGCAAGCATGAAATTAAACCTGGATCTCCTACTGCCTGGCCAGGTCTATGACCAATACACTGTTAAAAAAAAAAAAAAAAAAAGGAAAATTTCCCTTGTTGTATTTGAATTTGAAGGAAGACAAGCCAAGTTGTGTTCTTTGGACTAAATTAAAATAGCAGATAACTCCTAGGCCACGTATCCTACACAGAAGATACATCCCCATGGTGTCTAGTGAGGCATGAGAGATGACATTGTGTTAAATCCTCAGAACTTCTATATTAACCAGTTAAAGACAGCTGAAAAATGAATACTTAGGGAATGTGCAGATACCAGATGGCTGTCACTTCTCATGAAATTCATGCTAAGACATCCATCTCTATCTTAACACAATTCAGGTTTCCATCCTGGATAGTGGTACCAGACTAAGACTCAGATGTTCTGTAGCCCAAGGATCATTCACTTCTACAAGCTTTCAAGAAAGGGAAAGGAAAGGGAAAGGAAAATCCCACACCACACCAGTACTCCACTACACAGAAGTGCCATCATTTCAAATGCATTCAAAAATTATAGAAATGCTTGAAAATGTTCAGGGAAGAGACACATACCTGCACATGAGACATAGATATTATTTATTTAGTGTAAAAAAGGGTCTTTTATCAAAGGACTTATTTACGCTGCAGATGAGCAAATTTGCAGATGAACTCCCACAAAAATATTTTCATTTTTCTACTACTGCTTTCAGGGGAGCACTTCAGTGTATGATCTTTGTAAAAACTGAGCATATCGTGATAGAATATAAATTTCATGCCATATTTTAACTCAGATGCACCCTGAATTTGTAATTTATTCACAGCTAGTTTAATGAAACTAAGTATAATTAGGATGATTCTGTAACTACAAGTTTGCTATTACGGACAGTGGCATTTATCTATGCTTCTGTGAACAGCTTTATATATATAAGAATTATTAATCTTAGTAGTAGATATATCCATTATTAGTAAGATACTGAGGTACTGCACAATAAATCTGACAAAATGAGCTGTCGACACATAAGAAAAAGATGTCATTAGCCGCAAACATAACACTTAATGGAAGACAGTGTAATGATAGAAATATAGTCAAATGCTGCATAATTAAGTAATAGAAACACTAATCTTAGCAGATGGCTGCTTTAAGTGGAAGACAAAATATACTGAGGAGAGGAAGAGAAACAGAAAAGAGGGAGAAGTTTGCTAGGCATAGAAATGAAGACAAGTTAGCTTTGAAATGTTTTCCATTACCATAATACTGAAATTCCAGGCAAATGATGTTCTATAACTGCATAAAAAACCTCGCTAAATTAAATGTTTACTTTTGTTTCTGTATTAGCTCTTTTCATATGTATTAGCTCCTTCTAGATGAGAATCTTTAAATACCATGTCAATGTCTTAAGTAACTAATGTTTGGGAAAGTATCACTGACCTCTAACATCTAGAATAAGAGTTATGTTGTTACATGCTAGTAACTGTACATTTTTAAGCAGTAAATTTTTTTCAAATTAGCATATATCGCCTTTGCATCTCCTGTGGAAAGCTATAAATTCTCTTCATTTTGTAAGATTTTTTTAATATGCTAATAATATCATTGTATAATTAAATTGAAATACATTTCTCCACAAATATTTTTGTCAATGATCATATCTTCCTTATAGCCTTGATTACCAGTGGATAGTTAAAGTCCTAGTTTCTCATTTGGGTTATTAAAAACATGAATACTTATGTTTTGTTTATCTGCTCAGCATTCTACAGTATCTTACTTCTAATTTCAAACAGAAAGCATCTGATAAATCTCCTGGTTTCTTGCAGCAATGTCCACTGCTGCCTAAATGTGCTCTAAGTCTGAACAAAAAACTCGACTTTATTAAATTCTCTATAGTTATTAATGGAAAGCATCTTAATGTTAAGAAACTCATTTAGGCTATTTTAAAACAAACAAATTTGTAAGGGAGTTCTAAGTTCTCAGAAAGTGTTCTGATAACCTATTTTATACCAGAAACTTCAATTGTATGTCAGGATGCAGGAAAAACCATTTCATTTGGTAAGATTATGTTTGTACTGTGGGCATATTTTTCCCTTTCACAGGGAAAAAAATCTATCTCTGGATTCCCTATGAGCTATTTACCCCATATCTATGACTTAGGGAAGATCAGTAAAGTATATTAGAATATACTTTACCCAATAATGGTGCTATTTTTAATATATGCTTGTTGGATACATAGGAACTACAGAATATAAACTACAGAGAAACTTCTTTCCTATGATTGATAAATAAAACTGAGAAGAAGAGAATTTTGGTAGAAATTAGTTTTTATCTGAATATTCTTTGGCTCAACAGAAGTTCCAAAAAAAAGGGCATGCATTTTTGATGGAGCATGGCAGAACATAGATAAACACAAAATACATATGAGTTGGCCAGAATAATTCATATTGCTTTCTTAAATTTCTGAGGAATTTAAGAGCTTTTATATCCTAGAAACATTTTAATTTCTTTCACTATGTCAAAGCCTCACCTACCAGTGGAAGTCCACTAGAAGTATGTTGGATTACACAGACTTGCTTTTACTCCAACAGTCTGGTTGTTACGCAGAACTTTCAGTCTCTCAGTAAATAGATGACACAACATTGAGTAGAGTTTTTACCCCCAATTTACATTTAATCAGTTTTGTTCGTTTTTTTTTTTTTTTTCCCCAAAGTATCGCTCTGCTCCCACAAAGTAAATATTGACTTTGAAAGCTTGTGTCAAATGAATTTGGGGAGCTCTAAAAGGCAAAAAATTGGCAAGGCAAAGATGTTGAAAAGAAGCACAGACTGACTGATATGTAGCTGAAATTTATTTGGAAGAGTTCCCTCCCTGACTTCTTGAGGTGGTTTGACTTTGGCTGGACACCAGTGCCCACCAATGCCTCTCTTTTACTCCCCTCCTCCTCTGGAAATGGGAGAGAAAATATAATGAAATATTCATGGATCAAGACAAGGACAGGGAAAGATAACTCACTGATTACTGCCGCAGGACAAACAGACTCAACTTGAAGAAAATATGTTAATTAACTACCAATCAAAAGAGTAGGAAAATAAGAAATAAAACTAAATGTTAGAATACTCTTTTCTTCTTGGGCTTAACTTTGATCCTGATTTAGTATTTCATCTTCCCCAGTGGGAAGGGGGCTGAGGAATGGAGCTTACACTCAATTCATCACATTTTTCTGCCACTTTTTGCTCCTTCAGCAAGAGAATCTCTCCTCAGCCCCTACGTGGGGTCCTTCCCATGGGCTGCAGTTCTTCATGAAATGTTCCATCATGGTTCCCTTCCACAGGGTCCCTCTCCAGTGCGAGATCCGCATGGAGTCCTTCAGGAACAGCCTGCTTCAGTGTGGTTCCCCATGGGGTCTCAAGTCCTGCCAAGAAAACCTGCTCCTGCATGGGCTTCTTTTGCCCCAGGGCCCCTGGTCCTGCCAGAAGCCTACTCCAGCATGGGCTTCCTACAGATTCACAGCCTCCTTCAGGTATCCTCCTGCTCTGGCATGGTCCTCTGTGGGCTGCAGGTGGATCTCTGCTCCACCAGGGACCTCCATGGGCTGGAGGGGCACAACTGCCTCAGCATGATCTGCACCACAGGTTGCAGAAGCATCTCAGCTCCAGCACATGAAACACCTCTTCCCCTTCCTTATTCAGTGATCTTGGTGTCTGCAAGGTTGTTTCCCTCACATATTCTCACTCCTCTTTTCTCTGGCTACAATTTTCTCCTGAGATGTAACACTTTTTTCTTTTGCTTCTTAAATGCCTTATCCCAGAGACTATCACCATCCCTGACAGGCTCAGCCTTGGCCAGCAATGGGTCTGTCTTGGAGCCCATTGGTATTGTCTCCATTGGACATAGGAGAAGCTTCTGGCAACTTCTCAGAGAATCCACCTCTGTAGCTACCCTGCTACTGAAATCTTGCCAAGCAAACTCAATATATTTCTTTGCCATGTTGGGTTTTTTGTGGCTTTTTTTTTTTTTTAATGGTGTCATGGCAGCCTCATGTTTGCTATGTCACTACCAGAACATGCATTTTGGAATGCATTATTTAGTTCATAACAGATTTACTATTAGTAACATTTTACTAAACATTACTAATTATTCAGTAACCTCATTGACCTCATGTAGGGGAAAAAAAAAAGCAGACGTTGTCAATCAAAAAAAAAAAAAAAGGAAGTTAATGAACAAATGTCCTATACTTGTATGGAAAAAAAGTCAAGTACAAAAATAGTCTCTATAGAACACGACTATTGTCAGACTGTGCATTTATTAAACTGACTCTTGGAAAAAAAATTACGTAGTATAAGTAAAACTAGCGAAGTTATTTCCAAGTTTCTAACAGAGAGTACCTTGCTTATATCTCTTGCTACAACTTTGGAGGATGGCATGATCACAGAAACATAAGGCAAACCTAGGCAAATGTCATTTGAAGCTGAGTAAAATTAAGGGAAAGAATCCCAAAAATTACAGTCGTATTTCAATATGGCCCAGAAATTCTGAGAAGAAGGTCAAAAAGGAGTTTTCTTGAGAGCTCTCTGCATGCTCCAAAGACATTGGAAAGTACCATTTTTAGTTGTAAAATTGCATCTTAGAGTCTGGCCTTTGCATCTCTGCTAATATTTACATATCTCTTTGACCACTTCACATTCATTACCCACAGCTGCTGTATTGTCACTTCCACATGGAACATTTCCATTTGAGCACTGGGAAGTGTGCTTACTGTGTCAGTGTCAAGTAAAGCACAAAAATGAGAGAAAAAACTTACCCTTTCCTCTCCCCAGTCTAAGCGTTCCTTATTTTCACAACAGGGAATGCTTTCAAAATCATTCTCAGGAGGTGACTGTCATTGTGGGTGGGCAGGATGGCTCACATATCTGCCACAGCTGTCCCCAGCACTACAGTTCCCTCTGTCCCCTTTCTCCAGCAAACCTTACATGGACAACAAGCCCCCTCTGGCCTGCAACTCCCTGAGGAGCTCCTGCTCCTCCCTGAAAATGCACGCTCCCTTCTCTGCCTGGATAAGAGTCTGTGGCGCCTAGCACGGTATCTCCAGCACTGGTGCCAGGGTTTCCTGGAATCAGTTTCCACTAATTAGGGAGGTTCCCATGTGTATGTGTCCATGCCTTAAGAGGCTGACCTAGAACAGACACTAGACAGAGCTAAGAGAATAAAGTAGGTATTTATTAAAAGGCCTTAAAGGATACACCTTGGGCAGTATGAGAGCCTGTCCAGGGCTAAACCCAAGATGGACCCAAAATAGATAACCAGTCACGAGGTCTCAGACTTTTATAAGTTTTTGGTCCATTTGAATATGGGAGTTAATTGTCCAGTTATAGTTTCAAATTATGAAGTCCCATCCTCTGTTTGCTCTCTTCAGTTCCCCATTGTTGATACCTTTTGGCCTGAACCTTGTAACAGTTCTCTTTGGTCTCAAGCTGGAAAAGGATTGTTTTGCCACCTACGCTGTGAAGAGAACCTATTAACACTCAATATGAAGCTCAAAGATACGTCCCTAGGCAGTACAGAATCTGAAAAACATGAAAGATAAAACTTTAGGCATCAATGTCTGGCCTACAGCCTGGCACATTTTAAGTCCCACCTATGACATTCATCACTTACAAATTCAGCTTCTCACTAATGCAAAATCAGTGCCTGAAGCACCGCAATAAAAATATGTGTTTCAGCCTAGAGATAAAAGGTAAATAAATGCATCTGTTAAACACAAGTAAATGCAGTTTCAATTAGGGGATACAGCTAAAAAATAGATGAAGTTATCTTGTGAATTCAACCTATGCAAGGCTGAAAGAAAAATGGTATTAAATCTCTGTAACTAAAATGTGCGGGAAATCTTACATGGTGAATGTAAAATGCCTTTATGTATTTTAAACATGAATAAAATAATTTCTGTCATGGACAGTAAAATAAACATAAGATAATGAGATGATGACAGTACATGAATTGACTATCCATAAAGTAAAAATTAGTGATGGCTAAGAAGAAAGCAATAATGACTTGTTACATTCACATAAATCTACCCTTAGCTCTCATTTGGAAGCAGCCAACTAGAACTGGATATTAAACTTGTGTCAGACAGTTGAGGACAATCTATTTGAGTTATTTAGTTGCAATCTGCTATAAGTGAATGCTGTGCTTACATAAATGACATTTAAACTATTTCTGGTTTTGTAGAAGATATTAAGGGAAGGAAAAATAATCACATTTTCTTAGTGTCTTGATTGTTTGGACTAGTAAATATTGCCTAGGTCTTGCTGGGAAGAAGTTTTCCTCAGAAGAAAAGAATACCCAATGTACACCAGATTTTCCAGTAAAGTGCTTCTGGCTGTAGTTGAAAGGGAAGGACAACTTTCCTTGAAAACTCTCAGGTTTTCTCTGAGACTTACGGCTTCACTATCAAAAGAAAATCCATACTTTCTCTGGATGCCAGTAAGCACATTTATAACCATATCACCCAATTGTACTTTAGCAATATTATAGGAAGGTAAGGGAAAGGAGTGAAGGCAAGCAATTCTTCCAGGTAAATTCCCTAATTAGGTGAACTCGAGTTCTACTAAAATGTCCCAAACCTAATATTTCAATATCAACCTCAAAACCTTACCCACCTAGTGCAGATTTTATGTGTTCATTCTGCCCCTCTATCTTTCCATCATTAAAAAGAACTATTAGCTCAGAACACTTGACAGAAAACATTTTGAAGCATCCAGCCAAATTAAGTTCAAGGAAAAAATAAACTACCAAAGGCATACATCAGAAATAAAAGATGCACTGCATTGCTGTATTCTAGACAATGAATTTGTATTAACTGAGTTCAAGATGAGGACATTCTGGTCTCTGTTCTTACAAAATAAAATGCCCATGAAAGTAAATTTCTGTCTTTTGTGCCAAAGTCTGTAACTCTAATCACAGTGAATTTTCCAAGAGAGAAAAAGGAGGTAATGTATCTTTTCTTACACTAGGTTCTCCTGTGTAAGAAACCAGATTATTTTAAAATATAGATTGAAAGCTGGTTGGCCTCATTGCTTTGTGTTGACTTCCAGAATGCACTGAACATTTTCCCAATGCTGGGCATTTAATAAGGTATAAGCATACTGAGTGGATTTTAATAGCAGGTAAATTAATGAAATGAATGAATGAATGAAATAAATGAAATTTTAAGAGCTCAAGCTAATGAAACATTAAAAAGAGTCATATTTTAAATGTCATGGCTTTCTAAAACTGTAGCTTTTGATCCGCAGCAAGCACCTTGATTCCCAAACAGTTTTTTGTGCACAGCACGGACGTAGGGACAGGGTCTTATTTCTGTATTTGTCTTCCCCACACTATCCAAATCTGGTTTCAATTGGAAATTAATTAAAATAAGTTTCTTCAAGTCAAGGTTGTTTTGGCCATGATGATAACTGGGAAGAGAACTCTCCATCTCTATTTCAACTGACAAGCTTTATTCTTTATTTCCTCCTCATGTCCTGTTGAGAAAAAAGAGTGAGAGCAGCTGGGCAGACATCTGGAAACTGGATAAGTTTTGACCAATTAAGTGTTCAATTAAACAAGACCCTTAAAACTTACAGTCTTCAAATGGATATTCATGTAAACTCACTTCTCATCAAAAGTACTAATCTGATTTGAAATCCTTACATGATCTTCACATTTCAAATTTGTCAGTGAAAAGCCTTGGAATCCACAAAATTCATCAAAAGAGTAAAAGTTTACATGGGAAGGTAATGGTTGAGGAAATACATGTGGAGTTGAGAAAATTCAAGATACCACTAAAGAACAAAATTGATTTGTATGTGCACCATTTACAATATTTTCTTTGAAATTTTATTTTATTTCTTTCTATTGAATTTTGGAAAAAAAAAAAAAAGTTGGAGTAGGTCAGGCAAGCCTGCATAAACAACTATAAAAATCTCTACTGCAAAAAATGAGAGTGAATAACTTTGGTAGCTCTTGACATAAAAAAGTAAGCTAGGCTGTTCTATTCTGAACCAGCAGTACAAAGATGACCTTTTTGACACCCTTATGACAACATCAGACTCTTTATTTTATGTCTTTCCAGTAAACGCATTTTGTCATGACCATTAACTCCTTGAATACACTGAGATATAAATTAATTTCTTTAACTTTTTATTTTTTAGCTCGATTTTCTTGAAAATCATGACTGTGTATTAAACACATATGTCTAACAAGAAAACTTCTCACTTTTCTTCCAGCAATGGTGTGTTACCTGAAATTCTCTAGAACTGAAGATTGTAAGAATAAGATTCCTCTGTTTAAAATAATCAGTAACATAAGTATCCCTAAAATCACCTATGTCTCTCCATTGAAATTAACATTAACATTTATATTGGACTCCAAATACAATGCTAAGGTGTAGTGATCTATGTTGTTTCCATGTTTTTTTTTTCTTGTCCTTTTTTTACATCATTTTCTTGGACTTTTTTCTCCTTCTATTTATTTTTTCCTAAACCTCTGCCTTTCTTAAATCCCATCCTTTTAAGTAATTTTTGCTCTAGCTGTTGGACATAAACAAGTTTATCCTACAGCTCACCCCTCTATTTTTTTGGGCTATAATACAAGGACTGGCAGAATTTTAATATTCTTGGTATTGGGCAGAGACATTTTTCTCACAACATCAGAAACAGGATTTGATCTTTTCTCATGTCAGATTTACTTCACAGTAGTACTATAGTAAAGAGGAGGAAGAGACTTTAATTGGTGGAAGCAAAAATCAGACTTCATTCATTTAAGTAATCTTTTTTGGGTTTTTTTCCCATTATTGCAGTAGAAAAATTCTACACAAGAAAATTTTTCTTTGCACAAAAAATGAATTCTAGGTACTATGTCACAGTAAGAATAATAAATTAAATTATCCAGCGCACAACAAAGCTGGTATAGCATCCTTGCTAATCTCTCAAGTTAAGAGGAGATATTTTTTTCTCCCCTCACACTGAAACATGAAATATGTG
Organism: Ammospiza caudacuta; assembly: GCF_027887145.1. NCBI lineage: Eukaryota > Metazoa > Chordata > Aves > Passeriformes > Passerellidae > Ammospiza > Ammospiza caudacuta. Next base: position 74,624,052 of record NC_080593.1, on the reverse strand, counting down.
ACCTTTAAAAGCAGTGACAGATGCTTTAAAAGGGGAAAATAGTGGGTGTAATGTTTAAAGTATGTTTTGCTGATAGAATTGCTTTTTATATTGTGCAATCTGTCACAATCACGTTAAGATGGTTGAAAGAAATCAGTGCAACATTTCTACTGGAAAATGCTGTTTTGTCAGCATTTGTCACCACGTACAAAGGAAAACAAAGGGAAAAAATTCAAAATATTTTAACTGGAATGGGTATTTTTTTTCATTCTCGGATCATTCTAATAATTAATTAATTTTAATGTTGAATGTAAAAATATATTTTGACATTGCTGAAAATAAGTATTTAATTTTTTTCCCTAACAAATTATTTTTAACTTTAGATCTGTATTAAATTAAACACACTTTAGGTTAGATATTTTTGTTTCTTTCATTCACCAGTTAAACATAAGAAAAAATCCAGCAAGGGGTTTTTTGTTACACATGCCTGCTCTCACTTTGTAGTGGTCTGTCTAGAGCAATTTTCAAGAGGGATAGATACATTTCCTATCCTGTGCCTATAAGCTCTCAGCTTGGACAGCATCTCACAGAAGCCAGGTAACTGAAGAGGGGACAGAGACGTTTTAGAGTTCTCCACAAAGACTAAATAACTGGTTTTGTTTAGAACAGAAACAACTGGCACATAATGTGAATCTTTCCATTCTGCACAGTGATTGCAAATGACAATAACAGGTATTTGCAACGAAGGAGATTTAGTTTGTCTATTAACAGCATTCCAAGATGGGGAAGCGTAAGAAGATGTCACCTATAAACAAGTCACCCAAGGTTTACAACCTGATAAGTCAAAAATCCATTTAAATATGCCTGCTGTTGCTTCAGTGTGGGATGGTGAATTAGGTCTTTAAAACTTCCAAAATCCTGTGTGTCTTACTGTACAAAAATTATTTTTGAATATGAGGAATCTTCTATTTTAATCTTTCTGCTCTCTGGGGTACTTGAAGCCTGGCAGTGTTACCATCACGCCTATTGCTCGGTAGTGGAAACAACAGCAACAGAAGTCAAACATATTTGCTGATTAGGCCAATATCTGAAGGAACTCTGTGCAAGTATCCACTTCAATGAATCATTTCATTACTTCTTTTACAGAGAGAGGTTTTTAATTTAATTTCTAGTCTGTAATTTAAAATTCATCTTACTAAGGTGTTAGTTGCTTTAATCTGAACTAGAAGTTATGCTCTTTTACAATTCTTTATGAATTCTTCACTCTCCCTTTCAAGAAACAAGTTGATAAGATCTGTGAGCCTGTGTTAGTGCTTCTGAAGTTCAGTTGAAGTGAGTGTGCTGCTAGATCAAATCACTACATTTTTATGATCTCACTTTCACCTGATTTCATGAAAGGAGGAAAGCATGCAGTTTTCTGTCTTAGCTGGATGTGAAACTGGTTGTTATTCTTTCACTTGTTTAGGCAGTTTGAAATGTATAATCTACTGATAGATGGACATGCACTAGTACATGCGTTTGTTTCACCTATTTTAAAGTTTTGCTGTCTTTCCCTGTAGAAAGGAATTTTAATCCCCCATTCCCATCAGTCTCTCTAGTTTCACAGGGGATATTCCAAGAGCTAAAAAGTCTATTTCAACTTTTATGAACTACTATATTACTTTTTAAAAAATGTGAGTCAATTTCCATTTACAGTATGACCTTAAAATATTCTTAGAATCTTTCATGTGTGTTAGAGAAATGTCTCTTTCTTAATGGTTTCTGAAGAAGTAATGCATCTTTTCCTGAAATTGTTTAATTGTTTCAATAAATCATAGAACCATAGCACGGCTTGGGTTAGAAGGGACCTTTAATATTGTCTGGTTCCAACACTCCCACCATGAGCAAGGACACCTTCCACTAGATCAGGTTGCTCAGGACCCCATCCAACCTGGCCCAATTTAAATATATACATTTATAAATAGTAATTTAATTCAAATAAATATACAGACATGATTCTGAAGAGACAAGTTGACTTGCAGGTTTAACATCTATAGCAATCTGATATAGTGAGTACTTCTGAAATAATTTCTAAAGGAAAGCTTAAATGGCAGGTTAAACCATACTTTAAAAATCAATAATTGCCTTAAAACCACTTAAATTCATAAAAGGATCTACAGTTAACGATTCGCATCACCATGACATGAAAACTACATTTATTCCTGAGTTTTTTGTATAAGTGGTCAGTTGATCCTGGATGACAAATAAGCCCCCACACAACTGCTCTCTCAAACCTTCTCAGCAGGCTGGGGGAGAGAATGGGAAGAGCAAAAGCAGTAAAAGCTCATTGTAAGGATGAAAACAATTTAAGGTTTCAAGGAGAAACAGAGATAAGCAAGTGGTGCTGTAGCAGTGACTCACCAACCAAAGAGGTGAGCTCATCCACAAACAAAGGCTTTTTTGGAAAAAACACCTCAGTTTCATAGAGCTTATCTTTTTGGTTACTTTGGTCACCATCCTGCTTGTATCCTGGCCCAAAGCCTTGCCTGCCCCCAGCCTGCTGGAGGGGTGATGCCGAATTTTGCCCCAAAAGGCGAGAATAACTGCCTAAGAGACTCAGCTTAAGTCTAATAAGCAGGAGGTATTTTATTGCGACGCGTCAGGGAAATCACAAAATGGATTTCTGAGTTTCCCGTAACAAAGGCAGGCCTTTTATACAATTTTTGGATATAAGATTACATCAGATCATATACATAATCATATCTTTGCATGAATATTCATAAGAGGCGTGGCGTAGGCTGAGCGTGGGCGGGGACACCCCTTTTGAGGATCATCTTGGTGGTCGTTCCAGTTGCCTTCATCATGGGCTGGGGTCTCCTGATGAGTCTTCCTCCTTAAACTTTTGAACTTCTTTCCTAATTTGGCCAATTCCCGGTGTACTTGGCTTGGTCTCTATGGCTTGGCAAAGTTCTTAGGGTCAGTTTGACATTGTTGGCTCTGATCATGCTTAGCCCATCACTTCTCCTATCCCTATCTCTTTCCTGTCATTGTGTTCCTTGTTTTAGCTGATTAATTGCTCTATGTGTTTCCTAATACTATGCCTTTTTCAAATGCCTCACATTCTATGTTTTAACTCATTATTTCTTGAGGGCTATCTGTTTTGGGGCTTCAGTGGGATACACAGGCAACCTTGATGCTGTGCAAGCACCGTTCAGCAGTACCTAAACCACCAAGTGTGTTATCAACACTCTTTAGATCACATGTCTAAAGCCCAACCCCATGTGGATTGCAATGAAGCAAATAACTCCATCCCAGCCACACTCAATAGAGAATCAATGATCTACATTACATGGAAACACTGACAATTTATGCTGTTAAAGCTATCTCCTAACTCCACAAAACCTTACGCAAGATTTTTAAAGTTGCCATTTGGCAGCATAACACAGTTTGTATCCTGCCCAAACAGTCTACTTCACACTGCTCTTAATTTTCTTGTTTTTTTAGGGATACTACTGTTATGAAAAAAAATCTGTACCACCTGGGTTAACATAAAGTAAGAGTAATATTTGAAGAAAACCTAATTTAAAAATAAATAGTCAAGTAGAACCAGAACTAATTAGTTCTGGTTGAAATTTAGGCAGAAAAATGTACCAAGTAAGTGAGAAAGTTATGCATTTTGCTAACGTTATAATAGATTGGAAAAGACAGAGGAGTAACCTATGATTTCCATTAACAATATACCCTTATTTTAAAAATAGAAACAAAATTAAATGTTCCAGAACATGAATTTTAGAAAAAAATATAACTTTGTGCGAGTCTTGATGTTATTAGAATGCAATTATTTGTCAATCACATAGCAATTTCTGATCCATCTTTAGAAATATACATACTATAACGATGTTTAGCACATTATGCATCCCTCAGTGACTTTTATCTGCCCTTACTTACATACACTTTTATTTTTTTTTTCAATTTTTAGGATTTTTTAGCTATCCACATCCCCTTTGCTAGTATAAGAATGGGCAAACAAAAGTTTTAATGTTCCAAAGCACCTGGTATCATAATTTTTCTTTTAAGGAAAACAGATAATTGGAACTACTTTTGAAGACCCCAAGTTAGAGGAACACAACATATATCTTCAATAAAATATTTTCCCAAAGTAAATTTCTCTCTTACTTTAAAAAGATATAGAATATTTGTAGAAGGAACTTTGATAAAAAACATTTACAGGATGTTAAACTGATGTAGACATCTATACGAGCAAGTATAGAAGGCCTTCCTTTGTGAAACTGTTTTTGTCCTTTGGTAAGTGGTCCCTAGCATCATTACTTTTTGATCATGCCTCAAGTGAAATGTTACACTCTGAAAACAAATGCCTTATAAATTGGCTTGGGAGATATGATTATACCTGTGCCAACTGCTGTCTTGTTCTTGAAAATGACAGTGTGTGACTTTTCTATTTTTATACAAAAATAGTCTTTTAATTTATGACCTGCCACTTGCAATGTATTTGTAACAAACAACAAAATACTTCAATGGGTTTGACAAAGCACAAGGCATGTTAGCTAGTGCTAGTTTTACACATTTTAAAGTACAGAGTTTATAAGAAGTAAAAGCAAAAAATGAGGGGAATTATAAAAGCTGCATTATCAAGTGTATGTACATCAGAGTAATAAATGTGGGTTTCATTCAAAGCAGTTATTTTTCTTGACATATTGCTGTTCCATTAGAAAAAAAATGAAGAAAAGTTTTGGAAATTCTTCAGTTAACTTGTTCATCTTTCTTGTTAAAAGATGCAATACAAAACGCAGATACATGGTTGTTTCTCTCCCAGCATGAAAACAGCTGTTCTAAGTCAGTGAGGGCACAGATATAATAGTTAACAACCATTGCACATTGATCAGATTTATCCCCAAGTCCCAGCTATCGAGCTGCATGATCTCAGGGAAGTGAATGAAATTCTTGTGGTTTAGATGTAGGGTGTTTAATTATGTTCTAATTTAATTCCATTAATTCAATTAAAATGAAACACAAAATAGGTCTGTGTTTTTCAGCAAGAAGTCGTAACAGCATGAAACAGGAGATAAAGTAATTTTGTGCATCACAGCAATTTCACATACATTCTGACCAGCACTGTGGATATTTTGGGTACATTTGCAGAAGTAGTCACGTCACTAAGTGTACCTGAGCTGTTAAGGCCCAGAGCTGTCAGAGTCACCTGGAATCTCTCTGACAGACCCTCTGACCATTGCTGCAGAGTCTGCATTGAACATTGGACCTGGGCCTCTGATCTCAGCTTGAGCTGTGCTGTACAGCTGCATCTGGGCCTGTGTCCTGGAGGCGCCTCAGACCTACGTTACAGTCAGCCTGATCTCCAGCTTTGTCTTCTAGATGAAAGAAATCTCCTTCTTTGTCTTCTTGACCCTACATTGCATGTCTGTCAGTCCTGTCCTCTCCTGATTCATATTTTCTCATTCATCTTATTAGATTAACCTCATACCTGAGGCATGAGTTCACACTTTCTGGGTATACTAACTGAGGGTTGATGGATCCCATCTCCATCTCGGTCCTTCTTGGGTCCTGTGGGACTGTGCCTGTTGGTGAAGGTACTGTCTGATTGGGAAGTGGGATCACCCTTGGCTTCTGGCTTGTCCTTCCTCATGGAGAGGCTACTGCTGCTCCTAACATAGAACTCTGACAATAGCTGGGAGGCCTAAGGTGAAACAAAGCATCTGGAGCACCTGGCAGTGGTAGCCAGATTCCCTACTCCTAGACACTGGTGCATTGTCTTGTGAGGTGGGCAGTCACTGGCCATGAGCACCTTCATCTATGAAATGGGGTCCCCTGTACCTGGGACAATCAAAACAACACACACTGCAGAACAGGAAAACATAAAAATCACATGCTTGCCTGGTGCAGCAGCAAATCCCAGTCAGCGGTGTGCTGGAGCTGTGGAATGGCAGGAGCACCATCTCTTCATGGTCAGAGTTGCTCTCCTTGTTTGCTTCTTCCATGGATTGAGTTTTGTATGCCTGCTTTGAGCCCAAGTTACAGTTCATGTGTAACAAATGACCTGAATCTGTAGGGAGGGTTGGATGTTAGTAAAACTGCTTCATCTGCAGAGGGTCTTTGATACAAATTGTGTAAAATGATCCAATCTGCAGAATCTAGTTTAAAATAAATTTTTTATTATAATATGCTTTTTTGTGTTAGTGTAGTACCAAGCAATCTCTAAGCAATCTGTTTGTCTCTATAGAGCTGGGTGACAGCAGTGTGTTCGTGGGTGAATGTCCCAAAAGACAGAGGCCACATTCCAGAACATAAATGTTGGAACTGATAATGCATGATAAAGGACTAATTTCAGTGCTCTGGTCTTTCAGGTTTTTAAACTAAAGCTGAGAGCTTGACTTGGTTTCAGAGTGGCAGCAATTGTCAAAACTACTTCTATTACTAGACAAAAAAATAAAATCATATGCTACAGACTATTTTTCAGCCTCCATCAAGTCCTAATTTGAAGAATTTGACTTGAAGTGTCCTTCTAAAACTCTTAGATATTAAAACAGATTAATATTATTCTTATGATTATGATTTCTCAAGAATTCTGGGCAGCTTTTTCCCCATAGAATCACATTTTAATGTGTCAATCAAGTGATAAACTAAGTACCCTATAAATCACTGAGCTGTCATTTTGTCACATTTTCTGTGGAATGCCTTGACTGTTTTTATCGTGAAGAACTTTTCTTTCAAAGTTAGAATAAGGCAAAATACTTTATGTGTAGGTTAATTGCTACACTTGAAGTAAAAAATTTGGATTTTTTTTTCTTAAAGTCATCACTAGTTACTTGTGTTATACTTTTTTGCAGAATTCAGAGCTTCTAATACTGCTCAGAAAAGGATTGCTTTCTCATACTGAGGAATAGTTCATACTGAGGAATAGTGAGCACTCTTGTGAAGAAGAAACCATCTCAACATTGTCAGTTGACAATCTCAAGCAACAGACAGTATTGGCTCAGAGGAGATAAGGGAGATAACAAAGACATGATATTCACAGAAAATTCTGTCCCTATCTTTTAAATACAAATGTAGGTTTTGGGATTGTCTATCTTCAGCTTTCTGATAGACCCTGCTATTAGCAATTGACTTGTATAAACAAATCTTTTTACATTCTGAAAATTTACTTTCCATAGGACACCTGTCCAAGTAAACTGTCAAAACTTTACACTATAATCAACATATATAAGCTGGTTTATATCTCTTGATTTTGTAATAAGTCAATGAGGTCTCTGAAGTGACTGATTCTGTGCTAACAACAATACAGCTTGCTTAAGGCATGATCCACTAAGTTTAATGGGATATAAGGGGAGGTTAAGTGCACATCAGAACAGAGGTGCTTCATCGTCAAGAGGAGTTTCTTGTAGATTTCTATCTGTAGGTTTCTTAGCTGTAGCTCCACATTTCAGTTCTGCACGAGCCAGAGAGCTTTCTGAACCTGAGCTAGAAAGAAATTCAACTTTCACAGCACTTTCATGTCTGAATACTATACATCTAAGTTTGAAGCTAACCAAGATCAAACAAAGGGAATATGGAGAAGAGGGCCTGCCTGCACATACTGAATGTTGGTTACTTAAAGTAGGTTTGATCCTATTCAATTTGCACTAGTATCTGCAGAATTTGATCCATCCAGCCCCTTAGCTTGCATGCTGACGACCTTCTTAAAGATATAATTCTTTCTTTACTATTTGAGTCTCTTCCAAAGCCTACAGTACCTCAGCCTTCATAAGTGTCTCACCTCACTCACCTCATCCACTCACTGCATGTTACCCGTCCTGCTGATTTGATTCCCCTTCTTAAAGGTCTTGTTTTGTATTACTGCCAGCAAGCTATAGAACTTGAGTGACAAAAGGAATTTTTGACATATTGACCTTTTTGCCTCTTCTGTTCCCTATGTTGCTGCTGTGCTCCAAGCTGCATTCTCTGCTTGCTTCAGAAATGCTTTTACTCTTCCTCTTGATTCTATAAATATCACAAATTACAGACTGCTTGTGCTCTTGTCACTCATTTTTATGGAATTTCTCCTGTCTGCTACTGTTTTACTAAATGATCCTGGTATCAGTGCCCATTTCTGAATTTCTTTTGCATGCTTGTTTGTTGTCAAAAAATGAGTGCAGACTTACTACCATAGTATTCTTTTCTTACACTTCACCTCAGTCTGCCATTATGTTTTGGGAAACACCCAACCTTCTCCTTCAAGTGAGGTAAACTGCTGGTCTATTTTATTCAACTGGTTTTCTTTACTTCTACTTTGGAGTCTGCAATGCTCTCTTCCCAGAATCTCTTTTTATGTCCCTTTGTTCCACTGTACCTGAAGTTTCTTGATTATCCATTTATGGCTCATTCTGTACCTGAATGTACTGGATTGAGCTATGCACTGGAAATCCAGAGAAACAAGGTATTATGTTGTAAGTCTTTCAGAAATTTCCTTTGAAAAACTCAAATATCCTGATTTATTAAAGTATTCCTTTCCTTGCTGAGGCTGAAATGATAGATTTTCTACCATCACTTCTATATATTTCCATGTTCACACTACTTGAGTATTTAATTCAAGGTTTTAAGAGATTTCCATAATAAAACTGCTCAAGTACCACTAAAAAGTATCATTAGTGACACTTGTGAGAATTAACACCCATAGCTACCACTAACCAGAAGGTGGTAACAATTTCTCAGTGTCCAGCAACAAAAGAAGATGCATCTCTGGAAGAAAGTTTTTGCCTCAACAAGATGCCTGCCTTTTTGAAAATCCCTACAGTTTAAATAGATTCAGAGCATGTTTGGAATGTCATAAAATACAAGGTATTTCAAATGAACTATGGAAAGGCCCAACACTTACCTACTGAACTTTTTTAGAGACCTTTCTCTTATTAGGAAACTTTTATTTTCCCTAACCATGTCAGTGACAATTACTGAGAAGTACCTGTCAGAAGTAATTGCACGGCTTCTGGCCTTAGTAGGTGAGAGCAGCTTTTTCATGCCATGACCTTATTGCTTATCAGAATTTCTTGTTGACAGCAGCAGATTCTTCACGTTAAAGGCTACTCAGTGGTCAGCCTCTGATTGTTTCTTACTTTGCCAGGCGGGCCGGCTTAGGCCTGGCCACTTTGAGCTTATCAGATATTACCTTTCAGTTGGTCTTTAAGAGTGGTTTTCATCTTTACCATGTCAAGGTTTTGATTAGTAACTGGGTTCAATTTTGCAGTCTGATATAGACATTTCAGTGATGAGATTTTTAGAAAAAATCTTCTAAATTTTGAGTGTTACATAATGTACTAAATAATCAGTTTATATTACATAACATTACGTGTTTTTACTTCTCAGTGTCCCTGTCTCACTTTAAGACAATTTTGTTTTATTTTTATAGCCATGTTTCAAATTCATGCTTGCATGTCAGATTTTTTGTTTGGTGGGAATCTGGGTGCAGTTTAGCTATAGACAGTATTTTCTTTGCATAAAGATGCAACCATCTAAACGACACCTCCACTGATCTGGACTGGATAGAATAGAATAGAATTGAATCTGCTATTAAATATCATGTCTGTAGAAGTTTAATTTGTTAGCTGTGGACTTTACTTGTGCAAAACCTTTCTGAAATGATCACTCTTCATTTTTGATTATGCTTTTGACATAGAAAATTTCACACTCAGAGCAGAAGGTTCTTGTTCCAATTTTTACCTCTCATCATTCAGTCAGAAAATAAATATGCACATTTCAATTACACTGATAACACCTTATAGACTGTGACCTACTGTATCCATTTAAATGAAAAAGACAGAAGATACTTCTTTTTTATTTTTTTTCTAATTATAAAGAAAAGTTTCAAGTCTGCCTCATATTGCCATATGAGACTCAGAATTCTGAAGAACCTGCCTTCCTTCCCCAGTGTTTTCTTTGTTGGAGCAGGGTACCTGTTTTCTGACCAAGTTAATTACAAATATTTGTTAACTGCTCATTTTTTCATAAGACAGATGGATCATTTTTTTTTCTCAGATGGATCTCCTGAGGCACTTCCACTGAGACTTAAAAACAAGATTCCTCCTTCCTCTGAGGGATACTACTAGGCACTCATGTTAAAGAGAGAGGATGAGTGCTGAAGTTACTGTCCTCTGAAATGTTCAATATGAATGGAATTAGCATCTAGATAGCATTTGCACCTTACTGTCTATTTATAATGTGTTCATCAGCTTGTCAGCTGCAGGTTTATCAGTTCTAAGGCCAAAATTATTTTTGAAACCAAGTGGATCAATGCTACTGCTCACATCATTCATTCTATTAAAAAATATGCTGAGACAAATTGTAACAGGACAGATAAGGGTAAAGTTGCATAATAGAGAAAGTTACATTATGCAGTAAAGGATTGTATATAGGAAACATGCAGGGAGAGGACCTAAAAATATGGTAGGGCTTTTCCTTATCCCATTTTCTCAGTTACTAATGACCTTGCATGCTTTCCTTCTTTTTCTTGGATATCTAAATTTTGTTTGAATTTAATGTAAATTGCAGTAGATAGCTATGAGGGGAATTCATGCTGTTTCAGGGGTTTTTCAGTTTTGGTTTTGTTTGGTTTTTTTTTCCTCTCCTCAGACTCTGTTTCCTTCCCTTGCTTACAGTGTTGGTTTTTCTGCATTTGACTGCTTGACATATCCTTTGGCTGCTTTATAAGGAAACAGGAAGTGTTAGATCATGGCACTGACATTGCTTGTGAATGACAGATACTTGACTTCTTTGTGTTGTGTTATTTTAGTTTGTTCTGTCTGAATTATTATTTTAGCCCTTCTGCTTGAGCAAGGTGATTCACTGGAATACCATTTCTATTAATTGATACTGTGGCAATAGAGACACTCAGAAAAAGACAGTTCTGACACTTGCATTAGGAAAATTTTACCTGTCTTCTTGTTTTTTTTATATGCAGTATCAATTTTGTGGCTGCTAACAAGTATACTCTACAGTCTTATGTTTTTGAATGCTTTTTTTTGTGTCAGTTTTTGGAAAAGATAAAAGCAAGTAATTTCAGACTGTAAAAACAGAATCAGTAACATGGAGACAGCAGTCATACACAGATGTCTGTTTTTCAAGAACTAAGCACGAGATGCACTTCTGGAAGGAGAATGTTTAATGGACTGAAAGCCACACATAGAATACTGGTTTACTTTTGTAAATTTATTATCAAGCACTTGTCTATTTTCTTAAAATACATTAATTTTAAATCAGTAGGCAATGTTCATTTTTACTCTGTTACTTCATATCAGTTACCAGGCTATTCTCACATTCCTGTTTCTTCATAAGAGCACCAAATGCACTGCATAATTGGACCACTGCTTGTCTGAAATTTGGAAGGGCATGGGTTCCATACTCCTCTAAATGAAGATTTCACAAAACATGCAAACATCTTCTAAACTGAAAATCTGTAGTTTCGTGGTTTCTTTCCTTTCCTTTCCTTTCCTTTCCTTTCCTTTCCTTTCCTTTCCTTTCCTTTCCTTTCCTTTCCTTTCCTTTCCTTTCCTTTCCTTTCCTTTCCTTTCCTTTCCTTTCCTTTCCTTTCCTTTCCTTTCCTTTCCTTTCCTTTCCTTTCCTTTCCTTTCCTTTCCTTTCCTTTCCTTTCCTTTCCTTTCCTTTCCTTTCCTTTCCTTTCCTTTCCTTTCCTTTCCTTTCCTTTCCTTTCCTTTCCTTTCCTTTTCCTTTTCCTTTTCCTTTTCCTTTTTTTCCTTTTCCTTTTCCAACAGACAATTTTTTATAAAATATTTCATAAACAGATTTTGTCATTATTTATTTTGTAATTTCATAAGTACTTTTTCTGAATCTTGTGCTTAATTCAGTAAAAGTTAGTAGTTTCCCAATTTAAGGCATACTTTGCAAAACACCCTTAAAATCTTTAAGGCATTAATTCTCTCTAATCTCATCATTTCAGATGACTTGGTGGAGAATCCCATACCTTTAGGAGGATTCTATACCTGTTGAAAGCCATGATTTGTGCAGTGGAAAAATTTCTAGGCCTAACATTTATTTGAAAGAAAGCTAAGACACTTTCAATTTTCCTGAAGTTTAAGAGTTCAGCAGGGCAGAATTATTTTACTGAGAACAGAAACAGAAGAGATGTACTCTGTGACATTCAAGGGAGTTCTTTTCTCATTTTCGTTTCAAGACAGGAAACTATCAAGATTGGCAAGAAGACAGCTGACATGATGAGGAAAAGCTAGAGTAAATTAAAAGCTCCAGAGACCAGAAAACTAATGGTGGGACAACCATATAAAAAGTAAAGGCGTGTGATGGTCAAGGAATCAAAAAAACAATAACAAGGGTTCTGGAGGAAAGCACCAAGTAGAGTGTGCCTGTCATCACCCACTGATTTCAAAAGGAAAGCAGACAACTGGTGAGGATTCAGAGCATGGTGAGAGAGGAAGATTAGGCAAATTCAAAGCCCCACTGGAAAAAACCCTGGATTTTTAATTTTTTTAAATTTGTCAGTCCCAGGTTAATCTGAACACCTACCTACAATATGGGAAGCAGTAAAATGGGTAGTTTAGTGCAGGATGAGTTTTGCTGAACAAATAAGTAAAAGCACATAGGAAAAGAAGGACCTCAGCTAAAGTATTTTGAAGCTAAAATACTGTTGGAGGCTGAAAAAAAAGGGACTTTTCTAGCCTAAGCATGGGAAAGCTGATCCCTGCCAGCTATAAACAAGGAGCAAATAAAGTGAGTCTATGTCCTAAACCATGGAGACACATGCAAAAAAAAAATCCTTTCTCTTCCATACTTTTAAACCATGAATTTGAGGAATTTTAACTAAATGAAGGAAAAGCACATAAATCAAACTGCAGAAAATCAGTCAGACATCACAAAGATTTCTGAGAGACAGTGCTTGAGGAACACAGAAACTGAGAAAATCCTTGTGCATCCTCAAATGACGGACCCAAAGAAAGCTATGGAAGTAATCAAAGTATTTTAATTCTAGAAAGACTCCCCTGCTCAGAAAGATGTGTGTGTGAGCAGCAGTCCGTCTGAATTGTGCAACTGACAAAGCAGTACTCGATAGGATTCAATCTGCTGGACTCCATGCAGAATATGATACACAAAGATAATAGTGCTAAGAAGCAAGAAGATAAAAGATGAGTAATTTTAATGAGGGGCACCCAGGTGGGCAAAAACAAGTGCCAGGTTATTTTGTAGCTACAAATCAGTCCTAGCAGTGTGAGTTGAACATGTCTTTGTTCTCACTGGGATTGAATGCTGGAGATGTCACAGCTCCCTACTTCAGTCTGCAACTGGAGAGGCAGTCAGAAGGAATTGAGTGAGATGAATAAACTTCAAAATATTGCTGAATTTCAGGAATATGAAAGCAAACAAGTTTTGGAGAAGATGAAAAATTATCACTGTGCAGAGAAAATAGGCAAAAGAAGAAAGAGAATGACTGTGGGGATTGTGGCAGACTTTTTGCTGAAGGTTATATTTTATATGTTATATGGAGTGAGCAACCAGATAATCTTTTTTTTTCCCCTTTTTTTAGATACACGTTTTGGGGACTTTGCCTCTGTTACATCCCTACATAGCTCAGCAAGATGTTTCCTTGCAGACAGAAGATAGAAATTGAGTGGTATAACTGCATGCTGTATTTGCACACAGTTTACCTGGGTATCACATGCAATGTTTAATTAAAGGTGAGGGCTGGAAAATGGGAAGGAAAGCTGCCCCTTGGCTTGTCCAAGGGTGTCGACCTTGGATGGAGTGAAACTATCTGTGGGCAGTCTGTCCCTTGGATTCACTGGGGGTAGGGGTCACTTCTTGTAGAGCTCCAAGAGGAGCAGTAAGAAGCAAAGACTACCATCTTTTGGAAATAGCAGGACAGTGAATAAAAAGCCACAGGGGCCACTCTGATTTCTGCTGCAAGTCAGGAAATCCTGGAAAGCTGTTGTACTACCAGCAAGACTGGAGAAAAAGGCTGCTGTGCATCAATGGAAGGGAAGTCAAAAAATTTGTTTTCAATGCCTTTTGTTGTAATCTATGACATTCCAGAACTAAATTTCATTTATTTGATTGATCTGTTCTTGTTTGAAAGATGATAAACCTAACTGTAGGGATTTAATGCCACTTAGTAGCTTCTATTATAGAAAGCAAAGAGAGCAGTTTCTGTAAAATGCAGACCTGAATTTCATAATTCTTCTCACTCAGGCTCCAAATTTACTAACCTTTGTCCCACAGATGGGCTGGAGAACTGAGAACTTTTGTAGCTTCTGGGAAAAAAGATCCCTGTCCTGAGTCGTCAGGGTCCAATACTTATTGGCCAAGCTCTTTTAGATACTCCATGCATGGAGGCTGCAATGTTTAACGTAGAATTTATGTATTTGAAGATATTTCACATACAGGATTTCTGATTTAGCAGAGCAATGTAAAATATATTGATAACATAATCCAAATGGCAAATATAAGTATACACTTAGAAATATGGCAATTTTAATTTCCTGCTCAATCACAATGTGACTTCCCTATCAGCCTCTATAAAATGCTTACCATCACAATACTGGGCATCCACCCTTGTCAGGAAGAAATACATGGGTTGCAGATAGCTCAAGCCCATTGTCTACTTTGATATATCTTTGCTCGTTGTCTAGTTTTTGTCTTCTGTGTAGGGATGAATCATGTATTCACCCTATCCCTCTATAACTGCTCAACTAACTCAGGAAAATATTCACGCTCTTTAAATGAACTCAAGGAGCTACCAGTTGATGCACTGAATTGTTGGTAGGCGTTTACCTAAAGCAAAGGCCTCCCTCTGGTCCCCCTTGTGTTGAGATGAAGTCAGCTTGTTTGCAAAACCTGAGTTCAGTCACATCCTGCTTTATTCCTTGAACTTCATGGATATCAAGCCCTATCCCTTCCCCTCTGAGTTTAAAATCTTAATAGGGTTTTATTGTTCAGTCAAGTGAGGTGACACATGAAATGAAACTGAAATAAGATATATTTGTGAGCTGTAAAGTAACAAAATTGTTTGGGTCAGCAGAAATTCTTGAGAATTTTTGCAATGATTCATTTTAGTGCTGACCTTTTTCTGATTGCTTTTAATACACATTCTATGAAACTTAAAGTAAAAAGGTCACATAGAAATGTTTGTTTGCTTTAATATATGTCAGAACAAGTCACTGAGGTAATTGCCAGACATGTTCCATTGATGTTATATTTTAAGCAAGAAATGAAGTTGCTTCTAAAAATTTATTTTGTTTTTGTGCAATCAGAAATTTTTTTCTAGTTGTCCTGTCTTCTACACAGTTGGAAAAAAGCCCACCAGTCAGCAGCATGTAACATTAAAGTAGCTAGAGCAAAATGTGCTACTGTTTCACACAAGATCCTAGGCCGGTTACTTAATAAAAAAGAACCAACTGCTATTCTTCCTTTTCAATAAATAAATGGTAATGATAATTCTAATTTTAAATTAACATGCTACCAAAATATATATATATTTTTTTTTTAAGTCAACAACCTGATGCAATCAACAGACACAGAACACTTTATATCAAACTGGAGTTCTGGCATTTATCCTCAGCCTAATAAAGTAACTAAGGTCTTAAATCTTACACTTTTATGCATAAGTAAATCATATTTTCCACTGTTAAAGAGTTTGTATGATGGGGGAAAGTAGGTCTTCATTGAATATGAAATGTAGGCATATCTTGCTTGCTTCAATTTGTGAAATGGCACATAAATAACATTAATGCTGTCGCTGTGCCCATCTCATTTTCTGGGAACCAATCCCATGATGCATTCCCATAAAAGCATCCTTGTGGTGAAGCAGCTACAGACTGTAGAGAAAGTCATCAAATGACTCAAAAATAGCTCAGATCTCAATGTAATAGCACTGATCCACAAAACACCTATTCTCTGTTCAGTAAGAAAAAGGGAGTTGTAGGATATTTTACAGACAAGTAGTACCTTTCTGTGCTAGGAAGTAACTTCATCAAAATCAAATTTCCATCAACCTCATAAGCAATTAGAGAAAATGTCAAACTCCTGATAATATCTAGGGAGCTGGGTGCCATTAGAATGTATGATAAGTAGCAGACATGTGAGATGGCAGTTGAATTAATATACTGGAAACCTTTCCTTGATTAATCTATAGTGTATACGTCACATTAATCAAGGAATCTTTCTACTAAGTTCAGTTTTATAGGTGTGTTACTGTCAGAAGATTTTATTAATGGGTATGTCCATCCTAGACTATCACCCATGTTCTCAAGGCCAAAGGGAAAAGATATTAGATTTTTTTTTCTCCTTCATTTTAGGTTTTCTGACCTTCTGGCTATACTGGGAGGAACATCAAGGTAAACAAACTATTGAGAGTAATGGATGTGGTTTCACTGAGAGAATGGTTTAAAATTTACTTGTGGTGTCAGCTGGTTTTTAAGCAGCCTCTTTATTGCATTGAGCTGCTGTGTCATACATTAAATGACTAAATTACTTGCAAGATATGCAAAATTTTCCTTCAAATGCTTTTAATCAAAAACAGAAAAGAAATAATTTCTCTAGTAATTTTTATCATGTATTATCATAGAATGAGGAATGGTTTGAGCTGGAAGGGTCCTTACAGGTCATCTAATTGCAATTCCCATGCCATGGCAGCAGGAGAGAGGGGGTAGCCTTTTGCTAGACCAGCTTGCTCAGGGCCTCATCCAGTTTGGTTTAGAACACTCCAAGGGATGGGGCATCTTCAGCTGTTCTGGGCAACCTGTGACAGTGTCTCACAGCAAAGAACTTTTTCTAATATCTGGACTAAACCTACCCTCATTCAGTTTGAAGCCATTCTCCCTGTTACTACATGCTCTTGTAAACAGTCCCTTTGCATCTTTCTTGTAGCCTCCCTTCAGGTACTGGATGGCCACAATTAGGTCACCCCAAAGCCTTCTCTTTTCCAGGCTGAGCAGCCCAAATTTTCTCAGCCTTTCCTCAGGTCCTAATAAGAGAGGTATTCCATCTCTCTAACAATCTTGGTAGTCATCCTCTGGACTTGCTCCAACAGGTTGTCTTTCCTGTGTTGGGGACCTGGAACTGGATGTAATATTTTTATTGCTTTGCAAAATATCGCATTTCCAGCTATTTAGTATGTTCAATATGACTTTTTCACACTAAAAGGGATATGTATTCTTATGTATGCTCAGTTTGCACAAATACTTAACTGAGCAGTATTGTCAGTTTTAGTTTTCATTAGTGGACATGGTGTTAATCACAGAAATGTAGAAAAATCTGTGCATAAAATATATGTCTCCTTTTGCCTACTCTGCATGCAACAGTAATTTGCTGCTCAGTCTCTCAAAGATTGGTTTCAGTTTAGCTGCTCTAATGCTAAATTAGTTGTAAATCTCCACTGTCTAATGGTTATAGTTCTCATTATTATTTGAATGACAGATGTCAGTTAACAGCTAGTCATAATGCTCACCAGAGAACTGCATACAAAAAACTATTTTTTCAGATATGACAACTTGGCACAGTCCAAGAAGACAATCTGTAAAGCATGTGCTTTATTTCCCTGAAGGATTTACTTTTCAGTATGCTTGTCTCAAAATTATGATGGCTTATGACATTATGGTTTGAAGCCTTGGAAGTGGTTTCTAGTTTCTCAAAAGCAATCAGTAGGATTGTTTCATTAAAAAAAAAAAAAAAAAAAAAGATTATATCTCTGAGTAGTAATTTGTATTAAAACTTGAACCCCCAGAAAACCCCCAAAACAAACAAAAAAACACTCGGTAACTTTTGTTCTGCAGTGTTTCCTCTGCAGTGAAGAAACTAAAGGCAGAGATGCAGTGCAGATGTTTTGCTATATTTTAGCATTTTGAAAAATCTTTTTTTCTGTCAAATCTCATTTTGGAAAGAGCAAAATTCTTAAAAAGAAAAGCCTGTATCCCAGCACACATAAGATGATATTTAACTATCTTTATATTTTATACTCTTACTGGTGACGATTTAGAAGCAAGTTTGTTATGGGCAATAGCGCTGCAGGTTTTAAGGTGAATACTAGAGAAGCTTAAAGCAAAAGAGCCTTAAGCATGCCTGCAGGGAGATTCATTTTAGCACAGAGAGTGAGTACCTTCCACAGTAATATATTAAAGTTCACAGTGCTGTAATATCACATGGGACCAAGCCCGGAATGGTTTCACTGAAGGTAGCAAGCAAAGTTACAAGTGACATTTGAAACAGGTCCTCATGTTTTTCCCAAAATTTGGTTTGATGCATATATAAACATGCTTATTTTTAAACTTCTTATGGAAGCTCACCAGGCAAACAGGCTTTTTGCTGTTCATAAAAAGGTTACAGCCAGGCAGTGTAACCTCTCAAATATAATGGATGTTTCAGGTGAATACAAGCAAGATTTCCTGTGTGCCCTCCCCATGAAATGCTAATCTATTGAACCAGACAAAGACATAAGTTATTCACAAATGCTGCTGCCTAGAGGCAAGCAGGAGAAATGAAAGCAGGGGACCAGATCTTCAAAGGTTGCCTGCACTGATTGTCAGTTTTGCCCATTTCATACTTTGTTTCTGAGCACCACTTCAAAACAAGGCAGGTGAATATAATTCTGCCTTTCAGCTTAAAAAGTATTGAGACATTACAAAAGCTTGTTTCAAGTGGAACTGAAATTATAATTGCCATTAGACAATGAACTAATGTTTCATACTTCATGCATAGTACCTTTCAATAGAAATGTAACAAATCTGTAGTTTGTATCCTCTCCATTCTACCCTCTTAATAAGTAGTTCCGGGTACCATTGAAATGCTCTTACTTTGATCCCTTTCCTTGTGGATGAAAAGAACCTTAACCTCATATCACAGAGAATAAAGCTCCTGGATTTAAACATAGACATACAAGTTTCTTAGGACTTGGTCTTTAAGAAATGTGTCTTTGTCTTTTTATATTTACACTGACTGACTAATAGACAATGTTAAGGCATTCAAGACAGTTTTATAAGAACAAATTTATCAACAGTGAAATAGTATTTACCCAACTCATAGGGGTATATCTATCTCTTCAGCCACTGACTGCATTTTTCAACTCTTTGATCAGAGTGGTTCATTTGAAAATTGTAGCTCTTGATCCTGAATAGTAATAAAAAGACAATCCTCAAAACAAAGCCTTCTCTAAGGTGTGATAATCCATGTGGCTCACACCAATTATTTCAAGCTGTTAGTGCAGCCCATTTTCTTTACATTAAAAAAATAAATTAGACTAATCCTTGGGACGCCCCTTAGAGAAATGTTTAAGTAAGAACTAATTAAGATTCTTTTAACGTAAAAGTGAAATTCTTACAATGATATTTTACTCTTGAACATGCTTATTCCAGTAATCATTTGTGCAGCATCCCAGCTGTGTCCTCTTGGCCACTGTGAGGACAGGTGGTAGGTATGTATTTGAGTCAATACTGGTATAGAGTACAGGGATTATTCTCTCAGTCTCCTTCTAGCTGTTCCAGTTCTCAGAAAGGATGGTGTTTCTGTCCTGAAAACATAGGATTCACTATACAGACTGCCTGTAATAATTAAATTATTTAGAGGAGATCAAGACAGTGGTCCAGCAGCTCCTTTCTACATAGAGCCCTTATTCTCATTTCCAAGAGTTTAACAAATTTGTATATATCATCTCTCATGTTCCCTTCTTGGTTCTCATGCTCTTTAAAACATATAAATATTAAAAAGGGAGTGTTACAGCTCTTATCATCAATTTACCGAGTTCTCGCACTTCAGTCATTATGAATATGTCTGGTTTCTGCTTTGTTTTATTTATTGTTTCCTTTTATTTACTTATTTGTCTTTGGTTAACTTATTTATTGATCTTATATATTTCTCTAAAGACCCTTTAAGTATTCTTTAGTGTGTAGAAAGATCTTTTGTATCATTGGTTTTCATCAGTTCTTTGACAGACCACATATTTCTCCTTATTAGTTTTTCATTTTATAGCCATTGTATCTTGGTACAGGATCTTTGTATAGTAACATTCTAGAGCTGTACTTCTGTTGTACAGCTGAAGTAAAATTTGCTTATTGTACATTGCCCTTCACTACCTTATTATATAATTTTCTTGCTTTCAACTAGCTATAGTGCAAAGTCTAGAAGTTTTGGAGATTGTATGGCATAATTATGGTAAAAATATTCTATCATAATAATGGTTTTTAAACAGAAACATGGTTGTTCCTCATACTCAGGTATTCGATGCTACTCATGGAAATGATAATAAAGTACATTTATTCATTCATTTTGTTAATATATACCTTTGGAGAATAACATTAGGGATTGATACAGTTGAAGAATAGTCTATATGAGTTTAAAGGAGGAGGCTTACTTGACCAATATTGACTTATGCCTTGTCAGAAAACACACATGACATAAGGAGAAATCATCCCTTCCAAGGCAGACATTTGTAGTTTTCTCAGGCAAGCCTGATAGTTGCTAGCAAATGCCCAAAATTAATTGTTATAACCTGTCTGTTGAAGATGTCTATACCAAAACAATGCTGAGATTTTTTAGGCAGATTTCTTAAGACACAATATTATGTTCTTTGTTTAAATTGTTGTCATTTAACAGTGAACAGCAAGATGTATCTATAAGCAGATACATTGATTGACTGCATTTCAATGTCAGTGGGAGGTATTTAAGCCTACTGTGTTTGTGCACTTCAGCTGGAGCTGATAGCTTTGTTTTGCGTCCATGAAATAGGACACAAAGAAAAGTACATAGGAAAGAAAAGCACACCAAACCAAAAGTATTTTGTTCAAAAAGTTTGCATTTTTGCTATTATCAAGGCGCTACAGGTATGTATGAGTATTTGAGAAAAGGTCTGGACCTGGTAGAATGCCTCAAGCTTTATCAAACAGATCCTTGCTTATCAGAATATTGTTTTTCTGAGTGTTTAAATACATATTACTTGAAAGAGAAAAAGGTCATTAATTTACAGTAGTCTGAGACAAACTTTGAATTTAAACAAATATATTTTGTACCCAACATGACATAACCGCTTTCATTGTTCTTATATGTTCAACATTTCCTTGTTCAATGCACTTGCCAAACCTAAGATAGGAAATGGAAATTTTCCTTTCAATCATATTCTCAATAACTATTTTTTCCAGATGCCATTTCCTTTCAACAAACCTGCCCCCTGACAGAAATAGGGGGTTTTTTGTGTCTTTCACATTGCCTCTTATGTAAAAGAATATGAGCTGTAGCTTTTTTTAGTAGTAGACCTCTGCTGTTTTCTCAAATTCTGCTGTAGGACACATCTCTCCCTTTAGTGGAAGATTTAGACAAGTTGAAACACATGAAGTAGATCTACAAATAAGACAGATTTTTCAATGAATACGCCTTTTTTCTAGGCTGCTTTTGCAATTCTATACATTATCCTGATTTTCTTCTTTTTCTCTCCTGAAACACGCTGCAGTTTATTTTGTGGGTGACATTAAATTATATAAACAATTCCTTTCATTCCTATCTATTTTCCCCCTCCATTCAAATAACTCAATATCTAAGTTACTGTAATCACTTAAAGAATAGAAGTGGTTTTCTGGAAAATTATAACAGGAATTAAAATAATTGTTTTATTCATTGTGCAAATTCACAAAATGCTTATTCTACTAACAAAGAAAGGCTGTAGAAAAGAAACAACAATTTCAAATACATGTAAGAGTTTTCATGGGGGAAAATTATTAATAAAATCTAATACATTAAAAGCTGAACTAATTAATTATTAAAAGTATCTTTCAACAACATATGTAGCAGAAGAGACTTAAATGTGACAACATTTTTACAGTGAATATTTCAGATTCTTAATTTTTGTGTACAATTCTCAATTGCTTCTTCTGTAACATGCCCTTGGTACTCAGGAAACTCTGGAAGGTCATATTGTAGGCGCTATGTATTTAAAACACACTTTTCTGCTGAAGTTTCATTGAGAGACTAGATTCAGTTTTCTGACTTTTGCTGCCCCACACTGGGATTACAAGAAACTACTCCATAAAAATCTAACTGGAAAGGAAAAAGCCAACAGAAAAGCAAAGTAAAGGTGTATGAAAGTAATGCATTTTGGTAAGTTTCCTGAAATTTCTGTAGTTCTGTAGTTTCATTTATCCTTAATTGCAACATAGCCACACCAAGTTTTTGTGCTTTCTGTAAATCTGTGTTTTCATTTTTTACCAGGCATTCTCTGTTTTCTAGTTTCCCTTCTTTCTTTTTAATTTCCATTTTTCTATACAATTGCAATCACAATATGATCTCAGGTGCTAAACAGTTGTATCAGTTTGTCAATTTTATGGGGCCACATTTGCAATTATGTTGTCAAGAAAACTGTCCAAATCATGAAAATACTTCCACAGGACTATATCCCCCAAAAAGTGATAAATCACTGATAAAGTTATGCCTCAGTCCATATGTGGAGGATCAGGCATAAGTATGTAAATATGTTCTGCCTCAAATGTTCTGCCTGTTGAGACAGGAAAGCATGAACGGAAGAGAAGGTCCTGGGGAGATGGGGCAGCCTTCTTCTGAGCCAACTTCTATTTCTGCTTTGAAGCTTGTGCTCAGTGTGCCTGCATCAACTCCCTCCTCCCTCTGACTCACTTCCTGGAGAGCTCTACAGGGCTGTCTGTGCATGAACAAACAATGTTAACATGAATGTGTGAAAAACCTATTTTACTTAATAGGCATGTACCAGGCAAACTAAAAAAGGAAGTGGGTCAGTCCCTTTCTCTCCTTTCCTCCTCCCACACCTGTTGACCACACCTGTTGCCGTGTCCAAATCTGGACCATCCATGCAGCTGGATCAATGCATTATCTAAGGATTGGCGATCTTCTTTCTTCTCTTTCTCTCTTTTCTGTCTTTATTTCTCTCGTCCCTTGCTTTGCTTTGGCAAAGTGCAGCTTTCATATTCTTACCCTGTACTCTGTACTAAAGTTTGCTGTAAGGATTGGGAGCATATTAAAGAGTGTTGTAAAAGATAAGGACTTGTTAAGCCAACATTTTAAAAACTAAATAGTGGGCTGATTGCTGGAGTCAAAGCCTAAGAGTTCCCTGACATGAGGACTGATGTCTTTGTTCAGCTCAGTGAGAGTTTATAACAAACACACTTGCTATCAAGCCTGTCTTGACATCAAATTTGGCTCATGATCATGGTCTCAGTTCTAAGCGCATTTCTGATGTGAACTGAACTGTGTAGCTCAGTCCTTAAATGATTATGAATATGGTAATATTTCTTGGCTGGATAAAAGGTTTAAATTTGGAGCCAGAGTTCCAGAAGTCTTCTCTTTGGTCAAAGTGTAGTAGAGGCAGTAATAGCAGAGTGCTGAGACGCAGGATGTTTTCCTGAACAGTTTTCACAGGCTCTGTTTATTGTCATTGCTCGTAATTCATGGTTATGGCCCAAAACACCCTGCTTGTGTTCAGTCTGAACAGTTGGTTTCATCTGATTAAATCACAGTTTGGGCTAATGATGAAAGCTAATTGACCGAAGCAAAATCCAGATAGGACTGAGGGACTGGTGCTAATGGAATAAAGAATTAAATCCTTGAAAGTTAAGGGAAGGATAGCATCTTTTCCTATAAGTAAATCCAAACTTTTGATCAAGTTTGGATTTATCATTTGGAATAAGTAGTTGTTACCAGGACAAACTGTGACCAAGATCCACATATATGCTTAACTAGAAGACTGCAAAATTCTTTCCACTTAGAATTTGGTAATGCTATTAATATGTTTACCTTTGAAATATATATGTCCTTTATGAAGAGTTTAAATCAATGACAGATGAAAAGTAGTATAGATGTTTCCTTATTGTGCAGATGTTTCACCCTGAATACTATCAATCCTTTGTGATCCTTCAACCAAGTGGTAAAAGAGGAAGGGTAAGTACTAGCTTATTTTTGAGATGGTCTTTTATGACATCTTAATTTTAGTATTAAAGAGTTAATTAAAATTAGAGGAAGAATTTATCTGGTCGTGTGTTTCAACACATGCAGGTAACCAAAGGCAACCATCAAACCACAGCCAAAATGCAAAGAGTAGATTTATTTCATGACCTTGCTGACACCCACCAGGCAGCAGAGACACACAGGGACATGGGCTCTGTTAGGCTCAGTTCATCCTATCAAAACTGGCAGGGATGGTGGTGGGGAACATTGCTGCCTGTCTCACTCTAACAAAAGAGTGCTATGTGTGTATCTTTGAGTGTGTTATCTCTCCACAAGAATTCAACTTCTCACAGCAGGTAGAGGAAGAACAACATCAGGTACAAAAATGGAGTTCTCCAACACTGGAATTTTTTAACTTTCTCAACTGCAAGGTCAATTGAATGAAACTATTCCCTCCTCCTCACAAAATCTTCCAGTTTTATCCTTTTCTTCCCAACACTGGTTTTCCATACATCTTTAAGAAAACTTTCTCTTCTTGATCTGTTCTGGTTTTGGCTGGGGTAGAGTTAATGCCCTTTACACTATGGGAAGGAGTCTTGGATTTGTGACGAAGAGAGTGTTCGTACTACAGTGATGTTTTCATCATTAATGAGTACTGTTTACAGAAATTCAAGGCCTGTTCTGCTTCTTACATGATCAACACACAAAGAGTTGGGAAGGGACACAGCTGGGACAGCTGATATTGACTGACCATCATATGGTATTCCAGACCATATGATGTTGATTCAACAACAAAAGCCATGGAGAGAAGGCAAAGTTGGGGACGTTTGAATTGATGGTTTCTGCCTTCCAAACTAACTATTACATATGATGGAGCCTTACTTTCCTGGGAATGGCTGAACGCCTGTCTGCCCAGGGGAAGCAGTGAATTAATTCCTAGTTTTGCTTTGTTTCTGTGAGCAGTTTTTACTTTCCATCTCAAACTGTCTTTATCTCAACCCAAAAGTTTACTATGTTTTACACTTTAGATTTTTTTTCCCCACACCACCAGGGGAAAAATGCAAATGGTTAGGTGGTGCTTAGTTGCCATCTGAGGATAACACCACTATCTTTGGTTTAGAAATTGTCTGAGTATATAGCTTTTATGAATATATTTATTGGAAATATTTAAGACAAATTTTTTTTATCCACTGACATTGTAGAGAGAGCAATGATTTCAGTTGTTAACTTAAGTTCCTGCTAGACACCTTAATAATCATGCTTCTAATGTCTAGATCAATGAAATAAAATACATGCTTCATTGCACTACTTAAGTAATGTATTCAGTTTTATCCAAGTCAAAAACCTTTTTCCTTCTTCTGTTCCTCTCCCTGGTTTACATGATTCAATGACAAGTAATGAAAAGACATATTTATACCGAGCTGCAGCCTCACTGACACCATATAACTAACACTGCTCTTTACAACAGTGCACCCAGGAGCAAAAGTGAAGGTAATTCCGTGATACAGACCTTTCATACACTGATGGTTTTACATGAGAGAAAAGAATAAAATTTGCTTGTCATTAGCACAGCACAAAAACATATCAACAAAGCACTGTTCTTCTCCCAAAATCAGTGGATATCTCACACCACAAAAAAAAAAAAAAGGTCATAAAGGAAAAAATATTACTGTTCAAAAAATATTCTTATTCTTTAGTGCAGGAGTTTATATCTGCAAAAAAAAAGGCTGTTTCAGACAAGATCCCAGTCTGAGCTTTGGAAAGGAAAGGTACATGTTTAATTCTATGTACCTAACAATTGAATTGACACCAGTAATATTTCCTGTTTTGATATTCTCAGTAACATAAAATCAAAGATTAACTGTGAAATGTTGTGTTTTTTGGTTTTTTTAATATAGACTTTGTCTTCAAAATTGAACTTCTATAAACTTTGATAGTTATTTGTATCTCTCTACTGTATGAACACTGAGCATTAAAATAATGCAAAATTAGAAATATCTCAAAATCACTGTTTGTAGTGTTTTATCAGTGCTTTTCCATTAGCTATGATTGAAATAATAGACCTTTTTTAAAAAAAAACTCTATTTTGCTATGCTAATATTAAACTGAGAATTCTAAAACTAATTTTGAAATAAGGAAAGATCTTGATTAAAACCTTGCTTATAAAATCCTGCTTAGCATCTTTGGATTTGCTCCACCAATGATTCTGTTCAGGAAGACCTTTTCTTGCTAGATGCAGCTGTATGAACATTATTATTGAATATTTTGGACTTTCCACTCCCCATGTTGTGCTTCATGTTCATTCACAAACTTGGTGGTCAGTTTCTTAGTAGTTTAGATTATGAAATGACAGGTCCTTGGAGGGGGGTGCACTAGCTTTTCTCAGACATTCCTGGAGACAGCTACCTCTGCAGCACATCCTCCATGGAGTCTGCCTGAAATCTAATGACTTGGCTGCCAAGAAGCACTCTAAGATTTTGGTGCTTCTTTTGCTTTCTGTCATTGTCCTCCTGTTTCAGAAATATCAGAACAAGTGTTTCTCCAGCATCCATTTTCATTTGTTTCTGTGACAAATGCAACACTCCACTTTCTGAGATGGCCTTCTTCTAAGTATATTTTAAAATAAGAGTTTTAAAAAAAATGTCTTTATGATCAGGCACACATCTATATGTAAGAGTGCTTGCACAGTCTTAGCAATATTTTTGTCTTCGAACAAATTTCTTTGGTCTTAGTTTTGTTTTTTTTTGTGCTCTGGTGAAATGATTGTTTGGATGCAGTACAAATGAGTTTATCAGATAAATTCACTCTTGCATCTGACACATTATGTGAATTTATTTAAACTAATATTGCAAGTAGAAAGCCTATGTATTCACTTTTCATGCATTTTGTAAGAATTTAGTTTCTCTCTACTAACTGAACAGGGGAGGGAGCAAAAGCACTGTTCTGATTTTGTTCATCATTAATTCACAATGACCTAATGCGTAGTGAAAATCAACTCAGGGTTGCTATTTAGGCCCTCTTTGAAAAGACAAGTTGTTCTTCTTGCTCTTCCCATTCTACAGCTCCACCTGTCACCCCAGTGTCTATTTCTGCTTAGAACTTAAGCATCATCCTTCCCAGAAAGCTAAGATGATTTTTCAGTTTAAAGAACTTATGACTTATTAGGATACAAATCTCCTTTTTGTAATCACAAGAACAAACTTCCCAAAAGAGCTGAAACATGCCCGTGGTACAAATCTTTGTCCTCATAGCTCACAGTAAAGTTTCGAATGCTCAGCCTTTTCAGTGAAACTCAAACTCATACAGAATGAAAAAAACATCTACACTTCCCAGTCGCTTGCACAAAGTGTTCCATTTGGTATTAGGAGTATAACAGTCTACTCAGGAAGAGCTGTTACTTGATTACTGCTCAGAATAGAATTGTTTAGTTATTGATGAACTCAACTGGGCTATAAATCAGAAAAGACAGGCTAATTGTGCCTGTCACCTACCACACATGAAAGGGAGGATATGTTCACAGGAATTTTTGCCTCCTCACAAACTGGAATTGCAATTCTTAATTTTTTCCAAATAAATAAAATTGAGAACAAAGAACTTTTGCTGTCTGTTGCAATGACATAAGCATTCCAATGTGTAAGTATTTTACATAAATATTAGCAACATTGCCTTGAAAGGGGAAAAGAATATGTTACATTGCTGCATCTGAACATGAGTAAAGTGCAGTAAACAACAAAAATTCAGTAAATAGATAACAAGATAAACACAAGAATATTTTGCTGAATATAAAAATAAGAATGGTTGGCAAAACTGCAAACAAATAAGCAACACTGGAAGCCTGTCTGGGAGAGGGGTAGGTAAGCAGCACAAAAACATTGTGCATGAGAATGAAGAAAAAAGAAGACAAGCCTGTTTCAGTTCAAGCTTCTTTTGCTGAAAAGCTCTCAAGTTTGATCACCTCGACTTCTGCAGTTGAGGCCACCGAAGACAGCATCTGTCATTGCTAACTACACAGCGTCAGCTCTGTGGTCTTTGTATCCTCACAGCTAATTTATATTCTAGGTGTCAAAGACAAACAGTTTTGCACAGAAAGTGTTGACAATGTATAAGAAACAAACATAAGGATGAAGTGTGTTGATAATAAATTTATATAGTAATTTTCTATTGTAAATGTAAAACTGATAGGATTTATCAGTCTTCTAAAAGCTTCCATCACATAGATCTGTAACTTCCTCCTTGTTAAACACATATATACACCCCAAAAAAAAGTTGTTGCAGAAGTTTTTAAAATAACATAAGATGTCACTAGGCTAAATCTTTTAAATCTTGTGGCATTTTGTTCTTAAAGATTTATAGCAAGACAGCTGGAGAATAGATGACACTAGTCACTAAATGAAAGTTAACTCATAAAGTTTATAACCTGGGCACATGCTAACATCTTTTGTTTCTGTGAATTGTGTTGGGCACTTAAATACATCTTCTGACCTGACAAAATACTGAAGATCATAATTTTGCAGTGTGTTTGTACTGTCTCAAAAAACATGCTGAAATGTTCCACAGTAATACAATTTCCAGACATCAAGCTATCGCTATCATCACAGTTTTTGACTATATATAGTTGCCTAATACTAACAAGTAAAGACAACACAAAGTTTACAATCTGCAATGTTTGCACAAACTTCCTTGGATGACAGAGATAAAAACTCAGCTATGAGGATATTTTTAGGGGGTTTGTGCTTCTCTTTATCAAGAACTTTCTGGGAGAAGCCACCTCTATTCTGCCAAGTGCGTAAAATAAAAGAAATACTTCTTCCTCACTTCTTTCTGTTACTTTTAAACTGCTTGCAAAATGTTATAGGCTTAAAACTCCAGAGATGAGCCACAAGGTGAGAGTCACTGCAGCAGGGGATGGTGGCAGTGCTGGTGCTGGAAATGAGTGAGCAAGAGTGCTGGCGCAGGGCTCTTTTTCTATCTCAGTAAGGAAAACCTAATGATAAATGGCTTAAAATTGAACTGCTTTAATACGAAGGAATGAGAAGAGAAATGCAGATAGAAAATGTTTCATCTCTTCAGATGCTGGGCACCGCACATTGCTGCAGCATCATTTGGAGCCTGAATGGATTTTGTACCTTCAGGCTCCTCGTGTAAAATGAGCTGGCCAACTTTGTCCTGCAGACAAGGACTTTGCATCATCACAGAGTCCAAAGGTATGGTGCACAGGCAGCACAGCACAGGCCTGACCCTGCTCAGGTTAACTTTGTGTGGATCATTGACTCCTAAAAGTGCAAGTGTTTATCAGTTAGAATCAATGCACTGGTAGAATAGAATAATACAAAGAGTTGATTTTCGTAAAGGTTGAAATTTATTCTTTAATAGCAAATTAGAAATAAAATAAATGTGTATCTTTAGTACATTTTAATAAAAAAAATACTTAAATGCATATGTTTTGTCTATAAAACTGAAAAAGATTTGGACAGAAAACAGGTATTTAAAGATCATGGCCTTGGTGGGAGCACTTCTATACATGAACAGTAGAAGGGCTCAATGTCCTTAAGCTTTCACTAATTTTTAATAGCAGATATAAAGCTGTCTAAAGGGCCTAGTCCTATAAATGTATTAGCAGTATGCATAGCACTGGCTTCAGCATGAAACACAAAAGATGATTAAACTGAGAAACAAGGAAAGAAGGAAACTAATTCAAGAATACTAGTGCTTTTGTCTTCCCTTTGTATATTTTTTAAGTCTTCAGTCTCCAATAAAAACAGTGTGATGGTGAATTAATTGGCTTCACTGTGTGTGTCTAATGCAGACATCTGAGTCTCATGAGGAAAAGATTTTTCAGTCTATATTTTCTTCAGCTTTATCCATTGGGTGACACAAGGATTTTTCCTGCTTAATATCCTCTGAATGTTAAAAGTCTTTGCCAGAGGCATTCAAAAGTGTACCTAGCATTGTGTTTCCAAGATGGATAAGAGTTTTCTGATTATACTTTGAGCTACATGATGCAAGCCAGCTCTTAAAGGAAAGCTGTGTCAGTTACAGCTTTGCTGGGCTAGAGCTGAAAATCCTGGTGGGGAGGATAAAATAATGAAGCAGCTTTTGGAGTGAAGCTGACTCATGCCTGGCTAGTGCGGAGGTGGACAGAATGGTTTGGGTTTATTTGTGAGTCATTCTGTGATTTTGCAGTTTCTGAAGTATGCTAGCCTTTCTGCCAGCTTGTTTCCATAGTCTTTACCTACCTCTTGGCTTTTTATTCCCTGCTCCTGACCATGCAATCCTACCTCTTCATTGTACTAGTCTGGAGCTTTCTGGATCTCAGTTGCCTGTCCACTTTGTGCTAAAATACCTTTGAGCACATTACTTTGCCAAATCATCTCGCAATTCTTTCTTCCCCACTGCATCCTCTGCTGGGGAGTCTTTCCAATTTGTTATTTACCAAACACTTTAAGTGTTTAGAGTGGATAACTCACTTAATTGGCAATAGCTCCTTTCTTTTTTCTTTTTATGGATCACTTAAGTTTCTCTCATCTTAATGAATTAAATTTGCTTACAGATGGCTTTGATAAGGGCACAGGCATAAGCACAAAGTAGTGGAA
Source organism: Ammospiza caudacuta (assembly GCF_027887145.1). Lineage (NCBI taxonomy): Eukaryota > Metazoa > Chordata > Aves > Passeriformes > Passerellidae > Ammospiza > Ammospiza caudacuta. The sequence continues at coordinate 74,593,582 of NC_080593.1, read as the reverse complement.
GTATACCACGAGGTATGAGGAATGGAGATGGAGCAGAAGTGTAGCTTACCACTCCCAGGAGCCACAGATCCTCCTGTTTGCTTCACTAGATTTGATGGAACTATGTTCCTCAAAGAGACAAGAGTAACTCCTGCTGATGAAGGACTTGAAAATTGTTGTAGTGTGTTCATTAAGTTCATTTAATTCCTCCCCCATTTTATGTATCTGCTCCCCCCCATGTTGTGTAAAATGGTTCTGCCATCCTCAGTTTTCCCGCCACAGCCCTGCCAGTTCTATTGTCAATCTGTTAGGTTCTATAATTCCTCCTCCCCATTTTCCCTAATATGTATGCTTTTTCTCCTCCCTGGGCCAAGTCAATCACCCCCCCACTCCACCTAGTATTCCAGAAGCTTCTCCTCTTTGGGGGTTGTGGTTGGCTGCGCTCCCGGGGCCCCTCCCATACCTGGTACCTATTGGGCTCTCCACTATGTCATTTGTATTAAGTTCATCCCCTCTTCTCCCCCTATTGGTCTTCTGTAAACCCCTCCCGGGTCCACTCCTTCCCTTTATAACCCTAAGCACTCTTTGTTCTGGGTTATTCACTGATACGTCGTGGGCTTTCCAATAAACCAAGTTTAGCCCCCCGGCGAGTGTCCAGCTCCTCCCTTCTCGTCGTTTAGCAGCGATCCAGTCCGCAACCAGCACAGCCCGAGGCCTTACGACACCGAGGGGCGCTGGCAGGATATGCAGCTGGGTGTCGGCCTTAACCTCAGCTAGCCGGACTCTGACCTTCTCTGCTCTAGAAGGCCAAATACACTTCGCTGCAGAAAATGTTTGTTCAGGGAACAGAGGTGGAGAGTGCAGAATAAGATTCACCAATTAAGTAGATTTTGAATGCTGGAACTGACCAAGTTCTGGGCAGCTCCTACAGTGTTCTGTAAATGCTGTTGGAGGGCATTTCAAGATAAAGGCAGATCACATTTTGTGTAGTGAAACAAACTGAAGTGTAACGTCCATGACTGTAACACACTTTATCCTTAAAATAACATGGGCATGTTTGATGTTTGTTGGTGGCCTGCACAGAGACATGTTTCCTTCAAGTCCTAATGCTTTTGAGAAAAATTTCAGTGTAAATGCTGTTTCTTAGGCGTTTAAATTGGTGTCTTGGTTTTGAAAGTTTTGAATGCTTATGATATCCTAATTTATCTGGTTTTAGCCTCCCTTCAAATACAGCTGTAGAAAATAATTTTTCATAATCTCTTCATATTTTTTGTCAGTACTGGCTCTGGAACTTCTTGTGGCATAGAAGTTATCATCTCTTGTTCTATAACACCATCAATGACTGAAGCTGTCTCTTTGTCTCCAGAGCCTGACAGATTGATCCGTTTAAATTGACACATATATCAGCACGTTTTTCACCCCCACTCTATTAAACTATGCTTCACTTGTCTCAACATCTTGCGAGCTATACTGCTTTCCCAGAATGTCTCAATCAGCTCTGCTGAAATTGTGAACAGACACTGCCATTGATCTTGGGAACTAATACAGTGTGGTGCATTGTCAGACCTTGACAAACAAATTCTTTCCAGATGCCAAAGGGCCCATAGTGTTTAATGGGACCACTCACTGTGTTGTCCCACAGTCCTTGGCCATAACTCTCTCCTGTCTCCAACTGTGCATATTTTTCTATGCATCAACCAATGCTCTGGCTGTTTGGAGGTGGTTGAATGTCACTGATGATGTATTGGTTTATGTATAGCTTGCAAGGACTTACAGCCCTTCTTAGCAGTAGGGTTTTATAAATATGAAATGTTTTCAGTGGCTGCAGATTTCAGTTTGCATATACATAAGGGTCAAATATTTCCAATATGTCTGTAAATGTAGCCATTTTATTGCAGATATTTTAATTGAAGAAAAGGGCAGGTAGGGAAAATCTTAGTAAACTAGTTTACAAATTACAGCAATAAGCAAGTATTTTGCAATCACATGGTACTTTGTAGATGTAAGAAGGAAATTTTTACTATTTCTCCAATACAATTTTTATGTAAATTTCAAAGAATAAATAATCATGTCACTAAAATAGCTACATTGCTATTATCAAAATAAACATTATTTTTTCTTCTTTTTGATTAAGACTTATTCTGAAAGGACTAATGTAAAAGAAATAATAACAATATAAAAGACACTACCAAAATGTGAGGTAAAACACACAAGAAAAATAGGCGAGTTAAAAAATGATGTGACAAAAACGAATTGTTTTATGTCTGTTTACGCATGTACTAGAGTCAGAATATATTTTTGAAGTGCATTCAGAATATATTTTTGCAGTGCATTATAATCTGAAAATGTTTAACTGCTCCAGCAAGTGTGGAATTGGGGACATTAATCTCTGTGTCTCTTTGCAGGACAAACTAAGACAATGTCTTATTTACATTCACTTAGTAATTATGTTTTCATTATTTAGTAGTTGTGAAATTTTCTGATACTGGGCTGTGTAGAAGGCCTGCAAAAATTACAAGGATGCTTAGTAGGATTTGCCAGTGTCAATGTGGACTGACTATTATCACAGAAAAATTGTAAGAACCTATATTGAAAAGTAGTATATAGAGAAATGCACCCTGACCATGTATATTTAGTTGAGTATCTTGGTAAATAATATTTCATCACATACATATGTGATGAAATATATGTCATCACATCTGACTGTCAAGTCAGAGATCCCTTTTGGTTTTGAACTCCCATCTTACTGTATAACACGTATAAAGTAGGAACATATATAGAGGGTCATATTCTGAAATATTTTTGAAGGGCTTGAACATTTATTACCATTGTTATCAATGAAAAACTATCTTTCACTGTTTGGTTACCTGACAGGGTGGGTGCTCTCTCAGTTTAGCAGACACCATAACTCAAAATGTTGGTAAAAAAGGATTGTCCAACAGGAGGAGCAGCTGCCCTGCCGTGCTTGTTATATTTCAGCAGTGAGCTGCATTTAATTATTGCTCAAAGGCTCACAGAGTTACAAAAACTGGTTCTGACCATCCAAATACCATGAAAGAATAATGCCATAACCCGTTGTCATGGTTTGACACTGGCCAAATGCCAGGCACCCATGAAAGCCACTCAGCCTCCCCTGCCACAGCTGGGCAGAGGAGAGGGGTTCCCGAGCTGAGCTAAGAACCAGGAGAAAACACTCCAAGAGCAAACCAAAAAGGCTCAGGTCAGAGGTAAAGTGAATTTATTAGTGACAAAAAGAGGAAGATAATGAGAAGTAAAATCAGCCCTTGAAAGACTTTTTTCTTCCCCCAACCCCTCCCTCCTTCCCACTGACAGTGCAGGGAGACTGGGCATGGGGGTTTGGTCAGTTCATCACCTGGGGTTTTCTTCTGCTGCACAGGGAGAAGAGTCCTTCCCTTGTGAGACTGTGAGGTTCCACCCATTTAAGTCAGCTCTCCGTGAACTTCTCCAGCATGGCTCCAATCTCACGAGCAGCTGTCCTGCTAAAACTGCTGCAACATGAGCCATTCCCAAATCCTCCCAAAATTGCTGCAATGCGGGTCACTCTCTTTCCATAGGGTGCAGTCCTCCAAGGCCAGGCTGCTCCAGCCTGGAAGCAGGGCCCCTCTCTCCACTGGGTCTCCCATTAGATCAAAGCCTCCTCCAGACATCCACCTGCTCTGGCATCGGCACCTCCCCCACGGGCCGTGGGTGGATCTCTGCATCCCCCATGGATCCCCACAGGCTGTGGGTGGATCTCTGCATCCCCCGTGGATCCCCACGGGCTGAGGGTGGATCTCTGCATCCCCCGTGGATCCCCACGGGCTGAGGGTGGATCTCTGCATCCCCCGTGGATCCCCACGGGCTGTGGGTGGATCTCTGCATCCCCCGTGGATCCCCACGGGCTGTGGGTGGATCTCTGCATCCCCCATGGATCCTCATGGGCTGCAGGGGCACAGCTGCTTCACCATGGTCTCACCACAGCCCTCAGAAGAATCTCAGCTCTGACACCTGGAGCATCTCCTGCCCCTCCTTCTGCACTGACCTTGGGGTCTCCATGTGGTTTCCCTCACATGTTCTCACCTCTTCCTCTTCTCTGACTGGAAGAAAATGTGTCCCCCTTTGTTTTGATTTTCTTCTTAAATTTGTTATCACAGAGGTCTTATCAACCTTTCTAATTGGCCCAGCCCTGATGAGCAGCATGTCCATCTTCAGAGCCAACAGGGATTGGCTCTGCTGAACATGGTGGAAGCTTCCAGCATCTTCTCACAAAAGCCATCTCTGTGGTCCCCCCACTACAAAATCCAGACCACACAAAACCAACACACCTAAACTATAGGAAACAGGTGGAGAGATTCTTCTGCTCAGCAGTGTTTTAAAACAGATTGGAAGGATAATTTATTCTGTAGGTTTATTTCAAAATTATAAATTAAAAAAAAAAAAAAGAAAAAAAGAAAAAAAAGAAAAAAAGAAAAAGGAAAAAAAAGAAAAAAGAGAAAAAATTTACATGGATATTGTGCTGTGTAATTACTTTGGTATTCCTGCATGTACATGCAGTACATATATTATGTCCCTTCCTTCACATTACTTCTTTCCCCGAACCAGATTTTTATTACCCATGCAGTGTTCCCGTTGCTACTTTGTTACTCTGATTCCCTTGTGACTTTTAGAACAAATTTTCTCTTTCCTCTCTGACAGGAGGCTGCCCTGTTTCACTTTCTGCCAGTGAAAGTATCTTGCACTGTCACATTCTAACTGTGCATGACATTCTCAAGGTTTGAATCTGTCACTTGAGTCTCAGTAGAGTATGCTACTAATTTTAAAACTCGCTGCTTTTTCTTTAGGCAAAGAAATGTTCAAGTAGCTCTTTTTAAAGGTAGATTGTCACTGCACACAGTGGTGGATGTAATATTAGTAATTATCCTTTAGGAATTAGTCCAGTAAAACAGGAAAAAAAATCTCTACTTCTGTCTGCCCTCCCTGGAGGCTTTAAAGATGCAGAAAACTGTCTTCATGTTCCTTTTCTGAAGATTTAGTGACTAAGTTTAATTAATCTTTGAATATGGAAATGAAATGAACTCTGAGCCCTCTCAATTCAAACTTCTGTGCCTGGTAGTAGCATAGTAGCAGGAAATCAGACACTGTACTGTTTAGGCAATTGTCGAGCATGCAAACTCATCTGTGAAAGTAAGTTTATTTCTCAAGAATGTGAGGCTTACAAAAATTATAATTCATATCATTGCTCCCTATATATTTTAATTCTCTTGGGCTAATTTCAATGGAATTTGATGGAAAAATAGCTGTACCAATTAATTGAGCTCCTCTAGGTCTTTCAGCAGATGGAAGGAAAAGGAAAGAAATCAGTACCTCCAGTGTAAGTCTAACATGTAACAGCAACACAGCAGGCTAAAACCCATCACAGAAATATTGTCAGATATTGGTGTGGAATCCAGAGGTTGGCTGCTGCTTGCCTAGACTAGAAGGGCATTCTGAGTGACAGAGAAGTCATTGAGAGTAGTTCATCAGGGTCTGGAAGTCACAGGGTAACTCAAACAAGAACCTGGAAATATTGCACATACATAAATATTAAGCCAGATTTCCCCAGGCTTTATTTATTTCTGCACTCAGTGGACCAGCAATATGTGATACAAATTTGCAGAGATACTACTTGATTAAAAAAAAAAAAAAAAAAAAGTTTAGGCTCTTTTTTGTTTTTGTTGTTTGTTTGTCTGTTTAGTTTTTTTTTCTTGCTTGGTTTGGGGATTTTTTGTGTTTTGGTTGCTTGATTGGTGGTTGTTTTTAGTTTATTTGGGGTTTTTTGGTTGTTTTTTTTTTATTTTTTTTTTTGTAAGAACATATGGATTTGGTTGGGTTTTTTTTTGGGTTTTTCTTTTTTTTTTTTTTTTTTTGTTTTTGTTTTTTGTTTTTTAACAGATAAACTTTTGGCCATAATTAGCAGAAAATGAGACAAGGCATTTATGAACTGACATCTAAGAACTGGTTGGAAATGAGTCTGCTCTGTATACCTTCTTCCCCCGAAATAAGTTTTTACAATACTGTTGGGTAAAAGGAAAATCTGTTCTTTGACAGTGCAGTAAGTTATTGAACAACAAATTTCTCTCACCAGAAGAATTAATATTTATGTTCATGCTGAATAGAATGATATTTAAAACTTTTTCTATGTTTTCATTTCTTGTTTTTCTGGAGGTGAGGAAGAAGTTGCATTGTGCCAGAAGACCAAAGACTTGTTTTCCTGATTCTCTTAAGATTTGCTATATATTTTTAGCCAATTTCCTTAATCACTCTGGAAAGCAACCAAGTCTGAATTTATCCACACTACATGCCTGACTGGCAGTCTCATGTGACTATAGTGTGAACTGGAATCTTGTTCACTAAATCACGATTCTGCCACACTTACTTACTTTTTCTGTGCAAGTAGCTAGACTCAAATGAAGCATGACTTCTCTTGATCAAAAAGAATTCTAGATCTAAATAATTTATTATCATGTTTAAGTGCAAGTAGCAATGAGGATTTTCCATGCATGTGTTTTCAAATAGCCTTTTTGAGGGAAACAGATAAGTGGTCCTGCTGTTGTAGGAATTCGACATAGTTCTGTTGGCCAGGGTTGCATTAATGGTGCGGAAATTTGCAGAAGATAAAGCTCCTTTCATACCAGCTGCTCCTCAGAAATCAGAGGTGCTTGTTGCATCTGGACTTAGTTTCTGATTTCACCTCATTTGCATTCTTAGAGGTGTGAAAGTTAATATGTTATTGGGGCTTAATGAGAGTCGTGGTGATTTTGGTGAAAATTTATATTTGATACAAAGGTAAAATAAACACTTTGTCCTCTTCCACCCATCAATGTGAACTTAAAGGCTGTCTGACCTTTGACAGAGAGTCTTTGTACTCATCTCCTCGAAGAACCAAATTGAGAGCAAGGCTTGTTGTGCATGGCAAAGGAGGAGAGAGTTTGATGGCTCATCATTGGGTTGTGAAGCCTCTGCTTCACCCCAGACACCCTTCAGGTGTCAGCCTTGCTCCAGCAGGTGCAAGAGCAGCAAAAAGCCCAGCTCGTATTTTATTCAACCAGCATCAACAATTCTCCATTAACCAAATGCAACTCTGTAGTAAGTCTGAAAATTTAACACAGCTATAAACACTTTGCTGATATTTTCCTATGGAAACTGATAAGCATCATTAAGAAGTTAATTTCTTTTAGAAGGGGGGAGGAAGAAAACAGATTTATTTCTCCTAACTGACATGAAGCACTAGCTTAATACAATAGGCCTATAGCTAATATAAGCTTTTGATTGGTTTCTTTATTTAATAGCACAGAATCATGGAACCACAGGATGGGTCAGGCTGGAAGGGACCACAGTGGGTCCAATCTCCCTGCCAGAGCACATGGCACAGGACTGTGTCCAGATATTCTTGAACTTCTTCCGTGAGGGACACTCCAGAACTTCTCTTGGTAATCTGCTATAATGCATGGACATAACAGAGAGTTGTAGAATATAGATCAAATGTAAAATATTTTTAAAGTATTCTATTCTCTAGTTAATGTTGCTGCATATAATATTTTTACTGTGATTTGCTCTAAATGAATTTAAATGCTTGGGTGCCTGATGTATTGCTGGATAGCTAACCTACTATGATCTTATAAAAAAAGTCATTAAGCATTGCAGTGAATTATGTCTGAGTAACCTGTCAAATCCTAAATTATTGATGCTTTCTATCAGGTTCTGAAAAATATGGTGCTAAATCTGATGTCTGCATGAACAGAAACCCAGATCAGATGAGTAGGAGGGCTGGGCAGAAACATAGTTTGAGACACTTGTTTCTTCAGTTCAGTGAAAGGGGCAAGACAAGGACCCAGAAAGATCGGGGTGTATCTCCTGAAAAGACAAAGAAGGGAATATTCTTTAACAGTTGTTTTCAGAGTAATAAGAAAATGGCTCCAGCACTGCAGCACTTAATCTAGGTGAGATAATATGGGTGAATATGAAAAAAGCACACAATGCTAATATAACCAAGCTCTTTGCCACAGAAGAAATAGAAATTTATCTGTTCTTATTAATACACAACTTCTATAAAATAACAACTAATGTACTGCCATACTAGTACAATTCTACATCTCACTGATTTTGTGTGAAAAAGAAGCCAAATACTTACTACGCAGTTTTTTTCGATAGACTATGGAAACATGTATTCCAAAATGACTGCTCAGAAGGCTGGAAGTTTCTCTCACAGAAAATAGTTAACAGTAGTATTCATGTTGTTTAAAAAATTAAAACCAGTAGCTCTGTAATGAATAAAAAAGTAATTTCACCTTTTAAAATCAGATTAAAAACCTGAACTGTACTAGATAAGTAATGAGAATTTGTAAAATGGAACTAATCTTCTCTAAGTAATTCTGAGAAATATATTGCATTAAAGACTTTGAGGTAATTTCTTATACTCTGCCTCTAATCACAAGAACGTGGTAATATTTCATGTTTTACCCATGACTAGTATCATTTTCTGATTATCTGAAAAAAATGTTCTAATTTAGAGATGTACTTAAGTATATTCCTAGGCTTCTGGTACTTATATAAAACTAGGAATTTAGACATTTGAGCCATCAAGCATGCCATGTAATAATTAGACAACATGCTCAGAATTGTTGCTTTGTAGATGCCTTATTTTGTTTAAATAAGGTGGAATAAACATTTGGCATTAAAATCTTTGTGGTAGTTTTGCATGGGAGGCATTCACGGAAGTGATGCAAAGCTGTTGACACGTTTCTGTGAAAAACGCATGTAAAGACGAGAGAAACTCAGGAGCTCTCTTTTTCTTTTCTGTTTGGCAAAGAGGCATCAGGGGCCCGACTGGGCAACCCCTGCAACAAGAACCCACCAGGCCCACCACTGTCTGCCAGGCAGGGAGAGGGAGGCTGTGGGGCTGACGCTGGGCCAAGCTATGTTAAAGTAAGCAGATGTTAAAGTAGCTGTGATTTTATGACAAGTTTGAACAGGGAAGGAGAGAAGAGTGATGAAGATCTTGTACCCCTAGGAAGAAGATGATTTCAGAGATAGATAATGAGAACTTTTGCCTTTGAACAGCTCATCTTTAAAACAATACCTCCATAAGTTGACATGGCTCATAAACACAGGTGTGGGAAAAGCTTGTAGAAAATGAGAAGAACTTCACGATTGCAGATTTCTCTGGATGGCTGCTACTCTTGAGAGCACCACAGAGAACTGTTTTCTTGTGAAGGATTCTCCATAACATTAACTAGTGGGGCTTCTCTCCCTAAGTGAACTGAAGGAAGACTATTTTAGAGGTGGTAAACGGACTGAAACTTTAAGTTTGTTTCTTTACATTGTCAGTGGGAAAGAAAAGGCTGCAGAGAAAGGAGAAGTGTTCTGAAGGTTTTGTTCGGATTCTTATTACTGTTTCTTTTAGTTACTGTTAATAATTTTTTCTTTATATTCTTTTAAAGTTTTGAGCCTGTTTTGCCTTTCTCCTAACCCTACCTCACAGGAAATGAGTAAGGGCATTCTAGTGATTGCACTAGTAATTGGCCAGCACTAAACCCACCACACTCATTAGTACATTAGCCAGAAAATCTCAAATTAGCAGACCAAAGCCATTACAATCTTTAAATAAGACAAGCCTTCTGGGAAGATATGACCCTTCAAGATACAATATTAATTGCTGCATCTGTACTTACGTCTGTAAGTAGTTTTGGCTGTAAGAATCTTTTCTTTGTAAAACTTTTGTTACAGAAATGTTTTATGTATTCATAGTGACAGAAAAGAAATTTCTCTTGTTATTTTTTTTTTCTGTTGCCCTTCAAATATTCCAAGAACACTTTATTGGTCCTTTTTGTAATAATTTGAACTTTTTGTCTGTATCATATGCAGTATGCATATAACTTGAATTTATTTCTGATGATATCAAGATGGCTGTCATTACTGTAAGTGGCTTCATCTCCTCCTTTTCTGTATGGAGCTCAGATAAAAATGGTGCAGGCAGCTGTTACTGGGTAGGAATATGCAAGGAACTTGAGGAGTAAGAGCACTGGCGGAAAGATGAGAGAATGGGAAATATTATATATGGTTGATAGATGAATGAAGCAATTTAGTTCTGTGAGAGAGTGGTTCGGAGGTAGTTGGAAGACTAAAAAATAAGGGAATGTGTGGATAAATATTTCATATACTTACAAGGAAGAGTAGCAAGGTGTAATACCTTTACTGTGGTGGTAAAGGAGCAAGAGAGAGGCAAGCCTCTCTCTTCAATGAATGTGTGTTACATTCATTGAAAGTGACATTTTGAAATGCAACTTGATGAATTGCAAACCAAAGATGATTATTACATGAATTAGGAAAATGTTTTAAAAGAACATAATACATTTTGAAGCCAACTGCATACTATTGAACCAGTCACAATAAAGCTAGCATAGAGATTGTTGACAGAGAATGGTTTGTTTAAAAATATGAAAGAGAAAGAAAAGAGATGAGAGATCAGTGGATCCCCACAGTATGTGTTTTACTTTTCAAGCTAACCATGCAGAAAATCTTAGCTACCAGTAAAAATGGTTTAAATTAGTTTGTAATGGGTATGTGGCAAATTGCGAGCTCTGAGGGACCAGGAACTTTGATTTAAATGATAGATGTAAAAATCTGATGCTCATCCACCACTTTTATGCAAAACTAATCCTTAGTTCCCACCAGTCTTTAGTATATTTTGTCTAAGCTGTGTATAACAAGCAGTGAAGTGAGGACTTGAATGAAGAGGACTTCTAAAAAGTCATTAGAAATATATGGCTTGTTCATTAGCTTGGTAATATTTCTAGAGGAAAAAAAAAAATGTTGGAAGGTTGTAGTTTCCTGAAATACATTTTGTTCCTATTTCCAGTAAAAAAAAAAAAAAAAAAAAAATTGAAGATTTTTAGGAGAAATTGATTGTTTAAAAACCAAAAATGTTTATTTGTATGGATAGTCTAAAAATATTAATGAAATACTGAATGTATTTAAATTTTCCTCCTTCTTTAAATTTAAAATTTTATATTTTGAAGAGACTCACTATTCCTTTCTCCCTTTCTCGTTTTCTTCCTTTCAGTTTAGGACACTTAAGAATTGCTCGGATCACACATTTTCTTTTTCCTCCATAGCTTTGCTCCAGAATGTGATGCTTATGGAAACACACGAATTACCATGAAACACTTCACAAAGTCACTAGAATTGACAGCACTGATGCTGGGTAGCCTATTGGAAATGACAGTCATTGACATAGTACTGGAGGGTTTCTGTACATTATAATAAAATGTTATATTGGGAGATATTGTCAAGTGCTTCCACAACAACATTTGTGCTTTTTTCATTTTTATTGTGTTTGAATAGCCTCTCCGGTGTCTGTGAGTACTGTGTTCTGATAGAAAATATGTGTAGTGACTGAAATTAGAAAGGAAACTCTCAATAGAGCAACGCCACTTCTTTAACCACAAGCAGTGGCATAAAACATGTCTGAGTACACAACTTGATAAAATTTTCTGTTCTGTCTTTTCTATGAGTGGAGGGATCAAAGCTGTCATAATACTTAGAATAATTAACTTAAATAACTTGTGACTATTTAAAGAAAAGAACACATGCATTGCTACTGAATATTAATGTTACTGTGGGTAACTGGTCAAGAAAGGAAAGAAATTCAAATGTTTGCCAACAATGTCATTACTGAAAAATAATTTTTATTTTTCACCAATTTACTGGTGCAATTCCATGCTGAGGCTGATGGGACATCAGAGCAACACTACACAGTTTTTTAAATAATTTTTGATGCAGAGCGGTCTGCAAAAACTTTCAGGATTGAAAACATTCCTTCAGGGCAAAAGACTTGGAATCATCGACTTTGAATGAAGATAATCTCCAAAAGACTGACTGCATCATTTGTACTCAGTTGTGCTATTGATTTTGAACAGACCATGCTTGCTTTTTCTACTCCATGAGTTAACATTGACTGACCTTGCTCAAACATGCTAGTGTTGTGAGAACATTTCTGTCCTTTCTGTTCTTTTTCTTTTTCTTTTTCTTTTTCTTTTTCTTTTTCTTTTTCTTTTTCTTTTTCTTTTTCTTTTTCTTTTTCTTTTTCTTTTTCTTTTTCTTTTTCTTTTTCTTTTTCTTTTTCTTTTTCTTTTTCTTTTTCTTTTTCTTTTTCTTTTTCTTTTTCTTTTTCTTTTTCTTTTTCTTTCTTTTTTTCTTTTTCTTTTCCTTTTTCTTTTTCTATTTCTTTTTCTTTCTTTTTTTCTTTTCCTTTTTCTTTTTCTTTTTCTTTTTCTTTTTCTTTTTCTTTTTCTTTTTCTTTTTCTTTTTCTTTTTCTTTTTCTTTTTCTTTTTCTTTTTCTTTTTCTTTTTCTTTTTCTTTTTCTTTTTCTTTTTCTTTTTCTTTTTCTTTTTTTTTTTTCTTTTTCTTTTTCTTTCTTTTTCTTTTTCTTTTTCTTTTTCTTTTTCTTTTTCTTTTTCTTTTTCTTTTTCTTTTTCTTTTTCTTTTTCTTTTTCTTTTTCTTTTTCTTTTTCTTTTTCTTTTTCTTTTTCTTTTTCCTTTTTTTCCCTGAATGCACAGTGATTTTATAGTTCTATGACTTCTATTTAAACAAGGTTTTACAATTAAAGGTGAACTAGTACAACGTCTTTCCTGCTAGTTGCATTAATGCTTGTCAAGGTAAAAATCAGGGTTATGCAATAGATCCCTCACTCCCACCCTATTTCAAAGTCTATAATAATAGAATTATAGAACCGTTTGGGTTGACACAGACCTTTAAAGGTCATTCAGTCCAACCTCCCTCTTGTAAAGAGAAGGGACATCTTCAACTCAGCCAGGATGCTAAGAGTCTTATCCAACCTGACTTTGAGTGTTTCTATGGATGGAACATCTACCACCACTCTGGGCACCTCTTCCGCTGTTTCACCACCTTTATCATAAAAAATTTCATCTTTATATTTAAAAATTTTCATCTTTATCTGAATCTACTCTCTTTTAGACTAAGCCCATTACACCTTGTCCAATCTCATAAACACCTACTAAAAGGCTATAATTTTTTTGACAAAGAAGTAGCTTAGTGTAGTGAGAGCTTTGCTTTCTGTAACATGTAGCTGGTTTTTAAGCAGAGGATGCTGTCATGGGCAATGGAGCAGAAAAATGGGCTCCTTTTCTTTATTTTTCCCTTCCTACTCACTTTTAATTAAAAAATCAGAAAGAAGGAATTGTAGCAGTTGCATTTAGCACTCATTTACCTCTGTTAAGGAGGGTGCTTTGATGCACCTAATGGGCCCTGCAAAGTCAATAACTGCTGAGATGTAAGGTCATTTGAGTTAACACTTATAAACGTAAATGTGATGCTTTAATAACAGTGCATAAACCACTAATGGATCACACACTGTATCAAGCCTTGCAGTGCCAATATAATCCATTGCCATAAAGGCAAATTATTGCTGCAGGAGCACAGAAGCTCCAATGTTTCAGGTGGTACTGCATACCTGACGTGTCAAAACAACAGTGGCAACGCATCAGATCAAGAGAAATACAAAATGTCAAGACAAAACTGAGATTCAGAAAGCGAGGAAAAAGCACTGGTTTTGAAATTTAACAATGACAGACAGTATAATGCAGAGTTAAAAGAAATGTCCAGCAAGACTGTGAAGCTGCAGTTTGGAAAGAAATCTGAAGCATAAGAGCCTCTGGTGTTAATTTGGAAAAAGATCTTCATCATAGCCTGTTTAACTGTTTACAGCCTGAAAAATGTGCATGTCTGTACACTGAAACTCATCATACTTTGTCTTTTCTCATGTAAACCTCTTAAAAGTCTGAGGAAAATAGGCTGAGTTTTTTGTTTGTGAGAAGAAATTTGGTTGACAGAAAAATACAAATATGCTTGTAAGAACCTTGGCTCACTCTCATTCAGTAATGACATATATTTTTAAATTTAAATATTTTTAATATTTTTTTCTCATTTAAATAAACCCTGGAAATTAATTTGAATAAGTTAATGTCTCTATTTTTAAACAATTTTAAAGGAATGGACATACAGGATGCATGCATTGGAATTGTGAGTTTGTGAAAAATCTCTTTGGAATTATTTTGCAAAAGTTGGCAGGATATGTGAAGTAGTTCTTCCACACTGCTAAGAAAAGCCTTGGATTGGTTGTTGGCTGGAGTTGTATTGATTGATTGTATTCGGAGTTGGTTTAGGTGCTGGACTTTGAGGAAAGTATGAATAAAAGGAGATCAAAGAGAATAATCAGTATTTTTGAAAATATGGCATCATTAAAAATATGAAATAAAATGGGACTAGATAGAGAAACCCAGGCATGGAGGATGAAGGAGGAAAGGAGGGCAAGCATTAATAATTGGTAGATTAATTTATTTTTTGGAGGCATCTAAAACTGCCAGCTAACCACAGGCAGAGAACGAACGTAAAAGACATCATCGATATCCATGTACAAGGACTAGCGAAATTAACACCATCAAGGAAGGTTCACATTAGAGATAAACAAACCAAATTTTTTAATGGCAATCACATAGATATACTGACACTTGACACTTTGGAGATTTTACAACATTCATCACTGTAAACCATTTTCTTTGAGATAGGCCAATATTCGTTAGAAGTAATGTGAATTAAAAGATGGTCCTTTGTACGAGGGGAGAAAGGATAAGACATGGTTAGAATGTCTTTTGACAGCTGTGAATGTAAGAATAATGTTACAGGGAGGAAAAAAAGCTTTGTGACTGCCTAAAGTGTGTATTTCCTAGACTGCTGACCGCTGAGAAGAAAACAATCAAATAAAACTGTGTATTTGGGGACTTTTTCTAATGGCATTTTTCAAAAATAATTTTGAAAACATTGAAAACCATGGTTTGGAAAAGGTATACTGGTGGTCTGTATTCAGATTCTCCAGATTTCCTTGCTAAAGAAAGGTTATGGCTGGATGAATTTTCATAAAAGGTGAGGCATATAATTATCTTTATGTACTGCATCAAAGAAGTCTATCCCTTCCTTTCAATAGGTTTTTATTGAATTGCAGCACACACACACGGGATTATAAGCCGTTAATGTTTCATTGTTTTGATGTTGTTTTTGGGTTGGTTTGTGTTTTTCTGGGTTTTCTTTTTTTGGTTTGCATTTTTTTTTGATTGGTTAGGTCTGTTTCCTTTTTTTTAAGGGAAAACTAACAGATAATGGGTGCATAGAAAACTTTATTAAAGCTAATGTTGTTACATGAATTTATATGGAAGGCTATTTCATATAGCAGCTTGTCCACAAAATTCTGTGGATTTGAACCAATAGTTTTTTAATTTTTCTGTATCATTATTATATGTAAAATATAAATAACAATTTGATTAATAAAATTAGCATAATATTTTGAAGAATGGTATTGTGGCTTTTGTTTCTGTTCTTTATTAAAGAAAACATAACCAGTATGAGTAAAGATAGGGCTTGGAGCACAGTTCTTTCAAAACGATTGATGTGAGTTGTTCGGGACTTTTTGTAAACAAGACAGTTGAAATATGTGGTAGCTAGGACTTAAGATGTGAAAGTGGCAAATCTAATTACAAGCTGATTCAAAAAAATGTCAGTGAAGGAAAATGGCACTAATATTTACATAATTTACAGCTTTTAGGGTTCTTTTTATCATTTTTATACCTTATTGTGGAGAACAGGAATAAGATGATGTTCTTTGAAATGAAATTCCATTTATGTGTTTCATGCAACATTTTTATAAATTATCTGAATCATTCTAGCTCCTGATTTTACCCTCCTGTGATGCATTCCTCATAAAGCTTCTCACCACTTTGTCACACATTACTGGCTAAAGAGGCCCATAAATATCTGTGATATTTTTTAATGTTTGCAGATAAACTGTTGGGTAAATTATGTTTGTTTCCTGTAGGTATGACAATACTTTCACTGACCTCACTCAGCATATATTAAATGAAGATTTTATTCAGCCTATGAACACCAATTTTGATGTGGATGCTTATGCACTTGATAAGACTGTAAAAAAAATCTTAGTGAGCTGCTTAAAACTTTTTAATGTCTTACCTATTAGCTGGAAAATGCTTCTCCCTTTGATGTATTGAGAAGAAAGCAGTGAACTTAATATGGACTTCCTTCTTTAGACAAAGAGCAGCCTAAATGTAGTTAACAGAGCCATTGAAAAGGGTTTAAAGTGTGGTCCTACCAACACACAAGAAAAAAAAAATCAAATTATAAAATTTCCTCCTCCTTCCCAAGGCTCATTTGAATACCTCTACTCCTAACTTCCTAGTGTCAGTTTCCCTTTGTTTCACCAGTCATTCTTTCCCAGTGCCTTCAGCCCAGTGACAGACTGGGTCACGAGTGCAATACTGTCTGCCACTCCCAGGTATCTTGTTTTGCCCCTCCACTCCTTGCTGCTGCTTCATTTCCCTTTGCTCTGGCATGGTCTGCAGTCCTTCCCCATGTCCTGGCCATCCCAAAAGCCACCTGCAGGCCTGGTGTGGGTCACCTGTGGGGGCTGCATCTCCTTTGTCACGGAATGCCTTCTTCCACAAGTGTGTCTCCAGCCATGTCCGCAACAATGTCCTCTTTCATGCATTCTGTTTTCCCTTCCACACCTCCTGTACCTTCCGCACCCCCAAGTGCTGCTCTCTCTCAAACATGCCTGTACAGAGATGACATATGCCACAGGTTTGGCTGGCACTGGGCTGGTGACAGCAGTGCCAGAGCCAGCTGGAATGGGCTGTGACTGGCAAAGGGCAGCTCCCGGGCCTGCTGATATGTGCTGCCAGCCGTGCCCAGTGCATTCCCTCAAGAAAAACACATTTAAGATGTCTTTGAACATAAATCCATTATGAACTTTACTTTTCACATCATCATCATCATATTAATACACATGCATTATAAATCCTGTTCTTCTTTCAGGACCCCAGGGATCTCTCACTGCAACCCTGTGCACATCTACTCAGATAAAGTGGCAGAGTGTTCACCAGCTTCACCCTGGGAACCAAGTTACAGGCACTCACATCATACACATCCATCAACATGGGGTCATTAAACATTTTAAACATTGCCCCTGCAAAAGGTGTAATTGAAAGCAATTATGAGGCACTTCTTTCCCTCTCTGTCAGGGCCCTGGGGTGCTAATGGACCTTAAAGTCCTGACCAGCCTTACCTGAGGCCTCCCAGCCACACATCCTGCCTTTGGGCCAGAGTCCCATTTAAGCTCAGCTGAAAGGGTGGATCTGTTTCCATCTCAGCCACAGTCATGCTTATTGCCAGCCAGGGATGCTGCTAATTGTGACCCTGACCTGTGGACTGGCTTCCCAAGTTGGCTTCAGACCTGTCTGATTTCACAGACTTGTTGAGTGATCACTGAGCTGTGTGTGATCCCAGTTATCCTCACCAGACCTGGTCCTGAATGTTCTCCTCAGACTGACTTCTGACCACATTGCTATGAAATTGAGTGGCCATCTAGGCTCTTGATTGAACCTGCCACCTCTGTTTCTGCACTGCCTGCCTTGTCCAGGTACCATGAGTGGGGCTGGCCCTGCTGGCTGTATCATCACCCTCAGCTCCTGGCTTCTGAATGTCTTGTATCATTCCATGGCTATTGCACTGTCTGACTGCTTGTGCTGTGTCTTTCTGACAAAAGTTCTGGTTGCATTTTCTTGGCTCAGTAAAAAGCCAGAAAGTCCAACAGTTTCCTCGGCCCATCTGGCTAAAAATAGCTTTCCCTTATTCTCCAATCCCAAGTCAATTTATCACCCTTACCAGTGTGTCTCTCTTCTCGAGTTCCTTTGTGTTTGTGATACGTGCATTAAATTGCTTTTTAAAGTACATCTCTTCTGAGCAGCAATTATATAATTTTAATAGTTCTTCTGCCTATTACCACAATTCCAATCTTTGAGCCATTTTCATACTGTATTAACCAACACCCAGAAGTCAGTACAGATGTGGTCAGGGCAACTGATGTCCCTTAGCATCTTTAAAGGATATTTTCAGAGTCATTGCTTCTACAAATCAGAGTGTTTAAGCCTTTTGCAGGTTTCAGCTCCCCATCTGGAGGGATTCCAAGCAGTATCTTGTTATCTTGGTTTTGTTTAACAGGTTCTGTCAGGAGGCAAACTTCATTTATTTTCAGAATTCAGTTCATTGCTTGTTGATGTTTCAGTAATGCAGGGAGTGTAGTCTTCCTCATATTGTCAATCTGTTGGGCACTGATTTATACAATGACCTGGTCTGCAACTGCAACCAACACATGTCCCTGCCCATCTTGTTAGTACATGCCCAAGGCCTGTGTTTCTTGAGCGGGCCTTCTTAATTTGGAGTATTTAATAATAAATCTACCACTGAAGAAACTACTGATTACCTACTATGTTTTATTTAGTACTTTGGTGTTGATCCTCTAATCAGTACATCCCCAGTATGGCATAGGGGTTCTGTAGACACCTGCTGCTGCGAAATTTGGTAGATGATGCCCTTTCAGCTCCAGACCAGACAGTTTAGGTGAGTTATCATAGGCCATACAGCTAATCTTGCACTCTTCTCCCTCCACTCTGGCAGGTATATATCTCCTTGATCAAAAGGATGTCTTCACAGGTTATCTGTGACACCAGAAGGATGTTAATGACTGTGCCAAGGCATCAGAGATTTTGGGTCCTGACATCCTGAAATCACCACCTCCACAAAGGTTCTCTCACGGTCCTGTAAATACACTGCAGCAGCCCAACAAGATTCAGTCAACTATCACCTTATTTCTCATTCCTCCCATGGGTATATTTCATCCTTGCAGAATGGAATGACCTGTTGGCTTGTTCTTCCACCCTGTCTTGATCACTCTGTGCAATATTCATTTGTAGGGACATGCCTCTTCCTCCACATACGTTCAATTGCAAATGTTCCAACAGTGCACCCTGTGGCCTCTTGCCAGGTCAGACCTCGGTGGCACTCCACTTTTTGCTGATCCCTGGGTGCAGTACAACCCATTAACCACTATCCTCTGAACGTGATCATACCAACTACATTTTTATCGATCATGTTGTCCACACATCCAGGTTATAATATTCCTCCTTGTGTCCACTGTCCTGAAATCACCTGCTACACTTAGTTACAGACGCACGCTTTCCTTGTTCAGCCTTTGAACACTGGTGTAGTGGTAGAAGCTCCTCTTGCTGCTCCTCATGTCCTCAATTTCTTCTTTTTTAGTGAGGGATAAAATTCTATGGGGAAATTTGGTTCAATGAATGACATTTTGTCCAAGACATAGAAATACATGAAATGAAGGGATATGTTATAGTTAGAGTAATTGAGAAAAGCTATTCAAGAATAACAGTATGATTGTTCCAATAACTGCATTCATAATGAGAAATACATCTGTTGTCATCATTTAAGTGCTACAAGCACTTAAATAAATTTTCCTCTCCTAAAACTTTATAGGAGGAATTACACTTTTTTAATTAACGCATTAGTATTACGTGGGGGAGGAAAAGCAGATTGTGTGCTGTATTTCACATCGTTAGATAGCTGTTGTGACTATATTCCTTTTTATTCAAAACTTTTATGGAGACAAAAGTGACTGAGAAAAGGTTTTCTGTGGACTCTTTTTTTTTTTTATATCAGTTTCTAAAGCTGAGTGAATCATTGAATTCAATGAATACATTGAAAATTCAGGTTATGACAAGTAAGACTTCTTGACAAAATCTGACATTTCAACTTATTTTTCATTTGTGTTTATTTCTTTCAACATTATTGAGTTGATAGTATCTTTTACTCACTCTTCTTTGTTAATGTCTTTTTCTTCCTCTCCCACCCCATTTTGTCGGAGCTTAGTGTGAAAAACCTCAGGATGTTATTTCTTGTCATTTTTAAAGAAAAAAAATTATTTTTTTTTTGTTTCTTCACCCACTCCTTTGCTTTTTTTTTTTTTTTTTTTTTTGCTCTCCAATCTGTTGCTAAATTACTTTATTTTTAATTCATATACAAACTAGTAACATTTTACTCATCCTAAGAATTGCCTTACTGGTCAGTATTTGAAGCATTTACATATCATGTAATTATAGAAAATAAATTGCTTAATGAGAGAAGGCTTTGTGTTCCATCATTTAACAAACATTTAAGACTTCCTAAATATACATTTTAGGTAGTATACTTGTATGTTGGCTATGCTAGGGGAGGATATTTTTAAAACAAATACTGTTTTGGCTTTGGAAACAGGAGTGAAAAATTCAGTTCTTACTGAAAATTCCCTAGAATTTTGTGCACTAATTTATCAGCTTATAAGGTATCCTTCAAAATAGTCTGTTTTTCTGATGAAGTTACTAAAATACTTTCGCCATTAATAGCAGTATCAATAAATATTTTCTGTATGTCTTCTGATAGGAGTCTTTTGAGGGTAAAAGCTTTTTATTTTGCCTTCATTTCTGTTTATTTGCTCTAAGATTTTGGGACTATTGCAGAAATTAAGGGAAATCTCTCATTACAGGATTTTTTTTAATAGGACACAGTTCACTGCATTTAAAATTACTTGGATCAACTGCAAAATCAGATGCTTCCTCTTCATTCTAGATGTTGAAAAGTAAAAGAAACTTTTGCTTCTACATTTAAATAAAACTAGAGATGTAGAGGAAATGAATCTTCTTTCATTATTAATTTAATAATTTATTAATGCAAATAACAGAAGAAAACAAAGCTGCAAGGCAAAGTAAAGGTTTTGATCAATTTTTTCTCCTGTTGTCTCCATTGTGTTCAGTTGACAATGCTTTCTTTTATTCAACATCATGTGCTCCTGGAGTCTTGCTTGTATTTATTTCAGCATAGTTGCATTTTACCTTTAGAATGCTATAAAAGTTATGATCCTTGATTTTAAAAATAAATCAATATTTAGTAAAAAAATAAAATCATGGCATCTGCTAGAAGTAAAAAGAAAAATTAATTCTGGGTCTCAAACCCAGGTTGTTGACTGGTTTTCCTTCCCTGTCGATAGGAGAGAACTTTGAGGATGTTTCTACAGGGGTATGATGGTGGAGGGAAACTGCAGAAATTTGAAGTTTAACTAAAATTTCTGAATTTGTGAAGGAAAGCTTATGCTACGTGAAAAAATATGTTTTGCATTGCCATATTGTTGTGCTCCCACTTTAACATTAGTTTATGCAGTGACTTGTATTGGGGCAAAAAAGGAATTTAGGCCATGTGTCGTTGCTCATTTTGTGTGTCTTTCCCAGTAGTCATCTTGCGTAACTACCAAGCAGTGTCCCACCACTGTTTTTCTTCTACAGGCACCAAATCTCCCATTCTCACCCATTAATTGCAAAGAGTTGCACAAGAGGCTGGTTTTGATGTGGTATTTCCAGAAGCTGTTCATATTACCCTAAATTAATGCTCAAATCAGAAAAGGTTTAATCTGTCATGTTCTTGCATTCAACTGTTACATCAGGTAATAATCAGCTCATCCCAGAATTTTCCTTAATCAGTTTACAACACAGATCTTGTGCTGTGATTCTTTATCCCTACCCTTCTGCACATTGAATGGCACCATAGCTGCCAGCCAATAAGAAAACAACCTTATGTTGCATAAGCTTTAATATTTCATCATGCTTACCCTGCACATGTTATTGATGATGGATTACATACTCAGATCCTGCTGAGATACTGCAGATCAATTCTCAGTAATTGCTAAATGACTGAAAACAGTTTGATGGCAGTAACCCTGTTATGCTTAATCTCAGCTACCCACCTACATTTTTGTGAATGTTGTCAATGTTATGCATTCAGATCAAGTTTATTCTTATCTTCATATTACTCAAACTGCATGCATTTATTTTTCACAGCATCTATTTGACTGAAAAATATGGGATTGCATACATCCTGTGATCACTAAACTGGACTCATCTGCCTGCCTGTCACTCTAAAATAAATTGAAGGCAGGTAAACTCTTTCCCAGATATCTCCCTTTTGACCTGCAAAACTTATCAGCTACATATGCTTTACAGCTGAGACAGCTGGTGTACTCTTCTGGCTTTTGAGTTGACTCACCACCACAAATGGCAGCTTTAGCTTTGTTAAAGTACTGTTTGATAACTGTCTGCAAAGAACTACTGATTATGTAAACATATGGTTATCCATGGAGAAAATAAGAGACCTCCTTGCCCCTGAAGCATCCCTGAAGCAAGAGGTTTTGTGTAAGTTTTACTGATATTCATGTTAATTTTAAGGGTTTATTGCAGTGTTTCAGTCCTTTAATTTACAGAAGTTTTTTCTTTTTTTTTTTTTTCCCAATTTAAGTGAGCAGTTGTTTAATGAAAGCTATAAATTCTCCATGGATGATTAGTGAAAGGGCAGAAAACCCCATGAAGACACCTAGGTTAGAGTGCCTATGGCAAAAATCTCGTGTGTGTGTCCACCACATATTTAGGCAATGAATGAGTGTGAGTTGCCAGTTGTGATATGATTTTCAGAGGCAGGATTCAGTTTTTGCCCTTCTCATTCCATTTTCAGTTCTATTTTTTTTTTTGTTCTAGAAATTGCAGGCATGAGTTTCTAAACGGAAGAGATTACCCCCTGGGTACTGCCTCTTAAGTAAACTGTGTCCTTTGGGCTTTCTTAAATGTTCAGATAAAATGGTTAGGATGCTATAGAATATTATTTTTATACATTAAAGATACTGAAAATAGATCCAATAATTTTGAGGTGGTCACCAAGTGTCATGCAGAAAAGATCAAGGAGAAACAATGAATTTGGTTCCAGGTCAAGCCTGCACTTGAAAGCTGAAGGATCTGTATGTGATTTATATTAAGTCACACAAGAATACACCCACAATAAGGAGTCCTGAAAACTGCCACCTCAGATATTATATTCTGTTGAATGTTCTTAAAATATTGAGACTCCTATGATTTTGTGCAAAATGTCTTCACTTGAACCCTAATTTCTAATTTGATCCGTACTCAGAATTTCTCCCATGCCAGAACCGAAGAGCAGCCCAGTGAGGTTTAAAAACTGGATGTTAATCTATGGAATATTTTCTATGCCTGCACAACATATTTTTCAAATACTGACCCAAGATGTAGGATTTCAGAGCTGCAAACTGTAGCACAGCTGAAGTGAATTATTAAGCTGAAGTACCTATTAAATCAACAGGTAGATCCCTCTGTCTCTCTATTTTCACTTTTTATACACTTAAAACACTTGGTGAAACCGCAAGCTATCACACTCATACTCTGGTTTAATATGTATTTGATGCAGGTTGAAACAAGTTCATCAGTGGAAATCAGAGAAACTTCATTTTCATTTAATCATTACCCAGTTGTTCAGCATGCTTCTGTGGAAGGTGAGGTAGAGTTTCAAATTCTCATCAAATAAGGAAGATACCAACCTTTCATAATCTGTGTCCAGTGCATTACAAGGCTTGATGGTCACATAGAGTTCATCATCTTTTCTGGAATTACAGCTAGGAGGATGAATGGAGAAAACTTCCTGATTCCAAAGAGTATGTTTCATTAAATACTGTGTCTAAATCTAAATGTTGAATCCAAGGAGCTGTAGTTCTAGGGTCTAAATATTATTCAAGAACAGTAAAAGGAGAACATGAATATCTGATTTCTTTAAGTCATCTTCTGAAACTTTTTTTCTATAATAAAAAGTTAAGGAAACTTCAAAACCATTTCTTTTCCCCACAAACTTGCTTTTTCTGAATGTTACCACTTTAGCTGCCTTCATCTGCCATCTTGTGGTATGTTGGCCTAATCTCAAGTGTATAGAAATGCACATACATTATTTATTATATTTTACAAAATTTTCCTACCTCACATTTGTAATTGCCAGAGTGATACAATCAGATTTTACTTTTGTGAACTAATGAACACAATAAATGAATTTTCATACATTATTCTACTTTTAATATGGGAAAAAGTAAAGAAAGACTACAAAATTTCAAAGTAATTCTTGTTGAACATATTTCTGTTTATTAGAAATCACATATATTCAAATGACTTTTTTACTTTATGTTTACTTGTCTCGCTAAATTAACACTTCTCAATTTAATAAAAAAAACCCCAAGAATAATGTTTCTTGACGTTTTCAAAAACAGTTACTGATAAAACTAGTAGAAAGGCATTGTGAACACATGTTAAGCTTAAAAGTACATCCTTCTCTCTGCCTGAATTGTTTACAAGAGCCAGGTACATTTATAGTGGATAATTTAGTCAAAACATCGTTACAGTGTCTCTGATATGTTGATGTGTTTATTAATATCTGTCAAACCTATTTTCCTATTTTTATTACCAGAAGCTTAAAAGGAAAGGGCAGGACAACTTGTACTGGAAAACCATTGGAACTCCATTAGTATTTAGCCTCGGATAAATTTAGATACGTGCTTATGTGAATTATTTATATTAAACATGTAGGTATATTAAAGAACATTTTTCTTCATTTTTCCAAATAACACAAGAGTGTTTAAAATAGTAAGCAGAGGGCAAGACGTACAAGCCCTTCTGAAAATTACTGAAGTTAGGAGTGCCTTAGTCCTGCAGTTGGTTTCAGGCTGAATTCTGTTAGTCAAATTAAAATTGTATGATGATTAAAACTTCTGTTTCTTTAGATTTATCTAAACTCTTCACCTGGCTAAACTTATAAGATCTAACTTTACAGTGAAGAGCTGCATCATTCCTTCCTGTATCTGTCATGTATATTGATATACAGGACACATCAAATACATGGAAAAAGTACTTGTGAAAAGCTGATTATAAGATTTTTTTTCATTTTCTTAGACTAACCTTTTATATATACTTAAAAGCATATAATTGTGACATCTATCTTCTATTTAACTGTTTGAAAAGATACAGAAAATCTAATATTTATTAGCTGGTTTGGTGAAATATAAAACATGATTGCAAGCAATTCCACAAATACTATCACTGACATAAAAAAATATATAGCTGTGAATATTCAGGAAAATTTATTTTTTCAATCCATTCTGGACTGTTAACTCCCCTACTTTTTTGACAATGAGATATACACCACATGATTATCTATGTTTGCCTGGTCCCTGAGAAGCAGTTTGGCTCTAAATTTAAGCATGCTCTTTTCCCAAATGCAGTCAAGCCAACATTGTAAAGCGATATAAGCTAGAAAATCTCCATGCTTTAGAAATATAAAGCATATAAAATCTAAACTATTAACTCTCCATAAGGAAACGGGTGTTTTATTTCCAAAAGGAAGATAAAAAGGAATATTGTTCCCAACTTTGAATGAAGTTGGCACTTCATTTCTGAGTATTAGGCAAAGGTCAATTCAGACACTAGTAACAGTAAGATTCAATCTTGCGATACCATGGCACAGACCATGAATTCCAGATTTTACCAGTTTTAAAGTTCAGTTCAGTTTGACACCCAGGAGCTCAGCCTTGTTAAACAATTACCTTTTTTGTAAATATCAGTAAAACTCATAATTACTGAACTTTGAAAATAGGGACATTTTTTTCCAAATACAAAACAGATGCATAAGACTTATTATTTTGATGTTCACATGTCACCATCCATGAACTTTTCCTCCAGTGACCACCTCCATTCTCTTATGAATGAGCAAAGATTTCTTGTCTGCGTTCTATCCTCTGTGGAGCAGGAATGATTTATTCATATGACCAGTTAAACATGATTTGCTGCCAATTTCTAATTTACAGTCCTATTACCCCTTTGTTACAATGAAAAGATAAAGCTATCCCATGCAGTAGTCAGGCCCAGGTGTAAGAAGTATTTCATATGCAAGAGGATGAAAATTGTCATAGAAACTGTCATGATATTCAGGTGTCCATGACTAAAAGTAAAAAATGAAACCCAAACAGGTGGTTATGGCTCTGCGATTCATTCACTCTACTGTCTTAAATAATGTGTCTAGAAAAAGAAACCATTTTACTATGGAATAGACAAAGTATTTCTACTTGTAAACCTTTTGATAGCTATATAAAAGTATAAGAAGTTAACAGAAGCTTAGATGGGCCCCCAAAAAAGATGCTAATGTTCAAGTGTACCTTACTTTTTTATTATTATTTTTAAAGAGTAAATTAATATGAAACACTTATGTAAAGCATATATTTGGGCAATTTATTATATTCCCAATCAGAGCAGCTTAACTTATTCTTTAATACATTTTCAGAATTCAGATTTGGTGATCCTGCTTTTACTGTTGCAAGTGATTTGCAATAATAAGTTATCACTAACTGAACATTGTAAAAGAAGATTTGGTATTGTGTTGTTCACTGATTTGGGCATAAGGAGATAAGGGAAATAAGGTTCAGTCATAATGATAACTCAATTCCAGTGATATCAAATTTTTCCTTGATGTGCTTAAGAAACAGCATTGAATCTGTTAGATGAATTGTAAAATTACAAGGATTTGAAGAGATGTATTTAGTTTTTTTCTGGTGTCTCCTTCTATTCTTACAAAAATTCAAACAGAAACCACTGATATCAAGTGTTTTTATAGAGATTATTTTTAATTGACAGAGCTTTTTATTAAAATTTGCTAAAGTTAGGCATAATCTCTCAAATGCAATCATAGGTCAGATTTTTTCTTCAACATACCTGAAATATTTTAAATCATTGAGATAATAGAATAATTTACTATTTCTATGGTTTACACAGGGAAACAAGTGCAAATTAGCATTCTATGAAAATTATATCACAAGAAAATGAAAGTCTGTAAGTCTTGCAGTTTCAGTTTTGGTTTACTGAAGACACAAATGTATTTGAGGATTTGCAGCACAGTGTTAAAATGTTTCAAAGCATGTTCTAAGAAGGGAAAACATATTACAACCTTTCTGATATGACATATAATACAGCAAAACACAAAGGGAAAGTCTGTAGTCAATCTGCATAAAAATGCCCAAACTATACTAGTTCTACAATCAAGTTAATCTAAAAGAAAAAATTATAAGATGTGGTGAGGCTTCGTCTACATTTTTTTGGACCTATTATTGTATAGAGTGTCAGTATTTTAATAACATAAGTAAAGACTGCTGCACTGGATTGAATCTGAAGTAGAAGCTAAAAAAACCAGACTGAAGTGTTATACATTGGCAGTTAAAAAAAAAAAGAGAAAAACACCACAAAAAAACTGTTCAAGAATTTTTTCTTTGTTTTCATTTTGTTAAAAGACCCATTTGAACTCTGACTTCAAATATTTAAGAATTTCTCTAAGTTATCTAATGAAACAATACTTACAGTAAAGTTTCTATTAATAAGTTTAAATATTTAGTTCACAACAAAAAAAAAAAAGTTTGCAATATCTTCTATTTCAATTTTATGTTCTTTACTGACTCTCAGTCATTTGCTACCTTAACCCAAAAAGAGTTATCTGTTGAAGTTCCTTTAGGACCTTGAAACTTTTACCTTTAGATTGAATTTATTTCATTTCTTGCTCAAAAATGCTAAATGAAAAGTGGGACATTTGAAAAAGTTGAGACCCTAGGGAATTACTATAGTTCAGGTATCAGCATCTCTCTAGGATGGAGAAGAATTTTATAGCCAAGAGAATTTGTGCAACTGCCAAGTTAGAATAAAATCTATTCTATTCTGGCTATAATACTGAAGCAAAGCAAGTACACATATGTTGATTTGTTTTCATGTTGGGCATTTCAGAGGAAGCCATGGATTCCTTTAATGTCTGTTTCTCTTCCTCTATTAAAACACTATCCCTTTTTTTTTTAAGGAAGATGCTATAAAAATGTTGGTGTTGTGACACAATATTTCTGCATCAGCTGTATCAACAGTATTGCTGTATGACGGCTTAATTAGGTCAGTCAAAACAATGTTATTGAGGTTCTGAAAGATCTTGTGGAGTGATTTCTGACTCCCTGTTGGCTCTCTAAACCTGTGGAAAGATTGGAGCTTCATTATGAATCTCCTGACAATAAGTAGCAATCATGTCACTGGCAGCTTTCCAAGGCAACATGGGGAACTTATGGACTTGTCACACTTCCAGGGTGTTGGAAGGTGCCAACCCAACTGTGATTCACTAATGATTGCTTTTGCTGTCACAGAATCCTTTAAGGCTTCAATCCTTTGGGGAAATCTCACGGAGGATGCTTGGCAAGATGTAAAGTGTCAGCTAAAGCATCATGTAACAGGGTAGATAATTTGGTAAAAGCCAAGCTGTTCAGGTTTTTTAATGGTTTAATCTGAACCACTACCGTTCAACTTTTTTTTTAAATTAAAGTAATTAAGAGGGTGGTTGTAATGAAACACCTTTAGTAGGTTGTTTTCCGCTTATGAAAGAATATGAGGGTTCTCAATACTGATTATTCTCCTCCCCCTTTTCCCTCTAAGAAATTGCTAATAGTTCATATTAATTGAGCTAGCTATCTGCAAATCTGGGACTCTACTGGGGCTAGCATAATTAAAGAAAAATCTTTGGGTAAAACAGCAGGATCTGGAGGGAGTTTTATTGGTTTATAAAAGTTTTGTGCTTAGAAGAAATGGCTTCTTACCTCTTATTCATGTATCGGAACATATTTAAACACACTGACAAAGATGTTGGTCCATAGTGTAGTTGTATATGGTTACCTAAATTACTTTGGATATATAGTTCCATAGCTGAGAACATAATTTACTGCTGTAGGAATATTGTAGGAATTATAACAATAGATTTCTTCTATTAATCAATTGCAGTGAACTATTTTGATTTGATTGTAGTCATTAAGGAATATAGGGAGTCATTGTGGGATACTTCATTGCATGCAAGGATTTAACAAAGCAAACTACATAGTTCCAAATATTTTGATAAATAATTGGTTAATCAGAAGAGAGCTGAAATAAATTCACATATTTAAACCTATTTAGTATTTTAGAAAGACAGACAAATTTTTACTGTTCTCTACTGACTGCTCAGATTCTGCATTAAGGAATTATTAGATATTGAACAAGCCTTGGGAGACAAACCTTACGGAAGATCTGATATTGTTTCAATCTATCTTCCTAAATGTCACATGCTTGTATGTGACATTTGAAATATGTACTTTTGGCACAAGAGATGGGTGATTAGGCATCACAAGCTATGATAATATTTTAAATAATTTAAAAAAATATCTAAAGGGAAAGATGAATGTGTCTGGGCATGAATGTGGCACATCTATTTTGTAGGTTCTAATAAAAAATTATATAAATACTGCATTCTGGAATTGACAGCTTTTTTTTTCCCCACTAAGAAAATATTCCCACATAGAAAATGATTTGATAATCATAAGTTCATGATAAAGTGACTGGGACACTGTTGGAAGGCCTCCTACACTTCAAAGCATATGACCACAGCTGATAAAATTTTAGGCTTGGCTTGAAAAAAAATCTTACAGTATTTGTTACATAAAATACTTCAAAGATGTCCTGGTACAAAGCAGGAAAGGAAGCAAGCTGAGGAAGTAGGTTAGTTGTTTGAATGACTGATTATTATCTCTGCCTAAAGGGACAAGACTAATACCCTGAACAGAAACCTGTTTAGCTGGGAAAGTCAAGTAACTATTCTCTGAATTTGG
Organism: Ammospiza caudacuta; assembly: GCF_027887145.1. NCBI lineage: Eukaryota > Metazoa > Chordata > Aves > Passeriformes > Passerellidae > Ammospiza > Ammospiza caudacuta. The sequence goes on along the minus strand of NC_080593.1, from coordinate 74,564,068 downwards.
TATTCTTACACCTTTTGGAAGGAATAAGCCACTGTGTATTCTTCAGGTCAAATGTGAATTTTTTTAAGCCATCCTGCACAGAAATAGGAAAGCTTGGAAAATACAGGCTGTCTGCCAGCAAAAGAAGATTGTGAACAAGTTAGTAAGAAGAAAATGCATCTTAGTTACAATATTGTCAAATAAATGCAAGAATGACTATATTATCCCTCAAACTAAACAGGAGAATATTGTGTACTGTTTTCTATGGTGATTTTTTTTGGTATGAATCTATACAGAAAAGTCACAATTGGTCCAAAAGAAGCTGAAGTAAATGTCAATGATCTTGAGTTATAAAATAAATATTACTTTTCATCAAGGTGTTAAATTAACATCAGCATCACTTGGCCTTTTATCTCTTTCTTTAGTGCTGTCCATGGGCTAGCAGCTCTTCCTCTAAAAATCCTCCTCTTTGATCTTAAAGATGCAATTTTGTGTTGAAAATAATAGTATTTTTTCAAAGTAGAGAGAAAAAGATCGTAACTGAGGGCATGCCTGGTAAGCATTTTGTTTTTCTATGTTTTATTACTAATCTGATCAAGATCAGCAAGTCCAAGCTTTTATTTAAATTGTGAAAATATCATGTGGACGTGCATTTAGATCTGCTTTTGTTCCAAAATTTTAGTGTTCATAGGGATATCTGAGAAGAAATGAAACTAATTTTGTTGAGTTGATATCAGTTCTAAACTGTGAAATAATTACTTGGCTCATTAACAACAGACAAAGGTCTACCTGAGTCATTCTATCAAACTTTGAGATTAACCTTTTACATATCTCTTCTGGTTTTGGCTGGAGTGGAGTCAACCTTCTTGATAGTAGCTAGCATGGAGCTATGCTTTGGATCAGCTTCATTTGGAATTAATTCAAATGACAGTTGTCACAATTACATCATGCTTATTTTTAGAGGTTTGTCTTATAGACCTATTCCTTTCACCCGGAATAAGATCAGCTTTGATCAAGATATCTTGAGTTTTTAATGTGCGTTTACTTACATTTTTACATTATATTAATTTATACTTGTTAATAAATGGAGTTATCTGGCTTTTGGAAAGTTTTATTCCTTTGGCTTTACACTATTTCCAATAATACTAATTTTTTATGGAAACAATATTTATCATTTTTATAGCATTTTTCATCTCAAATTAGTTAACCTGCTTCACATACTTTATATTATAAATGGCATGCCTTTTCCACTAATGAAATTCAGTCAGACAATATAGCATTAATAGACAGGTTTTTTACCCTTTTTCAATTTCTATGCTGCCAACCACATTTTTAACACTGAAATTTGTTTTTCTGCAGACACATATGTCTCAGTGTAGCATGGCACTAATATTAACAGAAATATGTGACAGTTGTGTTAATCACTGGGATATTGATTGACACAGAAGATTCTTATACTACAAGGCATACCAAGAATAATATAAATATTTTGTTCTTATTGCTGAAAAACAGCAGCAACAACAACAACAACACTTTGAAACAAGTTAGGAGAAGTAGCAGAATTTTTTCCCTTTAATTTTTTTTTGGCTGTTAGGAGGTGGGGAATGCTTGGAAGGGATAGATAGAGGAATGACTGTTGAAAACAGAAGAATCCTCTAGACAACTGAGAAGAGGAACAGAAATCAGATTAAAGGGATCAGTAAAACTACTTAAGAATATTTTTGCATTTATAGAGAGACTAGAAAGGAAGTGATCTGTTTTAAACTTTTGTTTGTTGGGTTTTTATTTTTTAAAGTACTTTTAGGGATTGAGGGGAAAAGTACAAATTTTAAGTGTTTCTGATCTTTCTGCATCATCCATTTTTTGCCTTGTCTCCATTAAGACTTTTGGTTTTGGTTTATTTTTTCAAATTGTTATACCCATTTAGAATTATTTCCATTGCTTTCCTTTCCCTCTTGGCCAATATTTTTTGAAAGTAAACAACTGAATTTGACTGTACTTGTTTAGGTGCACAAAATAAAGATTTCTGAATTGTGATTGATATGTGCACAGTGGCTATGTCCTACTCGTGTTCCAACCTGTAATGAACATGTCCTTGCAGATATAGAATCAGAAGCTAAAAGCTCTGCCCCTTTGCAGCTAGAGTTGCAGAAAACCCAAAATATCCCTGATGTGTGAGTTTTAAATGTTTATTTGAACATGTCCGGTTTTGGAGCAAAGCTGAAGACCACTGGTCAGGGATTGTTTTAGGATAAGTATTCTGTGATTTCACAACAGAATATACACTGCATTAGAGCTAACTGCTTCCCTTCTCAAGTAATACTTTATTTAACTTTTGCTTAGGTGAAATCCAATGATGATGTCATGGCTTCTCAATAATGAAAAGCAATTAAATATCTAATTTAAAGGAATGATTAGTAATTTTCATGATTTGAATAGATGACTTGCAACATGGGCAATTTAAGCTATCAAGTTTTATTTGCCTATTTGAATACCCTTGTAGAGAATACAGTGGATATTTTGATGTGTGTCTCTATCATCATTTCCAATGTATTTCCTTTTACTTGTGTATTTTCTGCTGTAGTAGAAGAAACCAGCAAGAATCAAAATCTTCACAAAACTCTCTCTTTATGCATGATGTGCATTTTTTCAAGAAATAAATCCTAGTCATCTTGACAATGACTATGACAAAACATAGTAGAATGTCAGTCTTTACTAGGAGCATTAGCAGTTCAAAAGATGTTAGCTACTCTTTCTCAAACCTTTGAATTATAAACTTACATCATCATTCTTTATTCCTTTCTCTTCTCAGACTATTTCTGGTAGAAGAGAGATTTATGCATAATTATGGTTGTTAGACTATATTATGAAAGATGTATATCTCACATCTATAGCTTGTTATGGGATACTTAAGATAAATCAGTGATCTTTGCCAACATATGCCACTCAGACATTCATGTGCACATAAGTATTCAGAGTTGTAGCTAAAAATACTAGTGGAAGCTATCAAGTAAATGAAAACATTCTAATGAATTCAGCTCTTGTTAAACTCACCCACAGAAGTCAGGAATGTTGCTTAATATTGTCATGAACCTAGGGCTAAATTCTTATTTGTGTAAGAAATGAACTCACATGAACTTTGAAGGGGCTGCTAATGCCTCCCTTATCATGTTTATGTGTATTTTTAATACAAACTGTTCAAGAGATTATCTCAAATTTGCAAAGTATCACTTAGTTCCTTTAATATCAATGTAATGTTATTGGAAATATAGACAGCTCTTGTATGAAATTACAAAGTTGGCATTTCTCTCTTTGAGGAAAAATATATTGCAGATTCCTACGCACAATTTAAAATCTGTACCATTAAATATTACTTTTCTTATTGTATTGAGATGCTGGAATATGTCCATTCCATGTTAAGGCTGGTGAAGGGTCTGGAACACAAGTCCTGTGAGGAGTGGCTGAAGGATCTGGGGCTGTTTAGCCTGCAGAAAAAGAGGCTATGGGGGGACCTTACCATTCTCTACAAGTGCCTGAAAGGAGGGGTAGCCAGGTGGGAAATGGCCTCTTCTCCAGGTGTCCAGGGACACAGTGGCTACAGTGACAAGAGAACACAGTCCTAAACTGTGCCAGGGGAGGCTTAGGTGGGACATTAGGAAGAAAATCTTCACAGAAATGGCGATTGAGCATTGGAATGGCTGCCAGGGAAGTGGTGCAGTCACTGTCCCTGGAGGTGTTTAACAAAGGACTGGATATGGCACTCAGTGCCACGGTTTAGTTGATAAGATGGTGTTAGGTCACAGGTTGAACTTGATAATCTCAAAGATCTTTTCCAACCTGGTTAGCTCAGTGTGGTTCTATGATCATTTATCTGCTTTTCATAGCAGTGTGTCTGCTGCAGATGCATAACAAAACTTCCATCAGTGTATGTGCACAGAGTTGTTGTCATGACCTACAAACAAGACAGTGTATGATATATTTTTAGAAAGCTGTGGAAGCTTATTTTGTTGCCAAAGATGGTAATTGAGCCACTGCATAAAGCATTTTGGGGAGACTGGTAGGAGGAGAAAGTTGCATGATTTTCAAATATGTACATGATAAACACTCACAGGACAATGCATTTGAATTCTTAATATAATTTGAAATCTTTACTTGGGCTTAGCTCACACATTGACTAGATTTTAATATTTTTAAATTTGTTTATATATATTATCATTTTGCTTTTAATGTCTCCATTTCATAAACAGATGTACATCATCCATAACCTTTTGCCAATAAAACTTCTGGGACCTGTTTCTAATATTGAAGACTACAGGAGATGTTCTTCCTTTTCTTTGCCCTCCACAAATAGCTGAAAAAAAAATTCATGTAGCATTTCCCAATGGACCTAAAACTTTCCTTCTCACTGTAATGTTTTTAGGAGAGGTTATTAATGGTATGATAAAAGGTCAAACATGCCTCTTTATGGTCTTGGTATCATAATTTACTACTAATTACAAAGTAAAAACCATTATACCTTTAGAAAACCGTTGGAGTCTTTTTTTTTTGTTAGTTGGTTGGGGTTTTTTGAACTCTTCCAGAAGAGATGAGATACTCACATCATTCTAGTTAGTGATTGTGGATGAAAGAGAAATAGTTTGTGAGGGAAAATAGCTGCAGAGTGTGAAGGACATAGTGACCTCAGTACCAAATGCCCTTGTCAAATCTCCTTTGAACAGTGTGTACTGGATTGATTGCCCATTTCAAAAGGATGCCCATATGGCAGAAGAATGAGATGGCTATTCTGTTCTATGGAAGAGCATCAAGAACTAAACATGTGCCTCGACTGCTTTTTCCCTTATTGTCAATTAATTTTAGTTTCCTCTCATTAGAGTAGTTTTCATGAAATACTGAGACAGACTTGTGGCACTTATTGTTATGAATTGTATTAAACTTAGCAGGACTGTCCATATTTAAAAGGTCTGATGAAAGTTTCATTCTTAGAATTCAACTAAGAGAAAACCCAAAAATATATTAGAAACAAAAGGGATTTTCCCCTCAGTTCCCCTACTGAAAATAGGATGACAGAGGTAGCCAGCAGCAGCAAAAAATGCAGGTCTAGGAGGGATTTTGAAAGAGCCTTCTGACAACCAGTGTCACAATATAATTTGACTGAATCACATTCATAGATCAAGATGTTACATAAAATATAAGCTTGTCTGGATCCTTGAAGCAGACCAGGTGGACCTGAGCCTTTTTCACTTATATGTTGTTTTTAGGCAAGTTCATCAAATGTGTATGGCCTGTTATTTAAACACCCGTGCTATCCCATTGTTGTACTGAGGCCACACTTTAGGGAGATGAGTAGGTAGTTTTTAGCCTCAATGTTCCTTCGGAGGTTCCAGAAAAACACGTAATACAAAAACTAATATAACAAAAAGCAGTCAAGAGATGTATGTGGCATTTTTTTAAAGTATATTCATTAACAATCTTAGTACTTCAGTAAAGTATGTGATGCTCTGAGCAGCTACCATTTTTCTGATACAAAATTTTATGGTCGGTTTCCCTGTAAGTTGTTCTCAGTCTTATCACCAAGATGTTGGGTAAAAACCCAAGCTGGTTTTAGCTGAAATACATTATTTTCTTAGCAAGGAGCTAGATTTTCAATTTGTGCTGAAACAGTGTGGGTAACACAAAGCTGTTTTTGTAACTGCTGAGCAGTGCTTTACAGCATGTCAAGGCCTTTTCTGCTCCTCAGCCTACCCCTCCAACAAGGAGACTGCAGGTGAACAAATAATTGGTAGAGAACCAGGACGGCTAACCCCACCTGACCAAAGAGGTATTCCAGGTCATACAACATCATGCTCAGCATATAAAGCTGGGGAAGAAGAAGCAGGGGGCAGCTGGAGTGGTGGCATTTTTCTTCCCAAGTCACTGATACCTGGGATAGGGCTCTGTGCTCCTGGTGATGGCTGAACACATCCCACATGCCTGCCCATGGCAAGTGGGGAATGAATGCATTGTTGTGTTTTGCCTGTGTATTTGGCTTTTGCTTTCCTCATTAAACTGTGCTCATCTGAGCTCATGGATTTCCTCACTTTTACTCTTCTGGTTCTTTCCTGAGGAGGGGAAGTGAGTGAGTGGGCATGTGGTGCTTAGTTGCCAGCTGGAGATAAACCATGATGCGAACAATCCTCTGTCCAGACTTTATTCCAAAAGTATCAGTGCTTGTATTCAACACTTCAAGCATGACTGAGATTTTACTGCCACTTTTGCAGTTAAAAATCACCTCAGATGCTGTGATTGGTGTACTTGTTTTGTATTTACTATAGAGCAATTATCATTCAAGTCCATCTTATTAAATTAAAATACTACTGTGAATATCCTCATGGTTTTGCTTGTTTGAGTTTAGGGTTTTTTCCTTAGCTCCTGGTTCCCATTATTATTTCAAATTCATAACTTTAAGAAAATAAATAGATGAGGAGAATTAAATCAACAGAGTAAACAAAAAGAATGAAAGTAGATATTTCTGGAATGAAATGTGCAGGATTTTTAATACTTTTCTGTAGTTTCCAAAAGACTTAACATGCTGCAACACTGATACTACTTAGCAATTTAATTGTCTTCATTGGACCATACAGGTAATTTGTAACTAGGTGTGACCATTAAGCACTCAGCATGAATTAAGGAGACAGTATTTGGAATAAGGATGATGTCTTAGTCTAATAGGTTTAGTTCTGATAGCCTGGCTGGCTTTCTGCACATTTAATTTCCTGTGTGCTGCCTGTCAAAGTGACAGGACTAATTTCATTACTTTCTTCATCTTCCACATGTCAGACAGAAAGACAGTTTTAGTTGTGGGGAGAAATGGCCAAACGTGTCCCTTTTTTTTCCTGCCCTTTACTTTTGAGATCACCTTGTGCCCTTTAACAGCATCAAGTGCCAAGTAGGAGGGCACAGCACGTGGATGGGTTTCTACAGTGCGTGGGCCATGCCCCCGTCATGCATGTGAGGAAGCTGTTCATACATTTATCTAGGTTGGCTGATCCATACAGCAAGCAGAGCACAAAGCTGAGACTTATTTATGAACTCAAATAGCACTCTGTGGTAGTCAGTAGTTGTGAAAAGGCTACATAGGACCTAGCGAGATTTGGCTTAAAATCTAACTATGTCAACTACATTAGGAAAATTAAAGATTTTATCTTTACTTTTTAAATATGTATAGGATGGAGGAAGAATACATATAAAACAGGAGCAGATTCAGTTTGGTGAACTGAGGCATTCAGTTATTGAAGAGATCTGTGCAGTGCCAGACTGGGAACTCTGGTGGGTGAATTGCTTTCTGCAGATATTCTCTTGACTGATTTTAAACCTTTAAGCAGATCAGTTAGATGCCTTAAATTAACTCAGACTCTTCAGGACAAATTCAAGTTTTTATTTTAAAAACTTGTTAATTTTTTGCTAGGGAAAAAGACAGCTGAGAGCAAGGCAGAGGTAAACAAGGTAAACAGTGGTTAATGTATTTCCTATTACTAGTCATACAATATTTTAAAATATGATGAAAGACAAAAGTTAGATGATAAATAAACAAATTAGTTTTGGATTTGCCAGGAAACGCTGCACAAAGCTAGAACAACTGAGGACAAACTACCAATCTTCAATGGGATCTGTGAAGAAACATATGTATGCAGTCAATATTATTTCTAAAAAGTGTTTTTAAATTTTTTTTTCAAAATATTTTAGAAATTGAAATTAGGATAAAAACTCCATCTTTTTTATGTTTAGGAAACAAATAACCAGACTACCAAGTTGGGAGTTCTTTTGCTTGGCTAGTTGGGTTCGGATTTTTGGGGGTTTTTTGTTTGTTTTTATGTTTTTGTTTGGTTTGGTATGGTTTGGTTTTTTTCATGGGAGCCATTTAGATGCAGAAATACAAGCATGGCCTTCTTATGAAAGTTATTTTTCAGAAAAAAATAACAGCTTAGTTTCAGATTTTATTGGAATAAAAGCATGACATTGACACGATTTCACACTAGTACTAGTAGTAGTATATTATTAGATTTGTAACATCAATTTTATTACATTCAAGGCTGGGTTTTCTTAATCTACTGCCTTTATTTATAATGTAAATTTAATTTAACTTTTGAAAAGTATTAATTTGTTTTGAAAGTCCTCAAAATATCCTTAAATCCTTTCAGAACTGTTTCTTCCTTTCAGAAGTATTACCACATTCACTTTTGAAGGTCAAAATACTTTCAATAGTTTTACAGGCCAGATGGTAATGCCTTTGCATTTGTGCTTCAGACTTTCACACTGTGCCTCATTCCCATTGAAATTAGAAGGAATGGGACATCTTGGCTTGAGTTCATAGTGTGTTAGTAAGGCACATTAGAGGACAGGAACTATTCTCTCTTTGCATTAGTAATATTCCTACTTGTTCTGTTGCCTGCGCCAGCATATTGGGTTTCCCTTAAAAAGAGTAGACTCCAAGCAGCTGTCTCTTCCCATTTCAAACAGAGGAATAAGAGGAGCATGGAGGGGGTTTTGGATGAATTCTTAGTTTTATGTTGCACTCAAATCGTAGTTTCAGAGATATTTTATCTTTTGGGACTTAAGTTAATGCATTATTTGGACTAAGTCCAAATAATTAAACTATATCCTAACTTGAGAATTTTTCATATTCTTGTTCTTGTGGTAGAATTTATATTTCCAAACTATATTAAAATCTAAAAAAAAACCTTTTGATGGATTTTATTTACTTATCTCTTTCACAGATTTTAGCTGCATTTGCCATGAGGCATAGCTATAATACCGATGGTAATTTTAATTTTATCTGGTTTCAGTTATTGAAGTTTAACAAAGACAGGAATGCAAAATTTGCTATGTTAAAATTATCTCAGAAACACAGAGATGAACAGCTTTTTTGCTGTTGGAATGCAGTTCATAGCTGAATTTCATATAGCTAACATTTCCAGTCTCCTTTGATGGCATTTTTGGTATATCTTTTAAACAGACATTCAATTTTGGTTTTTATTAAAGGTGAGAATTCCAGCAATCTACAAGACGGAAATATCTGTTTTACAAAAACATGTTTTGCCATTTGCATTCCATATTTTGTAGGGCCTTTTTATCAAGCTCTTGAAAAGTTAGTCAAATTCTTCCACTTTTCAGCTGTTGAGGCTCTTCATAAGTCAACAGATGCACCTGGTGTTTCTTGGAAATTAGCATTATTCCTGGTATGATTCAAACTCAGCACTGATCTTCATTGTTCCCAGATGCCTTCACCTGGCTCCAAGTTCCAGGTGCTCTCTTTCCTAGCTGAGACCTATAATTCCCTGTAATTCTCACCATGCTTAGTCACTCAGAAAAAGAGACTTTGTGCAGCTGATAAAAGTGAAATTAGGTGATATCTTTGACTATCATCCTCACTGTTTGTTCCTAAATACACATTGACTGAAAAAAAAAAGACAAACACTCCCCAGTAAGTTCTTCCCATTGTATAGGAACTTTTTAGAGATTCCTAACTTTTTATTGTTTCAAAGAAACAGCAGAGAAGAAGAATGCAGATTCCCATGCTTTCCTGGATAGGAAATCAAGGCTGAACTTGTTATGCTTTAAGGAAAAGCCTGAAACAAATCCAAGTCCAACTACTCTAATGTGGTTTCCCATTTGACATTGAATGTCATTTTAGAAACCTCTGAATTCCACTTTACCTCAAACTGTGCTCATTCATATTACAGCATCCATTTTCTCACTCTAACATTAATTTACTTGTGTATTTTGTTCTTTGTATTTTTCTGTTTACTCAATATTTAGAAAGTAATGACAGGGCTCATTTTGGTCAATATGGTTCCTATCAGCATCTTGTAAAAGTTCTAACCGCAGATTGATAAGCTGTGATACAGAATTACTGATCTTAGTCTACCTTATGCTGATATTTGTGATTATCTGTGTTGAGGTGAGCTTATAGAATTTATGCAGGCTAAATTAAGTTCAAGGAGTCTGAAAATATTGTACAAGATATGAAAAATATTTTCAAATATTCTTGCCATATTTTAACATTTTAAAAAATGTTTATTTGTTGTAAACTTGTGTGACCATTTGCTCAAGACATATTTTAAATGAATCTTAAGTTCCCACTGAGACTTAGAAACAAGTGGATTAATAAATGTGTTTTGCTATTTATGTTAGGTTATCCAATGTCCAAAATCCCAAGAGAGTTAACTTGTTGGGTCATGTATCCTGTGTAAAGCCTATACCTTTCTGTGCTTAAATCCAAAATTGCTGTCTGGCATGGTGAAAGATTTTATTTAGCATTCCCTAGTGAATAGAATAGAACATAACCTCTGTTGGATTAATCTATAGCCATTTCAACTTTTATTCTGATTGTCCTCAAAGGTGTGGTTTTATCTCTAGATAAAATTTAGCTATAACAGGTTGCATATTCAGGGACTAGGAAGCTGGGTTTTGTACTTTGAGTCTGATGCCAATGTAATAACAGACAACATGCTAAAGGTTCACTGTCTGATTAGCTGTCTGTCTAGGGCAACAATATGCATATAAAACTTCTGAAATTACTGATGCCTTTAATGTAATGTGCTTAAAAATATATCAAGTATGGTAGCATTTCTCTAAATGCTTCATTCTGTTCATTCTGTGAGCAATGAATTTACATTTCAAAACTACAAGATGTTTTACCAAGCAAAATTTTTACTTTCCCAGTGAACACTAAGTTAAAGGTCAAAATGTATTGATACATATGAAGGCCTGTTTTTTACATCAATCAGCTTGCTGATACGAGTGCTCATTATGCTGGCAGTAATGGTTTATGTACAAGCCTGTGTGTGCCTATGTGGGCAAACACATCCATTGCAAACTTTTCTATTTTAGTTTTGTTCTTCCACAGCTGTTCCTACATAGATTTCTGCTTCAGTAATGAAAGAGAAGTCTCTGCCAAGTGAGCCTGGATCTGCAACTGTAAATTAGGCCCCTAAGGATTCCCAGAATCACCACTTTAATTTTCAGATTTTCTACGGAAAGATATGTAACAGCATTTCTAGATCACGTCCCAGTGCTTTGTGCACACACACAGCGATCAACTGGAGATTGCCATCCCATGAAATATAAAATCACTTAATCTTGTCTGACTTCCAAAGAGTTTAAATCCTACATTGAGAGAGAAATTATGAAAAAGAAATGTTTGTGGTTATGTTTGGGATCATGCTGGTTAGCCACCTGCTAACCAATCTATCCCTCTTTAGTTTAAATGTTTTCTCCTCCAATAAGTGTGTGTTCAGCCTCAGGGCCCATCAAAGCCCCATATTTGCATTTGCTGGCCTTGCGATGTGCTGCACTCAGCTGCGGAAAGAGAAATTCCTACAGTGTTCTCTGCCTGCCCTTGTGGTAACTGGCTGGCTATGTAAGAGACATCTAGAGATTAGCAACTACTCATAATTATTTTATAATAACATCTCAGTCATGCTCTTTGTTAAATGTGAACATTAAAAAAAAGAAAGGATTTTTTCTCTTTTTCGTGTCAGACATGAAATATTCTTTGTACAGAACCAGAGGTTAACTTAACTACTCTTAGAAGTTTGATACTTTTCTGAGGCCAAGAGGTTTAGCATATCTTTTTAGCATATCCTTCAAATTAAAACTATGGCATCAGCTCTGTCAAAATAAAATACTTAAAACCTCCCTATGAGATATGCAATTATCTGTGCAAAATATCCCAAACTTGTAAGCTTTTGTAATGTTATGGTACAATTGTCGGTGTTTTTGTCTCACATAAACTTATTTCTTTAATCTTGGAGTCATAGTTCTATTTCTGAGATATGTCAACCTTTTTTTCTCTTCAATCTTAGGTGAGGAGCTCATTTATAGAAATACTTAGGTTTTCTTTCATCACAGCAAGGGTATAGTGAATGCTTAATAAATATTTAAAAGCCCCATCTGCCAGAGTAAACTAGCACAGGCAAAGCTTCCATGTCCTCTGGAGGTGTTTAGCCTAACATATTTAACAGCAAATCACTGTTCTAGGAAGTCATATCTTGTTTTATATGGGAATAAACTGAGTTTTTCAAGGCAATAAGTTATGAATTACATGCTGCTCAGGCAATCAGGTCTTCACAATGAACATTTTTTCTTGGTAGTATGAATAAAGTAGAAAAGATGAAACTTTTTTTTTTTCCGTGATTCTGTTGGAGTGAAAAATGTTGCCTGTGTAGTCAGTATAATAGTTTGTAGTGAGGTGTTAATTCCATTCAGGAATGAAATCTAAGGTTTCGAGAGAGTGGTAACCATGTGAGTTTAATAACTTGGCACAACAGCTTCTTGAGAAATCTTTTTTTATGGTATAGCTAGCTCTGACAAATGATGACTATATTTGTCACTTTGCATTCTTGTTCAAGTGGTATCTTTTATTCTTCATTTTGTTCCTTAGGGGGATTGCTGAAGTGTGTCACTGTATTTGGAAGGATTAGACTATCAAAGGGTAAAGTTATCATTCATATGAATGTCATTCTTCATAGAGTATAGAAAATGTGAAATATATCAGGTGGTCCAGACTGGAAAGAATCCACAGAGATGCTTTTTCCAGCAGCAAAAAATGATTGTTTTTCTTTCCAGAATGCCAATGAGTGCAACAACAGTTGCTGCTCTAGCAGATCTTCTTCAAAACTCATTTAAAAACAGGGGAATGATGGGAGAAACTTTTTCTTTGTGGATTTTAAATGTCATAATAAAATGTGCAAGTCCAGATTCACAGTTTTGCAATTCACATTTAGCTTTCATCTAGAAATAATTAAGCTAAACTGTCAATACTGTTATACTAAAACTGTAGTTCTATAATCAGTTGAACACCAGAATGACCTAGAGAAAGAAAAAAAGCCTTGCCTACAAGTCTTTAAAATTTAGTTTAAGATTTGATGGCATGGAACTTTTATTAAACTTGCATTTATTGCAGTATTTGAGATGTCCTGAGTTGAATGACAAACTTATTGACTGTGTGATTCTCCACCTTTTCATGTACTTCATTCAAACAGGGGTTGTTTTTCTTTTTTGTCTGTCCTATCAATTTGAGCAGAAGTGATAAATTAATAGATGGTTCCCACTTGCTTCCAATTAATGACCTGAAGAAAGAAAAATGTGAATAATTTTGAGATGTGTTAAAAAAACTCATTTATCTCTGGATTTGCATGACTGAAAGCATGGAGTAAAATCTGGATAAGAATACAATATATTATACAAAATCATTTCATGTTAACCATGGGCAGGATAAGATGGATTTTTGTGTTGAAATAACCAGCAATTTACAAGAGTCACATTGAATCCTGTAAGTTACATGAGAAGTCTTTTAAATCAAATTCCAGAACCTGTTGTTGTACTTGATGAAAGTAGTTTGGCAATGCTCTGAAAAATACACAAGAATCACTAAAAAATTAGTTTCCGATAGATCTCATATTGATCATACTTTTTCAAGTTGATATTTTTCTTAAGACCCATTTATCTTTGATTTGTAAATCAGGTGTTTGAGAGTGAAGTAGACCAGGAAATCAAGACAATAGCAAACTATTGAAAGATAGCAGAGGACAGTAAATGCTTTTTTTGATGTATTACCCATACTTGCAGCAGTTCATCCTTGTGGTATGGCTCCTTTACAACATACAAAGGAAGACTAGAAATCCTTCACTTTCTAATATTTTCCCTAACATCTGGTCATTTGAAACATTTATGGTACATAAAAATAAATCTGCTTCTGTCTTAACATAGAGAGAAAAATCAATTTATTCAAAGATGTATCAAATAAACTAGAGGAGAATGACATAATAAACTAGAGGCACTGGGAAATCAGTACAAGGTCCACAATTCTTGAAACACTCAGTGATGAAGAATGAACATGTTTATTTTCTTACAGACTATTTGCAAACCAGTTCAAAACAATTCAATCTAAATATGTCTATTTAAAAGGCATCTGGAAAGTTTCTGCTAATGCCAGATGGATTCAAGATATTATTTAGAAGAAAGCACAGTTTTACTTCCTATGTCACAAAGAATTATTTTGAATAACCTGTTGACTTCTCAGTGGGCCAGGAATTAGCTAAAGAATCTGTGGCTGATGATTTTGGTTTTACTGAAGTGATTGAACAGATACAGTCATAGCCTGTTTAATTTATATCTATATAAACCTATTTATCATAGGAAAATATTATATATAAACATGATATATTTACCTATATGTATATAAACCTATTTATCATAGGAATTTGATTTCCTTTCTAGTGGCAACAGTAGTCACAGTCTATGCTAGTGATTTCAGTAAAGTCAGAAAATCAAAGGTATGATTTCTGTTCCACAGGAACATGTATGGCTAAAGTTGTATTGGGTAAATTTACTGGTTTTTTATTGTTGATATTGATTGTGTTTAGAGGCTGAAGTAGAAGTGGTATTTTTCCACTTTCCTGAAACAAAGTTTGGCATATACATATATTTGGATCAGTAACAGGAATGTTTCTGATTCAATATAGCAGTAAAATGTGTTCATGTCTGTGAGGACAGACTGTCACACAGGCTGCCTTTCATTGGAGTGATCATAACTCACTATTAGAGTAGGATATCCAGCTCAGCTCCTTAGCACGTGATATTAGTAACTTCTTAGCTGCAGCTAGAAACCCACAGGCTGATTATAGCCTGTTCTCCACTGCCATCTTTTTTCAGCAAATATCTAGCTTTTGCTCAAATCTGTATGCAGAAACAACCTCTTTTGGTTAGAAATTTTAAATTTTTACTTACAGATCAAAAGACATGTACTTCTGGCTTAATGTAACATTTTAAAATTACTAGAATTACACCGATTTTAAAATTAATTGTATTTGGTGTTGTTTAAACTTTGTACAGTTTAAAATGAATTGGTTTTTTTCTCATTTTTTTGCACTTATATATGTTTCAGACATCAAGAATTCAGTGCCTGTGTCATGTGATACCATCTGTTAATATTATTTACAATATCCATGAATTAAGAAATCCTTTTTAGCACTTAGATATCCAGCTAAATTCATATTTTTAATATGTCTTTTAAAGCTCACATCAAGGGATCTTACATCTAAGGAATTTATTAATGTTACATGCAAAAGTGAAAGTTTGTCTCACTCTTTAAATAAACAAGTATGAATACAAAGTTTTAGACATTAGATTTGTGGCTTGGATGTCATTTTCCATACACAGTTTTAAAAACTGCACTGCAGCCCTGCTCCAGGTCAAAAAGCATATCAGTAGCTCATCTTCCTGAACAGCAACTGGAAATTCCAAGGAAAACCACAGAAGAAAGAGTTAATATGAGGATTGCATGTGTATGACAAAAAATAGTTTATCAAGGGGATTCCTGAGCTGTAACTTTCATGTGAGCTATTACTCTCAATATTGATTTTTGATCTGTTTTCTGGCTTTACCTAATCCCTTGCTGATAGTTTTGATCTTGATAGGTTTCACAAGAAATATATGGAAGGATATCAATACACTTTATAATCTCTTTTCACTGTAAAAACTGTCAATTTATTCCAGTTTTGCTTTCTATATTTAAATAAGTATTAGTTTAGAAGTTGGCTTCCTTTTATATTTCACAACACTTTAATTGCTTTATTTTTCTTGGTGAATAATGTTATAAAATTCTTTCAGAAGACCAAGCATGTTATATCAACTTCATAACCCAGATGAAAATGCTTGTTGTACCACTGAAAGAAACACACTGTGAAGAGCTACATCCCTACATTACCTTCTCTAATATGACAGAACCCTGTTAGTTATTTAGAATACTAACTGCTATAACTTGTGTCAGATAGGTTGGTGTGGAAATTAGGTTTTCACACCTGTATGTGCCAGTTTCACCTCTGAAACTGTGCTTAAATACCAACATGGCATTTGCCATCTTTCTTTCCTGTGACACCAAGTTTGCCTTTGATAAATATCAATATAGGAATTGATATTTAACCAAGTGTTATGGCCGAACATGGGCATAAATTGCTGCAGAACTGTCTGATCTTATTGAATGACTGACGATCAAAGTATTGCTTTGCTTTGTGTTATGTATTGGGTTAAATTTTAAAATCTGAGCCTTTTCTCTGACAGTGGATTCCTATGCAGGCTTGGTCTGAGAACTGTCTTCCTGCCAGTAGGAATACGTACACTTAGTTTAGCCTTTCTGCAATAACTTTAATGTCAATGTTCAATCCTTTTTCCACTTGATTATGTGCTCTCCTGGCTTCCTGTTCTGTGGGTTCCATTAAGGGACACATTTTCAGAGACATAAAAACTTGTAGGCAGCTCCTTAACCTCTTGTGATATTAATTTAAACTGCTAGAGATTACATTGTTGGCTATTTTAATTTCCTACATTTCCTTGAACATATTTCTGATATATTATATCTTCTTCCATGTTCTTTTCTTTTCTTTTCTTTTCTTTTCTTTTCTTTTCTTTTCTTTTCTTTTCTTCTCTTCTCTTTTCTTTTCTTTTCTTTTCTTTTCTTTTCTTTTCTTTTCTTTTCTTTTCTTTTCTTTTCTTTTCTTTTCTTTTCTTTTCTTTTCTTTTCTTTTCTTTTCTTTTCTTTTCTTTTTTTCTTTTCCTTTCTTTTCTTTTTCCAGGGGAACAGAAAAAGGGGTCAAAATGAAATGCAATGATAAAGAGGAAGCACGATTCAATGTCAGTGTCTAGTTCTTATGTCTTCAAATGATCTTAACGTTATCTGCAGGAATTTTACATATCAAGTGCTCCTTTCTTATTTATTTATGAGTTACATTTTTCTTTGCAGTTTCTCTTTTTAAGTCCCAAGGACTGACTGACTGAATGCTTTGTGGACTTTGTTACTTCACAAAGCAAGCAACGCAGTCTCCATGCAGTTCCTGATGACACCTTTCATCTCTGTCTTCTTAATAACTAAATTCCCAGTTGTGTCTTTCTCTTGTCTTATTGGCTGGTACCTTTGGAGGAGTATGTCTGCAGCAAGATGCTGTAGGATGCATCTTTATTCTGACATCACAACCTTTTTTACCTTTTCAGAGCTCATGTCAACCTCAGTCAGACTGGAATTGAGCTTAGAATCAATGCTGAGTATTTCAAAATTCATACCCATAATATTTAGTGTCTAGGACATATTGTACCTTTTTGTCTTCAAAGGTCACGGAGTTCACTCTGCTGTATCTGACCAGAAAAAGGTGAATGAACTTTCCAGAAAGGACAGAGAGATATTTTACTGACAAAGTTTGAACATATTTTAATTTCTAAAGGTATAAATACAGATTTAATGTCCTCAGACATAGCTGCTAGATATAGCTATGCCTGAGCTGTTGGACTGTGATAAACTCAAAATAAGAAGGGTTTATTGAACAATATCAGTTGGTCACAGCTGGTCTGGGCTACAGTGTGCATAAGTTGAAACACTGTTGATAAAGGGATAAACAGGGTAAAAACTGCAGTAATGTTGCAATATTTGATCATATGCTCTTAGCTGTATCACAGGAAACTTTCTAAAGCCCTGAACCAGCAGATTTGCAACTGCTATGCTTATGGCTGCTTTTTAAAATAAGTTTAATTGGCAATGGGTTCCACAATTTAACAACAATATGAGAAAGATAATTTTATCAGTGAACCAGTTGTCATCTTTTCATGCGGTTGAATATTTCCTTGTCTTTGAAACACAGAATACAATCATTTGCTTTAAATAATTTTTCTAATTTTTATTTGTTCTTTATTTACTAAGCAACCTCTTTCATCCTTTTCTTTAGCACAACCAATTCTCACAAATTTCAATTTTTTTCTCAGATTCTTGACCATTTCTATCACTTTTCACCAAATGTTTTATTGAGTCTTGCTTCCTTTTTGAAGAGCTCCCTAAACAGTGTATGATTAAGTCTCAAGAATCTACTGCAAGGTAAATAAGGGAAAGATATCAGCACCCGATAGGGAAACCACAACAAAAACTAGGAAAGAAATACATTATTAGAGAAACATTCAGGTAAAAAAATATCTAACTCTGTATGATATGCACCAGATATCCTTTTCTTTTGTGGGATTTAATTTAGATGCCTTGCTTAGTCACAAGCTCCTCTGTCAGGAGCTGCCTTTTTCCAGTGACTACATAAATTCATACACAGGGAACCTCACATTTTTAAATTAAAGGCCTAAAATCAGATGACCTGAATCTCTTTCCAGAGAGACTGGAAAAAGTTTTTTACGTTACTCAAACCAGTAGTTGAATACCTTTAAAATTCTAGCTTTGATTTTCTAAGGATTAAATAGGACACCTAAAGCCAATTAGGAAATAGAATCCAGGTTGTCTTTGCTCAAAACTAGCACTGCAACAGTTATTCTACTTTTCTATCCTATAAAATATGCAAATTTGAGCATTCCAATTCTGGGTTTCATTTTTGCTGTAGTGTCTAATTATGTAGAGGGAAATATAAACAACTGTGACTTTTCAGAAAAAAGTGCTTTTAGTCACACTGTTACAGATGATGCTCAGAGTTCCTTTGTACTAATGCCCTATTCATTGAAAAGATTTTAAAATTATCATAAGAAATTATCATTTAGTAAATAATGATACCCACAGGGGAACAAAAATAAACCAAACCCATTTTTATTTCTCTTTAATATTCATAAAAGTTTAGTTTTCTTTTCTTCTCAAATCTATTTTTAGGCCTAAGTTAAGTAGTGCCCACCTCCCCTAAGCTATTAAATTCCTTACAGTCTTTTTTTTGTCCTGATGTGCCATTTCATTGACATGTTGGAATTAGTTCAGAGATCACAACAGCCAAAGCCCTCTGATCACACAGAGCTGGCCCTCCCACTACTGTTGCTGTTCAGAGCATCCACAGCTACAGCTGCTCAAAATGAGATCAGCCAGCTTATTCTCTGGGCTCTTTTCAGGATTGCTCCTGTGGCTTCCCTGCTTCCACCTGCTCTGCCCTGAGCAAAGAGTTTCTATGGCACAAATACTCAAGGACAAAGATGAGTTCCAGATGACGTGCCCTGGCTCTTGCCTTCAGCCCAGCTCCAGTGGTGATTCAGCATCATACGACTGCCAGTATCTGAGTTTCCTTCCTATCAGAGAGCTGGGCACAAGGGGAAATCTGCTCCACTACTGATTTATTGTTCTATATTTATCAAAAAGACACTGCTTAGTGTCCATTATACTTCTTTTTTTTCCTGTCTAACATAATTAGAATATTTTTGCATGGATTGTAACTTTATAATAGCACACTTATAAATGAATGATTAATTGATGTCCTAAGCCTGTCTTGACCTTAAGCTGTATTTATTTATGGAGTGGTTTTTCTTACTGATGGTAATAAGTAAAAAAATTAGATGCTTGCTGAATGTGTTGATGAATAAGTATATTATTGAAGTGAAGGGAGACGACCATCCTTTGATGCATCGAACTCGGATTTATTGATCAATCAGCCACTTTATATAATAGTGTTAATTAACTTCATGCATATTGCAAAATCCAAGCTCACGATAGGCTAACAGAGAAAACTCTAACCACTCCTTTTGTTTTACAATACCTATGATTGTTTATTAAAAACAGAACCAGCGTTCCCACTGTGATATGAAAGGTTCCCAAAACTTCCATATCTGTTCTCAGGTGTAGATTTTCTGTGTTCTTCTTTGCTCGGCTGATTTATGTCCAGCTGATTTATTACCGGAGATAGCTCAGAGAATGCCATTTGCTCGGTTTCTCGGCTGTTTTGGCTTGTAAGGTTTTCTGCTGCTATTTTAGGTGCTCTGGAATTCTCAGGGAATTCCCAGGGATGGCCTTGGAGAGCCGACGCTTCAAAGGACGAAGAGAGACTTCTGATCTTGTCTCGGTCTTGGTGTTTATTAATTGTTTATCTAAAAGATTTTCTTTCAGCCCGACAGAGGTCTGCACAGCAAGTCAGCCATGGGCACACTGCCGAAGCCCCCGGGCGGTCACTTATCTTTATACCCTAAGTTACGTGTACAATATTTATCATTTTTCTCCAATACCTTCTACCCTTATTAACCGGTGCACTTTTAGTAATGACCAATCCCAAAGTGCCACCATCACCACAGAAGATGGAGGCCAAGAAGAAGAAGAAGAAGGACAGGACACGCCCCAATTCCTCCATCTTACTTCTTTAGACCCCCCTGTACCAAAATCCTAAACCCTGTGTTTTACACTTTAACTAACTTATCCCTTCACCATTCACCCAGTGGAATCCTCCCAGTCTTCATACAGGTCTCATCTCCTGTGTAGGATCAAAATCCTGCCACCAGACACTTCTGGCAACATTCCAGGATTCCCGAGCCCCCCAAGGGTGGTCTCGGCCTCTCTGCACCTCCATCCTGAGGTGCTGAGATCCCACACTCAGGGTGCCATCTTTTCCCAGACAGGGTGTTTTGCTTGTTATGGGAAGACTGCCTGAGAACCTTATTGTTTATAAAGTGATGCATGAGAGAGCCTAATTGTTTATAGAAGTCAGACTGGGAACTGCTTTTGGGACTGCTTTGCAACTACCTTTTACTTTTTGCTCAACTGTATGCCTTCATGGCCTTTTTCTTTAAGCCATGCTTGAACTAAACTCTCCACAGTATATGAAACCTACCATCTCTATTTAACAAAGCAATTAGTTATTGAAAAATTTATTATCTAAAAATGTACCCTTACTATAAACCCATACATTGCATAGAATTTTAATTGTAAATTTCTGTTATTAATATTGTATGGTGTGATATATATTTCATACATTCAAGTTCCTTTTTTTATAAATGAATTCTTCTAAATTTCAACTTTTACAACTTCAAAAGGAACAAACAGTAGAGCAAAATTTGGAGTTAAATTGTATCAAATATATTACAGCATGTAGGTCTATTTGAAACATCTGTAGCAATAATGGTGCAGCTTCTTTTTGAGCAGTTACTCCCATCCCTGGATGCAGCCTATTATCCAACACTGATACTGAGCTCACAACAGTTGTTCATTTATTTTATGCTTGTGCTAGTTAATTTGTTTGTTTTGATATGAATTTAGTGCTATAGGCTATGAACAATAGCAGGGCCCCAATAGTGTTAGTGTGCAATTTAGGAAAACTGTCTAATCAAAAAGTCACAGGAACTACCAATTCCTGTATCTCTATTTCTACCCTTCTGTCCTTCAAATATTTCTAGTAACGAATCATCTCATTAATTCATAGCATTGGGTGGGATGCCACTCCATAGAACAGGATGCTTAAAGCCCAATCCAACCTGTCTTTGAACAGTACCAGGAATGGGGCACCCACAGCTTCTCTGTGGAACCTGTTTGGATTCCCTGCTATCCTCTGAGTGAAGAATTTCTTCCTAAAATGTAATCTAGATCACTTCTCTGAGTTTGATTTCAATTCACATTTCAGTAACTATATTTTATGTATTTTGACTCATTCTCTCTACGTTCTCAAAAAATAAAAAATGAAAATTGAAGACTGCATCAATTCCAGACTGAATCAAGTAGAGACCCTTCAGTTGTTTCCACAATCCAGTAACAGAACATTTCTATCCATGAGATGCATGTCACAGCAATTTTCCTGTTTTATCTTTTTTTGCTGGCTCCCAGTACACTCTTCGAAGGTGCACCAAAGTTTAGAGGGAGTACTCCACTCCATTTAACGCGTTTGTGAGGACACAAGCAAAGATGATTACCTTGTTAAATTAGTCCTTGATTTCTTTGTACATGCTTTACCTCAGAGAAATACCAAACCAGCTGGCACGCTTCTATGTTATTCAGAGAGAAGCTTGTTTGGCATAATTTGTTTCAAAGAATAAAGAAATATCCTACATTTATTATTAGGATCAAATTGTCAGAGTGAGACGATCTAAGAGATGGCCTTTTAGTACTCTTAAGTCTTCAAAAGAGCTGCTATTTTAACATGTTCATCTGAATGAATAAATGGGGAATAAAATCAAAAACTTTAGGGATAAATTGGGCAACTAATAAAATATGTGCGACAAGTATATATTATACAAGTGACTGGAACTTTTCAGCAACACTTAACAACACACCTTTGTATAATATCTTCTAATGTATCTCACCTTTTAAGAGGAAAAAAACCAGAAGCCCTTCAAAAAGACAATCACAGACTCTCATCTCTGATGTAGGTAAGGACTTCAGCAGTGCATTTGAATTTGCATGATGCTATATTCACTTTTGATTTTCATTATTAAGATTTTGATACAGATTTTTTGCTACACCTCATATCTAAACAATGTCACAATTTGATTAGAAAATTTCACTTCATTTCTCAGGTGCAGTGCCTTCAAGGAAATTAAAGCATTGTAAGCTTACCAAAGTAAGAAACCTTTAGTAAAGCACTAGAATCACAGAAAATAAAGCACATATCAAAATTCACTTCCATATTCCAGAACTGGTTTTGCTGCTTTTGTTGCTATTTGACTGGTTGTGTGGGTTTTGGTGTTTCCTTTTGTGAGTGGTGACAAAGTAAGAGCGGAAGAGTTTGTGAAACTAGAGAATGAAAGCTGAAAATTGTTCAGGGGTGAATTTCTCACCTGATAGATTGCCTGCCTACTAATATTTGCAGCTGTCAATTTCTGCTAGCATCTGTTGAAGATTGTGTCACAAGGGGGACTGCTGAACCCGTAGCATGGGCATCAAATGTTCCTATGAAGGAATTTCTTCCACAAGGCTACATCTTCCTTTGATGAAATGGAAGGATGGTTTAAAAGCTCCATCCCATGTGAGGGAAGTGGCACTTCTATTTCCTCTCTTTCTTGCAACAAACAAATTAGAAGAAATTGAAGGGGATGAAAGGACTGCACTGGGAGATAATTTATTTTTAATGAAGAAGAGAAAGGAAGAGAAAAACACTGAAGAGATGGAATGAAGGAAACTTTTTAGCAGTGAAATAGGGACACCTTCACTTTGACTCAAAAGGGCATCCATAAGAATATAATTATGTAAATGTCAAGAAGGCTAGAAGTGGTTTTAATGTTGTACATTAAGATATATATTAATAATATGATGGAATTGGGAGCGGAAAAGCCTATACTAAATAGAATGAAAAACGTTCTGACAGGAAGATACATTAGGCTGTAGAATAGTTTTCCATAGGGAAGACATCACTTAAGGGCTTTTTCTTCCACCAGTATGTTCCCCAGTTCTATGAAGATTCATATTCAGCTCTTCGTGTCCAAATGGAAAATTAAACAAGAGAGATAATTTCAGCAAGTCCCGAAGTCCCTCAGTAATTTTAAGGAAATTCAGTTACATCCTCTTATCAAAATATCCCTTGCTGGGGTTAAGTATAGACACCACTATATATATTTTATCGAGTTACATTTAAAAAAAAATATTTAATAAAAAGTTAATATCTTTCTCTGACTTTAGATGTCAGGGATTTTTTTGTGTTAGGTCTGTCATATTTTGTCCTTCTTGCAAAATTTTGGGAATATTGGCTGTATATGGACTACAGAATGCATGCACGCAAAATGTTTTAAGTTCTAGATAGTGTCTAAAGTGCCTGTTTCCTGGACTTTTTAAGTCCAGGGTTCCAAGGAAAAGCTGCTCATTTCATTGAGGATGCAAAGCTGCATTTTCAGGTTCAAAATACCAGTGATGTGTGTGAGGCAGAAGACAAACTGAGCCTGAAGTCTGAGATCCAGTCTGAGCTCCAGTCCTGTAGACAGGGCGCCTGTTTCTGTTATTATGATTAAAGCATTGGCCTTTGAAATAATGGGGCATATCCAGAGGTATGGGAACCTCGGGGAAAAGTAGGTCTTTGCCAGAAATTTAAAAGTTTTGAACATCAACTCAGCATACGGTCTTTGTTCTGTTTGTGGGATTTTTGGTTTGTTTGGTTTTTTTTGGTTTGGTTTTTGTGGGTTTTTTTTTTGTTTGTTTGTTTTTTGTTTCTTTTTTTCTGGCCTACCCTTTTCAAACAAACCATTTTCAACCAATTGTTTCAGTTTTAAATTAGGCATGTAAGATGTTTTCTCTTTTTTTTTTTTTTTCTGTCGTTCTTTTATGTCACTTTTCTTAGGACTGTGGTTTGAGTTTGGGCAAGACAACTTTTAAGACATATTATATTTTATACTGCAACTGCGAGAGAAAGGATTTTCTACTGCACTGCCCTTGGTCTAGAAAATCAGGATTTAATTTACTTATCTGTCATAAGTTATCTATATGGGATAAGGCGTCTTGAGATACAAAATGATTTTTCAGTAATGGGCACAGTTGAGAAAGACCTTCTTAAGCACAAAGTGGAATTTAAATATATAACTTTGAGGGTTGGTAACCACATACCTTTTTTAACCCAACAGAGAGATGGTTGGTGCCATCTATTTTATTGTATTGATGCCATGTGTTTTATAATTTTTTGTTCAGCTTGTTGTGAAAAAATTTTAGATTATTTTAGATTAGATTATTTTTAGATTATTTTAAACGCATTAGATTTTCTGCTTCTACATAACCAATTGTGGTTATTAGTGTTTAAACTATTGATAAAATAGCACAAACAATTCCCACATTAAAACATTGTGTGTGTGTATATATATTTATGTCTCCTTTAATTGCCTGGTTTAACTTATTTTCTTTTGGTAATCCAGAAGGTGCTCTACGCATTCCTATGTGTTCATATACAGTCTTCACTGCATACCACATAGCAGAACTTAAATGAAGTGATAAATATTAAGTCAAATAAATGAGTTTAAATTCTCTGAGTAACTGAATTGTATTGAACTGCAGTCGTTGCGAAAGTTTTAGCAGAACTTAGTCTCATCAATAAGTCTGCAATCCTTTGCTAAGAAGCTTTGCCTCTGAAACTCTCTTGGGGTTTACTAAATGAATTTAAAGCAATACAGATACCTTCCAAATCCCATAACAGAACTCACAAGTAAGCCAAATAAGCTGGAAAAATCTGTTAGTAGGGAAAGGCAATTCTTGTTGAATTAATGAAAGCTGAAAATACTTGAATTCTCTGGTTGCTTTTAGCCTGACTTGATAAAAATCTCTGAACAAGTAACTTAAGAAGACAATAGAAAGTGGGCTGGCCAGCTGTAAGATGTTGGCCAACTACAATAAATTAAGCTATACATTTACTAGGTAAAAAAAATAAAAGGGAAAAAAAAAAAAAGGGAGCTAACTGTGAAATGAAGTGCTCCAACCTGCCAACCTGGAAGCAAATAGTATGGTCCAACAAAACCCAAGTACAATAAAAAACTCCAGTTTAAGATGCACGTATGTCTGTGATTATTTAACTGAAAACTAATTCACCACTTTCCTTATTGCAGCTGCATATAACTTATAAAAGAAAAATGTGAACTGATCTTCAAAAAATCAGTTCTCTGAAATGTAGGGTTGGGACCCTGAATCCAAATATATTTATTTAAAAGTATAAAAGAGCATACTGAAAATGTTTCATTGCTAAGTTCTGGACACCAAAGATCCTCAAAAATATTGAGGATGTCCCTCTATTTGTATTGCATCCAGGAAATAAACTGGTGTTTTTCTTAAAAAATGGAATTTTAAGATCTGTGTTGAAAAAAATAAGAAATTGCATGAGTTTCTGTTTATTTCTTTAACTTAAAGTGAATTCTCTGTCCATCTCTTAACTGCATCTAATTGTATATAAATATATATATATACTCATATATATACATATATATACATGTATATATACATATATATATATATCTCATAGTTTCCCAAACCACGTACTGTAAAGAGCTTGCAAATGGAATTCAGAGTTTAGCAGAAACATTAGGAATAGAAACAAATAGGCAGAATAAGAAAGGATGGCAGGCACTGTGTTTGATGAGCCATTAGTATCAGAAACCAGTTACATGTGTTCTAGCAAACACATGTAAAAAAATATATTTTCCCACTTGTTTTTTGTACATGTTATAGTACAAAGTAAGAACATAGATTAATGAAGATGTATTTGAAAGGATGAATTCACTTAAATTTAAATATTATAAATTTTATAACTATTTTATGAATATTGCTAAGAGATTTTCACCTGGCCCACTTTGGTTTGGTCCTGTTGTTTGTGATGTTTTTGTCATTCTTAATGAAATTAGTATATTTTAATTAAGGTACAGGAAAAATTCAATGATCATGTTGGGTATGTATAACGGAGTTCACTTTTACAGAGTAGGAGTTCCTCTCTTAAATGTGAGTCATAAATAAATGAAACTGAAAAGGTTGTACTCATTTGTCATTTTAACCTTGTCCCTTTTTTAAATTTTTTTTTAAACTGAAGTTGTTGCTGCATTCTAATCAAAGATGAACTTATAAAAGACCAAAGAATATACAGTTATGTTACCAAAAATAACTCCTATTTCTGTAAGTTTCAAATGTTCTCCCTTTATACCTCCTTTACCTCAATAATGTTTCACAACAAGAATGGTTTTTACAGAATCATCAACATTTCTGTAGTCTTAACTAGTATTTATTGGATAAAATCTAATACCTTCCCCAAAACACTGTTTAAATTTCAGTCATGTGAGCAGTAGCATTCATGAAAAGTAATGCTTCTTGCTCTCATAAAATAGATTATAGAACAAGAAGATAAAGTATTTGTGGTTGCTGTTTGTATGGTGTTACTTGGCTAGGTAAGTCTTTGTTTAAAAGCACAACTATATCTTAATTTAAAATGGGTTCTTTAAGAAAATCAGTACTGTTGCCAACACTGTACTAAGTTTCTATGTTTATGTAGTTATTTAAAGAATTTTGACCTCCACAGATTAGGTTATTAGTAATTCCTTGTTTGGTTTCTCTTCTAAATTAAAATGTATGACTGTTTAATTTCCAAAGTGTCTAGAATCATTATCCTCATATTTATTTCTTTATTAATATAATTTTCATACTTTTGGCATTTTTAAATGAGTTTCAATGTTAAATACTTTGTTTCCTACGTTCAAGTATTTTCAATGCCCTGAAAAATTTCTCTTTTTGCCAT
Organism: Ammospiza caudacuta; assembly: GCF_027887145.1. Classification (NCBI taxonomy): domain Eukaryota; kingdom Metazoa; phylum Chordata; class Aves; order Passeriformes; family Passerellidae; genus Ammospiza; species Ammospiza caudacuta. Next base: position 74,537,150 of record NC_080593.1, on the reverse strand, counting down.
TGATCCTGCCCCAAAATTTTTCAATGTGTGTACTATTGTAACATGTACTTCACTATGAGGTTTTTGAGGAAGGTTCCTCAAAACTTATATCGTAAAAGTTCAGAGGGTTTTTGTGTTTGTTTACTCTCTTAAATTATTTTAGAAAAAAGAATGTGATATTCTTATTTTGCAGATGCCAATGGATTTGCTCTGTCCTCTGTGGTGTAGAAAAACCCCAAGGAAAGGCACATAGCCTTTTTTATTTTGGGTTTTTTTCAGAATAAATTATTATTAATAATATTTCAGTGACATTCTGAACTATATAAAATTAATGGAAATTATTTTTGGAGTTCTTAATTATAAGAACCTTATGAACTTGGCATTTTATTAAATATAATATCTGTTAATAACTGTTGTCCTGTCCTGTGATTAGCTAGCTAACAACCACAAAGCAATGTAAAAACAACTTGGTCTGTAAAATACTTGGCATTTACATTTGAACTCATCTGGAGATCAAAATAATTATAATTTTAAAATATTTCAACAGATAGCACTATATGTCTCCTTCAGTTAGACAGTCTTTAATGTAAGGAACAAGCAAAATCCTAGGCAAGGCATTTATTTATACATTTTTTCCATAATTGTAGTGAACAAAAATATTATGTAATATAAACACAGGTTGGCTTTAACATGAGTTAAGAGTACTCTGAAAGGTAGGCTGCTAGGAAGAGCTGACAAGTATGAAAGTAAGAAAGAAGGTCTGGAGAGATGTAGTTTCCTAGCAAATAATTATCCCCAAGCTGTGTAAACTTGCTTAAACAAATACACTATAAAAATCAAACCAACAAACAAAATAGCAGATTTACCATTTCAGCACAAGTGTCAATAACTGAAGCCCATGTTTGCACAGGCCAGCTTCACAGAAGGATAACTCTGTTTGGCCTTGCTCTTATCAGCACCAACTGCAGTAAACATATATCTTTACCTGCTTGTATCCTTTATGAACAGAAAGATATCAAAGGAATATATAAAATAAATGTTTAGATGTGCTTACAATCCCACTGTATATAAATGTCTCCTTCTCTAGAGGATAACTCTGATTTTGTGATTCTGAGCAGGAAAAATATTCCCTCTGGTCCATTGCTTACAATATTGGTTATATAGCAATACATATGGAAGACACTTGTGTTTTAATTCTTCATTGCAAAGTTTGCTTTTACCATAGAATTAATGTTGTAACATATGTTATGGACTGATTGCTGCTTGACAGACAAGCAAGAAAAAATACACTAAAGGATGATTTTCAGACTAAGTCCCAGCACTAAATGGTGATTAAGTACTGCAAAGAGTTTAAGAGTTGTCATAACTTTGTCCAGAAGAGCCAATTAACCTAAAATTGGCTAGGTTTAGGATCAGTTATAGAAATTTAGGCCTGAATTACATTTGACTACAGGAGATAAACCTGTTGTTTAATCACTGTATTTGAGGTTTTTCAACAGATAATCAACCTTTTTGTTGGGGGGAAGTTCCTAATATCACTGATTGCACTGTTCACCAGTTGCTGCCTACTGGAGAAATATCTCAACAAAAAGATACCTCACAAGAAGTATCTCTCTTTTATGATGTTTGGTGTACCCCTTTGTGAGTGTGTGTAAGAGAAAATATGTTTGACATAATATCCAAGCTAGAAATATATTATATGGCAGTGAATCACATTAATGTTTATTTTCAGTCTTTCTATTTACTTCCTTCTTTCATATTTCCTGGCCTTAGCTTTAGATATTTTTTGACCAGTACACACTGATTTCTGCTAAGACAAAAAGAATCAAATACAGAAAGTGGGAGAAATTTTATGTTCCAACTCTCTGCATGTTTGGAAGGTACTACAGACATAATTGGGGCACAAATCATCAAACTGTGTTCTGTTGCCTAGCACTGTGTTCTGTTGCTTAGCACTGCAGCTGCTTTCTTATTTCTATCTCAGTGAAATACTGACTCTCATCTTGCCGTTATGCTGCAGATAGTTCCAAAATCCTTGTGAAATCAGCATTCTTCAATTTAATTAGTCACTGGTAGTAGACTAAGTTAACTGGCTTTGGTTGTTAATTAGAGGCTCTTCGATTTTTGTGATTGTATTCCCATGAGTGCCTGGGATATAATTATTAAATCAGCTCAGTCTCACCTATGATGATTGCTGGTGCCAAATTTCTCAGCTCCTAAATGCTTGTGCGCATTGGCAACATTTTTTGTCCCTTTCTTGTTTTCAGGATAGGGATTTCACTTTTCTTTTTTTCTCCACCCTTAGTTAAACTTGATAATCAGGAGAACAAAATCTTCATTGAAAGTAAAATTATGAGCATGCATCAAATATGATCAAAGCAATGTCTGGACATATTCCCACCACATTGTTTTATAAATAAAAAAAGCCATTGTATGAGTTTCGTCCCGGTCATGTAATTTAGATGATCTATTGAAACAATCAGTGAAAGATAAACGTTATCTTTAAATAGTCCTGGTTGTGATGCATTGGGAAGAACACGTGGGGTAGGACGTTTTAGAGAAGTACATACAAAAGTTTCTGCTAGAGGGCAAAATAATAAATCCTCTCTCCCTGAAGCTTACAAAGTGTGACTCCCTTAGGTGAATCTCTTATCAGCATATGTATCACACTGCAGTAAGAAAATGTTAAGTATTTGGAGTGTAATTCATTCAACATAAATTTGAATAAGTTTTTTTCAGGTAGATAATTTAGTCATCTACAATATAAATTATACATTTATTTTAACAAGAAACAGAAAGCTTTATCCCAACAGTTTGTAAATTACTAAATAACTTAATTTCAGTTGTCTTCAGTCATATAACTGTAAATAAAAAAAAAAATCTTTTCAATCAATATGAGGCATCATTTGATCTTAAACACATTTTGCGGTGATGTCATTTAGATAACTAAAGGTGCTTTCTGATCACCTGACTGAAAGGTTTTCTACTCTGAGATGTTGAGATGGTGGAAGAATTGCCCACCTTTAATGGAAGACATGTCTGAAAAGGATTGGCATCAAGAGTTACATATTTGAGTGTGAATTTTACAAGTTGCTTAGTTTATACATCCAGTATGTCAGATGAAACAAATGCTTTCACATGTCTCTGCACATGTGCACATTGCAGACTGTACAAATGTATGAGTTAAAGTTCAATGTCTTTTCTACTGTATGCAAAGTTAAGAATGATGTTCACGTAAAAAAAAAAAAAAACAACCAAACATAGCAAATAATTTTTATAAGTAGAAATATATGCAATTTACTCAAGTCAGGGGAAGTATAAAAAAGTTAAGCCCACCCAGATGGACTATCAAGTTAAAAATTCTTGGATGTTTTGATAGCATGGGTAACATCAAATGTCTTGATGTTCAGACAGAATGGTTAAGATCTCTTGGCTGATAGTCTTGTACTTGTACATAAAAGGAAGAAGATGATGTCATGACACAAATAAGTATTTATTTGTTCATTTGGTTTTCTCTTTAAAAAGCATTCCTCAAGAATGTTTTAAATCATATTTTGTTCCTTCTATCTTCATGCCATAGTATTTCAAATTGTATCATTATTTTTGTATCTTTAGTTATCATTACTTTCTGGGTTTAAATTAGTTCTGCTATCTGAATCCTGGGCTTGGGGTTTTTTTTTCCTCAATAGAGGAAGTTCCAGTAAAACCCATACAAATCCTTCTTTGTATGAATCACGTCAGGCCAAATTTGGATCCAACTGAAATCAATACACTTAAACTTTCCTAATTTTAATATAGAATAAAAGTTCAGGGTAAGAGAAATATTTTGCTTCCCTCCATGATCTAAGGTCTAGGATGAGTAAACATATATATACTTCTAAATGGTATGAGCCACATGCTGTTTAGAAGTATATATATTATAATGTATATAATATAATGTTTTAAACCATAGTGTATAAGGTTTTACTACCTAGCTAGAGGAACGGACAGATAAAATATGATACTAAAGAGAAATTCTTTCCACGACTGAGATTTTTGGCAGATAGGTTAGGAAAAAGCAGATAGAACAACTTCCAATTGCTACTTGCAACTTGGTTTGGTAGTACATGTTCTTCTCCTATGGATGCTTTAGCAAATACTGAATGTGGATTCTGCAGAGAGTTAGTAATGCATTAGAAAGTTTTGGCTTTCATCAGTGTGGGTTACAGTAGTAAAATCAAACCATCATACAATTATTTGCTAAAAAAGTATATTTCTGAAAGAAATATGAAATATCTGAAATACCAAAAAAAAATTTTTGCTGAAATATCAGCAAAAATATTGCTGTTTGTTCTTCCAATGCTTATTGGTTTTGTAACATAAGATTGTACCATGTACTTTCATAGGCAACTATGTAAGAGGGAATTTTATGTCTCATGTAAAGAACACTTTCCAGTCCCTTCATTTTGACAGGCAAGGTATTCTAAAATAAATTGATAAAGTACTTGAATCATTCAGATCATTCTCAACTAAATTTAAAGTTCAAGTGATTAATCAATAATGTAGTAATAGAATTTTAGATGTAAGTTAGACTGATATGGATTTTGTAGCATTAATGTCATTTTGTGTTAGAGTGAACATTCACCTCAACCTGTGCATTAAAGCATTTTTCTTTTTAATGCATGTATATCCCAGTAAGTCTTGTTACTTATGGAATCTTATCCATGGGAAGACAAATGTTCTAAAGCAATGAATGATTCGTGAGGGTTAGTTAATCTCTACAGCATGATTTATAATCCCATCTTGAGTAGTCAGATACAATATTCCTACGACCTGAGCAAGGAAGAAATGCAGTGATATTTCACTGTTAGCTCTCTTCATTTGTGTAGTTGGTACAGAGTCTTCCTACAGCCTTATTTACATTTTCCTTTGTATGAATTGAAGTACAAAGCCGTGGAACTCTTATAGTGGAGTAGATTTTCAACAGCAAAAACAAGGTCACTTAACAATACTTGCTGAATGGTTTACACTCTCATCTCACAATTAGTTTATAAGTCATATTGTTCTCTTTGTAACTAGACATTTTTTTATGATTCTGAAATTGAATTAGTCAAGACTAAGCAGTAGTTGGTTACTTGTCTGTTTCAGTGGAGGTCCCTGTGGTGAGTTGATCTGGGCTGACCAGACTGCCACTCAACTGCTCTCCTCAACAGGACAAGGAGACTCATGCATTGAAGTACAGACAGAAACATCCCTTACCAGTTACTGTCATGGGCAAAACACACTCAATCGGAGGAAAAAAATTCACTTTGCTAGCAATTAAAATAGAGTAGGACAATTAGACTGCTGTAGTCAAATGCTCTCCCCAGGTTCTGTTACACTGGATTTCTGATTTAGCAGAGTGACACAATATATACTGAAAACACAACACTTGCAAGTTACACTTGTTAAAATATACCAATAGTAATACACATTTCAAACACAATACTAATGTATTTCCCATTGCCAGTCTTTGTGATACATTCACCCTCCCAACACTGGGTGTTTCCACACATGCCAGGAGGGACTATGTGGGCTGAAACCAGCTTAAGCCTGTTGCTTTACTTCCAAATTATTTTGCTGATTGTCTGGGTTTTGTCCTTTGCACTGGCTGAAGTTGTGTTCATTCTCCCTATACTGGTCTGATCAGCTGAGGGAGGAGCTGCCATCTCCGGCCAATCCATGCAGCTGTGGAGAGCTGTTATCTAAAACAAAGGCTGCTCTGTTCCCATTGTCCTGAGAAAGAGTCATCTTCTTTGCCTCATTCTCTGAGCTTCCTGGACCAATCACGTTTGTTTTGCCATGTCTGAGGGGCTCAGCTGTGCCCTCCAGTGAGGCCAGTGAAGCCAGCTGGGAACATCTGGCCATTAAATGTTCATTCTCCTCAGTACATCATGCACCATGGAACAGTATGAGTAGGTAATGACTTTGACAGGGAAAATGTGGGCTAATGTCTTTACAAAAAATTCCGTGGGTGAAGGGATGGGTGTTAACATCTTTGAAATGGGTCTTAGCATCTCTATAACTTCAAGCAGCAGGTTTGTTACAGAGCCCAGGCACCTTGGCCCCTAAAACAGACAAGGGGGTCTGCACAAGCCTGAGGGAACTTAGGGACTTTGGGGTAAAATAGTAGGTTCAAGGAGGGATATGTGGTAGGTGGTTTGGGAAGGATGTATCTTCCTAGCACCTCAGCCAATGGGGAAAGGAACAGGGCAATATGTGGCTGGGAGTTTGGGATAAAAAGAGGCTGTGCCCTCTGAAACCAAGATAGAGAAAACCCCGCAGGCGTGTGCCCCAGGGGACTCTCTCCCTTTATTCAAATAAAGTTGCAGGACTCCCCTGTCTCCTTGATGGACACTGGCTTTTCATGGTGTGATTTTCTGCACACTTTCTTCACTTTAACCTTATTACTATAGGTTATTTGCAGTTAGAGAGCCAGCGAATTGAATTTGGTTTCCTTCAGATAACTGGGCATTTAAATGTGCCACTCATAGGTTGGAACTTACTCTGCATGTTCACACCCCCAACTTGTACAAGGCACCTGGAAACCACATTGTATAGGAATAGGGATCTGTGTGAAAGATACCAAAAGAAACTTCTCCTTAAGGAAGAACTCATTCAGCTGTTTGGCAGAAGCTGATTTGACAGTTATGTAAATATGACTTGTTGATCTGTGTTTTGCTTCTTATGCCTAATGCTCTTACTCATTTATTTTCCTCTCAAAACAGTCAGTCTGTCTATACTGTAATTGAGATGCTGCCAAATAGAGAATGTTGTTTGTCTGATGTAAGTTTATACTGAAATAGAAATGTTGAATACAAACTCTATTCATAATTAACACCAAGCATAATTAAGAGTCTTATGGGAGAATAGCTCCTTTCCAGTGCACTCAACACTTTCCCTAACAAGGCAACAGGTGGGCAGAGCACTTCTGAGCGCATTATCAGTAAACTGTTACTCCTGCTTGGTTTTAAACAGGTGCATCACTGCAGAAGGGTGAAACAGCTTTCAGCTGTCTCTCATAAACCTATGTATAGCAGCTTTGTTCAGGCAGAGAAGGTGGGTGTGTTCTCATTCAAGCCTGCCCAGGAACTGAAGAACAAGGACATGTGAACTTGCCCCTGTCACTGTGCTAAATGTAGTTAATGCCATCACAGCTGAGTCAAGGAAGGCATGTACTGGAATTATACAAATTCTAATGCATTCTGTGACTCTTCGGACCAGCTACGGCCCTGACACAGACACAATGTACCGTCCCCAAACTCTGCTGTGCTTTAAAGGATGAGTAATTCAAGTAAGTGTTTGTTCAAGCACCACTTTCCATTGCTTGGCAAGTATATGTTTGTTATGAGGGATTTATTATTAGGTATCCTAGCTAAAATAATGCAATTTCTGTTTATGGATTCAGTGGATTGTGGATGTCTAAAAAGTTCCATTAAATTTAGGAGGAGAGCTATCAGGCATGGGGTAGTGTATTTGTATTTCCATATTACAGAGAAAGAAAAAATCTGGGACGTTTCTGTACCAACTGTACCAGTGTACATTGTTCACCTTCTATAACCATCATTTACTCCAGGAATCTATGGAAATAAAACATCAAAACAAAGATTTAGTCATAGGTAATCAGAACAATTCTCATATTCTTTCATTTTTCTGATATGTCATGTTTATATAATTGTATGAATTTTATGTTCAACTGTGTTTTTGAATGTTCACAAGGTAATGATGTAATGCATGAGGGTGCAGAGCTTGTCTAGATAGCCTTTATTAGTTTACAAATATCAATTTGTCTCTTTGTAGGGATGACTTACATTGCAGTTGTAGAAAACAAATTCTTTTACATAACCCAATAAACTTGAAATAATGAGACCTTCAATCATATGATTTGTTGTTATTATTGTTTTCTCTGTTATTGTTGTTCCTGAGGTTAATATTTTCTAGTTGGATGAGGAAGGTTAACGTTGCAGTATATTTTGCATTATATTGTATTGCACTAAATAGTTTATGTAGTTGTTGTTTTGTTCTGAGAGATTGGAGATTTGCACTGAGTAGTCTTTATAATGCACTGAATAGTTTATGTTATATCACATGGTTTGTTCTCCCCTTCCCATGGGATTCCCCTCTCCTATTACATGGTTTTTCCCTCACACACTCCTCTCCCCTGATCAGTTCCTCCCCTAACCCCTCCCATCACCTGTACCCATTGGCTGTAGTCCCTCTCCTCCAGCCCCCTTCCCCAGTTCTTAAAACGCCCTAGACAGAACTGGCCTGGCCTCTTTTCCATGTGGTCTCATTTCTGTATTGTCTCTTTTCTACCTGGTGGGTCTCCTGGAAATAAACTGAGGACATTTATCCCCCTGTGGAGAAGTGTGCTTCTCATCTTTTGCCTTTCGTCCGTGTAAGACCATGTGGGCTGGGGTCCACAGCTGGCCGGATTGGACCCAAACAGCCCATCCAGACACAGATTCTTACAGTATGCAGTATATTACAGAATTTATCATTTAACAACTTCCTTTTTTGAGGCTTCTCAATATTGTCAATACTTTTAACAGAAGACAAAACAAGGGAAAAAGTAAAACCCTCTCAGACTTGCATAATTGTGATACCTCACATGAGTGAAGGGTATGCTGTTGTCGTCTGCAAGGTACTGATAAGATATTAGCATACAAAGCTTTTTTTTTTTTGCTTGGTTTTCTTTGTTCATTTTTGTTATGTTTTAAATTGACTGCAAAAATAAAGTAGCTTACATGAACAGGGAAATTTAAGTTGGACATTAGGAAAAAGTTTTTTATAGAAATAGTGATAAAGTACTGCAGTTGGCTGCCTGGGGAGGTGGTGGACTCACCATCCCTGGATATGTTTAAAAAAAGATTGGATGAGGCACACAGTGCCATGGTTTAGTTGAGATGTTGGGGCATGGGTTGGACTCAATGGTCTTAAAAGTCTCATCTTGCCTGGTGATTCTGTGTGTGATTCTCCATATGTGTGTGATGTGGTTCCCTAAATTTAAAAGCCATAGGGTAAGGTTTACTTTGAAGAATAACTTATTAATATAACACATATATGATAGGTAGATTGCTTTGGAGGCTTGTTTTTAATAGTTGGTTTTATTTTTTGAAATGAAGCTACCTTTGTCCTCCTGTTAATAAATAACTGCAATGAAGTGAATATCTGATAATAATAAATTACATCAGTAAAAAGAACTACTATTAGTCTCTGATTCACAGAAGTCAAATTAATTCTCTCAGCCTAAGCCTGATCCTTATACTGAGCAGTGTAATCAGAATTATTTTGATAGCTTGAGCTTTCACTATGAATCATTGCCTAAGTGAAATTCTAGTCACTAATCACTGAACCATTCACTGTGCAGGTTGCATATGGCTTTGTTAGCAATTAAATTATTTTAAATTGAGAGAATTACTTGGAAACACTGCTCACTGAAGATTCAAACAGACCAGAGCAATTAAGTATTAGTTGCCAAAGGCCTTTTGTTACAATTATAGGACAGTCCTTTCACTATAAATGTTCATGTACCTGATCCTGATCACTGGAGATTCCTGACTGATGTCTAATAACCTTCAAAATTTCTCATGAATACCAGTATGGGCATTTAATAATTAAAAAAGAAAACAAACAAAACCAAAACAACTGCAAAAAAAAACCCCAAAAAACAAACCAAACCAACCAACCAAACACAAACCCTCAAAAAAACCTAACCAAAAAAAAAAAAAAAAAACCCAAAAAAGGAAAGAGGAAGAAAAGTCTAAGTTCAGAAAGCTGATGAAGAGTGTTCAGGAGTTGTTTCTTCCAGGCACCCCAGTAGTAGAAACCCCATGTGATCTCATTCTATTTCCATCTGATGGAGTCCCTAAGCAAGCTCAAGTATTAACTGTGACTCCATCAGTATAAGACAACTGTAGTTACTGTAAGTTATTGCTTCTCCAAATTTACTGAATCAGTCCTATTATATTTATTAGAGACATATAATGGACTTAGAGAGCCCTAGAGTCTCTTGTGGTCCCCCCCATTAAATTTCTTATTTTCAAAACCATGAAAAAAAAAGAAGGCATGCTGAATTTACTTGAGGGGAAAGGATGTGGTGGTACAGCAGAATCTGTTGAGACCACTGCCTTCACCAAGAGTGTCTCCTCTAGGAAAGGGAGAGCTCAGCGAGCACTAGACACTCGCACTACCAATGGTGATTGCAGGTCGATGGAAAAAAGCGGGATGGACTGGTTCTTTGATTGGAGTTCCAGGGGTGGTTTATTAGCCAACACATGGAAAGGGTCCAGGGACAGAAGAACAAGAAACATAGGAGGGTTCAGGGTTTTATATGGGACAAGGGAGGTGGAGCACCAGGTGTGAGGGCCAATGGGTAGAAGGAATAAGGGTGATACCAAGGCAGGATACAGGGGAGCAACTAACTGGGATCCAGAGGAAGAGCAGTAAGGAATGGGTACTAATGGGGAGAGCAGGAGCATTCTAGAGCTGTGGAGGAGAAGAGGGGTGATGTAACTTAGGTCATCAATATATTATTGCAAGGAGCTGGGGGAGAGCATCTTTTTGTCTCACTCTGACCTAAAGAGGTGTCCCCTCCTAAGGCATTCCCACCTCAGCATCTCCCTTTATGTCCTGGGATGCAAAAAAAGGAGATAAAATGGAATATTTAAGCAGTTAGTTTTACCAATAACAGCCAATGCAGCTTCCACGGTAACGATTGTTAAACCCACAGTTTAAGTATTTTAGTACAAAAATCATTAATTTGCAGCCTATTGTGCTGGTTTAGACTGGGGTGGAGTTAATTTTCTTGACGGTGTCTGGTATGAAGCTGTGTCTTGGATTTGTGCTGAACACCAGCTTGATAATACAGAGATGATTTTTGTTATCCTGACCAGGGCTTGGACAGAGCCAAGACCTTTTCTTCTTTCTTCTTTCTAAGTGCTCAATCTGGTCAGGAAGTTCTGAGTGCCTGAGAGCTTGGGAAGAGACGCAGCCAGGACAGGTGACCCAAGCTGACCAAAGGGATACTCCAGACTGTATGAAGTCAGAAGTCATGGGCAGTATATAATGTGGGGACAGAAAGAGGAAAGGGAGGGACATTTAAATTGATGAGATTTGTCTTCTCAAGTCACTGTTACACGTGAGGGGGCCCTGCTTTCTTTGGAATGGCTGAACACCTACCTGCCCATGGCAAGTGGTGAATGAATGCCTTGTTTTGCTTTGATTGCATGTGCAGCTTTTGTTTTCCTTGCTAAACTGTCTTCATTTTAATGTGTTTTCTACCTTTTAGTCTTCCAGTTCTCTCCCTGATCCCACTGGTAGAGTGGGCGAGTGAGCAAGTGAGCGAGTGAGTGAGTGACTGACTGACTGACTGACTGCGTGGGCTTGGCTGCTGGTTGGGATGTACCACCACAACACTTCAGCAGGGACATTGGGCTTTTATCCTCTTACTTCCAGTAATTCTCTAAGTGGAATAGAGCCACAGACTAGATGTGAGGTGAGGTGCCATCTTTGATTAGAGAGGATTAGGAGCTAGCACTATTGTATTTGTAGACTATACGAGGTTCACTGTAGCAAATTTTAATTACTAATTTCCATTCTAACAAATATTGAAGCAGTTTAAGTTATATTTAACAATTGCTCTGTAATTATAGAGTGGAAAATATGGCTATAATTGCATTTTATAAATGTAATTAGGTATAAATCCTGAAAACTAAATATATGCAGCCAGCACATTGCTTTTATTTCCAGCTATAGGATGAAGAAAATCTTGGGAAATGTACTTCTAAGGGAAATAATACATATATTAGAAAGCCATCTATTTAGAAATTTTTGGCCAAAAGTACATTAGTAATGCATTGAATAGCATTCAGGGAGATTATAAATTCAGTAATTGAAACACAAATTATGCATGCTTATTATTTATGAAATTTTAAGTATTGCTCAAATACATCAGAAAATGTAAATGGCATTTAAAACAATTAATTATTCAGAATGGTGAAAATGGAAAAGCTAGCAAAGCACTTTACCATCCCTGAAGTGAAACTAAATAAATTGGGAAGACTCTAATTTCTTATGCTGTTTAGGCTTAATGTAGCAGCCTAAGTTCTCTGGGTGAACTACTAGATGTCATTCTGGAACATGCAAAGTACACCATAATGTCTGTTCTTGTTTGTGATGGAGAATTCTTATAATGTACTTGAAGTGGATCACCAAGCATTTTACCCTTTTGTCTTCTCTTAGAAGAAGAGACTTGGTTTTAACAAATTGTATTATAAAATGGAGAAGGGGGAAGATGGAGTGGAGGGCAGGGCTTGAAAGGAAATATCACTGGCTTTGAATCAAATTTATCATTATGTCTTTTCCTCTTCCCCATCTTCCACTCCTGAAATACAGATACTAAAGAGGTTGTGAAATTGGAAGAAGACTTAACACCTTTTGATAGCACTACCTTTAAATAGCTGTTAATACCAACATAGTGAGGAGGGAGATTCAGGCCCAATATATTAACATCTCTAGGAATATACCAACATTGTTGTTATTTAAAGTGATTTTCTTAAGATTTCAGGACTAATAGTCTTAAATAGCTTGAGAGTTCTTTTGCCTCAAATCTATACTATTATATTTTTTTCCTCAGGGCACGTAAAATATCTATAGAGTTCAGGAAAGTCAGGGAAATGATCTTAGTAAGTCATCAGAGGATTTAATGTAATATCTCATAGACAGTGACATGAGGATAGTCCAAGAGTTAATCAGATTTATAAATGGGGAAATTAGGAGGATAATGAACTGATAAATCAGTAATAAACCTATTCTAAAGAGTAAGACATTTTTGGCTCTCTTCATTAAGATTTGTATCTCCTAAAGGAAAAGAGATTCCTTAATGCTAAGCCTTCTAGAAGTCACTGTGACCTATTTCTGAGAATGAAATAAAAAAGATAAACTTTCCTTTTAAATTCATAGGTAGGACAGAGAAGTCACAAAGGGAATGTAAACTTATTTTCTGCAGATAGGTCTCATGCTGTTTTAAAAAAAGGTAAATGGACTAGGGCTCCCATTGATTCAAATATCAAATGCCATTATAATAGGTGTTCTTGAAGTTTCTGTGATCCAATAAAAGATAAATTCTAAAGAAAAAAATTAATCCTGTAAATGGATACATCCCATTATCAACATGTATGATAACATGAGTTCATTGCCTAACTTTTCTAGGTCCAAAATATGTATATTAATATTTACATCCTATTACTTTCCTCATAGAAACTCTCAAAGATGTATTGAAACATTATTAAAAAGCGTAGGCAAATTTTTGCAAGTTTTCTGTATGGGAGAGAATGTTCTTTGTCATCATATAATTTAGAATATGACCTCGATCCTTCTGCAGGAAGAGAAAAATTCCTGAAGACTTATGCAGGCAGAATTCATTTAAAAATATTAGCCTTCATATCTGCAAGTCAAACTTAAGGACTATTTCCATTCCTCATTTCTAATAAATGTGTGAGAATCAGTTTTATTTGTTGAGTAATTCTGCCAATAATAATGGAACTGTGGATGTAATGATCCAGGAAATCACCTGCAGTGTTGTCTTCCTTATCTTCCTGTAAGCACCTGCTGATCTAAGTGCTCAAGGTACTGGTAGTTTTAAGCTGACTGGGGAAGAAAAAAAAAAGTATAGAAAATTTATGTAACCATCTCAGAGAATTTTTGTTCAAAAGAGGAAAAATCTGAGTGTCAGATTTCCATTGAGTTTGGAAGCTGGTCTGTTGTCTGCATTCAAAACAAAAAATGAAATTAGAATTGACAATATAACACAGCATATAATGAATTAAAATTAATTGTGAAATTTTAATAGACTGGTTAACTAATTTTTCACGTTGGCATTCAGACCAGTTAGGGGCCTAAGTTTTAGCCTGCTGATTGAAACAAAAATTAGCAGCATGTAACTAGGATTCAATATCAAAATCCAAACAGAAAATCTACTGAAATCTAAAAATGCATATAGTTTTCTAAAATAGTAGTATATAAAAAGTACATTTTTTTGATGATTTGAAAAAAAAACAAAATGTAAGTCTTCTCAATGTCAAAGAGATATTTTGCAGCTAAACAAAATGCTGGCAAAACAGGTTTTATTGTGACCCTGGATTGACATTGTTAATTTGGATCTGGAGTTAAACATCCAAACATTTTCTGTTTGACTATGGAATGATACTGGTATTTGAATGCAAAAGAAATGTCTTTTGTGATCCGGTTTTTAATAAGAGTTTACTTTAAATAATAAAAAGGAAAGATCATGACTTGATCATTCATCGCTTCTTGATTTTTTTTTTCTACTATCATTGTTTTGTATTTACTAGTTTATTTTTTCCTAACAGTGAAAACAAATACTCTGCTTAGTTCTGAAAATTTTACTCTGGACTGTTCTCCGCACTTTACACTAAAATGGTTATTTTTATCTATCAAAATATTCTCTTTTCTTTTCTTTGTAATACTGCCCTCTGTTCCCCTTTGCGTAAAAGTTTATTTTCTGTCACCTAGTATTACTCAAGTGAAGAAATTGTGTAACTCTACTGTAAATACACCTCCACCATTAGAAAAATGCTGCTTATCCCTTATGAAAGTCTTAATGGAAGCTTATGAGATATGGAACTAAATGATGTAGACAAGATAATGGATAAATACACTTGGTAAACACAGATCTTTCAGGGAAGTTAGTTTGAATTTTGATGCTTTCAAAAAGTTGTCTGGAGCTATTTCAAAAATTGCAATTGTTTGCTCACCCTCCATTGCCCTTTGACAACTGAGTACTAGTGATCCATCCCACAGGCACCTTTCAGCAGAGCAGAAGTACAGTGAGAAACACGCTGGAGAAACACGGTAGTTTGGCTGCAGATGCTCACTCAACATCATAAATTGCCAGAGATAGTGGTGGGGGGAGTGACGTGGTGTCTACTTTCCTTTTAGTTCTGCTCTTCCTCTTTTTCCATAAACCTGGCCCTATTTAATGAGTGGGTTTACAAGTCAGTTAAGTGGGAAAGCATGAAGCAGTCCAACAGAGAGGAAAAGGAGCTGTGCAAGAGTATTTTCCTGTCACGCACCTAGTTCCACTCTCCAAACTGTACATGCACCATGCAGAATTGATGACCTGTGTGAGAAAACAGAAAGCTCCTTCTGAGTCAGCTTACAGGGCTTCCAGCCCCTATATAATTACCTGAGAAAATTATATAAATTGCATATGATTTTATTTCCAGGAAGTCAATATTATTGTTGTTAGAAGAGTAGCAGGAAGATTAATTCATAGTGTCAATATCGAAAGATGACAGGTGCCTGGTAAAAAAATCTCGATGCATCAGACCCACATCATTATTTCCATGTGAATACATTAAAATAGTCCATATCTGTCTGGTTTTTAGCACAGTCTGCAATATATGAGTGCGTTTTGTCATTCTTATTCCATGAAATATCTGAGGCAAATACAGTTTGTTTTTTTTTTTCACTTTTTCTTTGCGAAGAAGTGAAAAAACCCCACCCTATCTAACTTTTGTGGAGATTTAGGTTCAGACCTATTGGAAAGGCCCAAGTCATTGTTGTGAAACTTATAAGCAGAGTTTCAGGAAGCTGGGGGAAGGACTTAGTGTATTCTTCTCTTGCCAGGAATGCATGGATGTGGCTGCATATTCAGCCAGTCTCAGCTACTCTCCCTTTCATTTCCAAAAGCCGCATTCAGGCCAGAAGCTGACAAATAACCTCACAGTTTGTGCATGGATGCCTGTCAGAACAACAAAGCACAGTGTAACCAACATATGACACTTGTGGTTTTCTTCTGTCTTTCTGCTGGGAGCACATGAGCTTTATGTGAAAATATTTGGACATAGTGGAAATAGAAATATTGAGGTGGGTTTCGTTTGAGAAAAGAGGTGGAAGAACAGCATTGGTGAAAGCACGTGGGATCTCATCAGTAAGATTTTTATTATGCAGTGCAGTTGTACTGAGCACCTACAGTGGTAATTCTGGTTATTCTGTCTACATAGGGTTCTTTTTATTTTCACTAGTAGTGAATAACTTGGTAGCTTAAGGAGCAAAAAAATGTGCTAAAAAAGGCTTTTCCTCAGCTGCAGGTGACATTGTGAATATCAAAAGCTGTGGGTCTCATTTCCTCAGTTAATAAAGGGATAATGCTCATTTTCTTAATAACACTGTTGATGTTTACTCTGTTGATTAAATAAAGCCTCTACATAGTCTCTAACAGAAGCTGTTCCTGAAATGAGTACAGTTAGAGTTATGGATGCAGGGGAAACATAGGGGTGTGGGAACTCAAATTACTTCTGAGCAGTACTAGTCCTTAGTTTTGGTATTGGTCATGTTTTTTTGTGTTGCTACACATGTACTCCAAGACTATGATAAAATTCCTGACCCTAGTTCTAATGAAGGTCATTCATTGCTGAAATGTGTGAACATCATCACATCCCTCATTCCCTCGAGTTTGAGCCACATCAGAAGATTTTGAAAGGAGCTTTTCACTTTAGGGTTCTCGCAAAATTAAATCCACAGGATTAAATCCATGGAGTGAACTGTTAAATCTATGTGTTTCTTTCAAATTAGAGTTTCTGGCAAGCAGGCTGTAGTGCCAACTTTTATTTTTGTTTTATCATCTAAGATATTAACTGGAATTTATCAACGTTTTCCCACTGTCTGAACAGACAGGGTCATCTGATCTGCAAATAATTAGAAAACCGGTGTTGCTTTTTCTTCAGTCCTCTTAAGATCATAAAACAGTTGTACTGCAGGAAGGATGTGAATCTTTTTACCATATGCTGAATAAATTAAGGATTTTAAACCTAAAGAACTTTGTTGCTTATCCCAAATAGATTTCTTTTTTTTTCCTCACAGACCTCAGTAAGAATCTCATGATATTTTTTTTAATTGAATAAATCCATAAGGGTTCTAGTATATATCTCATCATCTGCCAAGTACCTCAATTTTTCAGCCAGGGAATTCACAGGGATTCTCTATTCCTAAAGTTATTACACCTGGGGCTGGAAAGGCTGTTGGGAACATGGAAAAGCCCAGCTTATAAAAATGCATGCCAACCTTATACATAGAGTTTGTTAGGCTGAGGTTCACCGAGGTCTCCACAGTGCAAGAATTCAGTACTCTAAAAGCTAAAGGTAGATTTGAACCAGAGGGAGGGAAAAATGCTAAATACTCCTACTTCTCCAGAGTGGCAACTGTCATTGAAAATACCTGCTTGCCTCAAAGGTTAGGCTGAAATCAGCTAGCTTAAGTTTTTATCCAGCACATGATTCATCAAAACTGAAATACTCCTGGCTCCAAAGAAGTTCTGCACCATATTGGCAACACAGCCATATTTATTAAGAAGAGAGTTGTGCCCCTAGGTTTTCACATTTCCATTTCATACAATTAATGCACTTCCTCAAGAAACATTTTATTGTGATGACAAACTGAAAAGAACTAAAAGGAAAATTTGAAAAATACAATGAAAATGATCCTTAGTCAGAGGAAATAAAATACATGTACTGTATCATCTCATTGCATTTGTTGTTTCAAATTATGTAAATACGCTATTGTCTGACTTCAGATATATTTATGTGTTTAAATTACTCATTTTTCACTGTTCACCTTAAGGGAATCAGAAGTTGGAATTGAGGAAGCAGGAAGCAAAATCACACACACAAATATACAAAAAATTCTTAGCTTAAATCCAAAGTAAAGACTCTGGAAATACAAACATCCTAGTCATATAAATTGCTAAAAAATCCTGATCAGCTTTTTGAGTAGCACTTCAAAAAGTGTACTCTTTTCCAATAGAAACCTGTTTTTTTGAAAATATTAGAAATATTAACTAATTTTTTTGATCCCTAACAGTGAAAATAGTGTGATATTGCTTGTGAACTTCTTTGGAACAAGATGAATTTTGTTTTTTTCATTAAGTTATTATTAAAAATATTATTTTTAATGCCAATGAAGATAGTTGTTAACATACAAAAAAATTGCTGATTGACAAGAGAAATAGATTATGTTACTATGAGTATGTACATGTATTAAAAAAAAAAAAAAAAACAAACCAAAACCAATAAAATTCCGAACCCACAACTACCTCAAATATGCAAATATGTGCTAATAAAATATCAAGGTCAAGAACTATCAGAAGGCAGGAACAGGAACAATAATTAATCTTACATATTATAGCCTGGACTTCATGCCTTGGGGAGCCCTACTAGCAAGCTTACATGCTTTCAGACAGCCCACAACTTTTTCTGGAATTTGCAATATTAAACTTTTCAGTAAATGGCAATTGACTTCCTTGACTGGGAGTATGAAGAATGGTGCATTTCCAGGCCACTGACAGGGCTTAGCTGCTCACATGGTTATCTAAATACTCCACAGGAAAAAAATATGAGTTATTGTAAGCCAATTTCATCTCCTTATGAAGACAATGCACATTAGTTACCAAAAAGGATGAATGGAAGAGTTTGTGCCATTCTTCTTGTGTGCCAGATTAGGGTGGTACAAGTACCTGAAGTAAAGAGTGGAAAACAAGCATCAGTCTTTTTTTTTCTTTTGACAGGCGGGAGCTCAGACCCAGTACAAAGCACTCTGAAAAAAACATTCACCTCAGGATCCTGGCAGACCATGCAAGTTTAATCTGAACTGTGTGGTGTTTTTTCCAGCAAGGAGCTGACAGGAAAAAACTTTTTGTGCGCAGCATCATAATTTGCCATGGATGTATTTCTAGCACTCCAGTATTAACTGTTGCTTTATTTTGAGAAAATGACACCAACAGCCTCAGTATTCTACATCTGTGCATTTCAAGTTTCATAACATACCCAACTTCAAATATCTTTTTAATTATCTTTTCTTTTGTTTTATTTTTAAAGCAAATGAGCTTAATAACACCAAAACACTAGGATTTTTGACACACAATAGAAAACACTATTGGAAATAAAGTTAATATTTGAAATGCTCTCTAGAAAGGAGTTGGAATTTTCTGATTTTTTGAATTTGAGGCCAGCATTTTCATTAACAATTGGGATAGTTTAAATTACATAATAGGCCTTATCTCTGACACCAGAGAGATGAACTTAGTGTGGGAAATCATATGCTTCCTAACTGAAAGATGGTGATTTTCCTTTCAAAAGTCACTAGAATTTCTTGTTTTGGGGGGCCTGGAAATAAAACAGCAGGGGCAGAAAATAAAGATAAATATATATGAATGAGTGAACATGAGGATGTGAAGGTAAATTCTTACGTAAACAAATCTAGAAATTAATCTTATTTTTTTCCTCTACATCTCCAGTTTTACTGACAAGAAATAAAAAAAGTGGTCTAGATTATCACATATTGGAGTTATTTTCAGTATCCATCTTTGTTATTTAGAAGTCTTCTATTTCGAGATAGCATTTTTTCCAAGGACAATACATAAAGAGAGCTGTTCTTAATGAGCTGCCTTGTGAGAGATTTGTCAAAACTTGACTACATAAGAAAGCAGATCCCAGGAAGCTGAGTTGGTTCATTCAATAAACCTGCCCATAGTACCCATATGAAAAAGAGTAAAAAAAATCTTTAATTGACTTCATCTTCTCCCTTGTAGTAATGGGAATAAAATAAACAAATTATTTACAGACAAAGTAAATTTTCAGTTCAACAAAATGTAAAAATTGAAAGCTATTGCTTCACTGGAGAAAGTGCATTGAATACACTTGTATTGTATTCAGTACAACAAACATAATAAAGACTAGTTTAAAATCAACTAATATCAGTGTTAACAGAATGATTCCTACAAGTACTTTTAATCATAGAATCATTAAGGCTGGAAAAGTCCTCCAAGATCATCAAGTCCAGCCTTTGACTAATTAGCCCCAATCCCACTAAACCATAGCACTAAATACCAGGACCAGTCATTTTTTGAACACTTCCAAGGAGAGTGACTACATATTTCCATGGCAAGTATCTCTCTAGTTAGCTGTGGCAACATAAACATCTGCATTTATTTATAAGTCTGTCTTTCACATAAAACTCTTCATATTTTATTTATGTGCTATCTGCCTGTATTGCTTTATTTTAAATTATGGAACTTTAGTGTGATTTTTGTGCAAGAAGATCTGCATAGGACAATGCAGCAGAATGTTTGAGGGAATTTTTTGCTTGTGATTTTCTTAGGTCAGGATGTAATTTAACTTTCTGTAGGGTGTTTATGGAATATATCTATATATCAACCTTTTGATATATGCTGTCATATATTTGGGAAGGATAAAACAGTCTTTGCATTATTCAAAGCATATGAAATTACTTGCATTAGAATTATGTATCAAAACTTAGATAATGGAGGGAAATTTGATGATTCTTGGGGCAACGTGTTGGTGCAAGATTTAATTCTGCTGAATCCACATAATTTTATTTGCAAAGTGGGAGAGTCAGTAGTCTGTACCTTAAATTCTGCCTAAACCAGTGATGTAATCCTGACTCAACAACTGAAACTGTTTGAAAGCAAACAAACCAGATTTTTTTTCACTTTTTTAATGCAAATTTCACTATGATTAAGTATTTTTATGGAGAAGAACGTAAGGAGAAATTATTTTTAGAATAGGAAACTGTAAACTGAAGTTCACTCAAATTTTAATTTGAAGCAAAATATTTGGAATCCATGTTCCTAGGACATTCCAGCATAGCGTCCCAGGGCAAATCTTTTCAGAACTACATCTGTGAGATGAGTTTGAGGGTGCACTGCTTTTAAGTTGATCGGGAATTTGTAGTGGGCTTTGACACAGAAACTTACTTCTCTTGCTGGTTTACATGGGTCTCTGTCTCACATAAAGGAGGAAAAGCAGCAATGGAATCTTGGAGACAATGCTTGAGATGAGGCTTTGGAAGTATTTGGGGGTCTAAATCAACTGTTTCCTGTGGATGTCCACAATACTGTATAAATTTTTCATGGCATCAAAGTAATGCCTCAGGCAGGCCTAGAAATCTTTTTTTTTATTTTTAAAGAACAGGATTTCGACATCAGATTTTTATATCTGAAAGTTAAACTGGTGCCAAAAAACCCACATTCACTGTGATCTGCTACAAGTCAAATCATTAACATATCTGCTCAAGTGGCTTTTTAATTAAAGACCTCATTTATGCCACAGGCTACATTCAGAAGTTGCATGGTACAGTTTGATGTTATACTCTTACAGAAAGCTGTTTCATGTTAGTCTAACCTCCATTTCACCTAAATATTTCAGCTTGCAGTGTGCATTCATGGAGTTTATTTCCTATTTCTATTTGTTCATGGACACAAAGTGATAAAGAGGAAATCAGAAGAGGAAGAACTTCAACAGTGTTAAAACTAGTGCCATTTGACTTGACTCATCATATTTGACAGCCATGGGTGTTCCTATACCAGTGTGGTGTGAATTCCAATTCTTACTGCTAGACTTTATCTTAAACTATCTCAGTATTGTCTCAAAGGCTTTATTTACAAATATCTAATGAAGTTTGGGGTTTTTTCCCTCAATTTTAGAGGAAGAGAAATTCTCATATGTGCGTATGGAGAACTTTGCACCCTTTTACCAAGCAAACTCCAACAGAACTCTTATGTACAAATGCAAGAGGTCATCTTCAGTAAGGGATGTTACAAGGAAGTTTCTGCAGAGTTTGGAGATGGGTCATGTGCATCTCATTTACTGCCGAGTTTTCAGCCATAGAGTTCAAAGCTCTTACAAACTAAAGAAACTAAAGAAGATTTGCTATTTCCACTTGGCAGTGAAGATAGTGTCATATCAGGCATGTAAATATTGGAGTAAGCATCAGTCATGGAGATTTGTAAGATTTTTAGCTAGTTAAAATGATTACCATTTCATAGTGATTTCCCAGATGTTAACAAGGATGCAAGAATAAATTCCTCCATTTAGCATCCAAATAACATTCAGAGGAGAAGAAAAGAGAGGCCTGAATGAGTAATTATGCATGCAAACTTAGTTTGAGAAAAAGTAGCTTGTCAGGTAGTGCTAATGTGAGTGATGCTTGACCTAGAGATATTCTAATCTTTCAGTGAAACTGCAAAAGATTTTCATGTGTCTTTTTTTTTTTTCCCCACGTTTCTTTTTCAACTCATAAGATCTTCATCTGGAATGTCTGGGAAGAAAAAAAGACAAAGTTTTGTACATGAAACAGAACCATGGCTCTATTTTTAGTCTTACCGTTCAGCAAATCAGAGAGGTTAGTTTTTCAGCCAGCTGAAACATTGATTTTCATTTAAATCTCAATCTCAGCAGTGTTTTGCTATGTCATTGGCATTTGTGTTCTACATCAGGGGATTAATGGCCACAGAATAGAAAAGGCAGTTAAGATATATTTTGTGTCAGAAAATGTTAAATAATGCAAAGCACCAGATTAGAATACAGATATTTTTGATAATTGATATATTGCCTTCGCCATCTTGCTAAGTGATAATTCTTCTGATGAAGTATTCATCAGCATGCAGAGCTGTAGTCTACGTGCAGTACTGACTTCTCTTAGTAGTTAAAGATAATGAATTTCTCCTTGCTTCCTATCCCTGTAATTTAAAGTTCTGGATAAGAAATGAAAACTAATTTTTTAAGCTTAAATTTTATTTAAAAAATAGCAAGAGGATTTTTTTTTTGTGAGTTTGGAGAAAAAGTTATTGAAATATCTTTGTCAACTACTACATGGGAAGCAATTAGTAGTAATGAAGACTGTCTGTGTACTAAGAAGACTGATGTGACAGTATTTTTATATAATGAATATAAATATCTGCCTTTCCTTGTCTTCTTTTCTAAAGAAGGTATTTAGGGAGAGGTGGACAAAAGGAGTCTGGAAAAGTGAGGCAAAAAGGCAGACCACTTAAAAGTAAAAAAAAAGGTCTCTTAGAAAACAGTACCAGAAGAATACAGGGTATTTGCATTGTTCGTTTTTTGAATAAATGTTACTTTTTATAGAACAGTATGCAGCTGTGAATGTAACTAGTTTTAAACTTAAGGAATTATTGAGTACAATCTTAGGGCAACAAAAGCATCCAATGATTTTCTTAAGAGCAATATCCATTCTATAGACTGTACAATGATTTTAAAATCTGTTTAAAAAAAATAAAACAAAAAAAAAAATAGATTGATGCACAGTGAAGATATCCTTTTCTAACTGGGTCCATGCACACCTCGCAGGTAAAGAAATATATCCTTTATAAAAAATTTAAAGTAAACATCCAAACTGTAAAACAGATGAAACACAGACTTTAAGGAATCTGGGAAGTCTGGATGTTTTCTGTCCTTCTTCATACAATAATTCCTTCAAAATGGTTACAGTCTTTTCATTTCTACCTTTGCAGTGCTTCCTTTACAAGCCATTACAAGAATGTACAACACACAATCGTCCTGTATAAATGGACCTAATCTCTACCTGAATAGAGTTAAACCTCCATAGAAAGTTACTAATTTTGTTGTAGTTCCAAAGACTGAGCTGCAGAATTTGACAAAATATGTAGTAAGGTTTATAAAGAAATAATACTAGTATAAAAAACCACACTCCACTCCCAAAAAAACCAAGCCAAGCTACCCAACCAACAAAACAAGCAAACAAACAAATGAAACCCAAACAAAACCATTGAAAACCATGTACTGAGAAAATTTATTAGATAAAATACTAAGAAAGATGAACATATGTAGTCTGGGGACATATACATCATACCACTGGTTTGTATAAAGAATACATATCAATTCTGGAGTATAGTATTAAAAGTGTTAGGAGGTTGAGTGGGTGTGTTTATCATACATGTCAATATTTTTAACGTTTTGAAATAGATAATTTATCATTTTAGCTCCCTTTCAACAAGCTACAGATATAAACTGCAAATTTCTGATGGTAGTAATAAAAAGAAACCTTACTGCATGGAAAGAATTCTCTTTGTGTGCTACCTGGGAATTAATTTCAAGTCACACTTAGAGTTTTTGGCATTCATATGTTCATTAATACTGCTCTCTGTGCTCATATATAAATAGTTCTGTATGACTGTGTCTGAAGTATCACTCTAGGTATCTGCAAGAGCTCATAACAGTTGGATAATGTGCAAGAATTTGGTAGAGAATACAAGTCTCATTGTCAGAAATAGATCAATATGCAGCATATTTCTCTGCTCTGGCTGAACATATGGGAGCTTATAAGTGGGATTTTTATCCACTTGCTATTAAAGAACAAACAAAACAGACTGTAAAAGATAATAGCCTGTGCCCTGTAGCTGCCACATCTCTTTTGATCAATGTACTTAAAGCAAACTTCCCAGTTCCAACTTGTGCCACTTCCATAGTTGCCTGCTTTTTTTTTTACTGTCATAGTCTAAGAAGTCTCAAGTTATCTTTCAGCCTGGCTAGCTTGGGATGAAATTTTTATTTAATTTATATTGGTTTTATCTCTTTGTAGCAAAGGCAGTGAAAGAATTGTGCTGTTTAAAAAGCTGAAAAATACAGGCTACACAGTTAATCACAATGAGCAAGGAATTCACTGTAAGAAGGTCTGTAATTTAATTTTTTCACTTCTCTTGATATTAGTGAGGCTTTGATTTGGTGTATTTTTATTTAAAATTTCTTTCTTTCTAAAAAAGTGTGCAGAAATTCTTCTTGTGGAATCCAAAAGTAAAGCAAGATCATGAATTGACTTAGCATCTTCCGCCATAGCTGCTTTCCCATGGTCCATAGGTTAGGAATGCAGAAAATTGGTCACTTCTTTCTCCTGTGTCCTCCTTTTAGACTTGAACCACTGTCCACCTGTGTTTTAATATTTTTTTAGAGTTTTGAATCTTTATGGCCTTGATCTTTTTTATCTTCATTAAGACTTCAAATCTAGTGGGTATTTGGTTTAATTAAACCATTGCAGCAGAGCTATATGGTCGTATTATAGTTACTATGAGTTGAAAACTAATTAACTTGATACCTAAAGATCTAATGATGTGATATTGTTTCCATTTGCATTCCTTTTGATAAACGTTATTGCTTGGGATTGCTACATTTGCAAATTCACTGCAGAGTTTAAAAGGGTAACAGGCTTTTTCATTTAAGTTAAACCAAGAAACCCCCAGTTAGATCAGTAGGGCTTGATACTGTTCGGTTCTAATCCTCCTCATAATTTTATTTAGCCTATTTAACCCTCCTCATAATTTTATTCAGCTGTTGACAGTGTGGAAGGAGATCAAAATCCAGCAATAGAGCAATAGATCCTCAGGTGGCAAATCTCTTCAGACAGTACCGATTGGATGTCTGCTACAAAGGTTATGAATGTTATCAGATTGGTGAAATTATATTTCCAGCTGTTTGGGGCTTAGTACTTCTAGTAAGGTAAATCTTACTAGAATTAGTCATTTCTAATCCTTAGTAGGAAAAAAGAATCTTATGAGTTGTGTTTATTGATTATCTAATTGGAGCTAGTAGTAGTAAGATTATTAGTTTCAAAGAAAATCTAAACAAATCACTATGCTTTTCTGCAGAGGTTTAGTGATTACCTCTAGCAGGGTTTACAGAGGGTGGGATGATAATGTGTGGTGGCTGACATCCAGCTGATGTCATGTACCTTCTGCAGCCTAACTGGGTGCAACTGAGGCCACAAGCTTGACCCAGCAGTGCCTGCTACTGTGATGGTGGCTATCACTTGTATACATTACAGTTTCCTAGATTTTCTAGCCTAGAGGTTACTTCCCCACTGTGCTTAACAGTCTGCAAACTGTCTTAAAGACTATCCTTACCATGAGAATTTTTTAAAGTCAGACACAGACAAACATAAGAAATGAGAAAGAGAATATTTGTATGATCATCATAAGCCAGCTACCACTTGTTTAACCATTGCTAAGATCTTTATAAGCTTTACATCAAGAAAGGTTTTCATGGAGAGGTTTGAAGAAGGATTGGGAATTGCATTTATGGAAAGACCTTATGAGGGTCAGAGCACATATAAAGGTAGAAAATCACATATTAGAAAAATGTAGTGAACAGATAATGAGGGCTAAAATTGTTGGCTGATCGAAAATGGAAATCACTGTTATGAGGAAATATCTAAGCACTTAGTTCTCAGGGAAACTAGTATTTTTTAATACAATGCTGTTATTCATCTGCCCTATACTTTTAAGATCATCATCAACCTCTGGGAATAATGCGGGGTGTTAGATTATTCCTTCTCACCCTCTTTCTATTTGACACTTACTGTTTCTCTCACCCTCACTCTTGATAATCTGTCAGTAAAGCATCTTGGGCAATATTCCTTTGGGACCCTGAAAAAGATTAATCTCTGATATGAATAAAATCTGCAATATTTCATATATTTTGGGGTTGTGGTTGGCACTTGTCTATTTGTTCTTAGTTAGAGAACTTCTTTTCCTTTAAAGAGGACAGTCTGGGTCCGATTAAGTCTTGGTGGGAGGCAGAGGTTGCTCAGTTCTGTGGGAATAGCTGAGCTTAGCTGTGCAGAAACTGTTTCAGCCTGAGTGTTTTGGTAAGAGGTGGGGAAAGTCAATAGTGATGAACTAACTCTGTAACTTGATTATCACCACAGATTCATGGGATAGTTTAGGTTGGAAGATGTGGGATCTCAGCACCTCAGGATGGAGGTGCAGAGAGGCCGAGACCACCCTTGGGGGCTCAGGAGTCCTGGAATGTTGCCAGAAGTGTCTGGTGGCTGGACTTTGATCCGACACAGGAGACAACGCCTGTATGAGGACTGGGAAGGTTTCACTGGGTGAATTGTGAAGGGATAAGTTAGTTAGAGTGTAAAACACAGGGTTTAGGATTTTGGTACAGGGGGGTCTAAAGAAGTAAGATGGAGGAATTGGGGCGTGTCCTGTCCTTCTTCTTCTTCTTCTTGGCCTCCATCTTCTGTGGTGATGGTGGCACTTTGGGATTGGTTATTACTAGAAGTGCACAGGTTAATAAGGGTAGAAGGTATTGGGGAAAAATGATAAATATTGTACACGTAACTTCGGGTATAAAGATAAGTGACCGCCCCGGGGGTTTGCGGAGTGTGCCCATGGCTGACTTGCTGTGCAGACCTCTGTCAGGCTGAAAGAAAATCTTTTAGATAAACAATTAATAAACACCGAGACCAAGACAAGATCAGAAGTCTCTCTTTGTCCTTTGAAGCGCCGGGCTCTTCAAGGCCTTCCCTGGGCCTTTCCAGGCCACCTAGACAGCACAGAAAACTTACAAGTGGCGTTCGCTGCGTGGGCACCCCCCACCAACCCTTTCGGGGGGGGGATCAGCCCTGAAGAGCTGAAGAGCTGAAGAGCTGAAGAGCCGAGAGGGCAGCTCCGATCTAGGACGAGTTCCCAAGAGAGCACTGACAGCTCCTGAGGAGAGAAGCCTGAAGAAAAAAGGAAAAGAAGAAAGAAGAAAAAAAAAAACGGCCAGAAGAGTCTGCAAAAAACAGCAGTCACTGAGAATTCCATCTCTCAGCTTCTGCCGAAGACAGTTCGTAGCAGAGCAGTCCGGATCGGAACCGGAAGGCGCCTCTGGATCCTTCTCCTGTGATCTGCTGGGCGGAGATCAGGAGCCTTCGGACAGCTCTGACCACAGATTCGGTGAGAAGGTCAAAAAATAAGAATATGGGGGCTACACTCTCCCAGGAACAGCGGGAAATTCTGTCCGCCTTACAAGGCGTGGCTCAAGCATATACAGAAGGGATCCCAAAGAAAGAATTAAAACAGCTATTGTTGTGGGAAAGACTTAATTACCCACTGGCCGAAACATGCCTGCTATTCGAAGTGGGGTTTTGGCAGGAAATCAATAGGCACTTATATTTCTTAGCAACAAAAAAAGATGAGACAGCGTTAAAGCTGCTCTCGCCGGCAAGGGTAATGCTAGAAGGCATTTCGGTACAGTCGAAAAGACTGGGAGAGCAACGAAAATTTGCGGCACCCTCAGAAGGAGGGTGGGGAGCAATGCTCCGGAAAAAAAATTAGCTCTGGCCTCAAGAAGCCAGGGGGAAAGGGCTCTCGAGGAAAGAGAGCAGGAAGTAATATTAAAGCCCTGGTCCCAAAACCCAGAAACCCCAGGAAGCTCCTAAAGCGTCCTGAAACTCCAGAGAGTACAGGGGAGTCAGGATCGGAGGGGGGGGTGCAGGGGGAAGAGAAGGGATCGGGGGGGGCGCTTCCTCGCGGGGGGCACGGCGCGGCAGCGGCGGAGCCAGCGGGGAGCGCGGGTGAAGAGATAAAGGGAGACACGAGTGCAAACGCGGCTTTTGTCAGCGCAGAACCGGGGGTGGCGGCCGCTCCGGCCGGCAGAGTAGCGGAGACGCGCACGGCGGACAAAACTCACAAGAACCCAGGGGCAAAGTCGGCTCGAATTGCGGGGCGGGCCCGGGTGCCGGCGGGGGGCGGGCTGCACACACACCGGTGGGAGGAGCCAGGCAGACACGGTCTCAAACGAGATCACAAACACGGCAGTCGACAGGACGAGGGGCAGTTGAGCTCATGCTGTCATCCGAGCTGGGGAGACCGCGCCACCTAGTGGGCTGTCAGACGTAGTTTGGTATTCCACATTCACCCACAGGTCAGGCAATCATTGAAAGAACACATCACACCCTGAAATCCCTTCTGGACAGACAGAGAAGGGGTGAGCCAGAGGCAACACCTCACATGAAATTAAATAAGGCGCTGTATTTGTTGAATTTCCTAAATAGCTCATCCTCAGAACCTAATCCACCAATCGTGAGACATTTTTTAAACAGCACACAGGCAAAGCTAAAGGAAAATCCTTTAGTTTTGATCAGAAACCCAGAGACAGGACAAATAGAAGGTCCTTTCAAGCTAATCACTTGGGGCAAGGGTTTCGCTTGTATCTCCACAGATCGAGGTCTGAAGTGGGTGTCGGCGCGGCACGTGAAGCCATTCCGAATGCGAGAACACGAGAACGTTGATCCAAGAAACAAAGAAACGAGTACTCAAATGGAAGTCGAGACTCAGACTGCACAGAACGATTCAGAAGAAAAATAAAGAGAAGCTAAAGACTTTGGGGGAATCTTCTCTAGGGTCTTGAATGTAAAACAGAATAATGATTTCACACAGAAACGGAATTATGGGTTTCATGATGCTTATGTGCATCATTCTTTCATTCGTTACAGTAAACAATGGGGGTAATTTACCTATTACTCAACCAAGGCAAAATGTATGGGAGACTTTAGCTCAGGCAGCAAATTTAGATAGTATTTGCCTGACACATTCGAGGCCAGGAAAACCATTTTCAGCATGCAGGGTTGGATTGCCAGTGGACGAATGGCCAGTTCCAGGACACTCTGCAGTTAACATTTCGCAGGTCATTAAAGATCCTGTGAAAGAGTGGTGTGCTTGGACACGTCTACTTCCTGTGGCTTCTACAGAACCTCAGGAATTGGAGATTTTTGGGTCCATGACAATGGAACTCTGCATGCAGTTTGAGGCTCTAAATGTCACAAAGGCGAAAACTGTCGATTTGACTCCCATTCATGAATTCTATAAGAATGCGTCAGCATGGTGTAAATATACAGAGAGAACTACCAAAGGATCGGTCCAAGTCCCAGTGCAATTGCCACGGGGTTTGTTTTTAATTTGCGGAGACAGAATTTGGCACGGCATTCCTGCTAATGCCACGGGAGGTCCATGCAGCATTGGGGAAATTTCAATACTATCGCCTGATTTGAACATGTTAAGGGAGAAAAAACGCAGAGAAAAAAGATCAATAGAACAATATGCGGCAGATTGCAATGATAAAATATTTTCTTGGGACAAGAAAGCGAGTATTGCTACCGCAATTTTCTCACCTCAAACAGCATCAGGGGTAGCCTTGACTCAAATCGACCGCATGGGTTGTTGGTTGAGCAAACATGCACGGTCTGTGTCTGTCACATTGGATGACATGTTAAAAGACATCAGTGGTGTAAGGCAGGCGACTCTTCAAAACAGAGCGGCGATCGATTATCTATTGCTCGCTCATGGACATGGATGTGAAGAGTTTGAAGGGATGTGCTGCATGAATCTCTCAGATCATTCAAGGTCAATTCATGAAAGTATCAAAAATATAAAGGACAGCATAAACTTGGCGAGATCACAGGATCATGGATCGATCAGCTGGTAGACTTCTTTGACATCTCTCCCATTTGGAGAGGAATTTTAAGAGTAGGGTTTTATGTTTTAATAGTTCTCCTAGTCCTCATACTTGTCGTCCCATGCATATTTGCATGTTTAAAACACGCTATGAATCGGATAGCAAAAGAGGTCTTCCTGGTGCAAACAGAAGGGGGAGATGTGGGATCTCAGCACCTCAGGATGGAGGTGCAGAGAGGCCGAGACCACCCTTGGGGGCTCAGGAGTCCTGGAATGTTGCCAGAAGTGTCTGGTGGCTGGACTTTGATCCGACACAGGAGACAACGCCTGTATGAGGACTGGGAAGGTTTCACTGGGTGAATTGTGAAGGGATAAGTTAGTTAGAGTGTAAAACACAGGGTTTAGGATTTTGGTACAGGGGGGTCTAAAGAAGTAAGATGGAGGAATTGGGGCGTGTCCTGTCCTTCTTTTTCTTCTTCTTGGCCTCCATCTTCTGTGGTGATGGTGGCACTTTGGGATTGGTTATTACTAGAAGTGCACAGGTTAATAAGGGTAGAAGGTATTGGGGAAAAATGATAAATATTGTACACATAACTTAGGGTATAAAGATAAGTGACCGCCCGGGGGCTTCGGGAGTGTGCCCATGGCTGACTTGCTGTGCAGACCTCTGTCGGGCTGAAAGAAAATCTTTTAGATAAACAATTAATAAACACCGAGACCAAGACAAGATCAGAAGTCTCTCTTCGTCCTTTGAAGCGCCGGGCTCTTCAAGGCCATCCCTGGGCCTTTCCAGGTCACCTAGACAGCACAGAAAACTTACAGGAAGGGACCTTTAAAGGTCATCTAGTCCAACTTCCCCTGCACTGAGCAGGAACATCATCAAGTAGAACAAGTGTGACTCTTTTTTTAATGTACAGCCAGACCTCTCATCCTATTGCAGCAGACACAACTAAAAAATCCATCTCATCATTCTCACAGGCCTTCTTTAAGTACTAAAAGGCTGCAAAAATTCTCCTTTGAGCCTTTTCTTCCCCAGGCTGACCAACCCAAACTCTCTCAACCTGTCTGCACAGGAGAGTTTCTCCAGCCCACCCACTGTCTTTGTGGCCCTTCTCTGGACTTGCTCAAACAGGTCCATCTCCCTAGGTGCCCTGGAGCTGGAAGCATTTCTCCAGGTGGGGTCTCACCAGAGCAGAGCACAGGGAGAGAATCACATCCCTTGCCCTGCTGGCCACACTGCTCTTTTGATGAAGCTCAGAATACAAATGGCTTTTTGGGATTCCAGCACATATTGCTGGCCTGTGTCCACTCTCTTATCAGCCAGAAACCCCACGTCTTCCTCAGCTCCTTCATCCCACAGCCTTATTGATACTGAGCATCCTGAGTGTGAAGGATCTTGCATTTGTCCCTGTTGAATATAGCAAAGTTACCATAGGCTACTCTTCACTCTAGAGCTTATCCAAGTCCCCCTGGATGACATGCAGTCCCTCAGGCATGTCAGCCACATCACTCAGTTTAGTGTCATCTGCAAACTTGTGAGAGTGCACTCAATCCCTCTGTCACTGATGAAGATGTTAATCAGTGCCTGTCCCAATACCAGCTTCTGAGGGATGCCACCCATCACTGGTCTGCACTTGGACACCAAGGCATTGACCATAACTCTCTGAGGAAGATCAACAATTCTATTCCTTATCCACTGAATAGTCCATAAATCAAATCCACATATCTCCAATTTAGAGAGAAGGCTTTTGTGAGGAAGAAAAGAAGTCCAGACAGATGAAATCAGTAGTTGTTCTGGACTCAATAATCTCAAAGATCTTTTCTAACCTAAATGATTCTATGATTCCCTTGTCACCTTATGCAGACATTCCATCATAGAAGGCCACTAGGTTGGTCAGGCAGGATTTGCCCTTGGTGTAACTGTGCCAGCTCTCTCGAATCACCTCCCTGTCCTCCATGTGCCTTGGAATAGCTTCTACGAGGTTCTGGTCCACAATCTTCATGGGCACAGAGAAGAGGCTGATGGGTTAATAGTTCCTGGGGTCCTCTTTTCTAACTTTTTTTAAAATGGATGCAATGTTTTCCTTTTTACAGTCATTGGGACTTCACCTAACTCTTGTGGCCTTTCAAATATCACCAAGAGTGGTTTGGCAACTACATCAGCCAATCCCCTTAAGGTTCTGGGATGTATCGCATTGGCTTATATATATTGAAGCTTCTGAGGTGGCTTCAAATCTGATGTGTCCTTACAGTCAGAAGGTCTTTGCTCCCTCAGTCCCTGTCTTGAAGTCCGTCCAGCTGAGAGATGTGGGCAAAAAGATTTCCAGTGAAGAGTGAGTCAAAAAAGTTGTTGAGTACCTCAGCCCTCTTCTCCATTGTTACAAGTTTGATAGATGTGTTCAATAGGGAAGTATAATGTCTGCTACCTTCATTTTCTGGCTGACATACCTGTAGGAGCCATTATTATCATTCTCTGCATCCCTTGCCAAGCTCAGCTTCAGCTGCACATCAGCCTTCCTGATCCCATCTGTACACAACTGGGCAGCATCCCTACGTTATTCATGGGATACAAGTTCCTGCTTCAGCTGTCTGTGCATTTCCTTATTGCCTTTTAGTTTGACTAGGAGGTCTCAATTTAGCCATACTAATCTTTTGTCTTCCTTTCTTATTTTCTTACATGTGAAGATCAAGAGCTCTTCCACCTTATAGAAAGCATCCTTAAAGTTATGCTAGCTCTTTTCTGCCAGCCCTTTATCTTGAGGGCAGTTTCCCTGAGGGTCTTATTGACTAACTCCTTAAATACCTGGAATTTTGTATTTTAAAATTCAGGTTCCTGACTTTACTTTTCACCTGACCCATATCCATCAAGACTCTGAACTCCACCAAAGCAGGACAACTGCAGCACAAGCTGTGTTGACCTAGTCTTGATGTCACCCATTAGCTCACTTGTGTTGGTGACCATTACATCCCTTATCACATCCCCTCTGGTATGGTTGTCTATTCCCGGCTCAGGAAGTTATCCTACCTGCATTCTGGGAGTCTCTCAGATTGCCTAGAAAGACTCAGAGATTGTAAACAAGAACAGAATTTAAGAGAGCAGGGAGAGAACAATACAAGAAAGAAGAAAAAACTGGACAGAGAGCCAAAAGCAAGAGCATTGTGTTCTGTTGTAGTGTCTTGAATGCTTTTGTTACTGTGTGTTCCAGTGACTTATCCCATGTGGCACACCAGTGTTTATAATGAGGTTAGAAGCCAGTTCAAAATAGCAGAGATCAAAGGCAGCATGTCCACGTAGTGCAATGAATTCTGCAGTTTTAATCCAAAGCAATACTAATGTGGTCACAGTGCCATGTGTTGCTGCTAGGCTGGATGAGCTTTAGCTGGCTGGCTAGTAAACAGCATGCTCAGGTGTCTCTCCATATACTCTTCACTAGTTCTTCAATAGCATGGGGCATGCAAGTGAACCAAGATAGTTTATTTGTTTGTCTTTCTTATTCTGGATTGTAAATTTATTCCTTAACAAGTACTGTAACCCTATAATTTTCATATATTTGAACTGCAACCTGCTGCTCCCTCCAGATCCTTTTAAGCCGAATTTTCTTTCATAGCCCTCTGTTTTTAAAAGCTGGAAGAATGACATGGTCCTGTGCCAAGAGCTAACATAGTACATTTTAATGAATCAGAACACAGTATTATATAGGTATGCAGTAGAATACAGAAATTATTTTTCTTAAAATTCATTCAAGCGAGAATGTAATTAGAAGGTCATAGGAGTCCTATGAAGAGGAATACTCTAATATAACCTTAACTGTTCCTAATTATGTGCCACATTATTAAGCATGACCTACTAAGCCTGCCTTCTGAATACAGCTTGTTAAAAACGTCTAAGTGACACTAGAGACACTGTGAGGCAGAATGCATTCCTGCCTATGTGTGCTCCATTTCCCACCAACAAAGTCCCTTTCTAGCTCCAGCCCTTACTGCTAGCAGAAAAAGCTGGTTATCCTGAGTACAAAGGAGAATATGTCATATTGTTTTTCTGGGCATCCCAGGAAAGTGTTTAAGGGCATTCTCAGAAAGTGGAATTTGCCTGTGTTTGTGTTTCAGATTAACTTTTGTGTTAGTAACCAATTTAACTTTGGACTTTGCATATCAGGCCACAAGTTGTGAGGGGATGAGATCTGGGAGGAGAAATGACATCTCTCTTTCAAAGACACTAAGCTATCTTCTCCACCCTATTCAAGATATCAGCCTGACATCACAGCACTTTTTTCTCAGTGATGCATTTATAAGTTCATTGGAGCAGAAGAGGGTGGGAGGGAGAGCAATATACCCAGGTGGTGACAGCCTTTTCAAATATGTGATTGCAAGGGGGGAGAAAAGGGAGAGCTCTCATGTCTGAAATGTGAAGTCTGTTGGAGCAAGATACTTTGAAAAGACTTCAAAATGAGCCGTGAATAAGTTTTGCTGCAAATGAGTAACAGTTTAAGATTTTTCTCTTGATGCTGGTGTGAAAGGCTCATGACTGTACATATGTAAGGAGGCTTTGAATGTTTCCTACCTACAAAGCAAAAGATTCAAACATCCTACCCCTTTCTACCTTCTTTCAAATCCTACATTTTCCTTCTAGGGGTCTTTATGCGCTGTGAGATAGCCATCCTCCACTGAAAATTTCCTCGTGCTTTAGTCTCTGAAGCTCTGTACAGTGTCTCACAGATGAGGGACAGGCTACTCAGGTGCTTATAACAGAGCTGTAGCCCTTTACTGTAAGTAGAGCTAGATTTTATGCATTTTTTATTGGTTTTTACCCCCTTCCTTATAATATGCTCTCAAGCCTTTTCTTTTTCCTTCTATCTCAACCTTTTAAAACCTTTGACATTCTTCTGTGATCTCTTCCCCTTTCTACCCCTCTTCTGTTTTTTTGCAATAATAAAATAGAATAGTCTGCTGATGCTTTTTCAGACATAGAAATTGGTATGTTACTCATTATGAATGTAAAAAAAACAAAGCTTATGCAAAAAACTCATTGGTGGATCCTACAATTCTGGGAGCCTAATGCATTTTCCTTTCCTTTACTATTTGAAAGTAATCTGGAAGTGACAAGCAATTATCAAATTGTATTCTTTTATTTCCTCTTGACTCCACATGTTTTTCTCTCAATCTTCAGATTTTAATACCATTACTGCTGTGCAGGACCTTTTAAGAGTAAGCAAATACTTTTTAAGAAGATGTTGATATTCTTGGCAGGATAGGGAGGAATAGAACTCTGATGATCTCTCTTTCCATGTCCCACTTTCCTTGAATTTGAATTACACTGTCCATTACAGAAATCTGTAGTCTTTTCCATAAAAGCTTTAAACCTTAATTTCTGCAGCTGAATACTTTTAATTTACTTTTGTTTTTTTCTTTCTTGCCCTTTTTTTGAAAAGGGTGAGTCTCCTATTGCTAGAGAATACCTTTTAATTGTGTTGCATATAGGAACTAAAATCATGAATCCCCTAGGAATCTTATTCTCATACATTTGTAGTGCATGTCTCGTGATCTTTAAATAGAGCAGTTTTCTCATTACTACAAATGACAACGGTGTTAGCATGATAATATAATTGCTGTGTATTCAAGAAACATCAATTGATTTAAGGGTCAGGAGCTGGTTTCTTTTGTTTTTTTCACCTGCACTCTTTTGCTGTCAGGTATTTTAATTTTGCTCTGTATTTAGTGGGATGTTTTATTGGTGAAAGTCCTCCCCCAAATACAATGCAATATAATTTTTGCAAATAAACATTTAAACCAGAAAGAAGAAATGTCTGGAAAATATTAACCCTAAATTTTCCTAATCTTTTTCTTTCCCTCTTTTCCAGTGTGTTCTGTTATTCTGCTCTGACTACATTTTGATACATCTATGAGTGCAATGGGGTAAATTGGGAGTAAGCATATTGCAGAATGGATGTGCACTGCTTGCTCTGGAACAATTCCAGGACTGGTTATTAGTGGGTTAGCATTTATAAGGAAATGTGAATTAGCAGCCCACACCCTGAGGGTACATCTACACTGTGCAGCACAGCACAGCCCAAGGAGTCCCCAGCTAGCTCCAAGCAAGCTGCAGCCTCAGCACAGGAATGCCAAGAGCAAAATGGATGTGCTGGCAGGGCAGTCCTCAGCAGCACTAATGCACACCAGTGACACACACTATTGTTCTTCTTAAAACTTTTTCTAAATTGTCTTTGCCTTTTTTTGGGTTTTGTTTTTTGGTTTGGTTTGGTTTGGTTTACATTGTAGGCAGGACATTTTTAGGCCTCATCTAGGCAAGAAATTTCACTCATGCTTGTATATGTATGTTTAATACATGTATATAATTAATATGCATATGTATATTTAATGCAGCATGATGAATATCAAGTGATGCAGACTTTATTCCCTGCAAAAGCTCATCTTGAAAGCAAAGTAATTAGAGTATTGAAGAGAAGTCCCCTCCCCTTTGTTAATGCAGCACATGTACATGTGTCTGCTAACAGGCACAACTTTGTTTCATACACTGGTTTCTGTTGCAACATGTAATGTCTCTGTGATTTGTTCTCTGCAGGACTCCAGGAGCCACTGGTGATACATTAGCAGTTGTTTACTGCTGTTATGCATTGATTTATATTTTGGTGGTTTGGACCCTTTTCAGTATCCATGAGTGATGACTCTGATCTGGATCACATACATCATGGTCCCTGAAGCTCATGCTGACTGTTCACCATTTGTGGCTCCAGCTGCACTCTGTGCACATTGCACCAGCCTGCTGAGTTTAGCAGAGGTGTTCACCATCCCCTGCTTCTCAGCGTTCTTCTAGACGAGGGGGTGAAACTTTAGTATGTTTTGGGAAAAAGAAGAATTACCTGTAGTAGGCTCATCTCAGAGAAAAATTAAGGGGAAAAAGATCCAAGGAGGATTTTTATATAAATGCAATGTGCGCCAAATAAGGGTTCCACACAGGAGACAAAAAAGGAAAGCATCTAAAAATAGTGATGTTTAAATACCTATCCATACAGATTGGGGGATGTTTTCACATAATTTTTAGTTAATGCCTGTATTAGGTTTATCTTAGCTGGCTGCCAGATGCTCATCCAGCTGCTCTGTCTTCCTCTGCCCATCCCCAACAGCACTGAGGGGGAAATAAGATGGAAAAGCCTGTGGGTCAAGATAAATACAGTGAGATCTCTTACCATTCACCATCAGGGGGAAGAAGGACTTGACACAGGGAAGAATATTTTAATTTATCTACATGTAAAATGGAATTCAATATTGAGAAACTAAGAAAAATATGAAAACACCTTTCCTCATCTGTCTCCTTTCCCCATGTCCACTTGGGAAGTATGTGCTAGCTTTCTACTGAAAAACTAACACGTGATGAAAATATGTTTGGGCATTCATGTGGTGATAAGTAAGGACTGATAACATTTTTTCCCTTGCTTTAAAATCAAATTCCCTAAAATTTCTCAAGGAAAGGAGCTACTGATGAGGAGGCAGAAGAGAAACTGAGGTGAGATACAGAAGATGCAGAAAATCACAGCTCTGTTTCACCGGTTTTTCCTGCCACAGACTGACGTTCCTGTTTGCTTGCAAAAGACATGCATGACACAACTGATGGCAGGCCACATTAGTGTCTGAATTTGGCATTTTGCCATGTACTACTCCCATCTCTGGTGCTGCATTTGGATGAAGCATTCCAGCGAAGTGCTGACTAGCAGCTAAAAGGAATAATGATGCACCATGGCACATGACCACTTTCATGTTGTGCTCAAGGTGGGAAAGGCTGCTTGGAAGCACTGATGCTAATTGCCTGCCTTCAAGGCAAGTAGAGTGTTTTGTTGTGCTCCCCTCTATCTGCCTTATGTGGGTACATAGATTCAGTCATCTCTAGGATATTGCACAAAGGTAGATGATCACATCCCTGATAGATTGCTTAGCTGTTCTCCTCAAACTCTTGCCCGTTGTTACAATTTTTAGTTTAGTATTCTGGGTGCAAAGCTGATGCGTCCATAATCAATTGATGAATGCCTTACCTGTTCCAGAGGGCTGGAATTGTAGCTACCAGTTTGTGTTGTTTTTGATGGATGCAGCCTCACTTTCTCTAAATAAGACCTTAAGAAAAGGAGATTGTGTCGGGGTAGAGAGGTGATGAGGTGGGCTAAAAACAGGATTATTAAAAGAGCTTGTTATAGAGGATTGTGAACGGCTCAGGCTGAGATTTTTAGAAATCAATAATTCCACAATAATTATGCTGTCTCTTTTTCGATTCACTCTTTCTGTCCTTCTTATTTTCGTCATGACAGCCGTGTTGTTCAAAAGTATTTCAGTAAAAAGAAAAGATGTCAGTAAGCAAAAACAAATGTACAAGATCTAAAATCCCTAGCTAAAATATTGAAGAGTAAATGATGTCTTACAGAGAAATACTATTTTTTTTTCTGTACAGCTAGTTTTAACTTATGAGAATGACTTCAATTTTAATTTTCTGAAGTGGCAGAAATTCAGTGCAGTCTGCCAAATCATTTCAAAATGAAAGTAACAATCAGAGATTCTTATGAATCACCCTTCATGGGTGCTGAAATGATCACAGACTTTATTCTGTCCAATGTTGTATTATCTGTCATTATATTTTCCTTACTTCATCCTCTTGGCTAAGCTTTGCATACAACTCCATAAAGCCTCACTGCTCAAAAGAATTCTTTCCCAGATAGTTTCTGGTGTATAATCAATCTGCTGCCTGTTGCTATTGGCTACTCAGTACTTCTGGCAAAATTAGTGTTGAAAAAATGCTGAAAAATTCTGCCATTTCTTCAATCTTATAATTTTATCATGATGTGTTAAACCAAAAAGACAAGTTTTGTCCAATTATTTCCT
Organism: Ammospiza caudacuta; assembly: GCF_027887145.1. Classification (NCBI taxonomy): domain Eukaryota; kingdom Metazoa; phylum Chordata; class Aves; order Passeriformes; family Passerellidae; genus Ammospiza; species Ammospiza caudacuta. The sequence continues at coordinate 74,498,197 of NC_080593.1, read as the reverse complement.
TTAGGGAAACTGTAACATGCAAATGAGAAAAAATAAGCTCTGCACAGGCAGTCAGAACATTCAAAAAGCCATACACAATAGAGGGTGGAAAGTTTTTGGTTTTCTTTATAGATGATCAGTTTTGTCTGAGCTAGAGTCATAACATACAGTTTCCTTCAGGTTTGGAACCAGTCCCCTCACGTTTTTCTCCAATTTCTTGCATTTCACTTCTGCTCCTACAGGTTTGTCTGCTGTTCTGTGTTCTGCACACACGGAGATAATTCACATTGTAGGTTTATATATTCCTGTTAATCATAAACAAAATGTTTTCAAATATGTGTATATACATATATTAAATATATACATTTCTTTTTATTGCCTTATCCTTTTGAGTGCAAAACATCAGATTTTTATTATTGATAGGTCAATTTATTCTTTATTCTTTATATCTTACCCTTTGTTTCAAAAATGATCATAATTTAAATTCTTGTTTTGGTTTAATGATGGGTTGCTGGATCTTGATTATAAAATAAAAGGTTAGTTATACAACTAATGTTCAAATAACATTAGTGGGACTTTGTCATCTTAGTATTATGTTATATCATTTTGTGCAGAACCAGATGGGAAGGGAAATGAGAAAACTCCCTTGGTACAAATACCATCTGATGAGAAGAAATAAAACCACCTGCTATGCTATGTAAAGGCAGAGAGTTAAGTCTTCTTAAGATAGATAAAGTTTTTTACTCTTTTTTCCTCTTTCTGGCCCATGTAGACCTACTATTTCTTTCTTTCTTTCCACTTTATTGGAATTGTTAATTGCAGTAGCCCATAGCCCAAAATGCATAGTATATCCAGTGGTGAAATCTCACCATATTTTGAGTAATTAACAGTTCTTGCACCTCTTTTATACCCTCCTTCCTTCCCTATACATAGTCATTATCGTGGTTTGTCAATTATCTTCCAAACTGTATTACAAAAAGATAACTCTCTAACATTAGCAATTGCTCAGAAGTTGCTAATAGCTCTCCTGAGAGCACTTGTCTCACCCCATATCTCCCACCTTATCAAAAGGTCACATTAATTATAGGACCCTTGCTGGGAATAAATCAATGTGTCACTCAATTGTGCTGCAGTGGGAGAGAAAAAATTCCAGAACAAGGTTATATTTAGGGCCTTTTTAAAATACTATATTTATGAGTTAAACCAAGAACAAAGAATAATGGGAGCATATTGTGGGTCAAGGTTTATGTATGTTTTTACATGCATACTTTTATTTGTGCCTTATTATCAACTATTCATTCTTAGAATTAAAATACACTTTTCTTACTTGTAAGATGTCCAAAAATATTGCCTTCAGTTAAAAAGGGAACTTAGAAAAGGAAGCATTGAATTTCAAAGTTGTTCTTTTTCTCTGACAAACATTTCTGTATTTTTGTCTTTAGTCATTAATCTGAATGTATTAATGATGGATCATAAAACAATCACAGCTGCAATAACAAAGAGTTCCTCATTGAGTCTCTTTAGGTTCATTCAGAGTCTGCAAGGATGTTTAAGGTACTCAGCATATGTAGGAGTGTTTGTTTAGTTGTTTTGTGAAGCAGAGAATTTCTAACTGAAATGCAGTAGATTGGAAACTGTGTGAATAAATAGGAAAGTAAAAATGTTTCATTTATCCAGTGTCTAACTAATTTTCTCTTCTGATCTGGTTTTACGATATTGAGCTGGTTTCCAGTGGTGATAAGCTGCATACAAACTCATTCACAGACTGCTGTTAAATCCCAAGATTTAGATCAAATTCTCATACATTGTTATTACCACTAGTCTAATTCTTCAAGATTTTAATTGTGAGCTAACTGCTCAAGCAAGTTAACATAAAACAATTTGTGGCCATCAACTTGAGGCTATAGAAGTGTCTAATAAATGTGATTTATAAATTTCTCATTTTGATGGCCATGAAATAAAAAAAAAATTATGTGTGCATATGCTAATATAGGAAACAGTCTAATAACTATCTAAATACAGTTGTATTGGTTGTTACATCTATTTAACATGGTGTCTAAATCAATGCTTTAGATCCAGATAACTGCAAGCCTGATTCTGGTTATGTTGAGAGGCAAAAGTGGAAAACTTCCAGGTCTAAATTACCCAGGTGGAGAGCTCACGTAAGAAGAAAAATGAACAAAAGTTACAGTAGATCAGCTCAAATGTAGGAAATAGGTCCTTCCTTCCTTCCTTCCTTCCTTCCTTCCTTCCTTCCTTCCTTCCTTCCTTCCGACACTTCCTTCCGCCACTTCCTTCCGCCACTTCCTTCCGCCACTTCCTTCCGCCACTTCCTTCCGCCACTTCCTTCCGCCACTTCCTTCCGCCACTTCCTTCCTTCCTTCCGCCACTTCCTTCCGCCACTTCCTTCCGCCACTTCCTTCCGCCACTTCCTTCCTTCCTTCCTTCCTTCCTTCCTTCCTTCCTTCCGACACTTCCTTCCTTCCGACACTTCCTTCCTTCCTTCCTTCCTTCCTTCCTTCCTTCCTTCCTTCCTTCCTTCCTTCCTTCCTTCCTTCCGACACTTCCTTCCTTCCGACACTTCCTTCCTTCCGACACTTCCTTCCTTCCTTCCGACACTTCCTTCCTTCCTTCCGACACTTCCTTCCTTCCTTCCTTCCTTCCTTCCTTCCTTCCTTCCTTCCTTCCTTCCTTCCTTCCTTCCTTCCTTCCTTCCTTCCTTCCTTCCTTCCTTCCTTCCGACACTTCCTTCCGACACTTCCTTCCTTCCTTCCGACACTTCCTTCCTTCCCTCCTTCCTTCCCTCCTTCCTTCCCTCCTTCCTTCCGACACTTCCTTCCGACACTTCCTTCCTTCTTTCCGACACTTCCTTCCGACACTTCCTTCCGACACTTCCTTCCTTCCGACACTTCCTTCCGACACTTCCTTCCGACACTTTCTTACGACAATTCCTTCCGACACTTCCTTCCTTCCGACACTTCCTACTTCCTTCCTTCCACCACTTCCTTCCTTCCTTCCTTCCTTCCTTCCTTCCTTCCTTCCTTCCTTCCTTCCTTCCTTCCTTCCTTCCTTCCGACACTTCCTTCCGACACTTCCTTCCGACACTTCCTTCCGACACTTCCTTCCGACACTTCCTTCCGACACTTCCTTCCTTCCGCCACTTCCTTCCTTCCGCCACTTCCTTCCGCCACTTCCTTCCTTCCTTCCTTCCGCCACTTCCTTCCGCCACTTCCTTCCACCACTTCCTTCCGCCACTTCCTTCCGCCACTTCCTTCCTTCCTTCCGCCACTTCCTTCCGCCACTTCCTTCCGCCCCTTCCTTCCTTCCTTCCGCCACTTCCTTCCGCCACTTCCTTCCTTCCTTCCGCCACTTCCTTCCGCCACTTCCTTCCTACCTTCCTTCCTTCCGCCACTTCCTTCCGCCACTTCCTTCCGCCACTTCCTTCCTTCCTTCCTTCCTTCCTTCCTTCCTTCCTTCCTTCCTTCCTTCCTTCCTTCCTTCCTTCCTTCCTTCCTTCCTTCCTTCCTTCCTTCCTTCCTTCCGCCACTTCCTTCCGCCACTTCCTTCCGCCACTTCCTTCCGCCACTTCCTTCCGCCACTTCCTTCCTTCCTTCCTTCCGCCACTTCCTTCCTTCCGCCACTTCCTTCCTTCCGCCACTTCCTTCCTTCCGCCACTTCCTTCCTTCCTTCCGCCACTTCCTTCTTTCCTTCCTTCCTTCCTTCCTTCCTTCCTTCCTTCCTTCCTTCCTTCCTTCCTTCCTTCCTTCCTTCCTTCCTTCCTTCCTTCCTTCCTTCCTTCCTTTCTTCCTTCCTTCCTTCCTTCCGCCACTTCCTTCCTTCCGCCACTTCCTTCCTTCCTTCCTTCCGCCACTTCCTTCCTTCCGCCACTTCCTTCCTTCCGCCACTTCCTTCCTTCCGCCACTTCCTTCCGCCACTTCCTTCCTTCCTTCCGACACTTTCTTACGACACTTCCTTCCGATACTTCCTTCCTTCCGCCACTTCCTTCCTTCCACCACTTCCTTCCTTCCTTCCTTCCTTCCTTCCTTCCTTCCTTCCTTCCTTCCTTCCTTCCTTCCTTCCTTCCTTCCTTCCTTCCTTCCTTCCTTCCTTCCTTCCTTCCTTCCTTCCTTCCTTCCTTCCTTCCTTCCTTCCTTCTTCCTTCCTTCCGACACTTCCTTCCGACACTTCCTTCCGACACTTCCTTCCGACACTTCCTTCCGACACTTCCTTCCGACACTTCCTTCCGACACTTCCTTCTGACACTTCCTTCCTTCCGACACTTCCTTCCTTCCGACACTTCCTTCCGACACTTCCTTCTGACACTTCCTTCCTTCCTTCCTTCCGACACTTCCTTCCGACACTTCCTTCCTTCCGACACTTCCTTCCTTCCACCACTTCCTTCCGACACTTCCTTCTGACACTTCCTTCCTTCCTTCCTTCCGACACTTCCTTCCTTCCTTCCTTCCTTCCTTCCTTCCTTCCTTCCTTCCGCCACTTCCTTCCTTCCGCCACTTCCTTCCTTCCGCCACTTCCTTCCTTCCTTCCGCCACTTCCTTCCTTCCGCCACTTCCTTCCTTCCGCCACTTCCTTCCTTCCTTCCGACACTTTCTTACGACACTTCCTTCCGATACTTCCTTCCTTCCGCCACTTCCTTCCTTCCACCACTTCCTTCCTTCCTTCCTTCCTTCCTTCCTTCCTTCCTTCCTTCCTTCCTTCCTTCCTTCCTTCCTTCCTTCCTTCCTTCCTTCCTTCCTTCCTTCCTTCCTTCCTTCCTTCCTTCTTCCTTCCTTCCTTCCTTCCTTCCTTCCTTCCTTCCGACACTTCCTTCCGACACTTCCTTCCGACACTTCCTTCCGACACTTCCTTCCTTCCGACACTTCCTTCCTTCCGACACTTCCTTCCGACACTTCCTTCTGACACTTCCTTCCTTCCTTCCTTCCGACACTTCCTTCCGACACTTCCTTCCTTCCGACACTTCCTTCCTTCCGGCACTTCCTTCTTTCCTTCCGACACTTCCTTCCGACACTTCCTTCCTTCCGACACTTCCTTCCGACACTTCCTTCCTTCCGACACTTCCTTCTTTCCTTCCGACACTTCCTTCCAACACTTCCTTCCGACACTTCCTTCCGACATTTCCTTCCTTCCTTCCGACACTTCCTTCCAACACTTCCGACACTTCCGACACTTCCGACACTTCCTTTCCTTCCTTTCCTTCCCTGAAACAAAATTCTAGTTCCAAACCAAGTCAGTTATTTGTATCCCCTTCCTATTTCTTAAAGAGGATAAAGTGTTATGCTCTCAAAGAAAATGAGTACCTTAAATGTTATTAGTAATATATTACTTCTCTGTTTCAGGCTTATAAAAATGCATGCTGCTTGATATTAGGTTACACTTAATCGCAATTTGAGTGTTGATTAAAAAAGGAGATTTTTTTTTGATATCTGTCTAGACTTGCAATGCTGCCATAATATCCTGATGCAGAAATGAGAAGGGCATTAATAGATTACAATAAAGTAAAACAAGCTATGTTGTGTGATCTGTTATGACAAGAGATCCTGGATGGAAGTTGGAGACTAGTTTTTAAGCACAGGGTGTTTTGGCCTTGACTCCAAACCCAGTGGACAATGCCCTTTCTTGTCAATTTGCTGCTGCTGCAATCTGTGAAGAGTACTACATCATCCTGTAAGTCTGATAGCAGCTAATTTTGTTTTACTTACTCAGTGCTTACTTTCATTGAAGCTGTTGTGGGAGGTGGAAAAAAAAAATCTTCCCTGCTACTTGTGTTTCACATTGAAAAATTGGTGTCAGGGGAAGAGTGGGCATAGGGTAGCTACCATTACAGAGTGAAATGTCCTTGATAATCTTTCTGATGATTGGTTTATGACCTGAAGAAGTAATAATGTAACAATAATGTATGTGTATTTTGAAAAGTGCTTAGAGCAAACAAAAGTCCTAAATTCCTCCATGCTGTACTACACAGATTTAAAAATAATTTTTTTCTATATGTGCCAAGGAGAAATCAAGTTTCAGGGTCTCTGTGTAAAAACCCAAAAATTGTTGGCATCTCTAAATCTCATAGCAGTCTCTGAGTCAGTTGATTCCTTTTTATTCTTTGTAACCTGGCGTGCTCAAGCCCATTTAATAACTGTGTATTTTTATGTGAAACTTATTGAGGATGAGAGTGCTAGGATGCTTCAGATAGACTTGCTGCAAATTTGTCTGTGCTTAGAACACTTTGACCTTTTTTATCAATTTTGGTTTAAAAGTATTTAAAACACAATAACAAAATGCTGTATCTATATGTGCCGAAATTACTTATCATGTAGAAAAAAATAGGTATTAGAAATGAAATTAAGTTTTGGAAAAAAATAAGCCTGTTTTGATCAAGATCCAATTGGTCCATTATTTATCTTATTCCTGTATCAAATTTTCCCTTGTAGTACTGAACATGGGAAGCATTCATAGTTTAATTTTGTAATTTATGTGAGGCTCCGTTGCAAGCAAAGGTAAATCTCTCATAGAAGTTAAGTGTCCCAGATGCTGATTTAATCATAATTATACCTCTAAACCTAGAAATAAAATCTAAATTTCAGTTTCGGGATTATTTGTGACATACTAGTTCATTCACCAGTATGCAATGAGTAGAGGGAAGGGAAGGGAAGGGAAGGGAAGGGAAGGGAAGGGAAGGGAAGGGAAGGGAAGGGAAGGGAAGGGAAGGGAAGGGAAGGGAAGGGAAGGGAAGGGAAGGGAAGGGAAGGGAAGGGAAGGGAAGGGAAGGGAAGGGAAGGGAAGGGAAGGGAAGGGAAGGGAAGGGAAGGGAAGGAGTACTTGCAGTACTGGACCTGCTTTAGTTATTTATTTACTTATTTTTAAATATTAGGAGTGATTTGCATTGGAAAATATTTTCAAAGTAGTCTGCTTATAAACTCCCACCCAGTTCTGATCACAGGTGATCATTTACAAGCACCTTCACACTTCCCGCATTTACTAATTTTTTTAATTATTACATTTCATATAAATGAGGTGAGCAATAAATAACCAGAATCTGAAGCTGGACACTGCAGTTCAGAATGATTATATCACTAGTCTCATCCTTCTTCCCTCCACAGAAATGCCTGCAAGAAAATGTGACTGTAGCTGGTACTGCTAATTAGCAGTATGCCATTACAATTTCCCAAATATGTGTTTTAATATTTGTAACTCAGATTGCAGGGTATATCCAGTGCTGTATGAAAGAAGAAGTAATTCCCATGAATAATTTCTACACGAATTAATGATTTCTAATATCAGGGTTCACATCAAGTGCATGTGTGCCTTGATTTCACTTCGGCAAGGGTACTGTGTTTGCTGTGAGGTTTAAAGAAAAATGATCTCAGGGGTGTGTGCTGCTGTAGCCAGCCACTGGATTAATCAGGTGTGATTCCCCCTTGGTGAATTCATGTTGGCTTTTGATAGATTGCACTGCATCTGCAGTTATCTGTATTTAGACTGTCCCCAAAAAAGTCTTCTTTTTGCTCAGAAGTATTCAATTAAATAATGGAATTTCTGCATAAACTTCATCACTGTAAAGTACATGGAAACTGGTACCGGATGCATTGAGGATATTACTCGTAGACAAAATATCATGGGAAGTGCTGCAAAGCATTCTCCTATGGAAGGTATAATAAATTGCTAAGGCTCATAGGTTATCACAGAAGATAAGGTATTTCCCAGACATACTTGGTTGAATCAGCATGCACAGAGGAGACATTATTAATTCAGGGTGTCAGGCTTGCTATTTCTGTTAGGCAAATCTTAGGTAGAAATATGTCTACTTGTTCAGATCTGGAAAAAATTAATAAATTGTTGATTTTTATGTAATGATCATATGCAGTGATAATAAGCTGAATATTAATTGAAAATCTTTGAATGAACAAAGTAGTGTTCATTCTGAGGCCAGAAGGTGATTTTTTTATTAAATCAGCAGTTAAAAATTTGTTCATGAACAAGAAGGTCAGGTGCCCTTTGACATGCTGAAATATTATGCTAGATAAGGCATCAGAACTATTCCGATCTCATTTTCTTTCTCTATTTCTTTAATTCCTATTATAGTAAGATAGGCACAAAAAGAAGACATTCTACTTAACTACATTGCAATTTGAAAACTATGTTTTTCAGTTTTGTAAATTACAAAATATTTTGATTTCCATTCCCCAAAGGCCTCTAGCACCTCTTTGAATCTGAGTACAGTACACAATAAACTTCTGCTTCTAAATAACATTGTTTACATGTTTGAAAAGAAATGTTTATGTGCTTTCTTGAACATAAGATTTTCACTCAGCTTTCTATTGGTAAAAAACGTAACCTCAGACTTCTCAGGCAGTACTTCAGCATGATTTGTAAAGGATATGGATTGTGTTTAACTGCAGCCCAGGGAGCATCCTCCTGTTGTACCTCTCACTGATTCCAGAAACAAAGCAAAAGCCATTCTGCAGAGAGATGGACAAAAATGCAAAAGCTGCTGCTACATTTCCTAAAGAATGTATTCATTTGCTAAAGCTCTGAACAAATTGTTCTGGTATGCATATGGCTGCTGATCTCTTGAAATACTTTAGCAAAATGATGTTAAACCTTATTATCAGAGGCATTATAATCACACATCGAGTGAGAATTGGGCTGCATTGTAACACTTTTATATTATTGCTCAATTGCAAGTTCAGTAGAAAGATCACCACCCCTAACATATTTTTCAAGCAATATTTTCCATATCTACTTGTCATTGAGATGATGGAGGAAACATTAGTATATTTTTCAAGGTAAATATCATTCTGTGCTGTTTAAGTATGTTAAGATACAATGATGAAATGTCATTCCCCACAAAATCTTATAGATTGTTTTCAAGCAGTATTTAAAATCTTTTTTCATTTGTGTTCTTCTGGATAAATTTATTTACATGTTAATTTTTTAATATTAATTGTTCATAAAATAGAAACTTTTTGGCAGTAATACATTAATAGCCGTGCTTTTTTACCCCCTGCAATTAAGGAACAAAGGACAGCCAAAAAAAGTATTTTATTAACAATTTTTGCCTTTGCAGATTTGTTTGATTGACTGGTTTTACTCATTAGCTGGAAAAATCATTTACATATGAACAGCACATTCCTTTCTTAGGCAATTATAATAATTTAAAAAGAATATCTCATTAGCTAGATTGATTTTTTTTTTTTTGACAATAACTAATCTTGAATCAACTACAAATAGAAAAATAGCTTAATGTTTTGAAGGATGCATTAATTTCACCCATCTCCCCTTGATGGTAATAGTCTTTCAAATGCAAATCTTTAAGTGTTTCAGGTAGTGGAAGGTAAGTTGTCTGTGTAGATTGTTTGACAAAACTACAAGTTTTAGAAAATACTTTCTGATTTACATTGATGGTTCCCTTTCCAAGTTTCTCGTTTTCCCAGTTGGAGCTGTCACCTGGCTAAAGGAGAGAGAGCCAAAAGGAAGAGACCCCTACACTGTCTGCTTTTGGCTATTCATAAAATGCTGATTTTTCCTCTTTGTCTGGATTAGGTTAATGCTGAAGATGCTGCTGGTCACTGGAAAAATGTTTAAAATCTTATATGTAGACGTAGCAGATTTGGACTTTATGAACTCGTTATAATTTTCTATGTTGTTGATTGATTTAACTATGTTGTTGTTGATTTAACTTTTCACTTAAGTAATGCAGAAAGGAAATTTAAGTCTTAACAGTTTTTAGACATTTCTAAAGCTGCCTGCCTTAAAATGCATATTTTTAAAGATAATTTTATATATATATATATATTTAGGTCATTTTTCCAAATTAAGGCGCAAATAGAACTTTTTTGCAGAATTCTTGCAGGAAGTATGAGCTCTTAAGTTTTATGCCAGACTATTTCATGAGGTAGAAGACAGGGACCATTAAAGCAGTTTCATGTTCTGCTAAGTTATTTCTAATGCAAGTAAAATGAAAAAAAAAAAAAGATTATCATAAAATAGAAGTGCCTATCAAAGCTTCATGAGAATATTTGACAGGCAATTTAGCTGTCTAGCAGTAGTGTATTTACTGCAGGCAGAGAGGACATGTGTCTTTAAATTTTTTTTGGGTTCCTCTTGTGTGAAGCTATACACTATAATTAAATGTAACTATGTTGTCGCATTGTAATATAATTGTTGTGAATGAGATAGAAAGGCAGCTCAAAGACTTCCTCTATCCAGTATTTAAAAATATTTCAGTGTTCTTGAAATAAAGTTGGCTTGAATCAGTGGTTTTAACATAGATATATTAATCATATTTAATAACATCAGAACTGAACTTACTTTACACCTTTAATAACAAAGGATTGGGGATTTTTAAATTAAATTTTAAAAAGCTGGAAAATGTTATATAACCTTTTTGTTTTGTATCTCCATATCTTCCATGTTCTGTCCAGAAGCCATCATGAAAGGCTACTGCTACTGTACTCTTGGCCCAGCTCTGAAAGAACTAATTTTCTGTGAAGATGTATATTCTTGCCAATTTGTAATTCTTGACCATTGGACATCCATGTTTTGCAGAGAAATTTTCATTACTAAAATATCAGAACTATCAGAAGAAACCATTCTGCTAGTATTTTCTTGCTCTGTCCCATCTCAAAACATTACTTTTTAAAGTAAACAATTAAGCAATTCATTTATTAATAGTTAAGCAGGTGTTTAGGTAATTTAACCTAAGAATCTCTGTATATTTACAAAATATTGTATATATGTCTTAAAATTGCATTCCTGTGTCATTACAGACAAATGGATTGTTTTATGGATTAACAGTCTATTTCTACTGAATATCTTTTTAGAGATATTTTTCCTGTAATACAAAACTTTTAAAGGTCTTCATCACTCTAGGGATCTAAGGCTCAAACAGCATTCCTGTTCATTTAGAAGTACACTAAATTCCTTAGTGTAAATTCCTACACTAAATGTTCTTAAAAACATCCTTGAAATTCCTCCTTTCCTGGCCGATGACTGTCCTCAGTTCTGGAATGGTCAGTGAATCCAGAATTTTGGGTGAAATCAGCACAGAGGTGAGCAGCAATGGGAGGCTGATTATGTCTTTGCTACACAAGAAAGAAGAGATGTGGAAACTCTTTTACTCTTGAACAAGAAATTAGGATTCTAGGTAGGATGTTGTAGCTACAGGAAGGAAAAACGCAGCTTGAATCTGGAAGATATGAAGCAAGCAACAGCTGCCTTCAGGACCTTACAGGAAGCAATATGTATATTTACCACAGTGTGCATTTATAGAGGTCAGTCCACCTTTAAAAACAGACAGACCTAGGACACAGTTGCTGTGTGGCGCTGAATAGAATTAATTAGTCCAAGTTTTAGTCAGTCTTGCAGTGGCTTCCTACACACACACTCATTCATATACATAAGCACCAAGTAGCAGAGCTCACAATTAATGGTTGGTTGCAGTTTATTGTATTTATCATTAAATACATCACAACTTCATATTTTATTTACAAATGTGTTTTATATAATATAATTAGTGACTGATCCAATGTTATACATTTAATAAACAAAGCAGGGATACACAACTCTGCTGCATAAAAGCTACATATTAAAGAAAAAAAAAAGAAATCTTTAATATGTAGTTCATGTCAGGGTCAAAAGAATGTTTAATTCTCCTGGTTCTGGAAATGATTTTTCATCCAAGATGGCTAATTCAAAAATAATTAAATCCCTTTTAGATAGCCTGCAGGCAATTTTATTATTTAACTTTATTATTTTTGTAACTGCATGGATTCTAAGTCAGCGTGATAGATCTGTAATTGTTCTCATTTCTTTATCTGCTATGTTTAGGTTTTTGCCTCTCCTCTCTCTACAGCAGTCATTGTCTTAATTTTGTTTTTTGCTCCAAGCATGCTGTTGGTACACAACAAACAATAAACACTAATTACAGTCATCAGCCACATTCTACAGTCCTTAGGGCTTGATGTAAAACCTGTCAGAGCTGAGAGGTATCCCTCACATAGAGCAAGATAGTTAAAGCTCCACAGTTGGAGTTAGGATGCTGTGATTCTCACCATAGTCCTCAGGCAGACCTACTACATGAATTTGTGCAGATCTCTTTTCGTGTTGCAGGCAAAATGTAGAACATGTAAAGCTCTGCTTACTGATATGGGAACCTCTCCCAGGCAAATGCCTCTAATTCAGACTAAGTTAGTCAAGTCTAAAGCACAGCTGTGAGAAAGGTGTTTGGTGACAATGTGCCTTAGTAGGATGCTATTGTGACCTTGTGGAGAAATAGCTTTGAGAAATAGTGGCCATTCCTTAATCTACTGGTGCTGAATCAGAGAGGCTCTGTGATGGCAAAACCTTATGCAATTAGCAATCAATAATGCATACAGTCACATCAGCTTGTTACATGCTCAGTCACAAACAGTTCAGGACTGGTCACAATGGTAGTCCCACCAAATGAATTTATGCAGGCTATATCATTCTATATTAGTAATAAAGAATGAAGAATTAGTAATAAATAATAAAGAACTATATCATTCTATATTAGTAATAAAAATAAATAGTTCAAATCTATGAAAGCTTTACTGCTTTTTTATATGTAGATTTCACTTGTTTTGGTGTTTTAAATAGTTATGTTTGGTTTTATTGTTCTGTTATTTTAACCAGCTTTTAACCAGAAACACATTATATTTGAAATATTTTATTAAGCTACATACTTTTATTCCAGGGACATTTTGTTCTATAAAAACTAGATTGATTCCTCTTTTCTTGAGAAAGAGAAATCTCCTCCTTAAGATGCTTTTCCTCAGCTGTCCTCCTATACAAAAATCTATGTCCAGGTTTTATAAATTTTGAGTTCAAATCTAACAGTTCCTCAGCTAAAGGTAAGAAATGAATATGCAACAATCTGATACAAGCCTCTTTCTGCCTCACATTTATAGCTTATTTTTCCTATTTGTCTCTGTGTTTAGGAAAATAATCATTCTAAAAGACTGGAAGTTGGTATTGTAAACCAGCCCATTACTAAATAACTTTTCACCCAATGAAAGTGGGTAACTTTGTTCCTCAAAAAATATTCTTAATGATCATGTTATAGCTCATCTTGAATTAAGCAGGCCAGCATGTTAACAGAAAACCTACACTATATGTTGAAGTATACATTTAGCTTAATTATTTGTTTAGAATGATACTGCACCTTGCCTAGTGCTAACATTTGGGAATACAGATGTCTTTTGGTGCTCTTCTTAAGGTAAAATCTTGCTCCAAACACTGTGTTGACTCAATGCTTGAAATGGCAACGGGCAGAAAGCAGTATTATTGCTGCATTTAAAAGAGACACAGTGTGATTTAAAAAAAAAACCAAACTCATGTGCATGTAACAATTTGACAGGAAGCACAACACTGCTGTGAAAATTCAAGGAAGTGTGTAAAGAGCTTTCTTTAATTTGGAAGCTTTATTTCCATTGTTAGCATCTCTCTCAGAATACCCTAACTGAAATACATTTCTCATCTTAATACAGAAATCATTGGTGAAATCAGTTTATGGTTCCTGTATCATGTTGGGATCAGTATTGGCTCAGGAGATACCAACTCAGAACTTTTTTGTCCTCGAGGTCCCACAAAGCTTTCTCGACTGCTGGAAGCTTTCTGGGGAAATGCCCCTGCATGCTTTCTGCATTGCCTGGATCCAGTGCTTCCAGCTGCCAGCTCCGGAGCTGATGTAGCAGCCCTACATTTGAGCAGCTGCAGTATTGGGCGAGTTGACTTACAGACTGAAAGGACACCCAGGCTTCTGGCAGAACTGCCAGGTGGCCTCACAGGAGGTGGGCACAAGATTTCAGCTCTGCAACTCAGGAACTGTTCGTTTCACCAGAGCAACCACTCTTCAGTTGCTGCAATCACTTTGTTTTTAATGAAGGTTTGGCTCCTGTCAACAGCCAGCATAGAAGCCCTGAGGTCACAGCTGGACACTTAACTAGGTAGCACTCATCTGAAACTGGAATCAGCCTGTGATTGGAAATAGCGCAAATATGCTCCAGTTTTGGGCAATGTAGCAATATATATATATTTAATCTAGAAACATCTTTTTCTACTGCCTTGTCTCAAAACCATCAACTGCCTTTGTTAAAGAGGGGGTAGAAAAAAAATCAAACCGGGAGAAGTTATATGTTTTGCATAGAAAAAGTTGAGAGTAGCCAATATGTAGTTTGTTTAGGCAAATTTCTCTATTGAGACTCAGGGAAGTGTCCTAACCAGGATGATTATGGAGCCCAACGTAGTTCCCAGAAACATTTGAAATGAGAGAAAATAGTTATTTTTTCAATATTCCTGCATGTTCTTAACACCATTTCTGTAGTAGGCGTGTAACACAATGCTAAAATGTCGCGGAAGCAGCTTGAAGCATAATCTGTTTAGTTTCTTTTTACATCTGATTTACTAAATTGGGCTGCTTACAGTTGGGATCATCCAAGTAGGTAGTTAAGTCAAAAAATCACGCCTAAAATAAAAAGAGCTGTAATTCTGAAACATGAAATTACATGGCGTACACAATGTGTCACAAAAAGAGGCTCCACAGTCATCAGTATTGTGAGGAAATCAGAAGAAAACAAATATAACTTTGTCAGCTATAGTGAAAAATTTAAGTTTCTTTGGAATATTTTGGCACTTCCTCTCAAAATATTTTTAAAATTATTACAAAATACATTTTTCTGTGTGACCATAATTCTATTCCCTGTCCCTCTGTCTTGTTTTTGGTATGTTTTGCACAACAAAGTTTTCCATTAATTGCACACAAGTTCGGGTGTGTGAGAAAATTTTACAATTAAATGCACCAAAGGAAGGATTGCTTCAATTTTCAAGAGTTCTGAGTTTAGATGGATTATTTATCAATTGTGAGACCAAATATATCAAAGCTGTTTTCTTTTACTGTGGCAAACCAGCTTTAACAGTTAAATACTTGTTCCTTTGAAAAACAAATAATTTGTTGGCATTAAAAAAGAGTGGCACTTCAAAGAGAATTTCCAAGCAAAACAATTCAACAGGAAAATTAGTAGTTTTAATTTCAAGAAAGAGCAGAGAATTAGCATGTGTAGATGATTGTAGGTTTATTCAGCTATTAATAGTGTCTAATGCTGCTACTTATTATTTTGCTCTAGAATCATAGAATAGTTTGGGATTCAGAAGGGTTCTTTGAAGACCATCAAGTCCCAGTCCGTGCCATGGGCAGGGACATCTTTCACTAAACCAGATTGCTCAAAGCCCCTTCCAAGCTGGCCTTGAACATTCCCAGGAATGGGGCATCCACAGCTTCCCTGGACAACAGCCCAAGACCCTCACAATACAGAACATCTAATGTCTATTCTGGACTTATCCCCTTTGAATTTAAAGCCATTTCTCTTGTCCTATCAATGCATGGCCTTGGAAAAAGGTTCTGTTCTGCCTTCCTGAATGTCCCCTTCAGGTACTGGAAGGAAGCCATAAGGCCTCCCCAAAGTCTTCTCTTCTCTTCTCCCTCTGAGCAGTGTTGACTCTCTCAGCCTGTCTTCATAGAATAGGTGCTTCAGCCCACTGATCATCTTTGTAGCCCTCCTCTGGACCTGCTCCAACAGGCCCATGTATTTCTTGTATTGGAGGTCCCAGATCTGGATGCAGTACTTCAGGTAGGGTCTCACCAGAGCAGGGGTGCAGAATCCCCTCTCTTGCCCTGCTGGTCACCTCCTTTGGATGCAGCCCAGGGTGCAGTTGGCTTTCTGGGCTGCAAATGTACATTACTGGGTCGTGTCAAGCTTCTCATCCTCCATCCAAGACACTGTCCTAAAGGCTCTTCTCAATCCTTTCATCCCCTTACCTGTATTTATGCTCAGTATCGCCCCAAAATAAGTGCAGGACCTTGTGCTTGGTGTTATTGAACTTCATGAGTTTTGCATGGGCCCACCTTTCTGACCTGCCCAGGTCCCTCTGCATGGCATCCCTTCCCTGCAGCATGTTGATGGCCCCAAGGAGCTTGGTGTTGATGAGGGTGCCCTGGATCCCACTGTCCATTTCACCAACAGGATGTTGAACAGCAGAGGTCTGCACAACTGACCTCCGAGGAATGCCACTCGTCACTGGCCTCCACTTGGACATGAGCTGTTCATCTCAGTTCCCCAGTGCAAGCATCCAATGTCTTATTCACTAAGCAGTCCACCCATTAATACCTTCTCTCTTCAGTGTAGAGACAAGGATGTCATTTGGGGTGGTGTCAAATGGTTTGCACTAGTCAGCATAGAGGACACCAGCTGCTCTTTTATTCACCAGTGTTGTAAGCCTGTTGTAGAAGCCCTCTAGATACATCAGGCATGATTTGCCTTTGGTGAAGCCATGTTGGCTGTCACAAATCACCTCCTTATTTTCCATATATCTAAGTAGTTCCCAGAAGGATCTGCTCCAGGATCTTGCTGTCCAAGGTGAGACCATACAGAAATATGGGCCTTAGCATATGGCCCATAGGTCATATTATATCCCCCTAACACAGGAATGTTTGTTAGCAGAATGAAGATACATGCAGTAACAGAAAATTAAAGATTAAGTCATCTTTGGAAAGTTTGGAACCTTTTTTTTTTGATAACTTTTATATTTTTCTACTCATATGATGGCTGGGCTACCAGGAAATGCAAAAGAAGTCCTATGACACATTTTGTTCCCTTTATTTCATCTAGCACACAGATATTTCACTTGTTAAAATAGAAACAATAACCAGTCTTCACTGCTCACAAACTCCTGCTGTAAAGTGCATAAGGGTGTTACATAAAAAGCAGAGAATATTTGTTTGAAAGGCCTAGAAAAAGTGGATTGGTGTGAAGGGGAAGTAGAATGGACTGTTCTGGGGAGTTATTATTTTTAATATTGTGCTTGAAAAATACTTATCCATACATGCTAAAATGAATCAAAAGACTGGTTGAAGTTTGATAAAACTTTCACACCTCTTAGAAATCCTTTTTTTTTGGTCTGTCTTCCTTTGACATGTTGTTACTGGTTGTTAAATTGAAAGAGGAATACATTACAAAGTGTTTCTTTGTAGACTATCATGCAGAAAAATTTTTCTACTTCTAGTCAATATCCCTTCTTCAGTTTTCAGAAATACTGCTCATATAATTTCATATTATCCATATTTATTAATATTGTTAATATTATATTTCATATAATGAAGACTGAAATAAAGATATAAATTACATGCCCATGCTTAGCTTTTAACCTGGGGAAATTATGAAATAAGGTTATTGATTCTCTCTAGCATTCCTTCCTAAATTTCAGTGAGTTCAAGGAGGCTTCTTGATATAACTGAAATAGGGAAATTGTTAAAAAATTAAAAGAAAATTGAGAAAATCCAAAACATATATTGTTATATATTTTTAGAGAGAAGATAGAAGATAGAAGCAGATAGAAGCAAGTTTGCTCCACAAATTCACAACATTATTTTACAGGAATAAAAATATAAATATATTGTTTGCTTCAGAGAATAGCTGTAGAGAGGCACTTGAGAATTACAGCATATATCCAAGAGAAGACTATAAAAGGAGAAGGAAGAAGCTCTCTGATTATGTGCTTGACACAGCCTACTGACAGAATATAAAATATGAGTTTCCTGAAGCCTGTAATTTATGAAACTCCTAACTAAATACGTTCCCCTTTTTTTTTTTGCTCATTTTGTTATATCTATCCTCCCTCCCAACCCCCCACTTTTTTTTTAAGTCCAAAGACAACAGTTCCCTCTTCCAATTAATTTTATGGGCAGTTGCTGTCAGTATAGGCTTGCACTATTAACAATTGAACAATTAAATTCAATTGTTTAATTGAAGACTATATACTTTAACTACTTTAAAGTCCAGCTGATGCAGTTCTGTTGGAAGAGTTAAACTTGATTAAATTCATTGAGCATTGGCTTAGTTCCACAACTTTCACTTATTTTTTAATGCCTTTTTTTTTCTTTTTTTTTTCTTTTTTTTTACATATAGGCTTTCAAACAGAAAAGAAACAGAAAGAAATTTCCTGTTCCTAGGTCTCCTGGCCATGGTTAAATGTAAGACTGTTCTTGTATTGTGCAATAACGCTTCTTACATTCTACTCTTATTTTCTCCTGTGCATAAAGGATAAGGAATTTAAGTTTTGCCTATTGGATGCTCTTTTTTTGGTGTGACTTTATTCACAGTCAAGGGGACAGTTTCTCTTCTACATACGTAATGTTTTCTTTCTGAGGTCACACCAAGCCTCTTCCTCAATAAGGCTGTCAAGTGTTCTATACAAATTATTTTTAGAGAACTTCTCCTTAACTCTGAAATTTGTTGGGTTATCCAGTTCTGCCATGGATTATGCCTTCAAGAATAAGAGTGCTTTCTTGACAATGTTTGTTATAATGATCTCTGGTTGTTGGAGCTTAAAAGCAGTCAGGATCCCTAACACACTGTGCTGTTCACTCTGAGGATATTTTGTAAAGCTGAACCCTGGTCACCTAAGGGAACATAAGCTTCCAAGGAGATAATAATGCTTCTCTGAACAAAAATATCAAAAACATAACCCCCTTTACCCCCTCAAATATACAGTTTCCTTTCATGTCAGATTAGTACTTTTTATCAAACTAGAGTGAAAAACATGCTCAGAGATCTATGATGGTTATTGATTCTAGGGGGGCAGAATTCAGAAATTCAAAACTGAGTTGTAACTTTCAAGATTTCAATTCAGATTTTGAGAAGACAATGTGAGGACGTAAGTGCTTGTTATTGAATCTAGTTTGACTAGAAGATGCAGTTTCGTCCTCATCCTTATTCCAGCCATTCCACCTGCATTTTACTGGCAGGTGAAAAAACTTCCAGAACTGGGTTTCTACTTGCACTGGAGACCTTCAGTCTGTGCAGAGACTAACTGAGACTGCACTTTCTTCCTTCTGCAGCAGCAACACCACAAGATCATGAAATGGACTCTCCGGAACTCTTTTCAAATGGCTGACAAATCTGAATATTTGATTATTCATTTATGCAATATGCATATCCAGATTTGGAGTATTCTGAGTGGTAGCTTTAATTACAAGTCTACAGGGTTTGTATTTTGTCCACCATACCTCCTTATTGTATGAAATTTAACTGCCTTGACTAAATGAGGCATAACCACACCTGAACATTTTCCTTTGTTAGTGACAGAAGCACTATGCCCCAAAGCTGTGTTTTCCTAATGCTTATCACTTTTTCTTTCTGTATAGGTTACCACCATTTCCATTTCACTGGGAACTGAATTATAGTTGTATCCACAATTCCATATAACAGTGATATCTTCAAATATTAATCCAGAATAAAGTTCTTTTAGTGTTTTATAGATATTGGGCATTTTCTCTTCTGAATGGTACTGTTTTTCATTAGAAATACTTCTGAAAACTTATAAAGATGTGATTGTTTTGCTGTGGGTTGCTTACTTGTATTCTGAATTACCTCTGCCTACCTACACTTCCTATCATTTTGTTAACCTGGTGCAGTGACACTGAAAGTTTGTTTTTTTTACTTTCTCTCCCCTTAATAAAAGTATATTTTCTAGAATCAACTTCTCAAACATATTAGTTGTACTTTTATGATATAGCTTTCCACTTTAAGAACACTTCAGTTGCTCTGCAGTATCAAAGAGCATCCAATTAAATTAAGTTGGCATCAAGAAATATGTTGTGCTCCTGCAAAAGGAAACACTCACAACTTATGGAGAAATCTTAATGTCAATGATCACTTTGCTTACGTATTTATCCTAATTATAAAACATTTTCTTATTTTTAAGTGAATCTTACATAATACTCAAAAGTTTATTTTGCACATCAAATTGAAAGCTTCTCGTCAGTGTAAATTTCAAACTCTAATATGCAAAAACATAAAAGAAATATACTTATGGAATTGGAAAATGTTTCAAGATAGATATTTTTAATTACATCTTGGTTCCTTTAAATATTTGACTTTATTATATATATTAAGTCATATTCTTTTTCCTGATTGAAACTTCTAATGTTCTTTCTTTATTGCTTTCTTGGTTTCTGCAGTAATTTACAAGGAGACTAAAGTTTAAGACATTAGTGTAGGAAGAGTTTAGAGGGATGTGCTGAACAAAGCCATAATAATTAAAGGGGAAGATAAACTTGTATACGGAATTATTGCAAAAAAATGAACAAAAATACATAGTGGAGTAAATATTATTTAAGAAAAAAATTGAATGATAAAGTATAAAGCAACTGTTTTTTCATTTGCTTGACTAGAAAGTTTTAATTTTAAATGTAAAAGTGTAAAAAACTGGAGATAGAAACCACAGTTTTGTAAATGATGTCCAATCTCTCCAGAATTATGCTCTATTCATTAGAATCTGTACTAAGAGAATGCCTTTCTTAATTTTGCTGTGTTTTGCAAGTTTCAGATTACATTTTCCAAATCCCCCAAGAAAGCTCTCATTCCAAAGTTCAAAAGATCATAATCTTCTGAAGCATTTCTTCTAATAACATGAAAGCCTGGATAATTGCATAGCTCAAAGCAGTAAGCCTTGAAAAAAGCAGTGACTCAGCAGTGATCAGGCTGAGTGTGTTCAAGTAAAGCAAATATGAGAGGGTCTCTGTCAGGAAAAACAACTGGCAGAGAATGGCTTGAATCACACCATTGTACCACATAGAAAGGAATGACTGGATCTAGAACTCCTGCCAGCATTGTTCCTTCTGTGTCCTTCACAATTATTTTGGAAAATGCAAAATTTGTATTGGCCAAACTCAGAAAGCTATACTAACAATATACCTGTGAAAGAAACAGAGTTTCACCTGGAAACTCTGTTTCCAGAGTTTCACCACTTAGCCTGGAAGTGGTCCGTGTAAGTATTTATTTTACTAATACAAACATAAATGTGGACTGCTTTGAAAAAATTGCTATTATTTATCCTAAGGAAGAGCCAATCCATCTCCCTTCCTTCTTTTCTCCCATTGTCTAACTGTTTTTCAAATAAGTACAAATATTGCACTTATATGCAATGTAAGTTTTAATGCAAGCAGTTGGTGAAGTTTTTGTGGTGACTAAGACAAATAGGACAAGAGGTACTGAGACTAAATTTTACTTAGGAATCTTTGGATGAAACATGCAGAAATAATATATTATTAAAGATCAAAGTATTAAAATAGATTGCTGAAGGAGATTCTAGAGACTCAAACCTTGTAATTCTTAGAGTATTCTTGGAATAATCATAGAAGTGTTCCTTTAAAAATGGCATTGGTATGGGTGTTGGGAATGAAGGACAGAGATTAAATTAACTTTATTGTCTTGGTTCCCTCTTATTGCTTTGAAACAATTGTACATATCTGAATGTATTTCTGAAAAAAACATCATATCTTACACCTGTCCATAACCTATTATAAAGAGAAGTCAGTCTCCTCTATTTTTCATGCTTGTTTATTTGTGATTAAAATTTATTTTTAATGAAGCCATACCTGATTTTGAATATACAGAAGAATAATTCCTCTCTACATTTTCCCAGTTAATTGTTAATTGAGTGTGTATTCAGACATAATAATACAGCAATTCTTACTTAGTTTCATATACCATAGGCATGTTTTAATCTTGTTTTCATATGTTGCTATCTAGGAATAATTATAAAGGCTGTGTTTACTAGCTGTATCCTGGTATACATCTTCTCTTTATTTAATATTTAAACAATTTCATTAAAGTCAGGCTTCTTGCTACTCTAAAATAGAAAAATATATGCATAGGTTAGGTATGCTGTCTTCCTGTTTGTTTTTGTTCAAATCTGGCTGTGGAAAAAAAAAAAACAACAAAAGTAGGTTGACCTCATATTCTATACTGCTCTTAATAAAATTATTAAATTATGAAAATAGATCCCCGTACTGATCTCTGGTACTTTACTCAGTTTTGTACTTTTCTTCACATCAAAGTCAAAATCAAAAATATAACATAAATTAAACTCCTTTCTTATGAAATCTGAAGCAGCTATGTTGAAAAAGAGCTGACTTAAAAACTTGCTCATTATATATTCACCTTCATCACTGCAAGGCTGGCCTAAAATCATGCATCTGCTGAAAAACCATTCATTTCAAATACAGGTAGACAGATTCTGTGAATTTCCACTTATCAAGTGCTATGAGAATCAGATTGTTCTTTACCTTAAACTACGGCCAAGTATCTCAGATATATTTAAACTTTCTTGATTTTGAAGGTGACAATTTAACAAATATTTTAAATTACATTTTTAAAATAATTAATGTTTTCCCCCAAAACTTAGTCTATGAGTCAGCTATATATTCATGTGGTTACTATTGTGTTCTTTACATTTCCTATCTAATATGGAAATACAAATTTTGCTGGTTTCATGAAATATTTGTTGCTTTATTTCAAAGTTTCTTTTCTAAGAATAAAAACAATCTTACTCAATGTAGATAATGGAAAACCTATATTTATTATTTTAACTTTGTTTTCCAAGTAATTTCTGTATTTTATGTTTTAGTAAATGTATCTTTTTTATATATGTATTTTTATGTATTCTACTTCTACGACGTGGGTCTCTATACTTCTTTTTTATAAGATAAAATATTGTATTTGTGTTATCAATAATAATTTTTAAATGTTTTCTGAACTTCAATCCCTTTTGAATTATATATATTAGTAGGCTTGTGAATATTGAAACTTTTCGCTTCTGCTCACCAAGAAATACTTATAGGTGAATTTTATATTCTAAGATACTTAATTCACTTTTGTCAAGTCAAGAAATTTTCTTTGAGAAAATAAAGCTGAAATGATATCACAGTTTCTCTATTATCATGTTTTTTCCACTATTTTTTAAAGAATATATTTGCCCCCTCTACATCTTGCTATGACATGAACATTCTAATGGCCTAGTGCTATAGTATGCTATATGTATATCAAAAGAAATGAGTTAAAACTCAACATTTTTATTTATAAAAATTAGTATATACAGCTATCACACATTCAAGCAGATGTATTAATAAAAAATATAATACACAAGGTTTTTTACTCTAATAGAGAAACCCTTTTATTATGTTTTATTATGGCATTTTTCATGTTAATTAGGTGTAGTTTGCATTTTCATTTTATTTACTTATTTATTTCATTTCAGTCATTTTCCAGCTTTCAGTCTGGCAGATTTCCATATTTTCAGTTTAGTAATTTTTTTTTCTCCCAATAACTCACAAATCATAATAATCAGATATTCCACTGGGATTTGTACTTACAAAATTTTTAAAGGCAGATTTCTAAGTTGAATATGCAGCAGAATACCATCTGGTGACCCCACCTGAAAGCTCAGCATTGGTGGATCTTGGTGTTATCTTTCCTTCTAAGCTCTCTGTATTACTGGAGCTGGAATTTAAGGACACGATATGGATGTTTGTAATAGTTCAACATAACTTCTTTGGAAAATAGTGAAGCAGACAGGATTTTTGGTACATGGAAGGCAAAAAAACCCAAAAAAGATATCACCTTTTAACCATTAAATACTTTCAATTTTAGAGAAGGAAGTTATGAAGAACTATTACAACTTGAGGAGTTTTGTGTTTAACTTCAGGGGAACAACTCTAGCATATTCAAAATGTAGTATTCTGCATATTTTTAATATGAGCTTATTGAATACAATGAGCTGTATGTGCTTGGATAGAGCAGTAAGATATTTTTGCAATTTGAAAGCCAGTGAGGTCATAAATAAGTTTATTTTGTGATTTCACTATTCACATTTAACTGAATTTCTGAAAGTGAGATTTTTTACAGTTTGCATATGCTATATGCCAGGAAAAAAAATCAGCTGTGTAGGCAGAAAGCCAAAGAACAGCCTTTTATAAATATGTGTGTTTCTGTGAGTAAACAGCAATGTAAAACAAAATTTGGTTTATTATGTTTTAAAGATACAACATTTTGCATGCAAGGAAAATATCAACAGAATATGAAAGAAGGTTGATGGGGAGCACTCAAGACAGAGTTAATTACCTGGGAAGTGGTATTTAGCACCATGCTTTTCTGTGGCCCGTTATTTTGTTTAAACAGCACTGCAGACTCCCCTCCATCCATTCAAGTGGAGTTTGTGCTGCCTGTTGCAAACATGAATGAAAATTAACCTGGTGTGATTCTGAAAGTAGATAGAAGGAAAACAAGAAAGTTAGACTTCTGAGCCAGAGTAAAATGCACTCTCTTTGAAGGTGGTTGTATATTTTGTCAGAAAAAAAATATGGGGAAGGGGAGGGGAGTGTAACAGTTCGTAGTATAATTTCATATGCAATTCAGAATGCAATAATGCTATCTTTTTAATTAGCACTCCCGATAATACTCCCTATATGCACAAGGGTTTCTGAAGTCCATGGAAAAACATTGAGAGCCACACAGAACAGAAAAGAACCTTCTCCAAAGGGAGCCAGGTAAGAAAGATAAATGATTTAAAATAAATTAGAAAAGTTCAGGAGCAGTTTGGAATTTGTTAATATCAGTGTAATCTTAATCCAGCCCAAGGGCCTCTGTCCTGCACTCTCAGCAAAGTGGAGCTCAATTTCTTATGTCAGAGAGGAGCTGGAGTGAGTAAATGTTTGTGTAAGTTGGAAGGTGCTGATGATACAAGGGAATGGTGCCCTTTCAGTCTGCATCACCCTTCATGAGCTCTAGGTGGTCAAGCTAATGATCAATGGTAAAATGACACCTGGTTACTTGACTGCATTCTAAGCAGCAAATTGTGGTTTATAGCTAAAGAGCTATTTTTCTATTTATATATTTAAAAATGTACCTCTTAAGCACCCCGTGATGGCATTTCCCAGAAAATGTTATTTTCTCACCTGAAGCATTTTTCCTTACCAAATCAAGTCCTGCCCTGAACTGTGGAAGTTTGAATTTTGCATGTGAATGAATTTAAATAATGTTCTTATTACCTTTTATCCTAAATTACATGATGTCATATATGATTTTGAACTAACTAAAAGTGTTTGAAAGCCCATATCCATCAAATAATTCTCTGCAATTTTGGTAGTATTAATTCTGTGGAAAGGGCAGTCACTAGGAGAATGATGAGGTACTGTGGAAATCCAAGCTGTTCTCCAAATTATTATACAGTTTTATTAAAATAGGAAAATTGCCAGAAGCAAACTGGGAATCATATTAAAATTGCTTTGAAATGCACTTTGCTCTCACATTGTCAGGTGTTTTCAGGCATTAGTTCAAGGCTCATGTCATCAGCTTGGTTTTTTAGAGCTACAAGTCAAAGTCCTTAATAGATGAGAATATTATATATTCATCTCATCTATATGATATCTATTATATATATTATATATATATCAAATATTATTCAGCCTTTTTTATAATAGAGAAAATTATTCTCCCTTTTTCTGCAGTGAATTAATCCCAGGGGGTTTTTTGGTAATGCCATACTTATTTTATTATTTTTAGTAAAGGTTTATTTAATTATTACCCACAGATACTGTTGCTAGGTAAAACTTCAGCAGACCTGTTCTCGTATCTTCTACATATATACATGATAACAACTTGATCTTGCTGAAAATTGTGTTCAGCTTTGTAAAAACAAAAATATGCAAAAAAGGAACAATCAGAAGCTTTCCCCTCAAGTGGGAGAGCTTTTGAGAAAAAGTTAAATGATGTCTTTCATTTTCCCCATATTCTCTGCCAGTCATTCCACCACCAGCCCCCCACAGATATACACTTGAAATGACACCTTATCTATAAATAATGGGTTGCTGTTGTGATATCTCCTAATGCTGTCCTCACAGATGCAAAATTGTGCCAAGCTTTAAATATTCTCACTTCCTGGAAGTGATTAACATAAGTCAACTGATTTACTTCCATCTGTCAGGTGGCAAAAGATTAACCAGCAGAGCTAAAGCAAGTAATTTGTGATGGTTCACTGTCATGAGAGACAAACAAGTCTCTTAATTGGAAATTGACAGCTCTGGCACTCATTTGAGCTAAGCTTTTGCTTGCATTGCCTCTTGAGTCACTTCGCTCAATCTATAGCTAGTCATTAAAACACCATGAAATTCTCTCTGCAGGTACATAAAGCCAGATTTTTGCCTGTGGCAGACTTAATTAGGTAACAGCTGGATATTCAATCTTCACATAAAAAGAGGAAAATGCAAGTGATGCAAATGCTTCTCAAAGCACCATGAAAGGAAAGGTTTGCATGAGCAGTGAATGATCTTGTCATGATGGTATTATCATATAAATATTAAAAAAAAAAAAAAAGATGTTGCAGAGGGGGGAAAGTCGTTTATGTCAGACATCAACTCAAACAATGACTGAACTATAACAACACATGTAAACTGATTACACTATATGGGTAAATGGCTTCTTTTCAAAACTAAACATCTGCAGGCCTGAAGTGCTAGGATGTGATTCTGAATTCAAATGAGCTAAATATTTTTGTAATGTAATTTTATTCTAGGAAATATTTATTTATGGAGATTTTTCTCTGCAAACAGAACTGCAAAGAACAAAATTACAACTTGCAAAGATCCACTGCACATGTGGATGCATATCCATCGTATATGTCATGCATATCCTACAATTTTCACTGCAATATTTTTAGAAAACAATGTGGCTATGTAATCAGCATGCATTCCTTGAAGATGAAAAAGAAAAAAGGTGTAGAGAATTCTGGTTTCATTGTACTTATTAGTTCTTACACAATAATTGATTATAGTTGTTTTCTGTTCCAGTGGCTTTAAATAAATACTACTTGTGGCTTATATAAGGTGTTCCACGCTATGGGAAATTGGTCTTGCAATTATGTATCATATACCTTTTCATTAAATTATCAAATTCTGTTTCTGAAGTTATAGGGTTTTTGTGTATTTTTACTTCCTATAGGGAAGCTTTTGAAGAATCTTGTGTTTCCATTGACTTCAAGCTTCCTTTTCACTGTCAGCTTAAACAGAAGACTGAAATAGCTTTGCTCTTGTGGTTCATCTACTTTGCTCCTATTCAGATGCACCTGGAATGTGGTAATGAATTTTGATAATCTCGATATCAGTATTTTCTTTTACAAATTGCAGGAAGTTAGAAAGACACAGGGAGTTTTTTATGAAGTTATAAAAAGATGAGTCGCTTCACTTACTTAGTTACTTAAACATACTACTAAAGGTGAGAAAGCAACCTCTAAAATCTTGACAGCATTGTGAGTTGTCAGTATAGGGATGATTCATGCTGAAGCAGTGTTTTGTACATGGATCACTTGTAGATTTCCATAAGGATTCATCCTTCAAAAATGACATTCACAATAGGCTAAAAAATAATGACAACTTTAAAAAGCCCCAAATATTTCAAAAGCAAGAAATGTGGGTTCTTTGTGTCGCAATAGCTGAGTCTCTGATGTAACCACAATGAAGTTAATGAAGCTGCAGTAACAATAAAGGTGGTGTAATCTCTGTCAGTGATAAGCATATATTTTTCAAATCCAAGTCATCAGCTTCTCTCCTGTCTTTACTTTGGTTTTACATGCTGTAATCTTTTACTGCACCCCATTCAATGCCATAAGGGAGAATTTTTCATGCTTCTTAGGCTTCCTTATTCAAGATTTTCACAGCAACTGTTCTAATTCATGAAAACAGTTTCATGAACTGTTCAATTCATGAAAGTTGTAAAAACACATACAGGTAGAATTGAAGTGTGGTACAGGAAGGGTGTGTAGGTACTACAGCTAGACATTAGTAAAGTACACAGGTTTTGTAAAGGTACTGATATTTAAGTAAATGAGACCCCCCAAAAAAACCAAAAACCAAACACAAAACCAAAAAAGAAGAAAAAGCAAAACTCAAACCCAGATAAGAAAAAGAAAGCAATGAAATTCTAATGGAAAATTCTGTTATTCTGTTTTCAGGTGCACAGCTTGGAAGAACCAACATTATGACCTCTGCAGAAAGCCATTGTCTCAGAGAGTTACAGAACAGAAGGAAGAAAATGTCTCAGTTTTAGTTGACTGCAAATGCACAGCCTAAGGTTTTATTTTCTCTTTCCTAATTGCTGGTCTAACCTCTATTCACAACTGCAAGGAATGAAGTAATGAAATCTATGCCCGTTTAATACTCTCTTTTTTATGACATACATTTCAGCTGAGTTTTAGTGTTTGGCTAGCTAATATTCTAAATAATTCAAAACTTCTTTTTGTCTCTTTCAAAAAATTTTCAAAAATATGTTTTTCATGGAGACGTAAAAAAAAGGATAAAATTATGAGGTAAAGATATTGGCTTCCTGAGCAATCTGAATTAGCTGTCAGATATAACAATCAGCTTGCACTATTCAGTTGTGTTATCCTGAAGTGATGCTAGACATCTGAATTCAGGAAATTCACATAACCTTGTTTCCTTCTTTAAAAAAAAAAAAAAGAAAAAATGTATATTTTAATTTACTTTAGGATGCCTGAAAAGAAGCTTGAGTGCTAGTGTTCAGGCAACTGAATCTCACTAATATTACCTCAAAATAGAATGCCGCCTTTAGCAGGTGATGCAAATGCTCTTAAATTAATTGAGATGTCTGGGATTTTGCTGGTGTTTTTCTTTAGCAATAAAGGCTCATACAGGTTTTCATAATGGGTAACATTAAAAAGGTACATCTGGTTTTCAGGTTCTTGTCTCGAACTGCTGGTATCTGAAGCCACAGAAGGAGGAGCAAGAAAGTGTATGTAAAATGGTGATGGAACTTGGATGTTGGCTCTTACCTTGAAATATGAGTGACATCTAATGTATTTTTATAGGAGATTTTTATTACCAGTGGAAATTGTTTTTAATTTTCATGAGCAACAGGCCCTTCAGAATAATAAATCCACAAAATGGCTTAGTTTTGCAAGGACTATAAAGAGTGTCATTACTAAAACAGTTGTTGAAGAATCTTATGCATGACCTTCTTTATTAAAGCAAAATTTGTTCTCTTCCTTTTGTTAATAAGGCCATAGTTCATTTTTATTAAAGCACAGCATACACCACATGAGTGCTGCTCTGTGAACAGAGATGCTTGGGGAAGGAAGACAAACAACTTCAGAAGAAATACTCCTTTTTCCTGCTCTGATTTCAGGCGCGTCTAACATATTTGACATACCTTTAATGAAATATGTTTCATTGTTCTGGTAAAAACTTTAGAATACTATAGTTACATTGAACTCCTGGGTCAAATTCCTTAATTATTCACCAAATAGATTTACTAAAAAATATTTAATATTATTTGAAACAGCAGATTGCTGATGGAAACTATTGCTCAGATATTTTAGTTTAGAAGAACATCCAGATATTTTGTCTTATTTTTTTAGTTCATTTGTACCTTATGAATAATTTCAGGTTATATTTTTACTTATTGCTCTTTTCAGTATATGCTGCATTCACAAGTGAAGTTCTGGAAAAATAAATTGGGAAAAAATGAAGCCCTATTGTGCCTGTAATTGTTTCCTTACCTGCAGCCTCCTCAATAAGCCTAAAATGAGAGTAGTACCTGTCTTGCAGATTTCTTCCTAATGTGTGAGTTTTTTTCATTAAACAGAATAACATGAATATAACATGAGACAGTCTTGTTTCTCATTATATTAGTTGGGATTGCTAAAGTTTCAACATTGTGTCGAGCTTCATCCATGTTAAATGAAGGCTGGAAACCATTCAGCTCCCTAGTGATTCAACCATCTCATTTAATAAATGTTTTTGGGTTTTTTCCTCCTGATTTTCAAAGATTTATAAATTATAGGGTGATTTACCTTGCTGCTCATGAGTAAATGGCTTTTTAGATGTCCAGGGTCAAACAGGGTTATATGCATTTTGTCTTTACAAATACAGCAATCAAAATAAATCAGTGATAGCAAAAGAATATTGGAGGGATAAAGGTTTTATTATTATAATATTATAATATTTTCTATGCTCATTATTGTTCTATGTGTGTGATGAAGCCTTGTCAAAATATTGCTTTACCAGTGTTCTTTTAGGAAAAAATTGAAACTTGAAACTTTAAAAAGAAGTTAGTAGAAATTAGTTATACTGATGAAGTTAAAGGAATTGAACTTTCTGTTTTAAATTCCACTGAAAATTCAGGTCCCTATTGGTATTTTAAGATTGTATTTTCATATTCAAATCATATGCTCAGGATGATAGCACTGAAATAGGGACAAAAAATGTGAGCAAGATGACTTTGGACTAGTAGAAAAGGAAAATGAAAAGGATGCCAATAGATGGAAGTGAGGAAAAAACCTTCAAATTGCTTGGAACCTACTGATCTGATATTCTTACACTACAACACTGTGTTTGACACCTGGAATGATCACCAGACACCAAAAATGACTGCCAAACCCTTTTCCAGCTGCTAGGATGTGTCCAGGGATTACTACTTAGCAGGTCCTCAGGAATATGCATTTGCAATTTATTTGTTCTTAAAAGCTGATAAGGATGAGATTTGTCACAGGTTCTCAGCATCATTACTTGACATTAGGACTCTCAGGAAAATGGAAAGACACTGCTGGCATTGTTTAGAGCCTTTTGGACAAGATTTAGTGGATATTCTGACAGTGTGATCTAGGTCACATGTTTCTGTAGGGTTTAATGATACAGATTTATTTGGTTATAGGTTGTGGCCTATTTATTAGGAATTAAGTGCAGTTTAGTACACAGGTATAATATCAATGAGAGCAAAGAAGAGAAAAATTAAATGTAGTATGCAGTAAATATAAGACTTTAGAATATACTTCAGAAAGGAGATTTGGGGTTCATAATACAAGTACTTCACACTTTGATAAAAGCTAAGAATAGCTTTACTATTGGTAAGTGAAAAAAGGTGTAATAAATTTTCAAGAAAAGATGCAGTTCCTAACCTTGTCCATGAAAGCAATTTTTTTCTGGGGACTTTATGGATATATAGCTTGTAATATTATTGCTTTCCTTTCCTTCTCTGAAACTTCTGGGCTGGAACCATGCTTTGTTGTTATGCACCTGGGCTTTTTTGGTCAGAAATGTAGCTACCTTGTGCTTGAATTTCAGTCATCTACTGTAACTCTATGAAATACTGTTTAATTGATCATTAAAATAACTTGTTTGTCTGTGAAAACTCACCAGTTTCTCAGGAAGCATCCAGGAATTTCCAGGTAGCTGTGAGCTTATTAGGTACCATGAAGTAAAGTAACATTCTGGTGTTTATAGACCTATTCCCAGTGAAATAATAGAATTATTTTTATTGATATTAATGTGCTTGGAGCAGGATAAAGGACGAAGAGGGACAGAAGGAATAAAAGATACATTTAGTTATTTCTAGATAACTTGTAGCAATCTCAGGTGAAGTCTCATCTGTGAATAAAGGCAATATTTTTTCTCTTGTGCCCTAATTTCTCTAATAGCATGGTATTTTTAAGTAGTGTATTCAGCTATCAAGTGACAATTTAACTGGAATAGGTAATAAACCTGGCCTGTAGGACATATTCTTAATAGCTATGATTTATTTTTTCAACTAAATAATACAAATTGAGCAAGTGTAACCATGAAACCATGACTTACTCAAAATAAAAGAGATGAATGAGTAATATTAGAGTAATATACATACAATATTAATATGAATTATAATTAATTTACATAGTATATGGCTAATGTATGTATACCACAATGATAAGTTTTATATGATGACATTTCAAAACTATGAAAGATTCAAAAGTAAAATACTAAATCAACTCAAAAGTAAAATACAAAATTAAAAACAGAGCCAAACCCCCTTTACTTAAAATGATTTTTTGATAGAAAGACAAAATAAAATTAAAACATTTTTGCCTTCTTTTCCCAGTGGTCTTATAATTAGTGATTTTTTTTAATAGTGTTTAATTGTTTTCTAATCTTTTTCAAAAAGGGTGATTCATAAAGCAGAAGATTAAGAGAAGATACAAAATTATTGTTTGTTTGTTTTCTTCTTGAAAGCTGGCATAGTTATCCCTCCTTCCAAGTCCCTATACTTGGAAGTAAACTGTAAACTTCTTAAAAGTCATTGTTGTTTTGGGAGTGTTCTTATTGTCTTTGTCAGGAGCTGAAATTGTTTCATTCTCTCTGTCTATCTTCAGCCTCTATGAATTTCTTGACATGTGAGAAGGGAGCATTTTCCATGAAACTTGCCAACACACCTCTGAGCACCAGTTCCTGGACAATTACAGGATCCCAAGATAGAGAAATTAGCTGTGTTTCCTTGATGCATGTATATAGAGCAGAAAAAGTGAGTCATAAAGAAAGTTTACTATTCAGGGAGAGTTGGTCTCTGATTTGATCCGTGCATTGAGATTGTGGAACCATGTTAATGGGCATTAAAGACTCTCTCAGCTGTGTGGTATTTGGAAGTCTAGTAGAAATTCCCACTGGGACACAGCTGCTGGACCAATAAGTCATTTAAGTCACTGGTTTGTGGCTTATTCTCCTTCATCCTTATCCCTAACCACTTTCCCCCCTCTGAGCGATCTGAACGTTTTTACGTTTTTTCCTTTGTTTTTTTTCTTTAATAGTGTGACTCACTGGCTGATCAGAGGACTCTTGGAGCTAGCTTCTGGTCCACATCTTTTGCTACAATACTTGGGGAATACATGCAAACTGTTTGATTCTAATTATACATCTTAAAAGTCATTGCTAGCATCTATTACAGAGTTACAATGACTCCTTGTCTTCTAGAAAAATCTAAGTTTCTTTTTCTGAATATTCTCCTGCTTTGCATTTTCTTCTTTGACGTTTTGCCTTTTCCGCCTCTTATTACCCCATGAAGGACAATATGAATGCCCGAATATAGGTGTGTATTTGAATGATTTCAGAAAAATAATAAGATTCCTTAATTCTGATTATTATACTTAGTGGCTCGGATGGCTTGGAAAACAATCTCTTCAGAGACCTTTCTGCGTCCCCTATTTTCTGCTTCCCCTCTGAAAGGCATTAAACACACATTATTTTATTATTTTGATTTATTAGAAATAATTATTATTATATTATTTATTATTCTTTATTGTTTTTGTAGAACTACAAGACCATTCTCCTACAAGAGTGGTCTTGTAATTCTACAAAAATAATTTAGATACAATGTAGTCTCCTTAGAAAGAATCTGTGGGGTTTTTAGTTTAATATCAGCCCCTCTTTCCATCTTCTTTCCCCGCCCCTCTTTTTGCTGTAATTGTTTTAGGATTTTGAACTGTTGCAACAATCTCAGAAGAAATCCAAACCAGTCAGCTGTGAAAGTTTACCCTGATTTGATCTTCAACTCTGCTTAATCTTCTGTTGTGTGTGGACCGTAGGCTTCAATATTAATGATATATTACTTGTATGTTTTGCTGTGTCACAATTTGCAGTAGGAAATCATTCTCCCATCTATTATTAATGAGGCTTTAGGAGGAAAATATTTTCTGTTAGACATTAATATTTCAAGTTTCATTCAAATATGTATCAGCTTTCACTAAATATGATCAGTTTGCAGGAATGGACCTCAAACATATTTATTTCACCATAGGGCATGCTATGTGCTGAGGCAAAGTAGAAACCCATTGGATATTTTATTTCTATAGAAAAGCTGTAATTGTTTCAAAGGATGCCAAACAATTTGATAAACATACAGCAAATCATATCTAGTGGCTCTCTCCACTTTAATAAATGTAGGTTTTTTATGGTTCCTACATTTCTGAAGTATTTTAGCAATCCTTCATAATCAAAGATATTTTTATATAGTACAAGTCAGTTTTTGTTAGATTAAAACACCAATGAATTGTTGTGTAGGTTTATTTTTTATGTTTTGCATTGGCATATAGGAATATTCAAGTGTCATTCTTTACTGCTTTTCTTGCCACTTGTCAATTTAACTAGGGTCTTTAATCTTATTTAAATATCTCGTTTGTTCTGCCTCCATTTCTGATCTGTAATAAAATTAATAGATATGTCCCAATGTTGCTCCAGAGTAAGGTAAAACATTGACATTTTTGAACACTATAAGCCAATAATTTTTTTTTCTCCATGGGAGAGAGGGTGATTGATGACATTGCCAGGTATGCTTAGAACAATTTCTCTATTATGGAACAAAAATATTTCATCTCTGCTTAAATATTTCATTTTCTAATTAGGATGCTAACATCAGTGTGTCCCTTGTGTGTTTTTTTCTCTTTGAACTATTCAATCTAGGTCATACTTTCTGCACCTTTATGCATGGCACAGTAAAAATTAGACAAGGCTACAATTAGATATAGGCTAAAACACCTAGAAATAACTTTAATAGTTATTGAGCTTAAACCTATGAATAGCCTACAAGGATTTACATTTGCATTCAGGCTCAGTTCTACAGCACATTAACTCATTTGCAACCCTTAGTAATTCACAGCAATATTTCTAACCTGAGCTTGCTAACACTACATTAGATAATGTTTACATATATGAATGACTGTGAGCTGTTGGAGTGGGTTTTTTCCACTTATTCACAATCAAAGGCAATGAAAAGAATGGGAAAATAAAGAAAAAATTGTGTGCAGATTATTTGAAAGGTCATAGATTTGAAAGAAAAATTAAGTCATCTTTAACTTGAGTTTCCCTTTGTTTCCCTATTATTAAAATATTATTTATTTCAGATTTTAGAGCCTTCCTAAACCAGATTTGACACTGCCTAAACTATACCCGGATAAAACTAAAAAGGAAATTTTGCTACAGGAAAATATCCCTTTGCAAGTATCCGAGAGACAAAAAGGTGAGTTAACAAAGAAATCCAGTCATTGCATTGAACAATTACTATATTTAGGGCAGATTTCTACAGCAGTACTTATGTGCTTAATACCCAATGATTTCAGTGAAAAGGCAGGGGGAGGACAGCACTGTGCCCCAAGTCCTTTATGACAGCTGTCTCCATAGAGAGAACTGTGCACTTTGCTATTTTAAACGTCCAGGGCCAGCGCCCATCAGGAAAGGCAGAATGAAGATTTTGCTTCCTTTGAAGAAGTCAGAGGGAGGACATTATAAAATACGTTCAAAACACATTAAGAAAAATAAAAGAATAATTGCAGCAAGAGCTTTTTGAAAAAAAAAAAAAAAAAAGATAATAGGTTTAAACTGCACTGAGAAAGTTGAATTTAGGTGCAAGAAATATGACAGCTTCCTTATGGTAATAATTGAACGGTTTTGGTCAAATAAGATTAAGCAACAGTGCTTGTGTCTGTCAGTGTGATATTTAGTACCACTGATGCTGCCTTAAAACAGGCTTCTAATCTAGATTACTCTTGAAGTTTCTTGTAGCTATGGTAGTTTAGCATCTATTGAAATATAAAAACAAAAACACCACCATAAAGAACCTAGAAAACCTGGATGATAGTAAAGGCTGTCTTTTGTAACATCATAGAGA
This sequence comes from Ammospiza caudacuta, assembly GCF_027887145.1. Lineage (NCBI taxonomy): Eukaryota > Metazoa > Chordata > Aves > Passeriformes > Passerellidae > Ammospiza > Ammospiza caudacuta. The sequence goes on along the minus strand of NC_080593.1, from coordinate 74,462,876 downwards.
ATTTTAAGCTGGAAGGAACATCTGGAGATAGTGTAGTGTAATCTTCCTTTGAAAGCAGGACCTTAAATCAGGTTATTTGGGGGTCTGTCAAGCCAGCTCTTTGATATTTCCAACAGGGAAGATTGCATCACATCTCTGGGCTATTCATCTCATTGTTTAATTGTTCTCATGGTGAAGATATTTTTTTCTTATATGCAAAGAGATTTTTCCTTGAGTCAACTTGCGCTCATTGCCTCTTTTCCTGTCATAGTCCGCTCTTGTGGAAGAGGAATTTCTATGATCTCTTTTAATTCTTCTTATGTTTTGTAAGTGGATTGATAGATAAGATTGCTGATGTTGACAGCACTATGAATTTGTATTGAAGGGATAGCAAGAATTTGATATATATCTGACTTTGCCCTGACAATTCTTTCTTGTTTTGCCTTAATCTCAAAATAAAACCCAGAAACCCATAAAACCATGTGCACCTTGGGCATCTTTTTTCAAGTTTTTTGTATGGTCAGTCCTAAATCAAGGCTTCCTCCTCAACAGAATGCCTCTGACAATATATATCCTTTTAAGCACTTCCCAGGATGCTGGTATTACTGGTGAGAGAGAGGTATGATAGTCTGCAGTCAGGACTCCCAGCCAGCTTTCACAGGAGTGCGGCAAGAAAAAGCTTCTAAGGGATTCACCTGGTTTTAATAATTAAGCAACAGTTTTCAAATTTAGTGTTTTTATATTAGAAGAATAGTGCTGTACTTTGATATTTATGTTTGTTATGCTCTATATTTGCTTTTATGAACACAAGAAAACAAGAAAGCAGAGAAAAAATTCCTTACCCCTGATTACTCTTCACAGATCAAATGCAGTATACCCTGCCTCTAAGATTTTTTGCAGCATGATTGTAGTTCTAAACTGATTTTGTAATAATGTACTCATAATTTCAATTGAATTACTTGAATCTTATGCCATTATCAGAGATACTTATGTAAAAAATTGTTGGGAGGAGTGTTCACTTTTGCACAGTTCTTATAAGAATTTAATTATCTGAGGCTGTATTTATCACATTACTTAAAACATCCAAAGCTAGTTCATTGTTTCTGATATTTTTTGCTCTAATATATCGCTTATGTAGTTAAGAACTGAATATCTCTCATCTCTCATACCCTATGTTCTTGGTATACAACCTGATTCCACAAAATGAATATGTTCAAGAATAGTTCCTAGTCTTCAGTACTGACAACATGGTGAATGCAAGTGACTGGAAATATGTTTCCATAAATGGTTGTAATTGTTTTCAACTTCTCAAAGGTACCCTAAACCATAATTAGGTGTTAGGAATGAACTAAAATCCATTCCATAGCTGGAAAGCCAAACTTCCCTCCACCGGGCTTTAACTCTAGCTGAACTACCACAACCCTTGACATTTCAAATGCATTGAATATTTTATCATTCCATTCCTATGGATCTGTTTTGTTGAGACGTAATCCAAAACAACAGATCCAGAAATAGAAGAGTTTTGTTTTATTTTAAAGTTGACTTGCTGTGTCACACCTCATTTGTCATGCCATTCTGCATCTCGTAAACAACCAAATACAATGATATGCTTCATAAAATATGAGTTATGTCTCCAAGATTTTATCCCGGTTGTTTCCATTTCTGGAAATACATGTATATGTCTTTTATATGCAGTTGATGGATCTTTGCTCATCATTTCTTAAAAAGGTAAATAGCGAATGGCAATTAATATTATTGACATTCATTCTCTCTTTTGGATAAATATATAGTAACTTGCCAGTCTAAAACTCAGATTTTATTGCTTTATTATTGCTTTATTATTGTTTTATTGTTTTTGGTTTGATTGTTTGGGCTTTTTTTGGTGACTGAACCACAGATACTTTTAAATCTACCATGATTTTTAGAAGGTGGGTACTTAGTATTCCTAAAAGGCCAGATACCTCTGTCACAAGCACTTTTCTCATACTTGCCACTTATTTACGATGATCTTGGCCACTTATATAGGATAAAAAGCTTTGGCCAGAGAACCCTTATTCAGCACACTGGTCACTTGAGAAAAAAAATATATCTTTGCAAACAAACAGATGATGTACAACACAAATACTTCTGTTCATGCAGTCTGCTTTCAGTTGTGTCAGAAATTAGCATAATATCATGGTTTGAGAAATGCTGTCAGCTGCTTAGTCTTTATGACAGTATGCAGAAATGGAGTCTGTGAAGGAAATAGCTTATTGCTTTGAAAAAGAAAGAAGTGCTTTCTTAGTTACCAAAACAGACAAAAGAAGTAACAGTCTGAACAGAATTCAAAGTTCATTGACATCAACAAATTTCTTTCCCTTGACTTCTGAAACTTCTGAACAAAGTCACAAGGGAAAAGGGTGATAAATGTACTGGCATTAGTGCTAATCCAATTTAAATAGTATAGATTATATTATTGTCTGACATTCAAGCCATAATTGCATAAATCTGCTCCATGTATTTGCTGTCAATTTTATGGATGTTTCACTCACTTAGAAAACAAACACACAATGTTGTGTTTACTTTAGTATGCAAGAGATTTGAGCACTTAAGAAGTTTATTTATATTTCTTGTTGCCTGTGAAGATGCCATTTGTGTGCAAACTCAGTGAGACATATGATAAAGCCAACTTTGGTACTCCGGTGATAAGAAAATATCATTCCTAAATCTGTTTCATAAGGTAGTTAAAAAAAATAAAAAAATAAAAAAGAGAAAAAAGAAAAAAGAGGGAAAAAAAAAAGAGGAGATACTAGACTGAAGATTCCCAGAGGCAAAGTAATATATGGGTTTAGCAAAGCCATAGGGAAGATAATTCCAATCAGACAGTTATAATGAGATAAGCCAGATAGGTTCAAAACCAGTTTTGGCTTTAGGAAATTAAAAAGAAAAAAACAGAAAATTAAGAAGGTGTTAGAAGTATATAATTTAAAGCCCTTATCATGATAAAGATGGTATAAGATGATATAATTTAAAGTCCTTATCATGATAAAGAGGAAAGCTAGAAATAGACATAAGATTAGGAGGGTTAAGGAAACGCAGAGTTGTCTTCACCTTTATTTTACCAGATTATTTGACACAAACTTTTTTTTTTAATTTAAGCTGCCTTTTTAGTTAAAAGGAAGCTCCAACTAATCTAGAAAACAGTTTTCAATCAGTCCAGGTTACTAATAATTCAGTGTGCTTTAGATTAATCTCTTTCCTTTTCTGAGCTCTCCATATGACAATTCTGCCCTGTGATGAAAAAAAATGGTTTTTAAGGGCAGAGGGAAAGGGAGGGAGAGGGATACTGTCTTCTTTGACTCAAACAGAAATGCAGGCAAATAATAAATACAATGTTTTGTGATATCTGAAAATTTTCTGTTGATAAGGGCTGTGTGCTATGGATGAGATGTTGTGATCCTCATTATGCATCTTGAGATGTACAACAGGTTGAAGATCCTATTTAGCATCCCTGAGTATACCTTATTCAAGGCAAATCATAAAGGTCTAAAAGCAGAATCCTTGAAACTGCAACTTGCTGGACATTACACCACTTCCCTTATTTCAAAACCAAAAACATGGAAAACAAAACATAAAGGCATGTAACATGAAAGTTCAGAAGAAATCTTCTTGCTCCTAAAACTCATGTTTGCTCCCTAGTATTTTTGAATACGGAGGTGCAGTACAACAGTCTGGCTGAAGTTAAAGCTTCAGAAATCTTTCAAACAAACAAACAGACAAACAAATCCAATGAGGTGTAGATAGACCTGAATATCAAATTTCTGCAATTTCACATAACTCCATCATCCTTCCCTTGGATATCAGGGTCATCTGAAGGCAGCAAGGTGTCTGTATTTATTCTTCTTCAACCAGGTGCAGGAATTTAGGGACCCGAACTAGGTGGGCTGTGCACAGGAGGCAGCTTTTCAATGTCTGAATGCCGTGGAAAATTTAAGCATTTTCACTCTACTTTTCCTGAAGTGTTGGAAATGTAGTGTCCACTGAACATGGTGGACTTCCTAAAACAAGCATGGGTTTTGCAGTGAATACTTCTTTCTCCACTATCTAAGGGAACATGAATGGTAAATCCTTCCCTTCTGCAGTATAGGTTTGTAGAGTTTTGTTCTTTTCCAATATGTAACATGATTGGCACTGTGATTTCTCCTTTGCTATTTACAAGGAAGGGGTTTCTCCTTTTTTTTGTTTGTTTGTTTTTTGTTTTTTCCCTGGCTTTTGGAAGTATACCTACCTTGAGAGACCCTCTATGTCCTTCCTGGGTTTTTGGGGTTTTGTGTCTTTTTGCAGGGTGCTAGGCAAATCTCCGACTTCACGGAAATTGTCTTGGTAGAGCTTGTAACAGAGCACTGACTTCTTAAATACACTATTTAGGTGGTTTGGCAGCATTTTTATTTCATTTCTGGTCAAAAAGTTATACTGTAGAATGCTTTTCACAGCTTGTCAGTGGATTTTTTTTTCAGAATTTCATTTATAAATTCAAAAATTTCAGCACAAATTTATCTTCTACTCTTGTAGTTCAGAAACCTTTGAGATTAACAGTGCAAATTAAAAGCAGAAATGGACTTCTACCCCATTTTCCCCACTCTAAGTTCACACAAAGAAGAAATTTGTATAAAAGGGGTATATGAATATGGATTTATAAAGTGAACTTTATTAAACTTTGCTCCAAATTACCTGTGCAATATAAAAAAAAGGAAAAAAATGAAATTAAATAATAATTTAGATGTAACTAAAGATTTATTTTAAACACAGGATTATCCTCTTATTTTAATGGTTGCATTAAACTTCTGGGGGGAAAAAAGAAAATTTGATAAGACATAATCACTTTATCAGTATGACTGATGTGTATGTAAAATTATTTGGACAAAATTCAGGACCTAAGCATGGATATCATTGAAAGTTAAATCTACAACTACTTTGCTGAAGGAAGACCACTAGTAGTTGCTCATATTAGTTGCTGTCTTTGGGTCTTGGGTAAATATGCACGGGAACAGAAGTGAGCCTTGAAAATTCTAAACTACAGTGATTACAAGTTCATCTCTAGCAGCAGCTGTAATAGACCTGTGTCCTTTGGACAGGCAAGCAGTGTTACATTGCTGATCAGGAGAAGCAAGTGACCCTCTCCAGCACAAATGTATATGTATGTTTTTTTTCCAACCTAACCGGCATCTGCTACACCAAGCTTAAGTCTAAAAGCTGCACACTTGCAGAAAAGCTTTTGACAAATTGAACTTTGCTGAAAAATTGATGTAAGAAGCTAAGACAGCTTAGCTAGTTAGAATATTTTTATGATAAAGGCTTCTCTTACTGCTTTTAAGAATGTCCCTCATCCCTAATCTGCCACAGGGCTAGCGTATCTCATAAGAAAATTTCTCAGATGTCTACTGAAACCTGTGAAGTAACTTATACCATTAGAAGTGGCCAAACCTTGTCTTGCTGGCCATTATTTTTCTACTGTTTTGATATATGTTGCTGTCATTTCATATCCTCGTGTAGTCTCTTGCCTTATGTTCAAATTGCAAATGGTCTGGGACCTGGATCTTCGTTTTCCTGTAGGTACATAACAGTGTCTGACACAAAGGGTGTCACAGACATCTTTTATGAAAAATCCTTTCTTTAGGATTTTTCTCCCTTCTGAGAAGATGTGGCCTCAGCAGCAAATGTAAACAATGGTTATGTGCTGCTGTGGAATGCAACAGCTGGATCCATGATTGGTACCCTGTGGATGTTTGGATTTACTGACCACTCATGGCAGAGCTGAGTCTCGCTCTCAGCTGAGACACAGACCTTTGTCATTCTTTCTTTTCTGTTCTTAGCTTAGCTAGCTTTCTGAGAACTTCCTCTCTATTCTTTTAGTATAGTCATAATGTAATATATATGTATCATAACATAAATCAAGCCCTCTGAATATGAGGTCAGCATTCTTGCCTCTCTCTCACCCTGCAACCCTTGTGACCACTGACACAAAAGGGGTCTGTGAAACTTGTCAGCAGTAGTGAAGATGTATCTCAGATGCAGGTATACGGAAAAGAAGGCTTGAAATAGAGCATTTATGTATAGCATAACCTTCTCAAGTATTTTCAGAAGAACTAAATATAAGCTATTTATGTCATTAAACAGAGATTATAGTTGTTACATATTTATGTCTAACTAGGAAAATCACTCTAATTGACTCAATCTTAGCTCAGAGCTTGAACAAAATATATGTGAAAATCAGAACTTCCCTTATGTTTATGAAAGCATAAGAAAAATTATAGATTGAGACTAGCTGGTGCTTTAGTCGGAGAAATTTAAAAATTATAAGGATACTGGGGTGAGAATTGGATTGAATAATGATCTCTGCAGACTTAGAAAGCCACACCGTATTTGGTGGAAAAGAAAAGAAAGGTACAATCTTTGTGTAAAAAGAGATTTGATGTTAAATCACTTGTCAAATATTTATTTAATTATGGGAATAGAAGATTCAGTTTATTAAAAAGCCTGTCTAAACTCTTGTTTGCATGTATAGTGCAACTGAATTTGATAGAATTGAATTATGACTTATAATATTAAAAATATGATATTTTAGAGACCATTAGGGGTGCAATTCCTGCAGCCATTTGCATGAATAGGGCTTGACCCTTCCATATATAGTAGACATTTCCACTAACAATGAGAAAAAAAATAATACTGCTTTGCCATTCCAAAAATGAAAATTATCTATTTAGTTGTGTACAAAGTCATCTAGTGAAAAACTTGGCACAGTTCAGTCAGTTAATAGTTCAGTCTCATTGCTAACAATGTTGTAAACTTGCTAAAATCTGTCAATATTGCAGAATTACAGAATTCATAGGGGTGGAAGGGACCTCTGGAGACCATGCAGTTCAACCTCTCTGTCAAGAGAGGGTCACCTAGGGCAGGTTATATAGGAGCACATCCAGGTGGGTTGTGAATGTCTCCAGAGAAGGAGACCCCATGACCATCTTGGGCAGCCTGTTCCAGTGGTCTGCCACCCTCCATGTAAAGAAGTTTTCCCTCACAATTAGGTCAAACTACTTGTGTTTTAGTTTACAGCCATTGTTCCTCATCCTGCCTCTGAGAATCTCTGAAAAAGGTCTGGCACGATCTTCTTGACAAATGCCTTTGAGATATTTATATATTTTGAGATCACTTCTTATTACTATTCTCTTCTCCAGAGTAAATAGGCCCAGCTCCTGCAATGTCTCCTCAAAAGATGGATGCTCCATAATACATATGTGTCATTAATATACAAACTAAAGACATGAGCTGTTTCACAGAATGGTTGAGGTTGGAGCAGTCCTTTGGAGATTACGTAGTTCAACCCCTCTGATGAAGGAGGTTCAGCAGGTTGCACAGGGTCATGTCCAGGCAGGTTTTCAAATATCTCCAGAGAAGGTTACCCAAAAACCTGCCTGGACAGCCTCTTCCAGTACTTTGTCACACACAAAGTAAATAAGTTTTCCTCATAGTTATATGGAACTTGCTGTCTTTCATTCTTGCATTTTGTGTCTGTTGTCCCCTTTCCTGTTGCTGGGCATCACTGAGCAGAGCCTGGCCCCATCCTCTTGCCCCCTGCCCTTAAGGTTTTTGTATACATTGGTAAAATCCCCTCTCACTGTTCTCTACTCCAGGTTAAACCACTCCCTAATAGAGAGATGCTCCGGATCTCTAACCATCTTCAGAGCCCTTCACTGGACCCTCTGCAGGAGCTCCATGTCTCTCCAGGAGCCCAGAACTGGACACAGCAGTCCCGATTTGTCCTCACCAGGGCTGAGACAAAAGGTAGGATCACCTCCCTTGACCTGCTGGCAATGCTCTTCCTAAAGAACCCCAGGATACCACTGAACTTCTTGGCCACAAGGACACACTGCTGGGGCAAGGACAGCTTCTTGTCCATCAGAATCCCCAGGTCCTTCTCCACAGAGCTGCTTTCCAGCAGGCCAAAATTACCTCTCCTGAAGTCCAGGGTTAAATCCATGTCTGAGTCTTGTAAAGGAAAGAATTGCTTAAGAGCAAAGTATACAAATATGAAATGAACAAGACATCAATTTATAAGTGGAATCAGGAAAAAAGGGAATAATTTTTGAAGAGTGCTTTATTATATCACCTGACATCCAACACTTCTGGTAAAGGGAAAAAGGAACACTGGGAAGAAAATATGAATGTAACAGTCTGGTGTTAAAGGGTGTATGTAGAGTATTGGCAGTGGATGTAGAGAGGAAAAAAACCCAACCAAAACCAATCTGTTTTAGAAAAATACAGCCAGCATTTTTACATATTTGTTTCTAACTCATTGTGCAAAAATCTGCCAGTAGTGTGAGAATCACTTTTTGCAAAATCATACTGAGGTTTGAAATATCTGAAAAGGAATGGAAAAATGCATTAGGGGAGCAAAGGTAATTTCAGTAAAATTTTAGGAAGGTGTAATTAGAAGCCTTTGGAGAGGATAACAATGCTTAAATGATATAGTCTTTATGATGTAAATTTCCTGATGTGAACACATATTTTGTCACTTGGGAATATTTTTAGGGTATAGAAATGTTATTTCTACACAGGTTATCTGAGGGGAACAAACTTCCTGCTATAGTTTAGATTTTTTTGTTTGCAGTTGCTAAACTGATTTGGGATATAGAAAAGAAGGTAAGGCAGACATTTTTGAGATAAGTCTCAGAGTATGCTGTCATTGAAAATATAATTGCTGAGAAGTTCAATATACCTTTCTAAAATGACAGTTACACAACTCTAGTTTGTTTCAAAATATTGTTTTTCACCAGTTCCAGGTTTGCCCTTGTTTACTCTCTTGTCTGTCCATACTCTGGACACATTCTTGCAGCATGAAAACATCCTGAGTTCTTAAAATCCTTTCCAAAATTATTAACCAAAATAGTACCTTTTCATTAATATGATGAACTGTATTTTAATTAAAAAATGATATTTCCCTGCTGAAAAGATCGCTTACTGTTTTCAAACACTGTATGTGCTTATTTATCATTTTGTCATGCAGTTATTGACTTCTGTACATATGAAAATGTTGTTTTGTTACCTGTTTTTCTGGAGGATTTCTTGGCTCTGACAATAGTCTGTGTTTTCCTTCTTTTCCTCCAAGTAATGTACTTTTGGGAAGATGATCAATGCTCTGTAGTAGAGTCACTAGGAAAGTTCACATCTTGAAGACTTCCTTAGAAAAGTTCAGTGTTTGAAGATGTTCTTTTGTTCAAAATCAAGCCCAACAGATAAAATATTCACAAAATAGAAACAGTAATAAAAGATTCAATTAAGATGTGTCAAAAGGTCAGCGTTAGTAAGTTAATTTTTTACAGGGTTGCTGCACGTCTTATTGATGAGAAAATATCTAATAATGCTATTGAATAAAATCATTAACATAAAGTATTTTATTCAACTAAATGTTTGACCTGAAAGTGAAGTCAAAATCAGTGGAGTTAAAAAGATAAAAGAAATATTTCCTTTAGATCTTGAAACACTGGAAAAAAGCGATGTTTCCACCAAAGAATTTATTCTTTGTAGCAGTGTCTGTTTTGATGAAAAGATGATATTTTTGATCATCCTTTAGTTATGCCTTGTTGTAAGCTCATTCGGTAAATAAGCAATGTAAACAGATGTTGCTAGCAGCCACAGTGGTTTGCACAGAAGTTTGAGAATTCTGCTTCCAGATCTTCTGGGAACTTCTAGGAGCCTCAGGGTGTGTGCTGGTGGTGCTGGTGTGTGTTGGTGCAGCTTCTACAGAGCTTCTAGAGGCTTTTGCTTCTATTAGCAAAAATCCTGTTTCTGGTAGTGTCCAACAGATATTGTGGTCCAAGGACAATTTACCTTTCTGTCTTCAGCTGACTCCTGAAGAGTCAGTGATAATCCCCATTCAGTGAGTGCTGGGAGACACCTGCACTGCCTGCCAGCCCAGATATCAGCTCCCAGCACTACCCAACAAATGCCTTTGTTTGTGCAGAAGTGTGCCCAGGGAGGGGGCGGGAGCTGCTCCTTCCTGTAAAAGTGGTGAAGGACCACAGCACAGCACCATCCTGGGCCCAGAGAAGGTCTGGAGAGGGGATGCAGCTCTCAGAGCCTGTGTGGACAGAGGGAGGGCACACGAAGACAGAGGGATAGTGATAGAATCATAGAATTGTTTAGGTTGGAAAAGATCTCTAAGATCATTGAGTGCAACTGTCAACCTAACACTGCCTAGTCAGTCCACCACTAAAGCAGGCAGAGGAGGGAATTGCATTCTGGTAGAAAGATTAGGTCAGAAGCCTAGAGTGCTTCTATGGAATGGATGATGGTCTGGTGAACATTTGTGGATCAGGATAAAAATGTGAAAAGTTAATCAGCTCTAGGATGTCTTGGGATCACAGACACTAGTGCTCACTGAAGACTCAGGATTCCCTGACATCAGCTAGGGGGGCAATGTAATGAGATGTGAAAAGTTAAGGAGATTTCAGAAGAGTTACAAGGAAAACTTTGTGATACAGACACTGGTTGGCACAACCAAGGGCGACACAGATGGATCTACTGTTCACTGGAAAGAAGTGCTGGGTTGTGGCAATTAATGGCAGCCTAGGCTGTAGCCACCATGGAACAGTGGATCTGAGATGTTGTGTCACAAGTTTGTGCAATCTCTAGTCCTTAACACACTCAAGATCAGACTTGTTAAAGCCCTGAGATATCGGTCTGATCTCAGGTCCATTTAAACCTGAATTGTCCTTTGAATTCTTCAGTTACTATCCATCCTAAGGTGAATGGCTGTTTGAAGAGCAAAGATGGAAGTTGGAGGTTGTATACAGACAAGGATTTCAGAAGTCTCTGCTGGAGAAATATTTCCTTTTCTGGGCCATGAGATTTAGTTTAGCCACTTGCAAAATTAAGATATTTTAGTATTTATTTCCTTGTTTTCTGCTACTAACTTTGTTTTCCATTGAAGACAATAGAGGATATAAGAATAGAGAACTTTTTATGAGATTAAAACCACAACTTTTCATCTGCTACCTGCAGAGGCCAGGTATCTGAAACTCTTATTCAACACTACACTAAATCTACCGATAAACCTCAAAGTTCTGAATTAAAAGTAAAAATCTAAGACCACATGGTCTGTATGCTGATTCCCCATGAAAAGGTTTATCTGTTTTAAGAATTATTAAAAATATTTGTGGGTAGCTTTCTCACAAAAAGGCTCTTTCTGGCAGTGTCAATTTTCTTGCAGAACCAGGACAGCATCACAAGCTCTTTATTTCATGTTCAGGTTATCCAACACAAATGGCACAAATGCTGAAAAACCAGAAGAAATATTTTTACAGAAAATTTAGCAGCAGCAATAATGGCACCATACTGTGATTATACAGCAGTAAAGAAGGATAGCAGATTTTTTTATTTTTTCCTTTTTGGTGGATACAGGGTTCTATAGAACCCTATAGATTTCTGACACCGTAGATTTCTGACATAGTAGAAATGTATGACAGAATCTTGTAAAGAATAATCAGAGATAACATTATTAAGTAATCATTTACTCTATGTATATTTGCACGTGAACATGAAGAATTAAGCATCTACAAGTAAAAAGTGATTTGTACCTTTTTGTACCAAAAACTCCTGTCTGTTTCATTATGTTCATCTAGGAATTATATTCGTCATCCTTGAATCCAAATTAATATGATTTATTGTTTCTCTTTTAGAAAAATCTTCCTTTAGTTTTAGATGTAAAACTACTAGTAAAACAATGAAGAAATCTACAGCTTAAGGCCTTTTGCTTTAATTCACTCAATTGGGAATTTTTAAATTTATCTTCATGCAAGATATTGAGTTGAAAATCTTTTTTGCCATGTCTTAAGTCTTGACCATATTCAGTTTCTATGGAGAATTTTATTTCCAAATTATCTTTTACTTGGAGCCATTAGTAACCTAGCTGAGAACAATGCTGAAACTGATGTTTGTTTGTTTTTTCACATAGAGATTCAACTCATACTTTGTATTTCGGTTGAATCTCACCTCATATACATATACCAGCAGATTGCCACCTCTGTCTTTCACACAATCTAGGCAGATGGGAATTTGTTCTACTTTAATATTCCTAAGATTGCTGTTAAAGATGAGAAACGGAGAAGTTTGATAATCTATTGCTTTTTGAAATGAAATGGAAAACTTGTGATATCTAAAATATTGAAACAGCATACCAAAAAAGTCTAGGCTTTTTTCTTAAAGCTGATTCCATTATTCTAGGGTTTGAATTTGTGTGAGATAGAGGTTGCCTTCACCAAGCTCAATGTTTCTAGCTGGTTCCAAATTTTAGTACCAAAGTTACAGTGTGCCTTTCAGTAGTTGTCTCTCATAATGATTTCTTTTCATTTAAATGCTCTCCATCATCCATTCCATGATAGGGGAAAAATAAGGTTAGTCATAAGACAGCAAGGAAGAGATGCACCAAGTAGCAACCCACTGCCCCATGGTTCATAAGTGCAGCTTCCTATCTCTGCCAGTTTCAGATGGAAGCTTTTGTGAAGGAAAAAAAAGGAGACAGAACATCCACACAAAAGTGCAATGACACTGGTACAGTCAACATCCCGCAGAGATGGAGAGATTTTTTTCAGCTAACATAGGACAACTCAAAAAATTCAGTTGTTAAGCAGTAACAGGAATAATCCCCCAAAAATATAGGAATGGGAAAGGTGCAATGAATTTATGTTTTAAAGTGCCAAGCTGAAAGAATTTGATGTCACCTTGAAGTAACATATTGTAGCATGCCAGGATCTTTAAGGATAAAATGGGTTTTAAAAAATACTAAGGAAGAGATTAAAGATGCAATTTAAGTGAGAAACAGAATGGCAGAAATTCCTTGGCTAAGCAACTTCTGTTTTACTTGAAGACTGCAAAGAAAAGTTCATGCTTGCTAACCGAGTCTGGGCTACTTTTATGCCCGTTTTTCATCATTAGACATCATTTTCATCATTAGGCTACCAAAAATAACGAAGATAGGGGTTGGATTCAAGAGCATAAGGAACAAAATCCTTTAATTTTCTTGGGTTTTAAGGTAGTTTAAAATGTTTTTTGGATTCAGGTAACTGTTTAATCTGCTGGTTTGCTCTATTATACCAGACTTAGACTCTGATTCTTACATCCAGTGTTATATTGTTTCTTCTCTAGTGTAAACCATATCCTGTTTTATTCCCAGTGTTGTGCCAGAGTTACTCTACCAATGCTAAAAAAGCAGGACTGTAAAAGATCAATTTATTTTTATTTTTATTTTTATTTTTATTTTTATTTTTATTTTTATTTTTAATAGCAGCCTTTGCATATATATGTATATATGTTTATATATTAAAAACTATATATGTATACATATGTATGTATACATGTATATATACATATGCATATATGTATATGTATATATGTGCATGTATACAGACATATATTTGTCAGAGTTTTTTTTTTAACACTGCAGCAACATTAAATATTCTGGCATATAAGGCCCTCTTTGTGGAAAAGGGCCACTTTTTAATAAAGCACAGAGGGGTTTTTAACATGAACAAAAACCACATATTTTCCACCAAGATTCTTTGCTAAGAAATTAAATTAAGTTGAAGTCTTACTAAAGTAGTAAAAAAAAATTAACATATTTTCCTGTGAGGTTGCACATGTGTGATAATTTTAAATGCTTCTGAATTCTTAGATTTAACAAATTAATGCACCTAACACCTTAAGACAAATTTAATATGAACTTTCATTGACACAAAATTAAATGCTCACTGATATCAGCTCATGGAAGTGAATTTTTATTGCATTTTTCAATAATATTAAAGCATCAATTAAAAGCAGAAGAATCTGTGTGCATTTTTTACCTCTGTCACATATTCTGAAATCCACTCTTATGTAGTAATTATTTACACTGGATTTGTAGAAGTGTTTAAAAAATTGCAAAGGGGTTAAGTAACAGAGCTATTGGCAAAACACATTCTTATGTATGTGTAATATTTGGTCTAAATTATTCATGTAAAGGATAATCTTTGTTTCCAGAATAATTTCAAATATATATTATGATTACCTTTTATGTTTGATTTAAGCCAGCAACTGAATGATAGATTATAGAAAAATAATGTAATTGTAGAAGAAGCCATTAAATTTCACCAATTTTACAGACTATGCCAATGCTATTTTTTTTTTTTTACAATAGAACACATTATATTACCTGCTGCAGATAAAAATACAGAGGCCTAGGTAAGTCTCCTGATAATACTGTCAAACAGAAAAAATAGATCCTCTCTACAAAATGTTAGAGAAGCTAGTGAATTGGCGAGTTGTAAATCACATGTTAGTTGATATACTTAGTGATCATTGCAAAACAAATCAAAACAAGGGACAGTAGAATTTATCTTTATTTAGTAAGTAAACAAAAGGAAAAAACAAGCTATTTAACATATGCATAAAATATTGTCCTGAGATGTCTGGATTTTGCTTGGATATATAATTGAATAAATATTTCAAATATAAGTAAAGAACATATTTTATTGTTCTTTAGATTGAATGAGATATGACCAAATTATTCACTAAAACAACTTTCATGACACTTCAATTATCTTCTTTTCTATAAAAACACTATATTTTAATTAAATTCTCTGTCAGTTGAAGTAGCAAGAATATGGTGAACAAATGCCATCATCTGAGTAGTTTATTTTAATCACTTAACTTTGAATGGTTCCATTACGTTTCTCTTTTGAAAAGTACTGTCTATACCTGGCTTACTGAATATGACATCTCTATTAAAAAAAAAGAAATTATGTAATGTTTTAATGTAAAGCCTCTCTGAGGGAGAGGCTTCAATACATTATTTATTTTTTGTTATGAAACAATGTGAAGTACATTGTGTTTTGAGCAACATTTACCTTAAAACATCAATGTTTCTTCTTTAAATTATTAATCTCAAGTGAGATGTGATTATCAACAAGACGGTATTCCGAATGTCCCCAAAATTAGGGAATTAAAGAAAATATATTTTACATTGAACCTGAGATAGGTCAAAAAAGAACTTCTGGTCAGTTTCTGTGTTTTGTTGGGATGGTTCTTTAGGTGCTGCAACACAGGTTTTGCAAAAGCAGACCTTGTTGGCCAAGGTCAATAATTTGACATAGAGCTGCATGTAGCATAATCTTACCGGTCTTGCTCTTGATAAAAAAGAGAGTATTTTATTAATCGATGTGCATAACTCCTCGATTTGAAAATACCAATTTTCCCTTCTGTAAGACAGAAAGGAAAAATAATATTTTAGAAATTCAATCTACTTTATCTCAGTCCTTTCAAGAACTGGCATCATTTCACAGAAAAGTTTCACTAAAACTTTTGAAGGCTTCTTGACAGTCCAATAAGCAAATTGCACCAAAGTGCCACACAATTTACATTTGATCTGTATCCTGAAGCTGCCTGCATGAAGGTCCCAATTTCAGAACACTGCCATCAGCAAGTAGGTGCAGAGGTGTAGTGCTGCAGTGCCATTGGAAACTGTACAAAACAACAGAGAAATTGATGCTTACTTAAGATTTTTGAGTGAGCTTCTATTTACTCGAAATTTTTTTGTTACCTAGAAGTTTAGCGAATATGAAACCAATGGGTCCGGCCATGTACTGCAATTACTGAGTTGTGTTCATGTTTCTGGCCGAAACCTGCTCTGTTAGAGAGACCACAAAGTCTTGCTGTGTCCTTTGTCTTTGCTCGTCTTTTTATGCTGTTGACTGGTTGTTAGTACATTTGCTAAGGCAATAGAATCTTGGTCTTGAAAGGGTTTCTTAACACAAAAGAGCACACAGTGACTGAGCATTAAAATATTAATCTTGCAGAGAAGTCCTAAGAATTCACTCATCCAAGTGTACAGTTGTCTACTTCACACTTAAGTGAGAGGAAAAATAGATTTAAACTAGAGTGTTACTTGCATGGCTAAGGATAAATTTAGACAGCTGGCACAAAATCCTTTCTCCTGATCATGGTAACTAACATTACACATGATCTGCTAAGTTAAACACCTTTTGCCCTTGTAGTATTCAGGAAAAGTGAATATCATAGTTAATTTTAAGAATACACTCAAACTGTAAATTTCTGTGCTATTTTTAGCCAGCAAAGAGCAAAATGAGCAAAGAAAGAAAAAAACCAAACAGCCCCCCTCCTCAGGGTTCAAGCTGTTTGTTAACAGTATTTTACAGAAAACTATTTTGTTCCTGCAAAATGCTTGGGGAAATCTATTAATTTTTAGGAAATAAAAAGTCAGTACTTACATTTACATTTACTGCTAAGGCATACATTTGCTAGTTTAGGGGAAAACCCTAAGTTTATTCAGTTTTGTCTAAAATCTTGCCAGTTTTTATTTACCCATTGAGTATGGAGAAGAGTTATAAATATAAAACAATGGCATAGAATAATTTTAATCACCAGAATGTTCTCTCTTCAGCTTGAATTTACCATAAGTGCCTGTTCTGTTCTAAAACTACGATTTTAATTTACAAATTTACTTCAACAATAGCACAGCATGGCTTGAAATCTTCTTTCAGGAAATGTATCTATTATATCCGTGAAACTGCATGAGCATGGTTTTAAGAGAGTCTGGGTTAAATTTAACCTAGAAACTCATAATAAATCTGCTTCCCAGGATGCTCTCATTCTCTCACTCCTGAATGACTGGTCTTTCAATTTTCTACATCAAGGAACCTTTTGTAGTGTGGCTACTCCATAAGTTAAATATTTAAGTATTTTTAGTGAAAAGTACATTTTCTTGTTGTCTCATTCATCAGATACATTTGAAATTGTGACTGAAGATTTGCATACTTAGTGCTGTCTTTAAAAAATACTAATTTAAGTTACATATATGTTTTGTAAAATAAAGTTATGACAATATATAATATAGGTATTGGTGCTTAGTCGGAAGGTCAAAGTTCATTATAGATTACAGGATAAAGAATAGCAATCCTTTTATAAGAAATAGAGGATTCAAAAGAGAGGGAATTAATAAAATCATAAAACATTTAAATTTGGAATGGTGTATTTTCGTAAGTCAAGAAACATCACCCATTCCTCCTGCTGCTGGCTTAGACACCTATCTGGTGCTCTAGATCTTGTTCTTAGGAGATTCAAAAGTTTGAAGGAGGCCCTTATAAATGTGTGTTTCACCAAGGTTGCTCTTCTTATTATTACTGTATTTCATAATCAATTAATCAAACTGCAGGTGGAAGAAAAAGTAATCATCTTATGTTATATGTTTTTTGTTTTCTTTTTCTTCTGCAAAACAATCACATCATTGAAATTGTTTGCATTTTCACTATTTTCTCATTATAAGAAGTGAAACTACTATACATCTTCTGTTCATATACTATTGTGTGAACTTGAGCAAGAAAAATAAGGAAACTAAATTGACAGTGATGCTGAAAAATTGATAATATTTGGCCCTTGTATTCTAAGTATGTTTTAAACAGAGCAGGATAAATACCAGTTTGTAAATATCTGTCCCATTGGATTTAAAACTTGACTTTAACAAAGTTCAGATGAAGGCATTTTCTGCAAACAATGCATACCAGATATATACAGTGCAGCTAAAACTCAACTTAATGTGGTGTCTTGCCTTTATTTGCAGTTGAAAGCATACAAAATACGGAAAAGATGGAGGTTTGATGTATAATTTTCTTTCAATAACTGCCAGGGAATTATTCATAATCATAGATGTAATGGTTATGAAGAGTTGTTTGTTTTTTTTTTCTTATGTTTAGTTGACTTTTGGAGTGCAGCTTAAAGCATTTGTGTTCAGACAAGCTCCCAGCTGAATATTTGATGTCTATGCTAGCTAATACAGCCAACAATTCAAAGCAATGGTTTCTGAATTACTTAATTTGGGGAACAAGAGAAGGGGGAATGTGTTTTGTTTAATTGCATGTTTTGAATTCATAAGACATAACGTTCTTTCATGAGGAATGTCAAACAGAAATAGTTATTTCCTTAATTATGCTCCAAGGCCCTACATTTGTTCTCTTGGACAGCTTTCTAGAAAATTTCTGCTTTCTGGCTCCTGGAGTTCCCAGTATTCAGAAGGAATACAAGCATTGTTATATCCTTTGCTACCTCAGAGACTGTTGGTTTTGTCTTCTGTAAAGCTGTGTGAGATTGGCATTCATAGTGTACACGAAGATCATAGTAAAGACTTTAAAACAATACAATTTATTCTTTATTTGTTTAATATGGGGTTTGTTGATTAGGTTTTGGGGTTTTTTTACAATTTGGTTGCCAGACCTGAAAATCTTTTTTATTTTCCATGGAAATGCAAGAAAGCCCCAAATCTAGTCCTAAATCTAGATTTTCTTTTAGAAACTAAAACCACAGGAAATGGTGTATTCATAAATGCATTCACTGCATGTGGTTGCATTTGACAAGACTGAGGGATTTCTGACCCCAGATTATCAGACTTCCTGAATCCCATCTCATACATCCCATACACAGTGAGTGAGGATTGCTGATGTGTACCCAGTTTCTGAGCAACAGACTTGGCTCTGAGTAGTATGTTTGGCATTGCTTACCCAGAGATAACACTCAAGGTATTAAGAGGGGCTTAGAACCATAGGACCATGGTTCAAATCCTTGAAAGGAATATAAAGGACCTTTGTTTGTTAAAATGCATAAAAACGGAAGGTGTGATATTCTTTAAGAACTGCTCACTCAGATAATCCTACATTTGAGTCACCTGGACTATCACAAAATAAATTGTACTTCAGGAGCAGCTGCAGGTTCTTAGACATATCTGGGCACATCTCAGCTTGGTGAGGGACTTTTGCCCTCAGCATTGCATCGCTCCTTGTGCTGGAGCTGGGGGTGGAAATGAGCACCATTGCTGGTCTGCACTGGATGGAGGATCACACACTTCTTGCTGCTACTCCTGCTTTTTCAGTGGGCAAAGAGAAGCTTGTGGAGAAGAGGGGAACCTGAATGAGAAGCTGTGAGATGTGTGACTGCCTCTGATTACATCTTGCTCTCTGCTCTCCTAAGTGTCTGTATTCAGAAACAAGAACAGTGAAGTTTTTCTTCACTGGTTTTGGAGATGTGTCGTTTTTGCTTAATATGCTCCTCTCTGCCATCCTCAACTGGTTTCTGTCACGTACTGCCAGTCTACACTTGAGAGATGATAGTATGATTTGATTAGTGCAATTAAATACAACTTCTAAAGTACTCTAAAAATATCCCTTGACAAGCCATCTCTTTACTATTCTCCTTTGTTAAAAACAGAGATACCCCATGTTACCTAGATTGCATGTAAATTTGAAACTAAGTTTTTAAACTGCTACTGACCTAGCCAGCTTTGCACCCTCTGTCGCTGTGACTTGTTTTGTTCCCCCCCGGGTTAAGCTTACTGCCTTACTGACAGCAGCACAGTGAAATGCACATAATCTTTATTCAACCATCAGTCGACATCTAGTCAACAACTAAGTGTTAAATGAAGCTTTTAATGACAAATGTATTTCTAGCTCATTATGACAAGAAAAGGCGTAATATTCGTAACTTAGCCTATTAAAAATCTACACCGTGCAGCTTTGTGTGCATGAAATTTTAAGTGGTACATTTCAGAGTATCAGAATTACTTACACAAAAAGATATGGATATGAGTTGACAGATGTATCCATGAATGCTTAGGAATTCATGGTAACTGACTGAATCTTGCTGTTTAATGACTTAAGGCCTTACTCTGGTGGAATATGCACATCATGTGTGCATAATTCAAACACAGATATGGTAGGACACCACTATGTCTATGTTATGTAAATACTATTTCAACAGGATTTATTCTTCCTATCTGAAAACGTCATAAGAATCTCAAGATTAGTTCAGTGGAGAAAAGGGAGGTTTCAGTGTCTGCGTGGAACTTTTCCAATGGCTAAAGTTGTAATTGTTTATCAGTATTTTATTTAGAAATATTGCAAAACTTGTCCTTTGAGCCTGACATTTCTCAGTCTTTCACTCTTTTATTTGGAAACATCACTCAAATTAGTCAACCTTCTGTGCCAGAGTGTCTAGTGACATTTTTCAAAGGTTATTTTGGAACACAGATATTTCTCTCATTTCATAGAAGCTAACCTCATCTGCAGAAAGTCAGTGAAGATTTATCTGTGCAGTCTGGATTCCCAAAGGTGTTGGAAGTCTTTGACTCAGTTCATGCCGATGGCATCTACCACAGATAATGAAAGAATCTGTGGGAATAGATTGAGAATGATGATGATGCATACACCACGGCCACAATTTTATAACAAATTTTTTGTTTATATTTGTTCGTTCACATGATAATGCTTATTGCATTTTTTCCCTGTAACTCAGTTATTGCTTGAAACTGATCACAAACTAAGTTTATTAAGAAGATGAGAGAAATATATTTCCATGGAGAAAAAAAACCAGAGTCCTTACTTAAGTGTCAAAGGTCTAAACACAGAACTGATTATTTTTGTTTATTACCAGTGACTCAAGCCTTATTTTTAGTATCTTATTTCCTGGCACTGCTCTGTGGACATCTCATCCTAAATTGCATATTCCCAAAATGATAACTTGAAATATCTTCATGGTGCTGAAAAAGCCCATCAAGTACGGCTTGATACAAGGTATCTCAGTGATACTGTTTTAGTACAGCTGCGTGCAGCTAAGTGGGAAAGTGATATGAAAGGTTTTGGTTTTGGATGTTTTTTAAAATCACTATTCTGTTGGGAATCTCCTTTCACACCTTAAGTTCTGGTGGCAGAATGCAGCCTTATGCAGAGGTATCAGATACAAGAATATGTCTCAAAAGGACAAGATTTGCTATGTTAATGGATTTGCACTCATGGACATACCTTCTGCAGCTCTGAAAGTCCAGAAAGTCTGGACTTGGCACTCCAGAAACAAATTAATGTCTTTCTCTGGCTGCAGAATGCCTCCTCTTGTAGAAATGGAACAAGCTAAAAGTGAATGAGTAGTGCATATTGGCTCTCACATCCAAAACTAAGCAGAAAGAACTAATGAAAAGGTCATAAACCAGCCTCTATCACTCATTCTTTCACCCTTATGGAACATCAGAGGCTGCAAAATATCAACAGTTTAGTATGCAGGCATCCAGAACAGGGAATGTATTTTTCACATTCTTTTCTTAGGTTATTTAATCATCACAATCAAGTTCAGAATTAGAAAGAGGAAGAAGAAAGTAATGCCTGAAACCTAAATAACCATTCTTACAATTTTTATGCACATCCTTCGAATCATCAGCTCTAGACATTCAAACTGAGACACATTAAACTGGTTAATGTGCAGAATGATAACTAAACATCTGACCACCTGGTTGATTAGCATTTAGAAAGAAATTGTACAGTTGAGAAATAGAAACCAATTACAGAACTTAAGAAAGAATACGAAAGTCACATATCTTATAAATATGAAACTGAGGAACTTAATAAGAATCATTTTTGCCAGCTGTTTCCAGGTTTACTGAATCAAAGTAAATGAGTTTTAAAAGCCCTTTAGCAGATGGAAGGAAAATGTTCACATTTCCTTAAGTGTTAATGAAATTTAGTTATAGCAAAATTGGAAGAAACAGAAAATAGAAACAATGGTTATGTGAAACCAGCAGCTGCCACAGTAAAATTCTGAAATGTAAAAGCAAAACAACAACAACAAAAAAAAAAACAAATAACAACAGGTTTCTTTTCCTCATTTCTTAATGGTAGAGTGGCAAAAGGAAAAGAAAAAAAGTGAAAATTTTGTTCTGTCTTTTTTCAATCTTGCTAATGAGTGCCATTTTTTATTAGTCAGTGGTTGTAACGCAGCACAACTAGCTCATAAATACACTACTACTGAGACTGGTAACGATTTAAATTATAGTCATAAATCCTTTCAAATTGATACTTAGGGCATTGATAAAGAAGGCCAACAGCCTGAAACATTTTAAGTGTTCGTTTCGAAAATTTTGGCACAAAGAACTTTATTTCCCTACAGGGATCATCATGCAGTTCTTAGAAGCTTTATGTATTTACCTGTATGAATCAGATAATGAGGCAAAGAGAAAGAACATTACTGAAGAACAGTAGCAGAATGTAAGGACTAGTGGAGCTGCTTATTAACAGGCTAAAGATTATTCTCATCTTTATCCATAGAAATGAATATCCTAAAGATAAAATTATGGTTTACTGTGCTAGGCAGGGGAAAAGTGGAATAATGAAAGGCATCTGTATTGGCACAATAAACAGTTTCCACTTTGTATTGCCTATCAAAAAAACACAAATAACTGCATGATCAAATTAATCTGAAATGATGCCCATACATCCTACAGGATAATAACAGTTCTAAACAGCTATATTTAAGTTTTGGTTGTTTTCTTTTTTTTAATAGTAAATGAAGAAATACAGACCTTTGATAATTTGATCAGCAGTTGTGCAACACATAAATTTCTTATTTCTGTTTTTTGGTCACCTACTTTATGGGTCCTTTGCCTTCCTTTCTCATTTTCTACTTCAAAACCATTGACGTACACATTATGATATGATTCCTTTTGACTTCCATGTACATACTTCCTGTGATGTCACCAAATCAACACAGCTAAGAGCAATTACTGTCACTCACCATTATTTAATTTTTTAAAATTTCTATTTTAATTCACTAATGCTAAGAAAACTAGTAATGACTTAGTATATAAACATAAAATGGCACTTAATTCATCTGAATATTGGATGGTTTTCCCATAATTTTATGTAGTTTGAAGAATTTCCCAGAAAGGAATATCAACTACAATATCCCTGCACCACAACAGGCTCTGAAGCATTAACAAAAAGTGTTGTTTTTTATGTACATGTTAGTTGCCACAGTACTGAAAGATTCAACTATTTTAGGACAATTTGCAAGTTCTACTCAGCCAGATATTCAACTTTTGAAAAAGAAGGTATTTTATGACAGGGGTTGAAACAACTTTAGCAGAATCGCTGATTCATGTTGCTCAGAGAGAGAGTTTACCTTTATTATCAATTCAGATTTGAATGAAATAACCTATGCTTCTATTGCTATTGACCTTTTTAATTCTGCCTTACTGTCAAAGTGCCCAAAATGGTAAGATAATGAATGGTGCAATACTTTGTCCAGACTTCCTACTGTTCTACAATTATATTTGGAACACTTTTCTTTCAGCAGGCTTGGAGAAATTGTTGGATTTTCTTCAGCCTTAAGTTATAATTATGTAAAAATTTTGGTCTGTACAACCCTTTAACATCCCTATACTGACCTTCACTCACTCCCCCCATCCCTACTTTCTGGAATAATATTTCTTTTAAGACATTAATAGCTTCTCTTAAGCTATGTCAGAGTTAGATTAAAACAAGTGTTAATTAGTTCTGAGCAAATTAATAATAAATTAGGGAGCTCCTGAGTCTTGCACTACACACTGGTACTGTGAACCTATAATGTAAACATTAGCTTTCAAGACCGTTTCTTTGGTGATAAAGGCTTCAGAGTATTTTATCCATTCCAATTCTAGATCCAAGAAAGTTAATGAAATCAGTTCATTCTTATGCATTTAGTGCCATATAATGACAGGTATGTACTGTGAGCATAATGCATGAGGCTCTGGGGCAAGATTACTGCATTTACGACTCTCATGAAGCAATTTCATGGAGAGCACTTGTCAGTTAGCCAGGAAAGTTTCCCTTCACAGAAGGCTTCAGAACTGGACACTGCCTGCAGGGAAAGAGTCGAGCAATATGTTGATTACAGCATTTTGCAGCTATTTATGTACTTCAGTTTAATCAAACCCAAAAACTATTATGTAAAGATTTAGGTCTCTGTAGGTCAGGGCAGAGTGGAACAAGCTCACTTATAAATGGGCATAAGGTACTTTGTAACAAAATATGTAATACATTTCCATACCATAGGAGATGGTGAATAAAGTATACATGGATATGTGGTGGGTAGGATGGGAAGTATTGTACCTACTGCTGAAACCTCAGTTTGAATGGAGCTGGGAGTAAGTAGTTGTGTAGCCATTATCATGTTGTTTCACCAATGACTGTGTTTCCCTCAAAAAGCCAAAATCACAAAAAAGTCCTGAGAGGCTATTCATTCTGGCCAGACAAAAATTACTTGTTATTTTCTTCTTCCACTCTTTTAGGTTAGTTGCAAAAACATAATTCTTGTTCTCTTATAGTCCTGATGGCCACCCACATTTCTAGCCCATTTTAAGGAGTGGGCTTGCAAAGCTGTGCTTTTTCTGCCTTTGGAGTTGAATTTCCTCAAAAATGAAGTCAATGGAGGCATATATTGCAGATTAGTACTGCCTCTGTTGATGAATAATGAAGTACCTTAGAAGTCCTGTGCTTAGGTTTATACATGTGCATGGATTTGTACACTTCTTCTAGAAAATTCTACAATTTTTTCTGCACTCTATTACAGGGAGCCAACACAGCTAAAGGCAGTGAATCTGTTTAAAGCAGCACCTCTTAGCAGAAGATTGAGATAAATTGAAACTAGCTTCCAAGTTCGTCAAAGGAAATAAAAATAATAAAATCAGAGGGAGAGGAGAGGAGAGGAGAGGAGAGGAGAGGAGAGGAGAGGAGAGGAGAGGAGAGGAGAGGAGAGGAGAGGAGAGGAGAGGAGAGGAGAGGAGAGGAGAGGAGAGGAGAGGAGAGGAGAGGAGAGGAGAGGAGAGGAGAGGAGAGGAGAGGAGAGGAGAGGAGAGGAGAGGAGAGGAGAGGAGAGGAGAGGAGAGGAGAGGAGAGGAGAGGAGAGGAGAGGAAAAACAGCAGGTCTATTCTCTGGATATATGAAGTCATGATACATGCTGAATTGAATATGCTACCAAAGATGAGGAGCAATGATGTGAATGAGAAGTGAAATATTTCCAAGATAAACTAGTCTAAACCAGAGTGTCTTTTGAAATAAAAACAAGTGATGGAAAAAGAAAAAAAGCCTCATGCAAAATATGTTCCTTCTCTTCCAGAGAAAATCAAATTTATGCTGTGGCTTTCTCTCCTGGTCTTCAGAAATGTGTCACTATTAGGTATAGAGTTGATCAGGAATCATTTGGTCATTACAAAATTAT
The DNA here is from genome assembly GCF_027887145.1 of Ammospiza caudacuta. Lineage (NCBI taxonomy): Eukaryota > Metazoa > Chordata > Aves > Passeriformes > Passerellidae > Ammospiza > Ammospiza caudacuta. The sequence continues at coordinate 74,437,804 of NC_080593.1, read as the reverse complement.
CTTTGACTCTCTGTTCATGTAGAGGCTCTCAGAGAAATACAGGAAATGTCTTTGCATCTTCTGATGTGTTCAGTTTGTAGAAATTGACTTTTACACAATTATTAGAAGTCTATTTGACTCACTTGAAGTGCAATATCATCATCTTATTCAGTGTGCATGGATATTCTTTGGCCATGTTAAAAATTTATTGTATACAACTAAAGAAAAGAAAATTAATAAAATATGTTCAGTACTCATACTCTCAGTGTTGTAATTAAGTTCCGGAAAACTTATGTGTAACCTCTATCAGCCTTCATTCTTGCAAAACTAATTACAAAAAAGATCCTGGTGACTATTATAATAATTTTCCAGATTTTATTTTCTTTAGTATAATGATTAATGATGGTAAAAACTACTGTCAAACGAGTTTTCAATAGACTTAACCTGTAGATTAAACTAGTACTTAACTGCCAAGTAGGAGTATCTTGCATATTTTCCTTTCTTTTTCTGAAATGGAGATGTCATTTCTGCAATGAATATTTAATATTAATTCCATTCCTGATGCAGGATATCTGTGTGGAATAGATTAACTTGGATTTAGCTTGCTTTGTGCCAAAGGAGACCCAAGAAGAGCCAGCACAGCTAACTTGTTTATTCTTTTGTACATTTATATTTGAACGGCACTATGAATTATCTTATATTCAGAAAAAAATGAAAGGTAAAAGTTGAAAGCTCTAGATGAACTTTGGAAACAAAAGAGAATAATGCATAGGTTTTGATGCATTTGTTGGAATTTTTTGGTGCTTATAGTTTATTCCATTCACGCTGTTTCCATCTGCAGCACCAGCTTGCTTTTCTTCCCTTAGGACTGCAGGGTGTTTTAATAATAGGCCTTCAAGACCCCCATAGCAACAAGAAGTCTGATAAAATAAAGAGAAAAAAGAGCTGAAGTGATCCCTAGAGAAGGAAAACATATTTTCCACTTTTCATTTCCATTTCACAACAGAATGATGGGCTGAACTAATAAAAGCCCATTGGCATTCCAACAAAACCAAACAGAGTTTGCCTGTTGGGTAGTAATTATACGTGTCAAGTATTCACATACATAATTAAGTAATGCTCTTTTTCTTTAAATAAACATAATTGCATGGAAGCCAAAATAGTCAAATGGTTTCCTCATTATTTGAACTGGAGAATAAGAAAAGTTTTCCAGTAAAATTTTATTACCCTGCCTGCTGTCATTGTTAGGCTCAGTTGACTTACAGAAATTAATTCAGTTGGCATGAGAAATTCTCAGATATTATTAATTTCTGAAACACATTGTTATCATTTGGCCAGAGGAGCAAAATATGTCAGTCCCAACTAACAGCCAATAATCTAATCCCAACCAACTCTCTGAGCTTGTTCTAATCAGTTTAAGTTTTGCTTGCTTTTCAGTACATACATGTTCAATTGGTGGACGTGCTGTTGTGGATCAATAAGGTATGTCTTGCCTAACTGTCTGCCAGCTGTACCAGTATTTTCAAACACTTTTCCTCCCTGAGCAATGTTGCTTTGCCAGACAGCCCTGTATTGCTCTTTTATGTTGCCTGCATGGTGCATTTTCCATGACAACGTGTGAGATGCATGGAGGAACCTGCTTGTCTCTAGCTGACAGATCCTGGTGCTGAGCTACATAGCAACAACCATTGTGCAGCAGCTTCATCCCCTCTGACAGGGAGGGAAGACAGAAGTCGCTCTGTAAAACATCCTGGCACATGTGAGAGCAAGTTTCCTGATTCCACAAAATTAGCTAATGAACATTATGTATTTGTGCCATTAATACAGCCACTTTAGGAGGGAGGTATAAGGTCACTGTGTTGACAGAGGGAGGATAAGAGGCTTGTGGCTGAAAGCACACTGGGAAGAGTAAGGGTGTCTCAGGCACTGTTAATAATTAGCTGTGTTAGAATAGCATCTCTGACTCCTGATCCTACAGCTTCAATGCCGTCTCATATGCTATTTGCATATATGATTATCCTGTTTTCAGCCTTCTTCTGGCTTATTACCTCAAATATTTACCAGTGCAGGTAAAACACACTAAACACACTGAAAAGCAGAATAGGGGAGAAAAATTTTCCCTCCATGTCAGTAATTCAGTAATTCTGTTTTTTTTTTTTTTTTTTTTTTTTTTTTGGTTTTTTTTTTTTTTTTTTGCAAAAGGCAAACGTGGGTTTACCAGCATGTACAGGAAGTGCTTTCTGGGGCAGCACTAAGAGAACACTGTTGGGTTTGGAAAATGTCTGCTTAGGACAGGAACAGTTAAAAGCAGTAGCTTGGATACTACATGGGTGATGATATATTCTCACACACACATTTATGGCCTTGGATATATATATGCATAAGGCTAATTTTACTTTAGTTAAATCTGAAACTTTAACTAATCTGAAATTAGTTAAATCTGAAAAGGACAATACCTTAACTGAGACATGTTATCACCATAACATGAAGAACTCCCCCATGGTGGATAGACAAAAGAGAGATATCAGATGTCTAAAATTTTAATGCAGAAAGATTTTCTGTTTCTGCATCTCTGCAGTGTTATGACTTCACTCATGTTAATGAGATGGGACTGGCTTGGAATTTAAAGAGCCATTCAGATGAACCCAAGGCAGCATAAGAAAATCCCATTAGTGATATAGAAGAAAAATAATTTGATATCAGTGTTTCTGCGTGAATCCAGAGAGCTATATGCTAGCTTTTGGTTTTTGAAGAAATCCTATAATTAATAACTATTCAAAAGCAGCTCCGGGCCATGTTTTTAACTAAGGAATTATCATCAGAGAAACTTTTTAATAGGCCATAACTGCTACTCCGTGTACTTTAAGAAGTTCTAATATGACTATATTTCAGAAAAGGTGTTATTTGTATGTTGTTTCATGACGATATTGGGATTTCAGAATTATTTTAGAGTTTTAGTTTATCACTTGGAATTGGTCACCAAGACAATATAGTACTGTGTCTTGTCTTCCATTAAACAGGAAAGGACAAAATTAAAAATTCAAGATATTCAATCAGAAAACTGTGTGTCTTTGTGCAGATCTATTGTTCTTACCCTCAAGCACTTTGGTTTCTGTTCACAAAATATTTTCAGGAAAGTGGCATCCCTGTAAATACATTTTTGTTACCAGAAACAGCCTTGAAATATACTTTTGAAAATAAAAAGTGTTTCATTCTTTTTTTTTAATTGATTTTAAAAAATGGTTTAATACACTTTTCATCCTTCTCATGGAATTCTCTAGTGGCCTCTAAATCCACAACATTCTTGAAAATTTATAATTAATGTTAACCCAAAGTAATAAATATACTTCTCCCTTCTGTTTTCTTCTTTAAAGACACAGAGTTTTTAAGGCCATTTTGATTAGGGGAAAGTCAGTAAATTGTCTTTTAGAGAGCAAAATTTGATTCAGATTTACTGTTTGTTTATCTTTTTTTTGCAGTTGACAATATACTATAGAGAAGATGAAAAAAGGGGAAGTGGGTTGAAGTCATCTAAGCATTCTTAATCTTTGTGTTGGGGGCGTGGGGATTAGGGGTTGTGGGAAATTAAACTTGTAAAATTTAAAAAAACTCAAACTTGTCTGTCAGCATTGCATGACAGTCACATAAAACATGACTTGCGTGAGAAACTATAAAGTCCTATAAATACCTCAGTTTCCTGTTTTACATCAATTATATTGCTAGGCATTTTCTTCCCATAGAGTCGTGTAGGATTAACTTTTTCATTTTTAATTATTGGGATTTTTTAAATGTCAGGAACAATTCCAGCCAAGAACTCTGGCAAGAACACTGCTAAGTTCATGAAGAAATTAGTGACAGAGAATCTCTGTATCGTGGATCAACTTCAAGAATCAGTGATAAGTTCATTATTATAATTTATTGGTATCTTATGCTTGGAAGGAGACATAAAACTGAAATTCAGAAACACTACTCTTGGTGCCCTTCTGAAAGAAGAGTGTTAATGTTGGACCTTGGACAAATTCCAAGATATTTGATTACTTTTTATCTATCCGGATACTGTGGGTGATTTTATTAGATATATTATACCAATTGTTGGAGTTCAACTGTTATGCTGCTCTTGTAGAACTTAAGAACTTGTAGAAAGATGTAGAGTTTTGGAAAATAAAGGATTGAGAAGCAATATTTTTCTGAAGAGGTGCAATTGGTTAGTGCATTGTATAGTGTATATACTTATGCTATAAGTATTCATAACCAATACTTATAAGTATTGGTTATGAATACTTATGTTTCAGTTATAAATTGGTGGACAAAGCTGATACTTCAACATTAAGCATTGCAAAAGTTATTAAACTTGGGATTGGTTCCATGTGGAACCTTTAAGAATTTCCACTGCTAGACCAGAGATTTAGTCTCTAGACCAGAGACTAGCAACTAAGGATAGGTAAAACCAACAGCCATTACAAGACAATGAATAGCAGTGTTGTGATTTTTTTTCTTTATTAGTAAGGGACATATGTGTTATTTTCATGTGTCTTCAGTTTTAATGATAAAGCAGAAATATTAATTATTCTTACTAATTGAAGTCTTATTTTGCAGGTCTAGAGATGACAAGAGAAATCAAATAAAATTATGTAGGCTAATGGATGATTACCTGTAGTGTCACTGCATAGTGCAATTATGCATTATTATTATTTAAAAAATATATAGTCCTGTCGAGATGGGTTCAGAGGAGGGCCTAGAAGTTGGCTAGAGGGATGGAGCACTTCTGGGAGGAAAGGCTGAGGGAATTGGGGTGGCTCAGTCTGTAGGAGTCTCTGAGGAGATGTCATTGCAGCCCTTCAAAGGCGGATTTTAGGAAAGATGAGGACAAACTTTTTATCAGGGTGTGTTACAACAGGATGAAGGGTAATGGCTTTAAACTTAAAAAGGAATCAATTTAGATTCAATAAAAGTAAATTTGGAGGGTTTTTTTACAAAAAAAAAGGTGGTGATGAAACACTATGACAGATCGCACAGAGATGTCATATATGTCCCATCTCTGTAAACATTCAAGATCAAGTTGGATGGAACTCTGAGCAACCTGCTCTTGTTGAAGATGTCCCTGGTCTTTGCAGAGGAGTTGGGCTGGATGACCTTTAAAGGTCCCTTCTGACCCAATTCTGTGATTGTGGGATTCAATGAATTGAGTGCTCAGACTTCAAGGTGTAGGGAGCCCTGTACCTTCCTAGATTTACATAAATTTAGTGAGCAACTTAATAGGAATTCTTGGTTTTTATTTCTTTCTGTACACAAAGCTGCATGTGAATACTGAAGTGGGAAAAATGAAATTGAATAAAATAAGGAATAAATGACCCATTCAGTTCCTTGAATGGAACTAACTAACTAATAGAATAGCACAAAGCTGTTAGTTAAGAGACTTTGCTGGTCTTTTGCTTTATGCCATTTAATTGCTCATGAAAGATGGACTTCTCTGTTTCAGTTTTCTTACTGTCACAGTCAGCCTAGTGAAATTTGTTTTCCTCTCAGATATGCTACGAAACTTAAAAACTGACATGTTTTGTAAAAAAGCCTGGGTACAACTACGAGGTGTGATTTTAAAATGATTTTGGTTTATAATTTTGCACCTATATTGCTACTGTTTTATCATTACTCTGATTGCTCTTTCAGTGCATTTGAGAATATATGAAGATGCTCACAATCTATGAGCTGTTATGACATTGCTTGTTGCTTCATTCTGAAGACCATCCTACTCTTACTTGGCTCTGTAGTGTGTCGAGGGGCAAACACCTCATGCTGGCTGAGCTGGAGCATTTAAACTGATATCCAGGAGGAGCATACACAACCAGACAGCTGTTGCTAAAATATCTATCTGCTGTTGCAGTTGGCGCCTCTGCTGCCCTCGCTGCTCCCAATCTGTGGCCCCCAAGGCCTGAGCGACACTGGGTTTGCCTAAGCCAGGAAAATGGAGCCAATTTTTGTAATGAGAAAATTGAAGTGCTATTGCAGAGGATTAGTACCCTCCTGCTGCTTGCTGCAGAATGATGGGACCTTGGTGAAGGAAAGATTGGTACAACAACACAGTGTCAGCAAATGCAGCAACTTATGACTGCAAACAAAAACAATATTTTGGTATTTTGGCTAAGTGACACTGGAATACTTTCAATATCTAATTAGATTACAGTTCAAATGCACCCATATTGAATGTGTGATGATATTAATCCTACACCAGAAAATATAAGCAATAGTCACCAGATGTTGCACTTTGAGAGATTAAACCTTTTTTTTCTCCTTCCTAATAAAATGCCCTGCTGTCTTTATGATTTTGCTGGCTGAAATGTGACATGCTCCAATAACTCATTATGTAAGAGCAGGGACCATAATCTTCAGTTCCACTGTCTCAAGAGAGATGTATGTCCATCAGGCTAAAGAATCACATTTTTTCTTGTTCTAGTTTTGTCACTCTTTCCCTCCAAATGTCTAAATAATCCAGAGAATGTGGATCAGCTTCAGTAACAAAAGTTAAATTACTTTGTGTGATGTTTTTCCCAAGCAGCAGTGATTACACTTGATTTAGGAACTTTCTTGAAAGGACAGAGACTGATTTAAATTCTCATTCAAGGAAATGGAAAACATGAGTTCTAAGTCTTCTTATCTTGGTGGATTATTATAGCATGCTTTATTTTGTTTTAATTAAATTTTGAAATATAAAAGGGTCTTTCTAATTTTACAGCAGAAAACCTAGTTTAATTTTATGGGAGAATGCAAAATATTTACAGTACATGTAGGAGGCACTCCTTGGCAGCCCTGGTAAGTTGCTTGAGGAACTTATAAGGAAGAAATAGGATTAATTTCTTTCAGGTCACATCACTGTATAAGATGTTTCCTGTCTCCTCCTTTATGCACTTTCCTTTTCTAATACTTGGGATGTTGTGCATCCTCACTCTGAAGTCACTAATTTTTTTGTGACTCTGTGACAGAACCTCTGTATTCCACTGGAATCTCTGGAACTCGATGTAGTCCACAAACTTGTCAGTGAGGTGATTGAGTTTTAAGGCATAGATGCATCTTCACCATTGAAAGTTGTGCTGGTTTTCTCTGAGGTAGAATTAACCATGTGACAGGGCCCTGCTCTCCTGGAGATGGCTGAACAGCTGCCTGCCCCTGGGAAACAGTGAAACGATTCCTTGTTTTGCTTTCCTTTTGCGTGTGGCTTTTCCTTTCCCTATTGAGCTGTCTTTATCCCAACCCACAAGTTTTCTCTCATTTGCCTTTCTGATCCTTTCCCTGATCACTGGTTGCGGGAGTGAGTAAGCAGCTGTGTGGAGCTTGGCTGCTGGCTGGGGTTAAACCGCAACAGAGCACAACAGCTGTAACCTCTGTCTTCAGCTGGTGGTTTCAGCAGTGCCCTTGGAGCTCCTGCTTCCTTTTGTGACAATAACAGCACCCTTCAGCCTTACAGAACCCTCAGTCAGCCACCCGAAATTCAGTGGGGCTGAGCATGGGCCTTCACTGCTGTACAAGCTCTCGGGAAGTTTGTAGCTCAAGTGGAACGCAGCCTCTTGTGTCACAACAGTTTTCTGTTTTCTGGCAATTGATTCCATGGACAAACTGTTCACAGCTCCTGAAGAGGAGTAGGAAGGTACAGCAAAATGTTGAAATACGTTGCAGGGTAAGAGCATTGCCGTCAAGTGTTCAGAAATACCCTCATGCTATTGAGGCTTTGTCTGGCTTCACCTGTACCTGCAGCATGCACACGTGGTTTTTTGACACTGTACTATATGTGGGAAGCACAAGCTGCTGTAGCAGGGTTTATTTAATGTGTAAATCCTTTGTAGCTGCCTTTACCCTTATTCCCTTTTCACCCTGTTTAAGCTTTAACAGTAGCACCCTGGCTTCTTGCAATGTTACTCAAGCTGTCATAATCCTATTTTCCCTTGTGTTTGATATAGTTAAAAGCAGAAACAAAGAAAATCAGCTAGGCAAAGATGAGGAGTTAGTATAAAAGAAGAGCTATGCTAATTCCTTTGTGAAGATTGTCTAGGTTCTGGTGACATAAAGGGGTCCATTTCATATTACCAAGGTCTGCATACCCTTTTCAAGGTTAAAAAATTAAAAACTCAAGCAAGTATGCACTCAGACAGAGAATGACTTCCATGTCTGTTACATGGGTGGAAAGTGCTCCCATATTTGAAAGGATGTTAGAGTACAATTTGATAGAAAATCTAAATATAATATATAATTTGAAATATCAACTGCTGAGTGCTGATTCCTTATCAGCAGAAAATTATCAAAGCCCATCTTTTTACAGGCATTACCTTACAGTTTTATCTTTCATCCACATTTTCAGTAGTAATTTGGTTTTTAAATCACCTCTGGAATGATATTAAGAGAGATTTCTAAGGTGTGTACAATATTTCCAAAATGTACAAAGCAATGAAATCCAACTCAGCTTCCTGTATTTTACACACTTGGGGGTTTGAATGTCCACTGAATGTTTGTCTACATGATGAAACCCTTTTAACTTGGGGTTGAATAGGGTGAAAAAATTTTCTCACAGTAAAGATTCATTCAACATGAAAAATAAGTCAGACAGGTGCCCACATTTGATATATCTACAAATGTTATTCAGACTCTATAAAAGCTGTGATTGTGAAAAAGAAAACAACAAATAAGCAGAAAGAAAAAAATAAAAAGGTCTCTGCTACTGTATGAAGATAGAAATCTTTTGCCTTTTCTTACTCCACACAATTTTAATTTTCATATTCATTTAACAAAGGGACAAGACTTTTCATCATTCTGCCTGCTTACTCAAAGCCTGTGTTGTGTCTCCCCTTTAACCTTTTCCTTCAGAAAGAACATTAGTAGTCTGTCATTTTCCATTTTAAGTAAGTAGTTACTATAGTGATTTGTCATTTTTAATGTATTTATTATATCCTTTGTATTTTTTTTTCCTTTTCCACAGTGGAGATCTTGACCCAGTTAAAGACAGAGGACCAAACTTTGCCCTGATATTTTGTAATAATTTGAAAAATGTGAATGGTTTCTCTTCAATTCAGCACCTATAATCCATGTTGGCACATTCACACGTTCATGATTTGTTTAAACTGTGACCAAAAAAAAGAGGTTAATATTTTTATTCTAAAGTAAAATGAAGACCCACCCAAATTATTTCCATAATTCAAAATGTAGTTCTTTATTTATAAGTAGATTTCAAAGTCATTACATTATTAGAGCACACTTGCTTCCGATGGGCATAAACGGAGATTATATCCTCAGAGGGTGGCATTGCATCTAACATTTTATAGAAGGCACTTTTATTGTATTTAACATTTGGAACTATCACATATGACACAACTTTTGGACTATGTGCAGAAGCCTAAAAAAGGTTTGACTTAATGTGAAAATTTTCAGATTTGCAATATCTGAAAATATCTGCAATATCTGTTTTGGGGGATGGAGGTAGGGTGTGCAAAACACTCCATCTGCTCAAATTATGTAATACTTTTTCTTTAACATTAATATTATTACTTTTGCACTATGAACTGACCAGATTTGCCTTCTTTAGCTATCCTTTCATTTTTTCTCTTTTACTGTCAAAAGCAGGAGCATTAACATGTGCAAAGCAGAGATTAGAATAATACATCATATTGATTTTTTTTTTTATTTTGAATGCTGGTATTTCTTCAAAAATATCTCCCTTGTGATACATTGCATGGAGAAACTGAGAAGTCTGCAGGTAGCAAACAACCTTGAAGCACTTTCACTGCTGTTCAGAAGTAATTAATGATAATGTCTCTATGCTTACCCTACATGTCCACAGACACATATTTGTGCACTCATACTGTGGAGACATGGAGTACTTGTTCTAGAGAAATAATCATCCAGAAGGACATGAAGAATGTCAGTTTGGGTCTGCTTCTTTAAACAGTACAGTACTGAACATTTTATGTTTGCTATATTATTATGATTGAGATTTATATTGCCATGGATTCAGTCCCAAACTAGAAAGAAAGGAATCTCTTGTGTTGCATTAAGATAGTGGTTACATAACTAACTTTTTCAGAAATTAGAAGCCTCTAGTGTCATTAAATTGAAGACTAAGAGTCACATGTTATATGGATTTGATAAAAATAATGTGATTTCTTTTCAAAGGGTTTGTGGACAAGAACTTTGAGGAGTTTTTTCATTTATGGAATGTTGACAGTGAATGAGGCAATCAGCCTACTCAGCTATTGGCCAACGCCAAAGTGAGGATGGCCACATTAAACACCATTGATTTGATAATAACATTTTTTTGGCTGGATTGAAAGTGGAAAAATGCCAAACAAAAGGCTATAAAAGGGATGTTAGGATGTGTGGCCATAAGGAGGGCTGGGAAGGGGGAGAGACTAGGATCTCTACCAGCACTGATTAAAACAGAAGGGTTTCTGGATCATGGGGGAAAGAGCAGACGTGGCTGTCTGCTCTGAGTATCTGTTTTTATCCTCAGAACTTTTAGGCACAACCTATGCTTCATCTCTAAGTGTATGAAAACAACATTCCTTCGGAAGAATTGTATATTTTAGCAAAAAACCCCGTGTGCCAAACAAATCCATTTAACTGGGCATTTGAAGCTGTTACTCCCTAAAATAAGGTGAGAGCTCAGCACCTGTTTTCTTCTAAACTACCTGGTGAGGCAAATGGTGGTGAAATGAACAGGGTGCAATTGCTCCTCACTAGACATCTTCCTATCACCAGCTACTAATTTCAGCTTTGAAAGAATTTCATAGCTTATAATACTTGCACAAAGTTCCTTGGTCATATGCTATAAGAACTTCTAAAAATACCTTAAGAAAAAAAAAAAATAGCTTTCCCCAGTGGAACCTAACTGCCTGTCCAGTGTGTATGTACAGTATCTCCCAAGTGTAAACTAACCTTTCCCTCTATGTAGAGAGGAAGCACTGCAAAGTATTTTGTGGAAATCTTTGAAAAGATAAAGAGAAATGTAAGTGCAAGGCCTCATTATCATGAAAAAGTGGATTAGACACTCAGTGAGGTCGTTGTATGTTTTTGGTGATGATCCAGACCATGTCAATTCATAAGAGGAAATCACTTTGTATACCTTACTAATTTAGAATGAATGACAGATAGAAATGCCTAATGGATATTTGGAGCTGAAGGTCAAGTAATATATTACTGTAAAGGCATTTTCCTTGAGATTTGCAATGAAGTTAGAGGTATGGCCTTGATTCTGTTTTAATATACCTGTTTATATAATGACTACCTGCGTTAATTTGCTTTATGAATGGAAGAAATATGCTCCAAGTGGTTTTGATGTGCTAATACTTAATCCTGCTAAGATACCTTCATCCTTGGTCTATATTAAACATGTGAGGGTTTTGCTCAGCGATGCCAAGAAATTCTTGGATGTAAAACAGGCAAGGTCTGATGCAGAGGAAGGTGAAAGTGTACTTATCAGTAGATGATGCTATAAAAAGCATACTTTTGTTGCCAGGTCTCTAATTAAATTACCTTTTATTGCCTTTTTTTGGATTTATTTCTCTTCTTTAAAGCTTTATCTTGCCCCATAAGCAAGATTTAAGATGTAAGGGTAGCTGTCCTTCAACCGTTCTCCAGCTAAACATTTCCTACAATCACCAGCCTATTAAAGTTTGGAAAAATAAAATGGTGCTTAAATAGAACACAGAGTTACTATGAAATAAAATGAATGGCACAATAGATTGGGATTTTAAAATTAGCAGTTTCTAGAAGCTTAAATCTCCTCAAAAATCAGATTTTTGGATGGATACAGACTCTTGATATCTAAAGTATTACTTACATGCATGTGCCCAACTGACACAAAAGACTTGTTCAAAAACTGCCTCACAGTTTAGTCTTCAGGGCATCCATACACATCAATACTTTAATCTTTTTAATTCCCTAGGCATTTATAATTCTTGTGGAGTGCATGTCCAGGTTGCTTGATCTGAGAAACAGAGTGTCTGACACAGCAGCTTGTATGTAATATACTTGTTATGTCTCTCTCCCAGCTGCAATATCTGTGAAGCTCAATCTGTTTTGTGTTCACACCACATTTTATACAACCCATCAACAGCCAGATTAACAGAGGACATAGTTGCCATTATCACTTTCATTTAAAAGCATGGGGTGATGTCAGTCATACTTTTTATCAAAACCAGCTTAATATATCCAGCAGCTTTCAACAGAGCAAGACATTTTCATTCTAAAGCTTTTATCATTTTATGAGGCTTCTGTACCCTATATCCAACCTGCTGGGGCCTGCTGCATGAATTAAGTCCAAGGCATACTCAGTGAAAATATGGAAAACCAGCAATATTAATCAATCTGAAGAGAAATAAGTAAGTTAGAGAACATTTCCCAAAAATAGGAGGGAGAGTTTTCCTGTTAAAATGTTGCAGTCTTTTACACAGGACTGATGTAGAACAGCTGAAAATGTGTGACAGTAATGCTTCCTTAAAGAAAATATTGCCAGCATTACTGGAGGATGGTTTTAAATACTGCATAACATAATAAGGAAAGCATTTTAAATTCTGTCAAAGAAGTGAGCAATAGCTGAGAAGCAACAGGAGAATACTGAAACTTAGCATGTTTTCTATTGGTTTAACAAAGAAGTTCATTTTGCTTCATTTCCTTCAGCAGAATCCTGCACACCATAAGGGTTCTACTATGACCGATGTTTTAATAATGCAAAGGTGGCACCTGATGTAGGCCATCAGATGAGGGACACTTATATCTGTTTGGATCTGCTCTAATCACTGAGTGCCATGTGAGAGGTTGGCAGCACGGACACCACTGTCAGCCTTGTGCAGTGTCAAGCCAAGAAGAAATTTAGAAATATACCACATTAATGGAAAGAATATTACTGGGGACAAAAGCAATGACGGGAAAATATTTGTCAGCTCAGGTTGGCCAATCACAGACTAAAAAAAATGTTTTGGATCAGAAGAAACATGAACCATGTGAATATGGATATTTCAAGATGATAAATTCCATCTTTTTTGATGTTTTCTGTAAACCAGTGGACAGATTTAGGGTTTGAAGTGAACACTAAATATCTGGTTTCTACCCAGTGTTAGCATACTTTCTAGCAACCAGGAAGAGAGGTGTTTGCAACTTATCACAGGTGTGTTGTTGAGATATTTACTAAGATATTCCCATGTTGCCTTAATTGCTGCACTGTGCAAGCTTTTGGGTGTCATTAAACCATAAGACTCTTGAATTAAAAATCAGTACAGGAAATACTAATGTCTTAATTTAATTTAAAAAAAAATACTTAATTGGATCATTAGAGTCACAAGAAGTATTTTGTGCCATGAAAGCAAGAGCTACATGTGGACTAACTAATACTTTTGGGGATAGTCAGACTCATTTAAAAAGATTGAGCATTATCGTAAAGAAGTAAAATGCCTCTAAAAATTAAATTAATTTCTACTTTTGGAATAAAACACACAGAGACCCAGTGAGCATGACCCTTCACAATAAAATACCATAATACAGCAAAGAAGTACCATGACACCTGGCTTATTAGCTTTAAAACATAAATTAATCTGTTGGAAAATTAGGAATGTATTATGGGACATATGAGGGATTGCAAAAAGCCAGAAGTTCCAAATACAAATCTAAAACCATTCAGTCTGGTGTGTTCCTTGCCTCACTAAATCAGGGAAAATGAGTTTTATGAACAATCCACCAGATGGGAAAATGTTCAAATACCACAAAATGTTGATCAGATTTATTTGAAAAGCAAGCTGTAACCATATGCATATGTGAGGAAGCAAAATGGATTTTCAAATATGCAGTCACTGCTGTCAAGTTGCAGCTGTATGAATTTAATGCTATATTGCACTTTCTACTGTAGACTTTCTTGATTTCACTTACCTATTTGCCAGCTAGTATGATTAATATTGATTCAGTATTACAAGCAATTAAATTGGAAAACATAAACAATCTTTTTCTGGCTTTTCACCAGACAGTACCACATATCTGATTTTTTTTTTTTTTTTCAAGAGAGTTCTCTGAGACATATTAATATTGCAGCATCCAAAATATTTGTGCACAAACAGATCACACAGATACCATGGCATTTTTATAAGTCTGAGATTTTTCATTTATAAGTCTTCTCAGACTACAATAATTTATATTTATTCTACTGCAGTGACATCAGTTAATCTACTGGAGTCAGAAAAGGATTTTTAAACAGTTACGTCTGCTTGATAATGAGTACCATATCTATTTTAATTTTTTAAAATATTTATTTCTTCATTAGACTGGAAATCGCAACTAGAAATAAAACGGATTTAAATATATGGGTCACTCCTATGGAAAACAACCAGGTGATTCTGTAAATTTTTGTTTCACTATACTTTTTATATATCAAGTGATGAGATGCAATGTAATTTTTATTTTTTAATTCATTTATTCACCTTTTAAATTTGTAACTTTTTTGATTGTAAATTTTCTGAAGCCAATGCTAATATTAGGTTAGATAAATAAGCATTCCTTTTCATAATGTATTTTTAAATGGCAGAAGTTTGGGTTATTCAAAAAATCAAGTGTTTTTAAGATATGTCCAATTAGTACCAAAATTACCAGGAACTGAGGGAAACCTGGATATGAAAAATAATTTGTGGTTAGGCAAGGAGAACCATTTGAATTCTCTTACAGCTTTGTCTGCTCTCTTTGACTGAGAGAAGGAAGTTTTTATAATCTCCTGTGAATACAGATTATAAAATCATTCTCCTGAACTGCTAGAATTTTGTGTTTACAAGGTACTTTTCAAGTTGATGTTATTTTGTTGACAGTCATTGCCAATGTTTTGGGTTTTTTAATTTTTGCCTTTTGGGACATTCATTACAGTTCTAGTAGTTTCCTACATCCCTGAGTTTGTTGAATCGCAGTCGCAATGCTGCACTATGCTGAACTGGGTTTTTAAACACCAGCAGCCTCTGTCTAGTGGCTTGGAAATTACACAGTTCCTTTTAGTATGGATCTTCTACGTTGGATCTGCACTGGGTCTGTCCCAGATGGTCATGCTGGCCTCATGCAGGACCCTGACTCCTTCAGCAACAAGCTCAGCCCTCAGCTCGGGCTGTTGGCAGCTCCTTTGCGTTGTGGGAGATGGGTGGTGCCCAGTCATGGCTCATCGTGGGTTCTCCTCCACCATCTATCTCAAGATGTTCAAGATATAGTCTAACAACTAAGTTCCTCTTCTGGCCTACTAGTAGGGAAGTGGTTTTGATTAGTGATTTGAAACAAACAGAGATGAAAAAGAAACATTAAAAAGACCAAATAACATTGTAGGGTTTAATTTTTTTTCTTTCTCTTTCTCTTTCTCTTTCTCTTTCTCTTTCTCTTTCTCTTTCTCTTTCTCTTTCTCTTTCTCTTTCTCTTTCTCTTTCTCTTTCTCTTTCTCTTTCTCTTTCTCTTTCTCTTTCTCTTTCTCTTTCTCTTTCTCTTCCTCTCTTACTAAGTTTTTCATTTTTTATTATCCTATTTTTATTTCATTTAATACTATAATTCTCTTCAGATGCAAGTTCACTGGAAACTAACCGCTGTTAAATATTGTGTACCATCTAGCAGAGGGTGATATTTCAATTAGCTGGAATATTTTGGAACTGTCAAAATAAATTTTAAATACCACCAGGCTAGGTGGAAGAGATCCTGGTGTCTTACCCACTGGGCTTTGAACTTAAATTTTAAAATGGTGACTGGGTGTAGCACTGTTCCTTTTTAAGATGAAAAATGCATAGAGTTTAATCAACCCAAGAACCAAAAGAACAAGTTGAAATAAAAGGTGTCAGGTACGTAAAAGGTATCTCTATGATGTGGAAAAAAAAAGTTCAGCTTTTCCAGTAAAACGTAGGATATGATAAATTTTACTTTGTCTTAGAAAAGATCAGGTGTGAATCAGAGATTTTGAAATTAATGGCTGTACTATTTGCCACGATATCACTAAGCTAAATTTCTTATTTTTAGTTAGAGGATCTAATAATTCAAATTTATCCCTCACATGATTGACAAATCTCAACTTTCTCTCTCCTTCTAAAATTCCCACCTTCGAACAGGAAGGTTGCTGGGAGAGGTTTCCCTCCTCTCTTCCAGTTACAGAAAAGAGGGTTATTCCAGTTCACTGTCCCCTCTAAATAGACCAGTGATCTACATCAGAGTGCAGAAACACAGACCTGAAATTTAAAATGAGACAATTTCTCCATCTTTCTTGAACCATGCTGGCAGTCTTGCCAAACAGCTCTACAGAAAGATTGCTGTAAATTTCTACCAGTGTACAAATTCTGAACATTTTCCCTAATTAAAAACACTCTCTGTGCAGCTTTTGCTGCAATTACCATTCTGTGGATGAATATAAGCAAACTCTCCATTCACATTTAAGAAGAATTTACTTTAAAGAACAACAAAAACTCTGTTGTAAAACTAGAAGAGGTTCAAAGTGATTGACTTGTTTGTGTAGTCCTAGCTGGTTTCAGATGTAAACTGCTGAGTTAACACAGAGAACCTGAGGTTCTTGGGAAAGCTATGCTTTATTTTGTGACAGTTTCTCACTGAATGTTCATAACTAAGAAGTGTTGCTGCACAGTTTTGCTCAGATTATTCTGAGAGAGTTGACTCCTTAAATTAGAATTCACTTCAGAACAAGAAAATCATGAGTGCATCAACATACACTTTGAATTTTCAGAGCAGAGATAGGTTATTTACTCTGACTGACTCTTAGAATTTTATCCCAAGGATTAGCATATAGAATCACAGAATCATTAAGATTGGACAAGACCTCCAAGATCATTGAGTCCAACCTTTGACCAAATGCCATCATGCCAACTAAGTGCCGTGTCCAGTGGTTTCTTGAACCACAGCACTAAGTGCCGTGTCCAGTGGTTTCTTGAACAATTCCAGGGATAGTCATGGATTTTCTATGAATTTCAGAACCCCTAAATAATATTTGCAAGAGGGAGTATATTTTAGAATTAATTCAAAGTTAGAATATGTTAATCAGAATGAAATGGTTGAAAAGTCTACCTTGAACGTTCAGATTCTGAGGGGGGAAAAGGCCCTTCCTTCTCCACATATTTTAATGTCTTTTCTTTAAAATGTTTTCTAAATATCTCAGAATATCAACTATATTCTCTCTCAGAAAAAAAAAAGGAATAAAAATAAAAAAATGCTGTTTACATCAGAGATATCAATCAGATGCATCTTTTTCTGTGGATTTCATTAAATGTTTCTATGTCATGATATGTGCACTAATTTATCCAACAAAACCATGTTGTTAGTTTTATATCCATGGACACATTGGAGAGGGATGATAGTGAAAACTTTAAAGGCAAATTATTACGTAGTGGAAAGATCAGCAGTGGAAGCAAATATTTTTATAGTGGGCAGGACAAATTTATATGTATCTCTGATATCTTCCCTGCCAGATTAAAGTCAGATTTCCATACTGTTACCTTGTTATTTGTCTTCTTCAGTTCATACAAGAACCTCTTCAGTTTTAAGGAGGTCACAGATACTAAGATAATTGTAAAAAATGAGCTCCTGAGCATGACATCAGTGTCTCCTATTCAGTTTCACCGGTTTGATTCTATTTTACATTAGGCACTTGGGGCATAGCACAGAAAGCCAATTTGTTACAGCATATGTGAAACAGAAGAAGGGAGAAGTGTGAGAAGCCAGAACTCCAGATTATACTCTGACTGCTTTTTCTGCCACCATTAAATAACGAAGAGTGACATAATGTCATTCTCCAGGTAAAAATAAATACAGCCTGTAACATGGGCTTATTGCTATTGAAGTGTATGTGGAACCTTGTTCGGATTTTTTGGAAGGACACAGGCTCATGATGCTCTGGTCATACTGCCAGAAACCAGAGATATTGAGACACTTTTCTTTTTCTTTTTCTTTTTCTTTTTCTTTTTCTTTTTTAATTTTTTTCTTGTGAGGTCAATTCCCTTGGGATTACTCTTCCATCTGGTCGTATGTCTGCCTCATTCCCTGGCTCTGCACTAAGGCAGCTGTTGGCAACTCCAACGTGACAAAAACTGCCTTAAGTCATCAAAGTCCCAAACTTGCCTTCTGGAACACATAAAAAAGCAGAGATTAGTGGCAACACCAGCTTCTGTTTTCCAAAGAGGAAAGTAGGTTGACAACAAAGCTCATTCATATCTGCCTTTAAAGGTTTGGCTATTCTTTGCCTTATTAAGTAATCAACATTTCAGCCTCTGAAGTCCCAAGTTGAAAGACTGATTAGATATTAACCTGACTGCACAGTTTGCTCTAATTTAGATTTATGACTATGTCAGTTTAAGGAATGAATCTCTCATATCAGACACAGAAGCATTCATTTCGTTGTTCCTATGGAGTACAATGTTTCATTCACTGGCACAATCCCCAGACCTTCAATATGATGGGAATAAATTATGTACGTTTACATGGCACATTTGTGAATTCTTAATTAGGGAATCCTAACCAAGCTCTGAAAAGATGCATTTTATGCAGGGTAAAAAAAGAATAAATTCATTAACACCTATAAATGCAATGTTTAGTAGGACTATTAGATTTGTGCTTGCTTTTAATTTTCTTCCATTGTGTTAGAAAGTCCTTTAACCTTTGAGCATTGATTAGGAGCAAAGAGTGAATAAGTTCTGGTTGCTTTAGAAACAAATTTTTCATTTTGAGAATATTACTCTAGCTTATCTAAACGTGTTAAAGGAAAAAACCATAACACAAACAAACAAAAAACCCCAAAACAACAATAAAGCAATATAAAATAGCACTCTTCCAGTCAAAGCTAAGGCTAAATATTTTTGCCCTTAAATGCCTGTTATCCTACACAAACAATTAATTAACTGAACTCTTCTTATAGCTCTCATGAGTGTTATTTCTGATGTTTCAGAAAGAGAAGAAAAATTTTCACCATAATCTGGTATGAAGTGCTACAGAGCACCACTTAATTATCTTTAAATTTCTGTTATATTTAACACCATCAAAAGAAAAATGTTCTTCCTTGTTTCAGCTCAGTGAAAGAATCGGAACTTAAGTAGGGGAGAATTTAAACACCTATTGACAATTGCAATTTTAATGCATCTTAGGTCGGGCATATTTTGGCAGTAGATGTTTGTGGATTCATGTGTATATATGCTCTAATAATATAAAGAGCATATATTCTTTTTATAAAAGAATATAAAAAGAAGAAACATAAAAGAAGAATTGAAGTTGTTTGTTATCGGGATGTTGCCCACAAAATGAGTTTATCTACTCACAGTATACTAGAAAAATGGGAGAAAAAAGCTACTACCTTTTAAAGGGCCTTATTGTTGCCACCTTCTTGCTCCTTTTCAGGGTCAGCCCAAGCTGGAACATGACAAATCTGAGAACTTGAGCACATCAAGCAAAATCTGGGTTGCCATACAGGTCCATGAATGGACAAGATGTCTGTTACTCTTTACGTGTGAGTAAAAAATACATAAGTAGAATGTTGTTGACAGTGCACCAAGCTGTAGCCTGCACCTCACTATAACAGTTGCTGCCATTTGGTTGTGCAGCTGCTGTGTCACCTTTAGGAGACACTCACAAGAGAACATAGGGATGAGGTGACAAAATTTCTGGTGGAGATCGATCCCTTGATCCCCAAGGCAAGAGCCAAACCCAGAATAGACACCCTTTAGCCCAGACACAAGCATCAAGCCTTAGATTGCTTTAGAAGACTCATCCCTGCCCCTTCCCATCAAAACTCCAGACTGTCCAACTCAGCCCTGGCCATAAAGCTTGGCTGATCCAGAGTCCAGGGTCCCCACTTTCTCCAGAGATAAATTATTCCTCAGAAGAAAACCTAAATATCAGTCCTGGCTGGCATGGGAAAATGTTTTCCAGACCCCCATGACAACAGTCCTAAAATTTCCTTTCTCTTAGCCTTAATTCAAATATAACTCACAGTCAAGGAACACATCTCTTCATCACTAGAAATCCTCAGCACAGACAATTTTTATACCCTTAATTTCCCTTGAGAATCTGTTTACAGCTCTGCTCCAGTTTTGCCCTGGGCCTTCTTGTCTCTCAAATCTAATTCTAGTCAAATCCATGTACAGAGGACAACTTAGGTGTTAAAACTCAGAAAAAACAGGTAAAGTGGTCACTACCTCTTAAGAGGAATTTATAGTTGTTATTTTCCCCTTTCCATCCTCATTCCAGGTAACAGCACATTTTCTTTTTTTTTTCTGCAAGACTGAGATTATTCAGTGAAAACCTACTGCAGGGTTCTCTGCAGGCCACGAGTAAACCACAAATAAACAGTTGGTCTAAGTGTTTGTAGAAAAATATATGTACATGGAAATATACTACTGCTGCACTGCACAAATGTAGGTCATGTTATGTCTTTATTAAGATGGAACAAAAAGAAAGTGTTTTGAAAATGTAAATGGTGGTGATGAAGCCCACTGTCCCCAAAGTAAAAGAAAGATTTGTTGCTTAATATTTTAAAGTACAAATGTACTGGACTGTTACTTAGCTGGGAAACTGAGAAGTCTGATGTCTAGAGAAAACATTTACAGCTGTGCATGCAAAAATTTGCTTTGCCTTTTAAATTTCAGTTTATACTTTAGAATACCTGCCATTATCCTAATATTGATAGAGTAAAGGTGACTGACCAGCAAATTACAGGGAGCTAAATATGTGCAATTCAATACTACTCATGTAAATTACAGGGAAATTAAAGAACACAAATTATTGAGATGTTTTAAGGACAGACAAATGAAGAATTAATAGGAAAAAATGTATTTAAATCTTCACAAAATGGTGATTTAGACTGATGTAAGTGTTTGGAAGCTGTAAATATCAAATGAAAGCATGAATTTTTGTTAAGAATCACAAAAGAACATAATTAAATACTGGAACAGAAGTGATCGAAGTGAAGAATAAAGTGAAGGAATAGAAGTAAAATTAGGCTAAACACACAAAGAAAAAACTATAAAGCACAGTGTTCTGAAAGATGCAGTGAAACTTGTTCAAAATGAAATTTTAGGATAAGATGCGAGATTGGAAATTAAATTGTAGGGAACTTTCTTCTGTTGTAGAGTATTGGGCAAGACTATGATCATGTTTCTCCAAGAGTTTTTGAACAAACAATTCTTTTAGGAAATCAAAAGCAAAATTAAAAGCAGGAATTAAAGAGAAATTGTAAAAAGAATGAAAAGGACAAAGCAATATCCATTTGTGAACCCATATGTGTTCATCAAAGTGTCATGTAGCAGAAAATGCACAGAAAAAAAAATCTTTCAGCTATACTGAGGAAATAGAAAATGCACACTGTATTAAAACACAAGTTTAAGTTATTGGAACAGTGGACAGGATGAATTCATGCTGGACTTGCTGTTAGCTTGGCACTGAGATGTTTCAGTTTGCACAGAGCTTAGTTCGTGCAATACCACAACCTCTGCTAGAGCTGCTCTCATTTAGGAACTATAGTCTATTCTTCACCTTCAAATTATCCATGTAATAATTAATCTGTATTATAAAAATCCACCTTCTCAAAACTGTTAATATTTATGCAAATACACGGCCACTGGCTCACCTTTTAGACTTGCTAGTAACTACTTATTGTTGTGTCCTTTTCTTCCCCATACCAAATAATTTATTTACAAAATATGATAAAATTCTTTCTCATGTTTTGAATTTCAGATAAAAGGCACAAAAGTAAACATACTTAGCAAATATCTAGATGGGAGTTTGCAAAGATAGTCAAGCTAAGAAGTTACATCACTAAAAATACCACAGTGGTGTATCAGAACACATCAGGACGGCATTTATTAACTTGTACAGTGAGAACCAGGAAAAAAAACGAAACAACAACATTCATAATATGACTGCTTAATTTTTTTTTCTTCTTTTTTTTTAAGTGTATGGTAAATACTCAAAGTAAGAATGAAGAACTGGATAAAAATATTTTCCTTTTGGAAATTTTGGCTCATGTGTGCCAAACTCTCGGAGACATTAATTTATCTTTGTTTCGGGTCACCGAGCTGACCTGTGGCTGCTGCTTCTACAAACAGAAGTGAGGCAGAGCTGGGAACCACAAATAAATGTCACAAGTGACCTTCTGTTGAAGGCCCTGAGCACAACTGACACTCATGGATGATGAGTTAGGTCTCACAGCATATAAATCTCTGTTCTCTGTGCATGCATAAGCCTAGTGGTGCAGATGTTTTGTGTGGTGCTCTAGGTAAGAACCGTCCCAGTTTTGAGGAGTTGCCTGGGTTTGTTTGGGTTCTTTCAGGCTGTGAACTAGGTCACAGGTCCTGTGAGACCACTGTGCAAGGTAACAATGGTCAGAAACAAAGATATGGTGGAGACAGTGAAAAATGGTCTAATGCTTTAAAAACCTAAAAAACACATGCAGAATCAATTTACCTCAGTAATTTTGACATCAAGCTGTGTGAAAACAACTGGGCTAAGTGATCTGCTGATTCTCTTGAATGCTAAGATATTGTGATTAATTTCTAGATCATGTTCAATTATTTGTCATTGATGTAAACTCCAGTTTTAAAAGTGATTAATCATTGAGAAACAAAGTCACACTGACTTTGAATTAAACTTGAAAAATAATTTAGGTACTCTTGAAAAATTGACAAAAGTTATGTAATGGTTTAACATCAGTTATTCATTATTGTTTTTCTTTATGTTTTTTGTTTGTATTGATCTTTAATGTTTTTGAGTTTTTCCTACACCTTGTAACTTTGTTCCTATTGTAAAATGTTAATAGCACAATTTTTAAAGATGTAAAAATAAACGTGTCAAATTTTAAGAATCCTGGACTTTTTTGAAATATAAAATAAATTTAAAATTACTAGAAAGTTGTAGCTCAGTTTTTCTGTGCTAAATTATCCTCTTTGCTATCTAAGGAATAAAGTTTATGTAAAATGTGTTCTACTGCTGTTACTGCATATCTTTCTATATTATATCTATCACCCATGCCGGTATGGATTAATCAGTACAAAGTGTCAACCTCAGTGTTAAATCACAGAATGATAGAATGGTTTGGGTTCAAAGTGACTTTAAAGATCATATTTTTCCAATCTACCTTTCATGACCAGGTTTGACAAGGTTGCCCAACACCCTTTCCAAAATGACCTTGAACACTTCCATGGATGAGCCAGCAACAACTTGTCTGGGCAGTCAGTTCCTGTGCCTCACCCACCCTCACAGTAAAAAATTTCTTCCTAATATCTGAACTAAACTTACCCTCAGTTTAAAGCTTGCACCTCTTGTCCTGTCACTGCATGCCTTTGTAAAAAATCCCTCTCTGTCTTTCTTGTTGGCTTTCCTTCAGGTATGGGAATGCCGCTATAGGATCTCTCTGGACTCCTCCCTTCTCCTGGTTGAGCAGCACCAGCTCTCTCAGCCTGTCTACACAGGAGAGGTTCTCCTGCCATCTGCTAATTTTCATGGCCCTCCTCTGGACTTGCTCTGCATGATCCTATAGGTTGTGAAGCCTGTTGTAGATGCAATCATCTTTAACCACTTTAAAAGTGGTGTCTACTCTTTCATGCCTGGTACTTTATCAAATGATATGAAAGTACATCTTTCATTCTTCTACTTCATTCTTGTTTTGCATCATAAAAGGACCAAGTTCCCTTTCCCTTGAACTCTGCAAAACTATATAATCTACCTCAAGGAGGCCTAAATAACTAAATGCATGGAAAAATCTTATACAAATGAAGAGAAGGTAGTACACCTGAATAAAAATTGCTTTCTTATATTACAGCAACCTGTAAAGGTCTTCAGGTGAGAGAAGGACGAGAATCTTGTTTGATGATCAGAAGGCTGGATTTATTGATATATGATATATAATACATTATAACTATACTAATAAGAATAAAGAGAGAAGTTGCAGAGGCTTGCTAAGCTAAGAATAGAATAGAAAGAATGAATAACAAAGTTCTGTGTCCAGGGAATCTGTCCCCAAGCTGGTCCTGTGATTGGCCCCCAATTATAAACACGGAACATGAACCAATCACAGGTGCATCCTATTGCTTTCACAGCAGCTGATAATAATTGTTTACATTCTTCTTCTGGGGCCCTTGCTTCCCAGAAGATGCACAAACCCCAAAGAAAGGATTTCTGTGAAAAAATGTCTGCGACATTCTTATATATAGAAAAAAAATTAGTGACATTTTATTTATAAATGTTTTGAGCTTGCTATCAATGGGATGGCAAAATGAATTCCTATCTAAAAGTTTCAAAAGTTTTTCTACAACCCTTTTAGTTTCCCTTTTATTTTAATCATAAAAATTAAAAAGGTGAAGTTCATCACTGATCTATGCATGATTTTAATTATAATTTAATTACTTAGCTTTCATTCTCAGCACTTTTTTGCAGCTGAAAATTTGCCAGGTAGAAACACGAAACCACAGATGATGGCATACCACAAGTGTCTTCAAAGATATCTGGTAAAACTTGGCGTATTTTAGCATTTGTAGTATTTCAGGACTCAGAACTGTGTATCCCTGCAGCAGTCATTAGGAATGGGCAGGCTCATTTCATTGATTGCACGGTGAGAAGGCTGCTCAGGTTCAGATGGAGCAGAAAGGTTAGTGGAATCCTGTTAAATGCTTCAGTGGTCTGTGGCAAATCTCCAGTCATGCTCTTATCACAGCTGATGAATTTAATGTTTAAAGGGTGCTAAAACTGAGTACATCCTTCTACTTTTCAAGGCTGTGGAAGCAATTCAATATATACAAAATGGTACTTTAGATAATAGCAATCTCTTTTCTTTTATATGGAAATAATTGTCATGTAGAATCAGCAAGGGAAGAATTCTCTGCCCTACCCAAAACTTTATGATCACAGGATTTTTCTTTAGTTTTAATGTATGCAACTCTGCCAGAAAAAATTCTGTGTATATTCTGGGCTGTGGTAGACAAGTCAGATTCTATAAGTGGGTGTCATAAAATGACAAATTCATGCATAAAAATAAGTCACCAGCTGTGAAACTGTGGACAGGAATGCCCAGTCATTTTTACTTAAATATTCACTCTGTAGTCTAAAATTATCTTTTGCTCATATAATAGCATTATTATTCTCACTGGATATCAGGAAATAGATTGTCATTTTCCATTATTAATTTTACTCATTTTAGCCCTATGCAGCTCTTTTGCTCTCCAGCTTCTGGTTCCATCAAGAAAATCTTTTAGAATTGTTCTTTTGGTTTTTCAGAATTTAAATATGAAAAAAAATATTAACCAAAAAGTGATAGATAACTATATTGTTTTATTTAACTAACATTGAAAGCATTTTATACACTACAGTTGCTGCCTGCCAGAGGTCATTGTCTGTTTACTGCCTTCAGCCAGACTTGGGACAAGTCATACCTTTAAACTGAGAACTGGGCAAAAAAGAGGCTTTCTGATTTGTTAGCAGTTAACATATCTCAGGAAAGGAATTATTTAAAAATCATTTTTGATTGTATGAAAACAAAATGCACTAAACATTTATACCATTTGTCTTTTAAAGTTGAAATGTTTCAATGAAATATGAAATAGTTTGGTTGTCACATTTTAATTAAAAGATACATCAATACAGTGACTAGCTAAACAAGAAAACAAGATTTTTATGGTATATTGAATTGAGAAAATTCAGTTTGATATTCATTTCTTTTTGATTGACTTATCAACATGAACAAAACATTGCATGTAAACAAATTTATAAAATCAGTATTTGTTTGAAAGGACTATACACGGTGGATTTGTCTGCATTTATTAAATACTTTTACCCAGGTCCAGTTCTGGCTGTAACTCCCATCCCTATAGGGATGAATTTTCAAAATCCCTTAAATATTCAGCTGGAATATGTATTCTAAAGTGGATTGGCATATAGTAGTGAGGATAGAGTTAAAGTACAATGTAAATCAAAAAAGTATTTCAGTAGTCCCATTGCACCTCTGAAAGGAAATCCACACATTTTGTGGATTGTGAAGTGTTTTTTGTTGGTTTACATGCTAGTGGTAAGTAGGTGACTACAGTAGGATTCTCCTAGTTTTAAGGTCATCTCAAAGTGTTATGTATAATCACAAAAGATAGAAAAATCCATAGAGCTTCTGTATGATTAATCTCAATCAATGAAAGAGCATTTATCTTTAGCATCCTACAAATAAAGTGCAAGTGTCCAGCTTCCCAAAGATTTGAGCCCTCCTCTGGAATCAATGGGACCAAACACCAAGGGAGGTTTGGAGCTGATATACAGCGCCTCTAGGATCTATTATATCAATGAAACTAAGACAAATACCAAAGAAACTACTGACCTCCCTGGCCTGCTTAAAAGATTTGCATCTAAGTTCTCACCTGAGTGGGAATTAAAGACTGGCTATCCAAAATATTCTTGTCTTCTTTACCCTCTCACTGCTTTCAATAATATCTAGCCTTAGTGATGTGCTCAGAAGTGTGACTAAAACTTCACATCAATCTTCCTGTGTATACCCATATATATTAGAATTTCACAGAGTCACATAGAATTCCATGATGAAAACAAAACTCTGTTGGCTGATCCAAGAAAGGAAAAATAAATGCTTGGTTGCAATGTTTGCTTCTAGGTAATATTAGTCATTAATAATATGTTAAACATTCTTTACTTCTAATTACATTGAGAACAACATTTTTTTAAACCTCAGAAAACTCAATTTTGAAGGATTGTTTTTAACACTGACATAAGAGAAAATATGATGGAAATATTAGTTACTGTATTTTGTGCAGTACTGAGTTCTAAGCGGCATGATGAGCTATTGTGAAACCTTTGGAAGGTTTCACACCATGGGTTTTTCCACCATGGGTTTTTGCATGTGGTATTGGTGACAAATCAATAAAAAACAAAAAAATTCAGTTGACTAAGCAATTGACCTTTTACAAGGGTTCAAACATAGATTTGTTGCAATCATCATTAATTTTCTATGACAGTAAAATAGAGTTTGAGAGCAAAGCAGAAAAAACCAAAACTTCATAGCACACTTCATAAGAGGACATAAATAAAAATTTCAAAGAGAAACATGAGGAGTTTTGTGATTATACAGCATTAGAAAATCTGGAGAGATAATGTCTACATAGTACCAACAGGGAAAAAATATCAGATGCAAATTAATTCAGGAAAATTCTCAGTAATGCAAGAAAATAGGCCTTTAGTTTTCATGATGTGGCTCTTCAACCAGGTAAGATGAAAAGGAAGCTGAAGCCATCAAATGGATACAATTCCATAATATGTTAAGTCCTTTGAGTGAGATGAATGATGCTTTATAGAAAAAAATCTTTACCAAGGAATGAAAATTTAGTTGAATCAAAGCACATTCTAAGCAGCCTAATGTAACAGATATACTACTAAATGCGAGGGATAGCATCAGAGTAATCTGGTTTGTTGGACATTTGCCTGAGAAGTGAGGAATCTGGATTCCTCTTCCTGATTTAAATTTAATTAGGAAAGCAATGATTAAATGTCAAAGAGCTCTAGTTCTTTCAACTTCTATGAAATTATTAATTTGATCCAAAAGTTTGACTTCACTCAGCTGTAATTGTTCAGTTGTTTGGTTTTTTTTTTTTTAGTTTTTGGCAAACTAAGTTGTTGATAACACTAAAGCTGGAAAAAATATTTTAGAAACCACCACAGGGAATCCACCTTATTTTCAATAAAAGAGGATAAGAAATAATTTTTTTATAAAAAAATATCAAGTCATTTAAGGTGGGTTGTTGATTTTTTTTTAATTGGACATTGGGCATGGATATTCAATCATATCTTCCTCCTATATAAGGACAAATTGTATATCGCCCACCCACACACACATATTTCCAAATTTCAAAGAATGGAGAAGTAATAATATTGTAAATGTCTAAATGGCGAAATTCCCATTTATGTAGAAAATGCACATTTACAGCCCCTCAGTAATATTTTAAAAGATTAACATTAGATAACAACACAAAGCAGACTGGCATGCAAGGGTATTTTTGAAAGTTTCTGTTTTGGTTAGGTATGTTGAACAGCACACTTGATATCTAACTTGCTGTGTTAGATCATGGAATCACAGAATGGTTTGGGTTCAATCAGACCTTAAAGATCATCTTGTTTCAATTCCTCTGCCTTGGGCAGGGGCACCTTCCACTAGACCAGCTTCCTCAGAGGCCCACCCAGACTGGCCTGAGGCAACCACAGCTTCTCTGACCAACCTGTTCCAGGGCCTCATCACACCCACACAGTAAATTTCTTCCTAATATCTAATCTAAGTGTATTCTCTTTCAGTTTAAACTATCATCCCTTGCCCATCATTACATATCCTTGTGAAAAGTCCCCCTTCGCCTTTCCTGTACATTTCCCTTTAGATAGGAAGGCTACTGTAAATTCCTCCTGAACTCTTCCCTTCTCGCTCCTGAATAAGCCCAAGTATCTCAATCTGTCTTCACAGAAGAGGTGCTCCAATGCTCTGATCACCTTCATGGCCCCTCTCAGGAGTACTTTCTCCAACAAATCTTTTTTGTGCTGGCAACACCAGGGCTGGATGCTGCTCTCCTGGTGGGGAGAAGGACAGACTCCCCTCCCTGGCCCTGCTGCCCATGCTGCTTTGGATGCAGCCCAGGACACATACGGTTCTTTCAGCAAGTTCATGTTGCTGTCTCATCTTGAGCTTCTCATCAATCAACACCCCCACTATATTAATTAGTAATAATACAAGTTAATACCTTTCACATTTCAAAGTTCACATGTCAGGAATGCCTATGTTTAAATGAAGCTGACTTTAACAAAGTACCTGCTCTCCTGGAGCTTTTCTGCATATGTGACAATGGCACTTATTTTATCAGTGAATAGAATGGTATCACTGAAGATACTACAGGCAATTCAGCAAGTATTTTCCTGACTAAAGCTTTTGACATACATAACATATATTTTATGAAAAGACATTTAGACCTTTGAACTACAAACAAGGGTTGCAAAGTAATCTTAGGGGAAAAAAAAGTAGAAAGTAACTCTCTGTCTTTCTGGGGAGTATTTTCACTGTTAACTTATATTTACCACTAAATCAGCTTCTGTAATGCTTGTTCCAATGACTCAATGTATCATTTGGACACAGCTCCCAGTAGCATGCTAAATATATCCAGCTCTTGAATAGGACTTTCTTCTAAAATTTACTGTTCACCAAGTGGGGCTGTAACATATTGCCAGAAGTGAGAACAGCATGTGTTACTGGAAGGTTAACAAGTCTTCAACTTCAGCCTCTGAACTATGGATGATATTGGCAAAGTGTGTTAAGGTCAAATCCCTCTCCTAAAACCATATTTGAAAACGTTTGTAGTGACACAGGTCTTTAAGGAACAGTGATACATCTGTGCTCTTAGAGCTAGGCAGCGTGTTAGCAAGACAGGAATTGAAGTGGCAAGATAAGTGCTGCCGCATAAATAGCTGTTAAAACAAGGATAGAAAGTCTTTTCGGTTCAATGTGTTTATTATAAATCTGGTGTGACATTGATATCTTTCTTTTGAATGAGTTTGACTAAATCTTCCAAGTGTGTGAGGTTTTTTAATTTAGGAAGAAATGAGGAGTACTATTCTTGTTAATCACCCTTTCTGTTTTTACAGGAGGCAGATTAATTTGTAAATAGGATCATTACACCATGTTTCTGAAGCTGGAACTACAGAAAGTTAATCTCACAAAAGTCTGGGAAAATATGCCAAGGCAGAACTATCCGAGTCAGTGATCATTTCAAGTGTGTGAAACTCTTCCCTTACAGGCATGGTTGGGCACTTGTGGCTTCTAGTAGTGCCAAGGTTTTGGGTTTTTTTTCCCTTTGGGTTGTGTTTTTGGGGTTTTTTGATTGAATTTCACATCTCTGTCTACCCATAAGGCAAATTAAATTGGCTTTTATTTTTGTTCTTAAAAATAAAAGAGAATTTGATAAATCATTCCTGATCCAACAGTAACTAAAATGAAAGTCCCTATACTTTATGAAGAAAAAAAATCAAGCCAATACTGTTTAAGATACATGTTCCATTAATACATAAAAAAAAATAGAAAAAGGAACAACAGTAATTTATGAAATAGTATGTGCTATATCACTTGACGATTTTTGTTATTGTCAAAATTCTGAATTTATTACAATTCCTTCAAAGACAATTTTAGCATACATTTTACATCCTACAAAAGAAATATTGATCAGTGTGTTTCTACTCACTAGATCATGTGCAAGTGCCTCAAAATAGCTTGTTTTTTGTTAGACATTGTAAGATTCCAGCTCTCATTTGTGAAGTACTGTATAAAAGTGTATCACAGAGGAGAAAAATGCTGCAACATCTGTGGAAAAGCTATAACTTACTGGGAAATGTCCTTCTAAGCAGTCTTGAGAGAATAAAAAGCATGTTGCTCTCTTTTCTTTGCATAGAATAACTGTGTAGCTCAGTAAAACATTAAACACATATATGTGTCCAACAGCTGACCATAAAACATGTCCTTCTGTCAGAGACACCCAGCCCTCTCAGGTGGCCTAAATGTATCTGACCCTTTGAATAAAAGTTTAGTGGTTTACAGCCATAATTTACACATACAAGTATTTGTTAGCATTAATTTGTCATTATGCTACTGAACTTCCCATTGAGCAAGTGAGTGATAGTTTTACTTGCTTCCAGTACAAAGCCTGATAATAGTCATGCTAGAGGAAACTCTTCATCTGGAAGGATAGATACTGGCTTATCCATTTTGTTATTTGAAAATGAACAGGAAAATGTTTGGTCTCTCCCTATTCCAAGGTGACTGAAACGTAGAGAGTGGTTGCTTCCAGCCGTGTGCAATCACCCTTCAGGGTGATCAGACTTCTGTGGGCTAATCTGGTCTACATCAGCTGAGAGGTCATTGCAGAATTCAGCTGATATAAGAAAGTTGGAAGAAAACTTAATTTACAGAGTCCAAAATTCAATCTGCCTCTATTGTTTGACATGTATATGATATTTCATATTTTAAAATATTTGTAAAGTCACAGAGAAGTAGAATGCTTAGTAGGTTAGACTGGCAAATGTGAAGAAGCAATGTAACAACAGCAGTTCTCATTAGTGAGCACGTCAGAGGCTTTTGCAAAACGTTGGTAAGATGCCCTGAACAATTGCAGACTTTTGTATCTGACAAAATAGAATTGCAGACAGAATCTCAAGGAAGTGCGTCTATATGCTTTTCTACAAAATACAACTTTTGACAACTGCATTGTGTCTTTACATAATGTTGATTTAGCTGTTGGTCTTTCACCTCTGCTTTTGTGGTAATTTGAGGTCCCCAGGACGAAAGAGTAATTGATGAATCTGGCTCCATGTTCTTAGAAGGCTAATTTATTATTTTATGTACTTATATTATATTAAAAAATAGAGAAAGGATCAAGACAGAAGTTTACAAAGAATGATAATGAAAACTCGTGACCCTCTCCAGTCTCCCAACACAGCCGGACTGTGATTGGTTATTAAATAAAAACAATTCACATGAAACCAATCAAACAACCACCTGTTGGATAAACAATCTCCAACCACATTCCAAAGCAGCAAAACCCAGGAGAGAAGCAATCAGATAATTATTATTTTCATTTTTCTCTTAGTCTTCTCAGCTTCCCAGGAGAAGAAATCCTGGCTAAGGGATTTTTCCAAAAATATGACAGTGACATGCTTTTATTTTAACCATATGGAAATTAGAAGGATTTCTTTTATTTTATAGAAGTAAAAAATAGCCAGGACACATCACAAGTTTCTGACATGTAATTGTGAATTTGCAACTAATGTATTCATTGGGAAACCACCATTTCCTTATCTTCTTCTGTCAACCTTGCAGTATCCCAGCCATCATAAAATTTCTGTTTTGTGAGGTTTTCCTGGAATTTAAGTGCTTTGCAGGTTCTTATTCTGTAAAGCTCTCCATCATTCTTTCACCAACTTCCAGAAGTTTAGGATTTTATTTGGAAGTCTCCTTTTCAAGTAGCAGTCAGTTCCTGCCTATTCTGTATTATAAAAGCCAACATTATCAGAGCCTAAGGTGGTGTGATTGCAGGAAGAAGCTGTTTAATACTGAAGTCTGAAAGCAAAGATGTCTTTAGATCTTATAGTGCCTCATATGTGACCACAGATAAGGTATTTTTTAGCAGGGATTTGCATTAATAAAAATTAAAGCTTTAGGATTTCACTTCAAAGGAAAATGTCAATGAAAGCATATCCTCTCTTAGTTGCTCTGGTAGCAGAATATTAACATTGCTAATGTAAAAGTTTATACAGCTAGAGGCTGGAGTCTCTGTCTCTCAGTAAAGAAAAAAATAATTCTTAGACCACCTCAGAACTCTGCAGCACTTAAAGTACAAAGAAAGAAATGAGGAGTGTCTTTTTCTCAGGAGCAGAAAGCACACAGAGTACATTTATTTTCAAATTGATATATCTATTATTTAAAAAGTTTAATTTTTAATGTATTAATTCCAGACAGGCATTGACATAGAAATAAATATATTAGTCATTATCTGCTAGCTTTTTCAAGCTTTACTGGTGCTAAGTATTATTTTGTCATATCTTTTTGACATATTCACTCATTGATTTCAGAAAAACAACTCTGCAGTATAAGTCACTGCTTAAAGGACAGAAAAATCTGTGTGAAGCATAACCTATCAAATACAATTACACAGTAAAATGGATTATTTCATTGATACTAGTCCATAGAAACATCCAATTTGCAAATGTTTAGTCAAGAGATTATTGAATGCAGAAAGTCTCTTTTAGTTGAAAGGAGGAAAAATGGATTGTCTGTTTTTTTTAATAAATAATAAGGAGAAGATATGTGTATTTTTGTACAATGTTGTTGTATGTATGTTCTTACTGTCCCAAATAATGGAGATATTTCAGTTCCTTTATTGACGGAAATACAAGTAAATAAAACTATCATTCACTTACTAAGTGGAAGCTCAGTAACATAAATTGTCAGCCAGGCGTTGCTCAAATATTCAAAGCATTCATTAGTCTTCTGAAGTTTTGAAAATTGTTATTAAAAATTCTGAAGTTTTTAAGAATATCTTCTGCAGATTTTGTTTACATGTTGAGGAGGATATGTTATTTTTTTTCAACATCAGATAGTTTCTGTGCCTGGGTGGATTTGCCTGTGATTAAGGGTTACACAAATAATATATAACACTAAATGAGATGGAAATTGCAAGCTGGCAGGCTAACCCACTGGCCTGTAGAAAGCACCATTTTCCAAAAGCTGTTATATGTGTGGCTTTCTTGCCTTTTCTAAGTAGTTTTAAAGAATTATTTCTACAGTTATATTCAAATGAACCAGAAGATGCTGCTGCCTGATTGCATCACTGTCTTTAACAAGGTCTAATGGAGAAAATGAACAGAGAAGCCTAAGTAGGATTTTTATAACAATTCAGTTACTTGTGCCCAAAACTAGGTTATAAAAAAGGCTTTGCCCAACAACCAATTGAGAAAGAATTCTTGATTTCATGTATTTCATTTTTATAATGAAATTTTCTCAGGTTTCCATGGTCATCCTCCAGAACAGTGTTTCATTGAGTAGCCAAAGTATTACCTTATGTCTAAAATATGTTAGTATTTAAATATTCCTGCAAGCAAGTGCTGAAAGAAGACAATAGTACATTTGTGATTTCTCTTCCCCTCTTCTGTACAGTGATTTAATCACTCACTCAGCTATTAGGAAAATCTGACTCAGTGCCTTTTCTCCCCTGAGAGGATTTGGTCTAGTAATTACAGAAGTGCAATATATGTGTCGGAATGAAAAGACTGACTGGCAGCCAAGACTTGGCATTTCTAGGAAAGCTTCCTAGGCAGCATGACAGAGATTCATAGCCCCTTTTGGCACTAGATTTTACCCTTTTGTAAAAAAATTTTTTAATTATTAAATTTTTTTAATCCAATTTTTTGACACAACTTCAGCAGGAGAGATCCTGACTTCTGTGTAAATTGTTTACTTTTGGAACCTATTATAAGATTAATAAAAGTTCTCTGACTTATAAATAATGAATAAAATTTCATTTAGTTTTCATTATATAGAATATAGGTGGAGGATTTGAATCTTGCTTCTTTGTGTTTATTATTGGATACTTAACTAGGTATAACCTACATAGATATTAATATGGTGGCATAACAACCGTTCCTCCACAAACCCACTCTTGGGAGTGGGGTCCATCTTTAAGCCCTAATCAGCGAAGACTCAGGCTTAGGCTCTCCATGTACCTCTGTTTTAGTGGAATCAAGTTGAAGGAAGAAATAAATTCAGAAATACTCCAGAGGTTGAATGTGCTGGTTCCACAGGTAAAATACAGTAAATGTCTTGTATCCAATTGTGGATGTGGGATGAATTTATTGATCCAACAGCTTGCATTCTGCTTAATTCCAATTCTTTTTAGAGTTATATGGAGAGAGGATTTGATGCTGTGTGTTTGAACTACTGTGCTGTTGTTCTGATGGAGAATTTGTGATTGAAAAATTCTGAGATGCAATTTTCTCAATTACACATGAAGGTATTGTTACCATATTTCAGGCCAATACACAAAGGCTGAAATAAAACTCCTTTTAAAAAGAAGTCAGCAAATGCTTTATTTTTTCCTACCTCATTAAAGGAGAATGTGATTTATCAAAACTTAACTTTCTAATCCCAGTTAGAATTTCTTTACAGTCCCTTTCATACTGCCTTGAATGTTTTTCATACTCTAAATTCATGTTTCTCGACCAGCACCTTTCTATCTCAATTTTTTTTTAATTTGTTATGCAAATTTTTGTTATTCAGAAAGAAATATAATTTAAAGAATATAAATTATTAAAAAATGCATAATTCCATGAACCTTTGCTTAAGGTAATGCACCAAAGAACCAGGATATATTGATAAAATCTTATTGAAATGCAGCCAGAACCTTTCATCTGCGTTTTGACATAATTTCTGATGTCTACAAGTGGATCATTTATGTCTTAGTTATACTTCAAACAGTTGAGGTGACAATTTTCAGATTATAGATGACTTACCAAATATCTTTGCCAATTCAGCACATGTGAATGGATGCATGATAATGTTTTTGTTCCTCAGCTTCATGACATTATTTTAAACTAATGAGCAATAAGAGAATGTGAATATAAATTCAAAGCACTTTAAAAATTACTGATATTTTCATGAATACAGGCAGTCGTTGAAATGTTCCTAATTAAAAATATCACTTATCAGGAGTAGCATATTGAAGCCAAGTGGATTGCACGCAAGCACATTTACAAGACTGCTATGTTCTCTTTTTTCTCTTCACTCTTGAGATAGGTTTACTTTTTCTTAATATGCATAATACTGGATTTGAAATTGTTTAAACTGAAATTAATACTCAATGCTCCAATGAAATACATCTTTATTCAGAAAATTCAGAGGAGCAAAGAAGCTGTAGAATTAAAATTTTTCCTTACTGAATTAGATATATTGTCTGTCACAGTAGCTATGTCATGTATTTCGTGAGAGATACTGGATTAAATAAATTATTTAGTACATCAAATAAATCATCTGGTAAAACATACTGTATTAATATTAAATCAAATATGTTTTAGAATTCTGAAGCTTACAGGTAGTTAGACATATATTCTTTTCTCTTATTATAATTCAAATCACTAAACATGCAAGGCATGCACCGTTTGCTGAAATGGAAAAATATTCCTTTGACAGCTTTCTTTGTCTTTTTTATATTAGACTTCTTTATCAACTCTGGTACTGAAATAGTAGAATGATAGTAAATTCAGGACTAATAAGCCTTTTTATACTTTTTTATTGTGAATGAAAATTCTTTGCTAATGAGGAATGTTATGAGACAAACATTTATATGATGCCTATGGTGTGGATCATTGTCATGCTTGTTTAGTACAGTTCTTAATGAAAGGCAGCCTCTTATTACATATGTGTGGAAGTCTGCTTTTTACTGTCATGGCAATTTTTTTATTTTAAGCTGCATAATATCTGCTTAACATTTATGACACAATGTCCAAATTTTAGCAGTCACAGTCTTTTGCTGTGATGTGTTTTCCTCTTTCCTTTTCTTTAATTTGTTTATTAATTTACAAATCGAGTTTTGTACCTTTTTTCTTGTTTTGTTTAACCTTTGAAGAAGCTATTGTCTTTCTTGGATATTGATCTTGAAAGAAACCACATATTATGTATATGGAACACACTTAGCTAATACAGAGCTGTTTAGCCATAGATTGTTTTGGGAATTCCAGTCCAAAGAGGAAAGAGTCCACAGTGCTTTCTCTATTTATATTAAAGGTGTGAGACATCTTCTGTATTATACAGTACACCTGATATGACTCAGTTTGGTATTCAAGAAGAGCAGTTGCATATCCAGATATGCCCCTTGTAGATTCAGATTATAATTTTTAAATATTTCATAGTTTAGGAAAAATTGGTTTCGCCTCAGTTATTTACTTATTTGTCCTTTGCTACCACATGTTGAGATCCTAATTGTTGTGGTGTTGGCTCAGAACCATGCAGTTAAAGGGAAATGATGTGTACATGACAAAACAATATTCAAATATGTAACACTTCAAAATGTCTGTCACATTTATCAACTTCATCTTCCTAAAAAGAAACATAAAAGTATATTAAGTATATCAAGATAAATTCCTATAAACTTGGTAACTTTTTTCAGTGAATATCCTTTGATGGGAATCAAAATTTTATACTTCAGGCTGTGGAGAATTCTGTGAAATTGTAATTTTTTTCTAGAGTTACAGGAATTTTGTATTTATAGTGGGTTAGCTTAGTCATGACATTCCTCAGTGGGCTTAATCTTTTCTTTCTACATGAATTAATGTCAAAAAGAGAACCTCTGTATTGATTCTGAAGGCAGTGAGACTTCAGTAAGACTTGCACCCCTTTGGTGCTAAAAGAGTCCAGAAAATACTCACTGGCAGGCTGAGAGAGGTAGGCAGAGAAATGAGCAGCCCCACCCACATCTGATTTTAATGTGGTGTATCAAGGAAGATCATTTAACTGGGAGCTGTAATCATCTCAAGTTGTGAGGAAGGAGAGCCCCTTTCAAAGGGCAGCTCACAGAAAGTATGGCAGCAAACACTAGTAAGTTGCTGATGTTGGCAGAGTAAGAATGAGCGGGTGCCAGAAAGAAGCACAGCCTTCAACAGTATTGTCAACATCTGTAAGTACAAGACTGCTGCTGCCCAATTTACGGAGGAAGATTTGGCTTATGTGGGATAGTTTCAGGTTATTTAATACCAGTGTATGACAGTGCAGATAACTGAAAAGTTTTCAAGGTCAGCTCAGCATTAGCCAGGACGCCTTTATCAGCTGTCTTCAACATCTGCACTGCTTTGTCTTTCAGAGCAAAGCCTTCAGCTGTTTCCCTTTGGAACAGGAAGTACCTACTCTTATAGAGCATTAACAAGTAGTTACAACACAGCACACTGATCTGTAAAGCACTAGTGTTTGCTTTGTTCCTTTCTAGGCTGTGCCTCACAAAGCATCCAAGCAACATATTCAAACCCCAAAATACAAGCCATTTCATGTCAGACAGCAGAACTGACTCTCCCAACATACAACAAGCAGACTGTACTTACAGCCAGTGCAAGGCAGAGTCTGACAGATATCACCACAAGACAGCCCCACAAAAACAGGATCGATGCTCTGTTCATAAACCTAGACTAAAGTTAAATGAAGAATTGCAAAAGTAAAAATATATATTTTAAAATAACCTAGAACATTTTCTTCTCTTGTGGGCAATTTTATTTCCTTGCTTGTTTAGAGTTGGTTGGTTCATTTTAGATTAAAATATTTTACAAGTTCTGAGAGATGACATAAAAAACAAAAGATGTATCATTTTATTACCTCTTCTGCAAAATGTAAAAGCATACTTCACCATGAGAAACTGTTCAGATGAATTATTCTTATAGAGATATACTGCTAATAGCATATAAGGATATTTCTTCTGTGTCTTAAATAAATTCAAGTGTCAGCAAGTGGGTTTTTCATTCTCTTCCTCAGCCACTGACACAGAGACGAATCAGTATTGCTTGAATTTATTTTCATTTGGACAGGAGAGAGTGTGGAAAGAAAGTCTTGCTCTCTTAAGACCAACAAATTCAAAAGCAATATTGCCTTTGTGAAATAACACAACACCATGAAGAGCAAGGATTAATCTGAAAATCGGATTTGACATAAAATTTCCTGTAAATCAGACTGTAGGTTGGGTTTGTACAAACACGCTGTCTGTGTGGGCTCAGTGCTAGGTAGGTACTCAGAATCACAGAGCCAATTCATTTGAGAAAAAGACCTCTGAGGTCATCGAGTCTGAGCTGTAACCAGACATCACCACGTCACCTAAGTGCCGCATCCAGTCTTTTCTTAAATACACCCAGTGACTCCACCACCTCTATGTCCAGTTCAATGTCCAATCAATCTTTCTGTGAAGAAATTCCTCCTAATGTCCAACTTGAACCTCCTCTGGCATGGCATAAGACTATGCTCTCTTTTTCCTGTTGGCAGGGAATCCTTATAAACTGAGACAAGACCATTATAATAGGTCACTGTTTTACTAGTTTCAAATGTAACCAATGCCAGACATAATTAACATATTTCCCATATTTATTAAGGGTGCCTCCCTAAAATTGTATTTCAATACTTTCATATTTTAAAACAGTTGTAGTTAGGTCTAACGGCTAACATTCATACAATTTAATAGAAAATTGGAAATTATTATAATCAAAAGGCATCTACATTTAAACTTCCGTGTACTGAACCTCTAACAAACTCAGTAAATATTTTCTGTCCAAAACTTGGAATATTTTTCTACAGTTTTGTTTCTTACGTGCAGTTTTCAGAAAGCAGTGGCATACAAAAATATTCACACAGGACCACATAATAATTTAGGTTGGAAAAGACCCTTAAGGTCATCAAGCCGAACTATTAAACTAATACTGCCAAGTCTACCACTAAATCATGTCCCTAACAGGATTTAGTGCCACATCTATGTGTCTTTTAAATACCTCCAGGACTGGTAACCCAACCACTCCCCTGAGAAGACTATTCCAACATCTAACTACCCTTTCTATGAGTAGATTTTTTCTTAATATCCAATCTAAACCTCTCCTGGAATAACTTGAGGCCATTTCCTTTTATTTTATCACTTGCTACTTGGGAGAAGACAACCACCCCCACCACCACCCCCCACCACCTACCCTTTCAGGTAGAGAGTGATATGGTTTCCCTTCAGTCTCCTTTTCTCCAGGCTAAGCACCTCCAGATCCCTCAGCTGCTGCTGATCAGACTTGTGCTCCAGATCCTTCCCCATCTCTGTTGCCGCTCTCTGGATACCCTCCAGTACCTCACTAGTGTCAAGTACAGGGAAACAATCCCTGCCCTGGTCCTGCTGTAAACATTATTGGTGATACAGGCCAGGATGCCATTGGCCCTCTTGGCATCTGAGCACACACAGGCTCATGTTCAAACAGCTATCAAAAAAACTCGCACAGATCTTTTTCCTCTGGACCACTTTCCAGCTACGCTGTCCCTAGCCTGTAGGGCTCCATGGGGTGTTGTGACCCAAAGAGAAGTCCTTCTCCAGGCACCTCACCTTGTTTAACATCATACACCTGGGCTTGGCCCATAGATCTCTCCTTCCCGTATCCTTCTGCAGGGCCTTCATACCCTCCAGCAGATCCACACTCCTGCCCAATGTGGCATAGACAGGAAACTCACTGAGGGTGTTCTTGGTCTCCATGCTAAGTTAATTTGTAAAGATATTACACACAACTGGCCCCAACACTGCATCCTGGGGAAGCCCACTAGTGACTGTCCACCAGCTGGATTTCAGTCCATTCACCACCACTCTCTGGGCCTTGTCATCCAGACAAGGTTTAACCCCGCAAAGCGTACACCCATTGAAGCCTTTGGCACCCAGTTTCTCCAGGAGAAAATATTGTCAAAAGCTTCACTAAAGTTCAGGTCAACAATATCCACCAGCTGGATGCAAGTAGGAATGCCTATCATTAATCCACACTGCCTGGGCCCAAACTCCTATTTGTCCTCTGCATGCTGTGTCGTAGCACTCCAGGTGATCTGCTCCACGACATTATCCCGAGCCAAGGTCAGACTGAAAGACCTGTACATTCCCAAAACTTCCCTCAAGCCCTTCTTCTGGATGGGAATAATATTTTCCTGCTTCCAGTTAACTGGGACTTCTTCAGTTAGACAGGACTGCTGATAAATTATGGAAATCAGTTCACTGAGCA
This sequence comes from Ammospiza caudacuta, assembly GCF_027887145.1. Lineage (NCBI taxonomy): Eukaryota > Metazoa > Chordata > Aves > Passeriformes > Passerellidae > Ammospiza > Ammospiza caudacuta. The sequence goes on along the minus strand of NC_080593.1, from coordinate 74,397,538 downwards.
CTTTTGCCAGTTCTCTGAGTACCCATGTGCATATTCCATCTGGTCTCATAGAACTGTGTGTGTCTAACTGGTGTAGCAGTTTGCCAACCATTTTCCCTTGGGTTATGGGACTTTTGTTCTGCATTTTTTCATTCTTCTCCAGTATGACTGGAAGTTCAGGGAGCTGAGAACCCTGACAGCAACTTACTCTTGAAGACTGAGTCAAAGTAATTAAGTACCTCAGCCTTTTCGTCATTCTTTGTCACTGTGTTTTTTTATGTATCAAACAAAAGATGAAGATTCATCATGGTGTGTGGAAACCTAGAACACTGTGCACCGTATTTCTCTGTCTGCTCTGGGGTGCCCTGACCCCCAGGGGAGCATTGACTTTGACCTTCATTTATGGAGAAAATTTCCTAGACTTAAAGAGAGACCAGAATCCACAAAAGTGTGAAACAGATTATAGAGAGTAGTGTAAGTGTATCACTTGTTGAGAAATTTAGGTTTTGGGATTTTTAGAATGTTGTGGATGGAAGCAAGATGGAGGACACAGGGCGTCATCCTGGGTTTCTTCTTCCTTCTTTTAATGGGTTTGGGTGGTATTTTGTAATTGGCAGAAAAGTCCGCATTGTGGGCATTTTGGGATCAGTTATTGGGTTAAAAGCGAAAGTAATCAAGGTGTCAGTTCTTAATTGGAGAAGAATTACGTAAGTAGTTTAACCTTAAAAGAACCTATAACAAGAGATTGTTAGCCATTTTGTGCCTTCTAATGAAAAGCTGCCGAACTCATGGTTGTGACACTGTTTTACTGATAAGAAATAATAAACACTTGTTTTCTATGGAACTGTCATAGTTCCCATCACAACATAAAGCCTAAAATAGATGCAAGAAATAAGCACTAGGTGCTAAGCACATATTTAGCCTTACACACTTCTCAATTTTCCACAAAGATGTGATGCAGAGAAATATTCTTTTTTTTCCACACTTTCTGTGAAAAGAGGGCTTTAATAGATTACACAATATTTCAAAATTGTTGAAACCAAAAATTATGCAAAGATTCTTCAGAATTATAGTCTCGAGTCCCACCTATAGGATCTCATCTGGTACTTGGATGAAAGAAGATGTTTCAGGAATTTATTATCCTCTCTTTAAATTAAACACAAGAGAAATTAGATCCTTAACCTTTGATGTTCAAATTGTATATACCCCCTGAAGTGCTAGAAGTAAAAGGAGGTAAATAATATTTTCACAATCATAGTTTATATGGCTTCTCTTCTTTCTTTGAAAAAGAAACAAAAAAAAATTAAATTTTAGGTCAAAATTTCAAAGGCATCCAAAACAATAATTCCTATTTTTATTTTGTGAGTGGATTTTCTGAGTTCCTTTTGCAAGTTTTTAAAATTTATCTAGCCAAGTTGCAATACTAGCTTTTGGGTGGTTAGGCATTTGTGAGGTGAATACCATCCTAAGTAACATACCCTTTCGAAAGATAAATTTGAGAATCACTTCATTAGGTTTTTAAAAGCCCAACTAATTCAGAAAGTTCCAGTTCTGAAAAGCTGTTCATATGAAGAAAGTATTCCAGAATTATGAATTTGACATTTGAAATAAAACAATTTAGTATGTCAAAGATAGACATGGATCAGATTTTCAATGGTTATGTTGTAGCTGCTTCACTTTCAGTAACATTTTAGAAATTAATATTTCCTGGACAATTAATCTATAATTTTTCAAACAAATATTCTCTTTCAGTCATGGATAATAGGTGCTTTAATTCTATGGTACTAATAAAAAATATACTGAAAAGTATTTTTTGCATCATGGACATTATTTTATTAATAACTTCAAATAAAAATTCCTAAATCTGTCAGACCATGACACTCCAGTGTGCTGGAATTATTATATGTGTGAAATAATTTACAGGCATTTTTGGTCTGAAGGATTTAGCATTACAGAATGGTTTTATCTGTTATCTTCATATTGTATTCAAAGAACTAAATGAAACGTCTTTGATGTTGAAATACACTCTAGGATTGTGGCACTCAGTATTTTTACTTTAATAAATCCCAGCAGACATATCTTACTATCCTAGATCAAACAAATTGAGCTTTTGATTTAGTTTGAATCTAGTGAGGCTGAATAAACTACATTTATTCCACCTTACTCTATGGTTGATAATGTGCAAATAGGCAACCAGACGGCATAATCTTTGCAAAATTTTTAAGACACATCCTGCAGCATAAAAAAAAAGTGTTCATAAAGTTTCCTATCCTCTGGCATGTGTGACAACTCATTCAAGTAAAAATTGACACAGAAGCTACTGCTTTTCTACATAACAATTGATTTTTAAAATGCATAAATGTCAAATCTCAGAATAAAAAATGGCACCTTTTTTGTATAAATGCAATTAATCCTGTGCCTTTTTGTCTTTATTCTTTCTAATTATTTTGTAACTGAAGCTTCTGGAGAAGGCATAACAAAAAATAAAACATCTTAAGATGCATAAATTTAGAAAAGCACTTTGTTTACTTCAGACAAAATAAATTAATTATAAATAGCATATATTCTAAATGACACTTTTCATCAAAAAAATTGAAGCTTCCACACTAAGCCAGTAAGGCATCTGAATAATTGAAATGCTCCTTAAGGAAAGACAGTAATCAGCCTTCAGCAAACACTTGTACAGGTGAAATTCTAATTTTAGTTGTAACTAGCTGCATAGGGCGATCTCTGGGATAGGAAGATTTTGCACCCAGGCTGGTAATTGAGGCAGGCACTGAAACACCCATGTACTACCTAGCAGTGGGTTTGACAGGGACTTTCTGAAATTTCCACCAGAAAACATTCTCCAAAAATTTGTCAAAGGATTTTTCTGCAGTAGCCTGGCCAAAGGCAGCTGGCAGTTCAATCAGCCACTCCATGACCAACTATTCTGCACATGTGCAAAAAGGCTCTACCTAAGTTTAACATCCAATAAGAATTATATGCACTCATTGTACCCAGAAGTATAGCACAGGTCTTAGAACATTTTCAGACATTTCTGCTGAGTTTATGGGGATATTGTAAAATGGCAGAGGACAGGTGAAGTGAAAATACTCATTTTCCTTGACTTTTCCTTCCTGAACTTTGTTCTTCAGCTGGTGGCCTCTTCCATATCTAGTCTCTCACATCAGCCAAAGCCCCACTGTCAGATAATGGTACAAATATCAACACCTGTAGTTAGCAGAGACACATCTCTTTCTCTGCTTCAGCATCAGCTGAGCAGCAGGCTCCAGGAACCAGAAACAAGGAACAGGAACAAAACAAGCTATTTGATAAGCCAGAGCATTCAATAAGCATCTGAAAATCATCTCTCACTATTGTCCTGGTCTAGGGAAAATTTGGGAGAAAACTCCAAAGGGTCCCACCAGAAAGCAGACTGAAGTCTATCCCCTTACTGTCCTGGAAAAAGATTTCCTTGGAGAAAAGTGGAAAAAGCCTGTTTATTTAACAAGCATAAAAAATGAGTAATATTAAATATAATCTATTATATTTTATTTTATTTTATTTTAATATTTTATAAAATTATATCAATTATATAACTTAATACAATATATATTAAGTATTTCATTATATAATTTAATTTTCTTATGTAATTAATCAATACATATTAAAATTAAAAAATATAATATTAAATATAAGATGTTAAATGAATACTATTAAACAATAAAATCTCTTGCTGTTCTGAAGAGATGGCAAATTCAGAAAGTCCTTGCTGTGGAGTGCAGCTCGACTCACTCATCTCTTATCAGTCCCTCCAGTGCTGAGTCCCAGTGGGCCACAGGCATGAGCTCCCTGTGTTTTTCTGGGTTTTCAGTCCAGAGCAGGTTTGAACAGTTCCAAGAAAAAAGGAAAACCACAGTCCAGAGAACTCTGCCTCAGCTAGTGAGAAATTAACTAAAAAGCAAAGGAGAGGTCTCTCCCATATGTCTGTGCTGAAGACAACACAGCCCAGAAGAAATGAGGAGGAGTGAATGCAGCTCCTGAAAACAAACTGTGTGCTTCTTTTTAGCCCTGCTTCACTCTCAGAACCATTCTTAAAGGTGCAAAACTTATTTCTGGGCTAAACAGACAAGTGGGGATATGATCCAGCATCATAAAGTCACCCCAGGACAACTGTGAGCCACACTGAAGGATTACTTCTGCAGGAGAAGCAGTGAGGAAAGCACACTGAATCTGTTATGTAGTCTCTGTCAATAAAGTCTTGTATGTATGCTGAATTTCTAGACAGCAAGTGTGGAGTAGCTCATAATGATTATGTTTCAATAGGTACAGACACCTGTTTTTCTGTCCACATTTGAGGGCAAGTGGGCCACAGTCTGTGCCACTGTGCATGAACTCATGTTTCCTGCGCCTTATCAGGGCCTGTGCCTGCAAACAAAATTGTGTTTTATGTTACTTGACACAAATATGTCAACCTTCAGTTCTTCCTGTACACAAACATGGTGGTATTCAGCTCTTCAACAGCACACTTAGCTCCTAAATGTAGAAAACAAAGCCCCCACGACAGGCGCTGGGGATTTAGTCAATAGTAGTGGGGGGCTGGGAAAGATATTCAGCTCATCTCAAAGATATTTTTCAAGCCATATCTACACACACACACACAAAAAAAAACCCCACCATTTATTTAGGTGTTTTTCTTCTCAATATTTGCTAGGAAAAAATAGATATTTGACCAATAACAAAAGAGGACAATTCTGTATTGCTTCCTTTACCAGCCAGGTTTTCATATTTTTCTCAAGTAGAGAAAAACTATTATAAAAATAATTTACCTTCTTTTTCAGTGGCTGCTGGAATGTGATACATTTTCCCAGCAGAGAAAGGGAAAAGAAAATGTTAAGAACTCCTCATGGTCATTTTCCATTTAAACTGCATGCTTTACATTAAAAAGAAAAATCTTTTCTGTTATAGAAAGGTCAGCACAATTCAGGAGCTATGAACTATAAAGTTCAGGTGTACGTAAAGGCTAAAAATATGTTTTAAATTTTGCTTGAGGTATTGTTAATTGCTCTTTAGTTTTTTAATCAGTTTTGTACAGGTCTGATACGTCAAGTCTCTGTGAGAATTTCTTTGTGAGCCAGTATTGTGCAAAATGAGAAAGTGGCTTGGTCATGTTTATAGAAACTGGAAATCCAGGAGGATGTCCAAGGTTTCTTGGAAGTATTCATCCAAACAGAGCCATGATCTCAGTGTGCAAAAAACACAGAACATTTCTTAACTATAACAAATCTCATTGGATCAAATTTTAAGACAATTTAAATTAAACTAGACTAGGTTTCTATTTACCTTTGTTATCTGTATTTTTTGCATTTTTTGTGTATTTCCTATGACCTGCACCATTGTTAATGAACAATGAAGGGACGGTTCCTTCCACCCCACAGATGACTTGTTCAGAATGTAATTATCAAAATTATTTGGTAGCATAAACTGGGAAAACTGAAGACACAATTTTATTTTTTGTTTGCCTCTGCATACAGAGACTTACTTTCAGATCTGTCTAACTTCAGCATTATGTACAATTCACATATCTTTGTTTTCTTTTATATTGCTGTCCTTCAAGATTTTCAAGTAATTCTTTTCCAGTTCAGTTACAATTCCTCTTCTATTCCAGACACAGCAGGTCGACCCACTGAGGAATTTTATGTAATGCATGAAAGGGAAGCCGTGTGTAGCAGCTAGCAGAGAATGCAGTCTCCAGAGAGAACCTTGGCCCATGCCATGTCATGATTCACGTTTCCCACCACATGCCCTGTTCTGCAGGAACCTCCCTGTGCTGAGCAGTCTGACCTGTGAATTCCTCTTGTCACATGATCCAACATGCAGCATTGCTTGCGCTCGACTGGAATGTTAAATTGATTGATTCACTACACCATTATCTTCAACTTAGCCTAAATTAAATTTACTATACTGTCTTGAAGCATAAAGGGTGCAAAAATTTTATGGACCCATGATAATATTTTGTCTTTTCACTGTAGCTGATTGATCTCTCAAATGCTGAGAACTTTGATCTACCAGAAAGCAAAACTGGAATATAATCTTTGAATATGCTTTTTGCACCTGGTATTGCCAAAACCCAATTTCCTTATCTGGTAAAAACAGAAGCAATTTAAAACACTAGCAATCATAATATTGTAAATATTTTTATTTCTTATTTGATGTTCACACTATTTCCCTAGTAGTCTGATTTACTTTCAGGCACAATAAAATGTGGACATCAAAAGCAGACAAGTTTCTTCATGAACCAGGTAATGCCTATACCTAATTCCTCATACTTATAGGATGCAATTTAACGTTTAACAACATTGAAGAACTGTTTAAACTTCAATTTTCCAACTTCTCATGTTAGCACACCTTTGTCTCTCTTGGCTCCTTCTTGAGCATTCTCTGCTTCTAAAATGGCTCAGTTTTGAATACCAAATTCATTTAGACATGTCTTGCAGTGAGATGTAGATGTAATGACAATATGTTGCTTTTAGTTGATTGCGACCACATCTATTTCCAAAATTCATGTCAGTGTAGATATCCATGACAACATCCTCAAAGACGTATTTGTTATGCCAAAGATCCCACTGTGGATTTTCATTAGAGTTTCTTGAATCCCACAGTATCAGATTTGTGAGAGGCATCTGTATATATTTCAGGACTGGTTTTGTCCTCTGTGGCCAAATATGTATCCTACAAGGAGAAAATCTTTCTCTTACTCCATCAGGACAAATCCGACCTTGCAGCCTAAGCAGTATAGTGATTGTTTTTGTTTTGTGCCTACCTTGCTTCCCTTACACTAGGAAGCTGGTCACTGGGAATATACAAAATATATGCAGAAAAGAAAGCAGTTATCCATGCTCTTTCAAAGTCTTTGTATGGCCAAAATGTCACCTTTGGCATAGCTCAAATATATAGAGTAATAAATGCCATGAACATTTTCTTGTTTCACTGCTCTTCCTCCTTCACAGGATCCTCTTGGCACAGGAAGATTTCCCTAGAAGCCCAGAGCCCTAGGGCTCCATAGAGGGATGATTTGCTACATACAGGGATGGCTCCTTCTTAGCCTCTGCAAACAACTTCCTCCTATTTTTATGCAACAGCGCCCCCTTAGCTTTTAGCAAAAACCCCTCTGTTTGCCAGAAAACTTCTCTTTGGTTTTATCTTACGATTCATCACTTGTAGGAGTGGAACTGATAACCACGTGATGTCTACATATCAAACAAGCTCCAGTAGGAATTTTTTTCCTTGATCCATACAGAAAATATACAGACTTTTTCTGGCACTAAAATCTGGCTTAAGATATCCCTGCCATTTTGAGTGATTCGTCTTTGCTCTTACCACTTTTATATTTTATTCAACCTTATTGTATTTCACACCTTATGAAAATTGAACTAGTAGCATCACAGTAAAGTTTTATAGTAAACTTTTTTAGAAAAATTAGGACAATGCAGTGACGTAAGATATTTCAAATTTTATTTCAATTTCCTATAGTTTGAGAAAATCTGGTGGAACTATGCATTTATTTGAGGTCTTGTTTGGTAAAGTCTGAGCAGTTATCACTAATTTTTAATTGTCTGTGCTAACCCAAGCACATCAGTATAACATCTGCACTAGTATCCATTGCTTGTCTATTCCACACTGAAGAAAATATATTTTCAGGGGAAGAGGAAACAAATCATTAAGCATTATTAAAAAATATAAAGAAATCTTAATATTTAACAGAAATAATGTAGTAGTCTCCCACTGTCCAGCTGATGTTTCCTGACTGCTCAAAGCTATCTGACCAAGGAATGCTCCTTCTGTTTGTGTTTCCTAATATATTTGATGGCATAAGTGCTACAAAAATTTTGAATTAATAAAGTTTTCATGCCAGTCTGTTCATGTAAAAGGGAATTAACATTAAATTTCCAAAAGAATGACTTTGATATCAGTACATCATGGCTGAATTTATTTTCCCATTTCCCATTTCTAAGATCAACATTTCAGGTCTGTTCTCCATCTGCCATTCATCGTGTGTAACTAATTTCCTGTCAAACACAAGCATTATTTAACTATACCAACAGTAGTTTACAGTATGAGGCAGGACTAGAAACATTTTGAATGGTCATATGTCTTTTATTTTTAATTTTGTCATTAGTTAAGATCATTGTGTATTCTCTGCACAGATATGCTATTGTTATTCTTTACTTTTAAATGTGATGATATTTGCTAAGACTTGAAGTATTTTTGTTTAAAGAAAACCAGTGAGGTAGTTTGAGTTGAACAAAATTATATTATCTCCTTTTCCATTACACAGATCTGAATGGGCTTTAATTAAATATTCGAGCATTGAGCAGTCATTTGCATTTTATTAGGTTTGTGTTCAGAATATAAAGGTGTTCTAGGTGTCCTGTATTTGGAGAATTATCTTATTTGGGTAAATTGTATTAGATTGCCTCAGTTCTACTTGCTCCTTCACAATAAATGTTTCACCTACCTTGTCAGCTCATAATGATCCCTTTGGTTACATATGCCCAAGCTGTAGTGTGAAGATTTTATTCTGACCAGGAAAGAGTTCTGCATCCTCAATGTTACAAGTGCAAAGGTCAAATCAGACCTTTAAATATGCATCAACAATATTCCCTTGATGGAACTCTGGTTCATGCCTGTAAATTTACAGCATAAACTGTTATCAGATGCAGGGGATCAGTTCTGGACAAAAGTTGATCTATCATATGCAAATATGTATTTACTGAACTGCTTTTATTGGTGCACTAAGCAGTTATTTTTCAAAACATGTCTTTTTAAGGACGTATTTATTACAAAACCTCCATAATCTCAAGGCATATCTTTACCAGTCCAGCATATACTAGAATGCTCATAACTATATGTTGACTGAGATTTTTAAAACTTAGTTAAGCAGAAAAAAAAAAAATCTGATTTTTTTTCACTACAGTAGGAATAATATTTTCAGTGGTACTTTTAAAAATTATTATCAAGTGTGCTAAACCTAAGAAATACTTATACCACAACTTGAAATGAAATTCACAGATTTATTAACAGTGTTTACATATTGATGCTCATGACATTTAAGTTGAATATGAAATATTAACCTGACTTTGATTCTCTTGATTTCTTGGAGATCAATGTTTGAGTCAGTAATTTCATTCTCTAGACTTCTTCTCTTTACTTCTGTGTAAATTTTGTATTAAGAACCGTCACATTTGGGTGGATGTTAAATAATTATGACAATCAATTTGTAGACACTAGTAGCCAAATTTTTAGGACCTTATACAATATATACTGCTGAATATTTTACCTAAGTTGAGGAAATGATTCAATTGTAAGAGCAATAATTAGCTCCTGACTGAAAAGACAAAGCTATACTAATGAGCAAGTTTTGTGTTCATGACAAGGTTTTTCATATCATCCCTGGGGAAGCTCTTATTCTACTGCATCTGAGTGCAATACTGGGTTGAGTCACTATTAGCACATACATTCTTACTACAAAATAGACTAAAAAGAAATTGAAATCACTTCTAGACTAGCCAGACACAGAGAGTATTTCTGTATTAGTAGTACTATGGAGCAACCTTAAGGCTGGAAGTTTCTTGGTTCTTATTTCTTTCTTTCCCTTTCTTACACAACCTAACAATTTAATAAATTTTGGAGCATTGAGTTTCTGACTGAATTGAACGGAATAGATCCTTTGCTTTTTTAAAGATGTGTCATAAAGCCATATTTATTTTGAGTAGCTTTGAAAATCCTACTGCAAGAAAAAGGTGCTCCTTTGACAACACAATATGTGGTGCCCTGGTTAATTTCTAATACTGACAACTGAGGCTGGGTGTGCATGGCCTTCATTGGGTATTTGGCTGTTGTTCAGGAACCACAGAATGACAGAATGGATAAGGTTGGAGGGCACAAATAGTGGTCACCCAGTTCAGCCTCTGTGCTTGAGCAGGGTCTCCTAGAGAGTGTTAATCAGAGTTGTGTCCAGATGGCTTTTGAGCATCTCCACAGAAGGAGACTCCACAATCTCTCTGGGCATCACGTTCTAGTGCTGACACTCATAAAGAAAAGAAGTTCTTCCTCATGTTCAAGTGGAACTCCCTGCTTTTCTCCATAACAGTTTGTGCCTCTTGCCTTATGTCCTGTTGCTTGGTATCACTGAGAAGAGCCTGAATCCATCCTCTTGACACCCTTCTTTCACATACTTATAGACATTGAAGAGGTTCCCTCTCAGTTTTCCCTTCTCAAGCCTGAACAGGCCAGGTTCTGTCAGCTTTCCTTTGCAATAGAAATGCTCCAGTTCTCTAATAATTTTCACAATCCTTTGCTGGACCCTCTCCAAAAGCTCTCTTGTCTCTTGAACTGAGGAGCCCAGAACTGGACCCAGCTCTCCAGTTGTGGCCCCACCAGGGCTGAGCAGAGGGTCTGGGTCACCTCCCTCAACCTGCTGGCAACAATGCTCTTCTAATGTACCCCAGGATACCTTTGGCCTTCCTGGCCACAAGGACAGACAGCTGGCTCATGGACAGCTTGTTTTCAGTCAGGACCCCCAAGTCCTTCTCTGCAGAGCTGCTCTACAGCAGGTCAGCCCCCAGCTTGTCCTGGTGTGGTTATTCCTCCCCAGGGCAAGACCCTGTGTTTGCCTTTGTTGAGTTACAAACAGTTCTTCTTTGGTCATCTCTTCGATCTGTCCCTCTGAGGGGCTGCACAGCCCTCTGGGGTATCAGCCACTCCTCCCAGCTTTGTGCCATCAGTGAACTTGCTGAGGAAGCCCCTGCCCCTTCATCCAGGTCATTGATGAATACATTAAACAACACTTTGCCCAGTACTGAACCTTAGGCAGCACCACTAGTCACAAACTTCCAACCAGACACTTCCACTGATCACGACTCTCTGAGCTTTGTCATTCAGCCAGTTCTCAAATCACTTCACCATCCACTTGTCCAGCCCACACTTCTGGAGCTTACTTATGAGAATATCATGGGAGACAGTATCACATATGAGAATACCAGGATTTAAGCAATTTCACTATTTCTGAAATAAAATCTATTACAAATACTGTTGGGAGCAGAACAGTCTCTTAGTCACTGCTGGACAAAGCAAAGTGCAACTTCATAAAATGCCATGTGCTGAATATCTAGTAAAAAGTATTGTAGGTCTGACAGAAGAGGTCATGGTTACAAGGAATACAGTGGCTCAGCATCTGCATATTCAATTTCTTAAATGTTGCCTACACTCTTCCTAGAATTAACATTGGAAATTATGTTACCAAACTGTACTGAGAACATATATTTCTGAGCATTGTATAGATATTAGCAAAAGTAAAACTTTCTCCAGAGAGTTTACTATGCAGCCCCACAGATGTGCCAAAAACAAAATAGAGACACAATCAAGAGGGTCAAGATTGCATGAGAATTACACTTGCATCCCTTCAATCAGTAGCATCAGCAGTGCTCTAGCTACAGTCTGATGATGGCATCCATATAACAAATCTTCTGGTCACCACCTCTTTAAGAAAAACAATGAACAATGGTAAATTGTTGTTGGGTAAATAGAAGGATAAAGTATTTCTTGCAAAATTCAAATAATCACCTGTCTTTCAGTCTCCTGGAGAAGTCTGTGTCATTTCTCTATTTTTAATTCTGAAGTCTGTTTTTTATCAGCCCCTACTCTTTACAGGACATTTTCATACTCAGTTTACCTTTGAATTAAGCTAAATAAAAGTATTCTTTTAGCTTGTATGGGCTAAATCATTTTATATTTAATCTAGGTAGCCTAGGTGTCAGAAGCAGCCAAGATGTGGCTCAGAGATTCCTGCATGAAACTTTCAAAGCCATTGGTCTGTACTCAGACACATGAACAAACCAAACATTTCTGTTAGTACTTCTACTTAAGCAGATCATATCCTTGCTACAGCTTTTATAGAGAAAACTTTCAAGTCAAATCAGCAAGACTTGAGCAGATGCTGATTGTCAAATATACATTTTGCTAGTCTAGGGTGTGGAAATGAGGACACCCTAGTGTCCTCATTTTGCTAGTATAGGGTGTGGAAATGAGGACACAGAGCTGATCTGTGTCAGAAAAATCTCCATAGCTCAGAGCTACTGCTGAGGAAAGCAGCTGCTACAGGTATCATTTGTCATTTTGTTGCAGTATTAGCATACTACAACAAGTCTTCAAATTAAAAACCATTAAAATCCACCCTAAAATTCCACTGACATGCATTAAATATATTAAGGAGCTGTTCTTTAGGGTCTATAAATGCTAAATTTCATTCAGTGAGAAGTACCATTACATTTCTGTCTGGGCTGGGGCCTCTGGAGCTGCTGGAAGTGAGTATACACTATTTACCAACACACTAGTAAAATTTTGTACACATAAGCATATTTTACATATTTTATAGGTTTTCTTAAATGTAACGACACCTGAATGCTGCCCAAATTAAATTGAAAACACATAATACAGAATCTGCACAGAACATATTTGCCCAGCTAGCTAAATTCAAATCCATGCCTGTGAATGCAGAAATAATCATCATCTTTAGAATAGAGGCTTTATGCTGTTTTCATACTCTCCAGACATTCTGAATTAGGTTGCCAAGACCTCATCTCCTTTTTGCTATTCTGCGTCTTGTCACATGAGGGATCGTAAACACAGTAATGTTACTGAAAACACCATCAATGTGATAAAGCACACCAAAACAAGTATTTCAAATTACATTTCCGCAGATAAGTGCAGGTCCCTTTTCACAAAGGTCTAATACTTACTGGCTCACTGACTTCTGGGAAAGTCATAGCTTGAACTTTCTTGGATATTTTCTGTTTTCTTTAGATAGGTTGCTTCTAAATCACTGCTCACATAGCCATGGTTTTAGGAGTCTACAGAGACGTTATTAAGTCTTTCTATTCCATATAGTACTCTGTGGGGTTTGTTACCTCTTATTCAGAGTTTCTTGATTGCTGGGGTGGAAGAGTCAAAAGCCTTGACTGCTGATGGATAGGCTTCCATAGCAGCCCATATATACACAAAAGGTAGAAGTCACACTGGAACTTCTGCCCTCCCCATTATAGCAATGATCATTGCTACAAAAATAAAATAAACACTCTACTGTGCAAGACTCTGGAAGTTCATCTTAATGTATAGAAAAGAGTAATCCCTTGCAACTACCTCCAATAGGTAGGTAGTTATTTGTGTGTAAAACCTTTCAAAACACTGTAATTCCCCAGGTTTTTCTATGGTGAAAGTATTTACTATTAATGAGTTATAATAGTAAAAATTTTAAAGATTTCTTGGAAGAACCCAGGACTATGTACCTACTTAATTTGAAGGACAGTTATGCTAATTTTTAATACTGCAGTAAAAATGTGCTAATTTGCAGGCTGCGACATAATGTTTGGCCCAAAAAATGATCCTTGATGCTAGAATTTGGAAATACTGAAAAATATTTAAAAAAATGGTTGGTTATCGATACTTCAGTAAAATATTTCTTGAAAATAATTATAAGTTGAAATTACAAAATTACATTCTTATGCACAGAAAACATGGCTACTGTATGTATTTAGTCCACCGAGGTTTTTTTAAATCTTACATTATATCTCAAAATGTTACAAATCATAGGATTTTCAGGCATCAATAAAATGCATAATATTAATACACACAATGGCTAAAAGTAATTTGTTTATGTGCATGAATTATAGACTTTCTACCCTACAGTCGAACAGTTACGTAGTGATAATGTAACATCTACACATCTCTTTAAAAACATTGCTATCCATCAGTCTAGGCTGCAGTCGTTTCACCTCAAACACTAGTTTTAAATCAGTGTATTTGATAGGGATAAGAAAGGTGATATTACTTCACTAAAGGCTTTTGTCTTCACACATGTAACTAAAACTTTTGTTCATACTGTTACTTCTGATTGTGTCTTGTTTTTAAAACGATTCCTGCAGCCATAGCAAATAAAACTTTCTCCATGCTTGTTCACTCAGAATGTTGTTGCAAACATTTTTTTTTCTTGATATTTTACTCTGGGCACGTTAAAAATTCTACTGGAACCATTCACTGATATGTCTTCTATAATCAGTTAAGCTTCAACTTTATCCTTCCTAGCTTAGTGTCTTTTTGCCCATCTCTCAGTCCCCTTTCAGCCATAGAAAGGAATCTTTGTTCCAGTATGCCTATATTTCAATCATGAAAATTCTTTCCTTTTATCATGCATGCCACCCTCCACTTTGAAGGGGCTGCCCCATCTATGCATTTTTTGTATTATTGTCTTTCAAATGATTTCTCACTACTCTTCTAAAATCACACAAAGAAATATAGAGTTTACAATGTTTCAAGTTGCTTTATTTGCACGGATCAGGCTGTATCATGGTGAATAATTGTTCTCTATTTTTTCTTTCTGTTTCCCCATCTATCTTTATATTTCTTTCTTATTTTCTTCTCTTAAACCAATCTTTCATCTTTAAACTTTTTATATGAGCTGACTAGCACAAAATCCACAACTGGAGTTCACATACATTATCTAAGCATGGTGTAATAATGATAAATACTGATTCATTGCTCATCCTTGGGAACACTATAAGGAAGATCTTGAGTGAAATATAGGCATGGGGAGGGATGTGCCACAATGAAAGGTATTAGGGTCCAGTTGTGTTTTCCTAGTGGAGAAGGCTCAAGTAGGAAGGGATGCATCCTGCACATCAGTGTCAGCCTGACATTGGAAGATGTGCTAGTGCATTGTGTTGGGATTCTTCTGGCAAAGTGGAATGAGAATATCTTCAGAAAGTAGTTTGCTTACCAGCTGAGGGAGATGATCACATTTCCATAATTCCTCCTTCAACTTATGGTTGGATTCGTATCTCAAATATCAGTGTAGAAAATATACAGCATGGGATGTAAAGAGAAAATAGGTGTTGATGCTGAGCCATACAGCTACAATCTGAGAAATCTGGTTACAGAGCTCTTGTTGTCTCAAATGCAGGATCTGATTGGGATAGAGGTATTTTTGTTCATAAGAGCCTGCCTGGTGCTATATTTTAGAATTGTGACTACAAATGTTGATAACCTGCCAATGTTTCACCTGTTTCTAAACAGCAGTTTCATAGCACCAAGGCTTTTCCTCACTCTTCCCCAATGGGTAGACTGGGAATGCATGAAAATTTTGAGGCAGATGAAGCCATCAGAAATGACCTGAACTGTGTAAAAGGGTATTCCATACCATATGTTGTCATGCTCAACAGTAAAATCTCAAGGAATGGAGAAGGAAGGTGAGACATTTATGGTAATGTTGTTGGTCTTCCCAACTAGGAAACAGCAGGACATCTGTCTGACAAGGGAAAGTAGTGAATGAATTCCTTTTTATATTTTTCTTGCGTATGCATCTTTGCCTTTTATCTCAACCCACTGGTTTTCCTTGCTTTTACCCTTCTGATCCTCTCTTCTACCCTGCCACCTGTGAGTGAGTGACTGGGTAGGGACTTAGCTGCTGGCCAGAGTCAGCCCGACATAAATGTACAGAACCCTGCTGTGGAATGGGCAACAGATAATTTGGGAGCTTGTGTAATGTGATCAGAGTGGAGGCCAAAAGGGGGCAATGGCTGTGAACATTTGCAACAGATTGCCACTTGAGAACAGAGGGGCAAAGCCTCCTTTAAAATAGCCTTACAATAATAACACATCCTGGATCACGGGAAGGACTTTACCTGACATTTGCTGACAGGAAAACTTGGAGAGGGTAGAATTTCTGGAGTCTGTCAGGATCAATTTTTGATGCAGGTTTTGGATGGCCATACTAGAGAAAGTGCCCTGCTGCATCTACTGTTCATGCCAAAGAAAAGTGGCCATGGGTTTTAAGATCGATGGCATCCTTTGCTGCCGGGAAAATGCCATTGTACAATTTTAAATTCTGAGGTAAACAGGAGTAAATAAATAGCAGAAAAAAGACCCTTCAGGGCAGCAGACTTGGGAACTGGCCAGAAGCTTCCCCTAAAAGGTCTTGTCCTCCCAGGGATTTCATTCTTAAGGACAATCTCCTCAAAGCAATACAGTGATCTACCCTCGTAGGCAGGGATTTGTAGAAACAGAGACTGAAAGAAGTTTGGAATTTTATCAAAGCTAAGTGAGTAAAGTGCACACTAGAAGCACCTTTATTGGAGATGTGTGAAGGTACAGACAGCTATTAGCTGAAATAATGTTACACTGGCACAATATAACATGCAGGAGAAGAAAAAAGATGCAGACAGTGATAAATTTATTCACTAAGTAGGAAGACCTAAAGGGGGATAAATATACTCTTACTAGTTACTATGAGAAATCTATGAATTCACCTATACTAGAAGTGAGCATGCTATATTGTAAATAAATTATTAATTGAATCTCATTTAAATTTAAAAAATAATTTTGAAAAATTTTGAAAAAGTAATGGATTCTCAGTAATCTGAAAAAGGTGCCAAAAACTTTGAGCTAACCTGAAGAATGATATAAACCATGCAGGGAGTAAAGGTTGCAGAAGCACTTCAGAATATTAATAGTATAAAGTACCTGACCCATATGAAATGTCAAAAAACCACATTTAAATCATGGAAATTAAAGGAACCAATAATTTGCCAGGCTACTTAGTAATACTCTTTGGCCATATATTGTATTATTAGCATAAAAGGTTTATTGTTCTTAATATAAATATAAAGAAAATATTAAATTTTGTATCAGTTACTCTAGGGTTACACTAACTTGTTCCAGAATCTGTATGACAAAATGACCATAAATGTTAAAAATAAATGAGTCTGTTATAAGAAATTAATGACAAATGCTAAACTGCATCTGGAATTAGACTTGAATCCATTTATATTTGCAAATGTTACCTGTGTGGTGAACAAGAATAGAGGAAAGGAAACACCTCGAAATAAAGGAGACAGGAGGGGAAGGGAGGGGAGGTATGAGGATTTTGGTGGCACTCCAAAGACCTCTGGTGGCATTTGTAGAACCATTACTGAAATGAAGGATTGAGAGATAATTTATCAGGACACGAATGCTGAGACAGGAATGCTCATGTGATACACAAATACAAGGTTTGGGAACTTCAAAGAATTCAGCATAAATAATGTGGGGCTTAAAGGAGCAGGCTATGGTTTGAATGACATATAGGAAACAAAGGAAAAAAAACTTTGGGAAAGAAGGCTTTGTTTTGTAAATCTTTTAGTGTTCATGGCTATTGTTGCTTTTTTCCAATAAAAAAGTGTTTTAATGTTGCCCCTCTCTTTATATTACAAATATCAATTTATATAATAAATATTAATTAAACTTTTGTCAAAGAACCAGTATGAAAAATGGAAAAAAAGACAAGTATGAAAGGGGAAAAAAACAAGCATGAAAAAGGGAAAAAAGCAAAGGCAGCTGTATGATTCACCATCTTGAGAAAATTAAAATGTTTTTCTTCATCTTTCATGGTTAGAGTGTAGATTTAAGCATGACTCAAGTGTCATACTCATCTTAAAGTGTATGGCATGAAAAAGCCAAAGGTACTTTTGGTGCCATTGAATATTTCAGCAATGAAAAGGGTTTGCAATAATTTTGAATGTGCTATTAACTCTGTGGAAGGAGACTTTAAAAGGATATATGGCACTAAGCACCCACTAAATGGTGTCAATCATAAGTATGTGAAGACTCCCTGTACACTCTTTTTCCTGCTCTAATAAAGCAGTTATATGTTCACTTATATGCTCAGCTATATATGAAAAAAATATCACAATAAGTGCCTAAGATTGGTGTAATTTAGATAATAACTTCTATTTAAAAGATCAGTTAACTGCTGACACAAAAATAATTCACCAACATTCTGAAGCTCTCTGTAAATGTTACATATAAATTGACATGAAGAATAAAAATCCCAAGCAAACCACAAACTATATCATTTCCTGCAAAATGCAAATTGAAGGAAAAGCACATTCATCTCCCACTGTAGCACTGAACTCTCAAGCCAGCTAGGCAATTACATACCTTCAAATTAACTCAAAGACAAATATAATCTGGCCAAAGTGTAAGCCTGCCCTCTAAGCTAATCAGCAAATGAAAAAAATATAATAAGACCAAGTTATATTGTCTTTCCTGAATTGCTCATTGTAGTCCTTCATTCCTCAAACATATGGCCTGCTCCTTCTAAAATTTATGAGTATGCCTAATTCAATACAGTAAAAATTCCTGTGTCCCTAAATGTATGCCGACTTGCTGGCAGAGAAGTTATTACTTCACAATTGGTACTACATGGGTAAAATGTCATTCAGACATATGTCATTCTAACATAGTGTGGTTAAGCTGTAACTGATCTTACAAGTGGGAGGAGAAAGCTGGTGTTTTCTCATTCCTTTTGAAATTATTTTACTTTGCAAATGCAGCTGCAATGACTAAGAAGAAGAGAAAATTTAACCATATTAAAAAAATAATGTTTTGCATACCCTGTACAAATTCAGATAATTACCCTTGCTGAACACTAAATGGGAAAACTAAGGGCCTTATTTGTACATCCTTGAATAAAATGAGGAATCCTCTGTTGGTTTTTAAAAACTGAGATTTTGTTTAGGAGAAAGTGAAAGAAAATTTCAGTTCATTTCTTCTGCGGAACATGGAATATGGGGGGTTGGAGGCTGGGGCATATAATCTCTATTTCTTTTTCTTATTTTCCCTTTGATGTCCAGGGACATCATTACTGTGCATTGCCCACTATTCACACCAAGTCACATGTTATAATCTAGTTTGTGATAATATATTTGATGCACCTGCTTTTCAGCCTGAATGTCATTACTGCCATTTCTTTACATGTAAAGGATTTATATAATAGATCTAAATATAATATATATTGTATATATAATATATCATGTATAATATTATTTTATACAAAATTCTTCTATGGCTTTAATTGGAACATCTAGTTAAACAGCAAGTACAGCAAGGTAACTAACCAAGGAACTTGGCCACAAAATATGTGAATAAGTTTTCAGAAGCCACAGGTGACTACGATCTAGATTAAGGTCTACCTCAACAGAAACTTACCTCAACTCAAAATAATAAGAAAATTTAAATAAGGCATACTTACAAAGCTTTTCTTAGCCTTTAAATGTATGTTTTAGCATCATGCACAGATTATTTCTGAAAGTAGATGAAGCTGGAATTAGCTTTCTAATTTCAAGGATTACTCCAGTTCTAAGATTGCAGAAAGATTGCAGAAACATTCTATGTAATCTTGATTTATTTGTGTGAAAAGGAAAACCCCAGTATCTTTCCATATTTAAACTGTTTTTCCTGTATTTAAGCTATTATTTTATTAATGTACGAGTTATTTATATAGCTATGGAATTATTAGCTTTAGAGCTACACGAACTGTGTATTTAAAGTCGTGCAATACAGGTTTTATGGTATTTTTCTCCAAACAGTATCTTTTGAGTATTTGGGGATTATTCTAAGAATTCTAAAGAGCGTAAAATTAGGATGCTGTCCATTGTACTCGTATCCTAAGGAGAGTGGATGACCTGTGATGGGTTGATGGGTTAGTTTTGAGCAAGATTGTTGAGTGCCTCCATAGAGAAGTTGAAGATAGTGTGTTCAGTCTCTAAATCATAAATTTTACAGTCAAAAGAGCCCTGCAAATTATTTCTAGGCTGTTGATTTTAGACCAGGGCAACGCCCATTAGCACATCCTAAGTATCCAGTAAGTTATCTAGAGGCTGGAAAATACTTGGTGACTTAGAGTGAACATTTTGATTTTGGTAGCATGATGGATAAAGCAACATGTATTCTTTAAAAAATCTTAGTCCAGAACCTAGGTGAATAGCTGGGGCAAGATTGTCCCCTGGCATTCTTCATTAGTTCAGGAGGCCACCTGAGATGCCAGGCCAGCAGTGGAGGATGCAGCAGAAGCATGGCAGAAGTGCACTTGTTGAGGGCAGGCAGCAACAGAATTGAGGAGTTGAACCTGGAAATGCAGGCTCTGAGCTGTGTTATGGAAACCCAAACTGAGGGTTAAATTATTGGTGTTAAACAATTGGATGATGCAATGTTGATAATATCTGTTTTGAAACTTATGTGTGTCTGGGCTGTATTTGTGGTCCGAAATGATGCCGTGTGTCTGAAGAGCCATCCAAGGCTCTGGGGGACGCTGATGCTGAAGATATTCAGTGGCTTGTTAGGGTAATTAGCCTAAGCATCACAGAAATAAATGCATTTGATCGAGTGATTCCTGTTTTGATGTTGGTTGTTCTGAATTAAAATATGATTTGGTAGTAGAAGATTAATAATTCCTGCCTAAATTATGATGCAGAATCTATTGTATTGTCAGGTAAATTCCATTAATTTCTTAACTTCTTTTTATGAACTACAGGCTAAAAAATATTTGAGGATGGATTTAAGGAAAAGTCTGTGAGCAACAAACAGCTACAACTGTAAAACTACTGATACATATCAATATAGAAATAATTTTTGAATTTTTTCTTTTTAATGGATTGCATAGGCTGTACTTGAGCGATCCTTTTATGACCATAACTTTTTTTATTATTGAATTGTTATTTTCCTGTGTTTATGCTTACCTTCTCATCCCTAAACTCCAGTTTCTTACAACTCCTTTATATTTTAATTAATTTTGACCAGTTCTGACCACTAAGCTTCCATTCTGTGTGTATTTTACATTGATATATGTGCTTTCACTGATGACTACAGTATCTAATAACATGACTTCAACACTCTTATTTAAAGCTATGTGTGATACTCAGGAATGAATAATGAAGCTGGGAAGGTAGGATCGTATTGTTGGTTAATGAAATGATAAATTGTAAAGAAATGGAATCAGACAGCATGGAGCAAAGAGAAACTTATTTTTATCAAAGCTACTTTAGGGAAAGATTAGAGAAGCAGTTTTATTTTGTTGGTCTTCTGAGAGTTCTTCACAAGACTCAAGGGTTGAAGATAAATACAGACTTCTCTATTTTACTAGAGAGATTAATGCTACTGAAAATTGCAACAATATTGGTAATTATTTCTCCACTGTATATAGCTGACAAAAAAGTGCTATAAAAGTGTTGTCTCAATATTCTTGGTCATCAAAACTAATGCAGTTCTTTTTTAAAACTTAAATAAAACAGTAGGTGCTGGTAATATCTCTAACATGGGGAAAAAAATAAAACAGCTTTACAAGCAGATCAAGTAGAAGAATAAGTTATAAGAGCTATAACCCTTTTTTTTTATGAAGTAAGATAACCATTTATAGTATTCCTACCTAATCCTAAAATTAACGTTTACCCTGGTAACATTATGTATGTAATAGCTATCATGAAATCATCTTGACTAGATACTAACAACTTACATGTAAAAGATTCTTGATTCTTTTCCAAATCAGAACTACTAAAACTCAGAGGAATTTAGGTTTCAGGGGAAGGAAAAACATCTGACACAGCTGTTGAGTAAGCCAGATAGGGAAGGTGTCCTAGTGGGCTGGTGGTTTGTGAACAGGACAAGACTTCTGGGTGATATGATGGTTGGAGGCAGTCTTGAGCACAGCGATCATGAAATGGTAGAATTTTTGGTTCTTTGAGAAGTAAGGACAGGAGTCAGCAGAACTGTCACCTTGGATTTCCTGAGGGCACACTTTGGCCTGCTAAGGAGCCCGGTTGACAGAATTCCTTGGAAAACAGTCCTGAAGGGCAAAAGAATTCAGCCAGGCTGCATGTTCTTCAAAAAGAAATCTTAAAGATACACGTGCCAGAAAAAGAGCTGGTGGGAAAGTAGACTTGCTGGGCTTAACAGACAGCCTTTTTTGAAATTCAAGAAAAAATGGAAGGTTATTTTGTGACTTTTGGAGAAAGGGGTGGCTCATTCAGAAGGATTATTCAGAAGGATCTTGTGAGGTTATGTAGAGAGTAAATTAGAAGGGTAAAAGCTAACTAGAATCTAATCTGGCTACTGATAGAACAGGCAAAAAATTTTCCTACAAATATGTCAGCAATCAAAGGAGACACATGGAGAATCTTCATCCTTTATTGGATGGAGAAGGAAACATTTGCAAAGGATGAGGAAAAGGCTGAGGTAATTAGTGCCTTGTCTTAGTCTTTAACAGCCAGACTAATTTTTCTCAGGTTATCCAGCCCCTAATCTAGAAGACAGAGACAGGGAGTAAAATGAAGCCTCTATAATCCAATCAGAGAAGGTCAGCAACCTGCTGCATCATCTAGACATGTACAAGTTCGAGGGGATGAATGGGATCCATCCGAGGAAGCTGACAGAAGTGATCACGGAGAATTTACTTGCAGCCCTGGTTAATTGGGGAGATTCCAGTTGACTGAGTTGACTAATGTGATGCCCATCTAGAAGAAGTTTGTCAGCCTGACCTTGAAAATTATGGAGCAGTTAATCTTGAACATCATCACAGTCAGCTGAACACAAGCCAGTGTGTGCCCAGGTTGCCAAGGCCAGTGGCATCTTGGCATGGATCAAAAACAGTGTGGCCAGCAGGACAAGGGCAGTTATCATCCCCCCGTTTTGGGCACTTGTGAGGCCATACTCAAATCCTCTGTTGTGTTCTGGGGCTCTCACTACCAGAGTGACATTGAGGTGCTGGAGTGTGTCCAGAGAAGGGCAGTAGAGTTGATGAAGGGTCTGGAGCACAAGTCTGATGAGGAGCAGCAGAGGGAGCTGGGGGTGCTTAGCCTGAAGAAAAGGAGGCTCAGGGGACACTTTAGTGCTCTCTACAACTGTGTAAATGGAGGCTGTAGTCAGGTGGGGGTTGGCCTTTTCTCTCGTATAGCAAATGAAAGGACAAGAAGAAACAGTCTCATATTGATCCAGGAGAAGTTTCGTTTAGATATTAGGAAAAGTTTCTTCATGGAAAGGGTGGTTGTACATTGAAACATGCTGCCCAGGGAAGGGGTGGAGTCACCAAACCTGGACGTCTTAAAAGAAGTGTAGACATGGCATGCAGGGATGCAGTTTAGCGGAAGACTTGGCAGTGCTGGGTTAATGATTTAGCTCCATGATTTTAGAGGTATTTTTCAAACTAAATTTTTAAATTCTGTTTTATTTTATTCTATTCCATTCTATTCTATTCTATGTTATCTTCTAGATGGTAGTGATTTTTTTTTTTTTTTGACAAGCCAGTATGGAACAAATAAAGTGTTGATGAAAAAAAAAAGTATTGATACTCAGTAGTTATATTGCTTGAATGGAAATGAAAGAAAATTACTTAGGCAGCTCCAGGACTTTTAAAATGACCTTGGCTATTCAATTAAAATAAATCTAAAAGGAAATAATTATTTTAGGAATTCACTCAAATGAAAAAACCTTGACATGTTTGACATGACTATTAGCAAAATAGCATTAGAGTGACCTTACATCTTTCTTAGAGAAGATGGACTGTTTTGCAGTCATCTTATCTATTAGAATTTCCATAAAGCCTTCAACATGATTATGAATAAAAACTTATTTTTAAACAAGGAGAGGGATAGGCCAATCTTATAAAGTAGAGAGAAAAATAAGATTACAACACATTTTACTGAATGCAAGCACCAATTCAGAGTGAAGTTGTAAACAGATAATCTCAAAGAGGTGAATAATAGAAAAGAGATAAAATTCAGCTGTATAAAAGAGACATATTGTACTTAAAAAGTAGGGCACAATGATTCTATTAAAAGATAGTTATTCTAAATTAATATGTATATATTAATTCTTCATAGGATGGTTATAAAAAATGCAATGAAAATAAAAGATACGATTCCATGAAATCTAAGTGTAGTTGTTCCTATAGAGCAAGAAAAAATATTTCTACTTCAGAATCCACTAAGCTGGTTTAGTATAAAATGCATGTGATTCTTGTCCCATGTGTGTTTCTACAGGTTACACTTTTAAAATCCATGTGGTACAGACAGATATATGTAAGCTAATCTCAGGACCCCACAAACAGAGAGGACACCCTATCCAGCAGGTTTTCAAGGAGCAGGTTTTAGTATAACACAATATGAATACAATGGTTCTGACTGTTCTTAATTTAAAGAGCTTATTTTCCTATTTCATGCTTATCATTTCATCTTATTTACCAGTACACAATACTGGGCAAGAGATCAATTGGGTAAAAAAATGGCTTTGAACTAAACAAGGATCAAAATATAAGACAAATTCTAACAAAAAGATCTGTGATGGTTTTCAGCAAAATAGCAATAGCCAGATCAAGAAGCCTAAGTACTTTTTAAATGACTTGATTAAGTTTATGAAAGGGATTATATGACATGGTTGTCTGTGATGGCAGGTGCTGCATCCAGGCAGTTCATCATAGGAACAAAGGGAACAGGATTAGGAAGAAATTATTACAATAATCTTGTCTGCAATTCACAGATATGTGACCTATGGTTAGGAGGTGTGGAGCAAGGACAGTCTTCTCAGTCTAGCAGCAAGAAGAAATTAGCTTTGTTATTATCCATAGCTCCGCAGATTGGATTTGATGATTTGTTTGGATTTTGTGTGCCCTTAAGGATGGGGTTGACAAAACAGTTATTCAGAGAGTATTTAAGGAAAAAGCAATAGATTAGCAAATACAGAATGCTAGGAGTCAATATAACTGCAGCAGAAAATGTACAGTGCTGATGATGTTTGTCTGCTGGTAAAAAAAAAGGACAGTGTGAGAGAAATTAAAATCTAAGAAAGTAACTCTTCAGAGGTCTCATGTACCCTTAGGTTTAAAACTGAATTTTCACTGACTTGAAGGAGAAATAATCTCTGTTATCCCATGCTGTCAGAATGTTATGTTTGAGTACTGCTGCTGTTGATGTATACCCTTTCCTCTAGTGTTTAAAAGATGCTTCTGGGCTGCAGAATATCAATCAGTAGTATTCTTTAGAAATGTCAATAGCTGGCATATTAGCACTTCAAATCTATACCCCTTATAAATGGGGACTCCTTGACATTCATTCTGTACCACACAGCAATACTTAAATGGTGACACTATAAAGGAGAGTGGAGAGAGAACAAATATAAACTTAGAATTTTAGAAACAGCACAAGGACTTCTGGAGTTGATAGTTTTCGAAAAGAATGGGAAAACAATATGTGAACAAAGTTCTGGAGCCACTGAAATCTGGGGAGCTTTGCTACTGGATTCAGGGGAATATGGGTTTCAGAATAAACGTAGATTAAAGAAAGTACTTGACTTAGATGGTGCACTTAAGGAATATGGATTTTGCTGCAGCCTTTGTATTTAAAGTAGAAATGTGTCACAACATTTAAGGATAACATTTTTTCTTAACTAGTTAAATTCTTTGGATTAAAGACCTGTTATTGTGTTTGTACCCTGAAACATCAGATTCCATCTTCTATTAGTTGTATTAGTGTTATTGTATGCTTTAAACTCCCAACTCAGAATGTCAATGATATCAGTATCTATAGACTTATTACTTACAATTAGTATCACATGGATATTCGTTAAGGCAATGCAGGTCCAACCTAGTAATAACAATGTTAGTAATATTGAAAAAGAACAGTTTCTTGCCTCAAATCAAGTAAATTGTTTAAAACAGAATATACCCTGGCCTGTGTCCATCACAGCAATGTAACTTTTCAGCAAGTTAATATCTAACATCCACTTCACATCTTCTGTCTATAACAAAGCCACAAAATGAGGCATTCTTAAAGAAAAACCCATCAAAATATCAATAAACTTTGGAGTGAAAAGAACAAAAACCAAACAAAACAAACCACCAAAAAAGCTGCTTCACAATTCTCATAACAAAAACTTCTACAGCAGTGGGACTGTGAGAGGAACTTTACAAACGTAAAACTTCTGCTACTACTGTCACCACTGAATAAATAAGGGAGTGTCCACAGTACAGTCAAAGATTAAATCTGTATGGAAATAACAAAACTGCATTTATGCTAGTGAGATATTATGTTGATTAATTTGCCCATGCTGGAATTTCTGTCAGATTTAGAAGACCATAGTCCATCAAGTAGCACCTCAAGTAGGATATGCTTTACAAGTAGTGTGGTGTCACTCTCAGGAGCTCTGCCTTCTGTGCTCACGTCGTGACTGTGCCTTCTGCCACTAAGGCTCACCTATAAGGAAAGGAGGAGACATTTCTTGGTGACTGTGCTGCCATCCCAAACTCGTCTCTCTGGCTCTGTTCAGTGTGGCTGCATGCATTTGATATCATCGTGGTTTAGCTGTACCATTTTCAGACAGTTTATGCAACAGTTTTGTGCTCCATCCTAAGCTGTGATAACGAGGTATTTTGATTGGCATCCAAGATACCTGAAGGCAATTTTCACAATGTCTGCACAAAACAGGGGCCAGACTGCAATGAGCTGAAAACCAATTATTAGATTATTTTAGCACAGTGAACTTACATATGAATTCTAGACCAATGGACTTAAAGCAATCTCACTGCTTAAATTAACCTTTCATGTCAACTTCTATCTTACTCTGATTTCTTCAGCAGCTTTTATAATCAGTTTTGATTTGCCTATATTACATATTTTCACCTATTTGACATCCATCCTTGCAAGATATTCAAATGACCTGCATTACAATGAGCCATGCAGGAAAATCCCTTTGTCTTTGGTTCTGCCATTTTTGTTCCCATCTATAATCAGCTAATATAGTTAAAGAGACTAGCCCAAGAGTGAAGTGCTGCTTAATATAATGGTTGCTCTGATGGTCCCTAAAGGATGAAGCCAAAACTAACACAGTGATTCCACAGCATGGGCATCACCAGAGCTGAGGGAACCTGACTCTCCGTTTGATTCAAGCAAACAGACTTGGCTGTAGGACAAGCTGTAATGGGCGGATTCATCAATGATTTCACTGATGCATTGATGAAAATAAAGAGCTTACTCTTGATATTTTGTTAAAGGATTTGGATACAGGCATCATTGCTAAAACATCCTTATAAATTGGGCAGACCCTTCTCATGACCTTGTTTATAATTCCTGTTCTCAAATGTTACCCTTTAGTCTACAAGGACAAAGCAGTAATGTGAAGATCCTGAATGTATTTTTAAGTTTTTTTCTAAACTCTGCTCATCAGCTTGTGCATAAAGCTCATGCAAAATATGAAATAAAGATTGACAGTTGGACACTAGGAGCAGCAAATATGGGGAGAGACTCAGACAGTCTAAGGAAAAAAACCCCAAAAATGTTAACAGAATGGAACTCAGTAGGTCATGAAAGTAGATCAAGAATAATTATCTATGAAATGCTGCAAGGAACACAGCAGACTCATGAGGACAAAATTTCATGTCACTAAGATGAAATTTTGAGGATTAATTCCAGTGACTGTTAGTGGAATTATGTACTAATTTTCTCACAACATGAATATGAACTACTGTAGATCATTTCAAAGCAAAAGTTCAGCTAAATATTGCTAGTACCTTGAAGAAGAGAGGGCTGTTAATTCAGAAACTGAGCATCCTTCTAATAAGGCATGGTTGATTTTTAAACTTATTTAGAGATTATATTTTAAAATTTTAGTGTAGGGTTAATGAGTCAGACAAATTTAAATATGCATGTTTAAAAGGGCCCAATTCACTGAATTAACATTAAGTACAAATCACATCTTCATAATTTTGGTTTAGTGGTGTGATTTATTCTTATGGGTTTTACTAATATAAGTGTATTTGTGGACTGTAGGTTCTCAGGGATATTACATCCGTCTGGCATGGTGTGTTGTTTTAAACCACCTCTTGTCTTAGCTTTGCTGGAGGGCTGAAACCTGTTTCTCCAATTATCAAAACTTCTTTACTTTCCTGAGTGTTGTTTCTGCCATTTGCAGCACTCTTCAAGTGGAAGGGATTATCAGGTCATCTTGAATTTCTTCTGTAGTACAGCAGTTTTCATGGATTCCAGAAAAAGGTAATGGCTGACAGGGGTTCCAGGAGTGCTATCTGACTTTGTAGCTTTTTGAACTGTTCCTCTGGTGACTAGGCAGAAATTCAGCCAGCCAGCATATCAAAATCAGATTAAAGTATCTTCTCTCATAGGTAATGTTGGTGTTTCTGGTCTACAGCTAAGTGGGGTAAGGAAGTGTTCATGTGATGAGGTTTCTGTGCTGGGTTCAGACCTGGAAGTAAGCAGGGGCTTAATGAGAACCTACAGACATCACAAACATGAATATATGATATCTGTATTCTCAGCTGGGAAAAGCAGAGGTTAGATCCTGCTATCAAGCACATCCTGGATATAATTTTGGAAGTTCTACCAATTAAATACTGTCAAGGGCATCCTCTGGTTTAAAATAACCAGAAACACCTTTGAATCCTGACTAAGGTGAGATTCATTGTTCTGCTTTCTTAATCATACAATCATAAAAACATTTATGTTGGAAAAGGCCGCTAAGGCAATGAAGTCCAACCGCTAATCCAATACTGCCAAGTCTGACACTAAGCCATGTCCTCAAGGGCCACATTTACATCTTTTAATACCTTCAAAGATGGTGACTCAACCACTTCCACAGACAGCCTGTTCCAATTCTTGACCAGACTTTAAACACTGAACAAAAGTGTTTCCATTGCTGAGAAGTATATTTCTTCCAGTATTTCTCTGAACTCTTCATAAATAATTATCCTAGGTAAAGAAAGCATAAACAACTCATCTCCAAATAAAATAGGCTTCTCCCGCTTTTTAACCATTTCCATTGCATACATTACCACATTACATTAGCTACAGTCAATAATCAGCCCATGTCCTTGGATTTTTCCAAAAAGTGTTAGGAGGAAGAAATAGCAGAGAGGAGCTGCAATGGAATGACCTCAAGCTTTCCTTCTCCATCCCTCTGCTCCAGTTCTCTCAGGAAAATAAGTAGGTGAACCAGGATAGGAAGAGTAAAGTTGAGCCTGTGAAGAAAAAGGTTATGGGGAAGAAGGTGTTTTCTCATCATGCTACTCTATTTTACTTGGCAATATGTCAAATTAATTTTCCTAGTGTTAAGTCTGTTTTGCCCATGACAGTACTTGATATGTGCCCTTGTCTTTATTATGACTCTTGAGTTTTCCATACTGTTGACTCCCTTGGTATTGTTGAGGAGTGGGAGAGTGGCTGAGGAGACAACTGGCAGCCAGCCAAGATCAACCCATCATAAAGAATTATTTTATCTGTCCTAATTACATCATGTAAAATTCAAGTTACTGGAACATTTTTTATTTGTAAAGTTTTTGGTTTTTTTCCACAGCTGCCCTTTTATTTTTTCTCATTCCCTTCCTCTCAGATCAGCACTGTTTAAACTGACACATTGGTCACAATTGAAACATGTGAGTTAGCATGTATGTTTGATGTTACATTAAAGTCTTGGAGTAAGTTACATGCTTTTAGTGCAAAAGAAGTAGCTATAGGCGGCACTGCACCTGTTATTGTTTGCTGTCAGGCTGGAACACGGTCTTCCTCAGTCAGATTTACAGTCTACCTGTATGAATGGATGCTTCATACAAAATCACAGAATCATAGATCAGTTAGGATGGGAAGGGAGCTCTGGGGATAACCTAGTCCAAACCTCATGCCAAGGCAGAATCACCTTGAGCAGATTACTCAGGAATGTGTCCAGGTTGGTTTTGTGTATCTCCAGAAAGGGGGACTCCATGACCTCACTGAGCAGCCAGTTCCAGTGCTCTGCCACCCCCAATATAAATGACTTCTTCCTCATGTTGAGGTGGAATTTCTTGTGTTTTACTTTGTGGCCATTGTTCCTCATCCTGTCACTGAGCACCACTGAGAAGAGTCTGATACCATAACCTTAGCTTATATATAAATATCTCAAACAAATGCCTTTGAGATATTTATATTCATTGATGAGATCCCCTCTCATTCTTCTCTTCTCCAGATTTAACAGCCTCAGCTCCTGCAGTCTGTCCCCATAAGAGAAATGCTCCAGACCCCAATAGAGTTGTCTGCTTAATTTGTTGTGATCAGCTAGCTATGACCTTGCAAATAGACAGATGGGTTTGTCTTGGCCAAAGAAGGCAAAAATCTGAGGACCTTGAATATTTTACCTCTCTTCAAGGATGCCAGGCAACTTTCAAACAATACTTTAAAGATATCGGAATTGATTTTGTGAATTGATGTCATTTTAGGCGACGTAAAAAGTGAATCTGTGAGCTATGCTGAAACAAGACTTAATTGACCTTAGACATTGTACTGCCTTTCCTGAGAGGCAAGTTCTGTGATCCAGTAACTAATTTGCTACTGAGCTGAAAGGAACTTACCGTGCAGGTACTTAAGCACTCTATAAGGACAGGGTAATAAACCGTGCTGCTGAAATTAATTGAAGGTGGGCATCTGGATACGCTCACATTTGTGAAAAAGGTTTCTGATTTTATCTGTCAGGAATTACCCAGCTCATCTCAGAGCAGAATAACAATTTCCTCTTGGCTGGTGAATAAATACCCTATAAAATGACTAATGGACTATTTAATTGTCATATCGAAAAGAGCATGGTTGTGACTAATGTGAAAAATAAACCAGCTTTGGAAACCTCATACAGTACTTACCAGCTTTAAAGTAATGAAGCATGATGATGAGATCTATACTTGATCCTAACTACTCTGTCATTCATGTCAAAGTTTTCCTCTCCAAAAATTAAATGATCTTGCAAGAATGTTCAGAACATGAATGAGCTTGACTCTCGCAGTATAAATTACCAAATTTGCCCTGAATCATTAAGTTATTTGTTTGAGTCTTAGATACTATCTTGTCCTAATGTATCATCAGTGAGGGAAATATAGTTGCAGAATGACATTTAATTCCAACATTACAAAGACTTAAGTAAACAACAATTCTTTGTTTGCGTTTCAATGGGGCATAAAATTGCAGCGTTCTAATGTTTTTAGCTTTCTTTTCTTGTACATATATCTATTAAAATCAGCCTCAGCTAATGGAGAAATACTTGGCATAGCTGTCAGTCCAAATCCAGCCTATTGATTAGAGACTGTTTAATACACAACTGCAAGCGCCTTGCAGAAATCTGTGTAAGAGTGCAGAATCAGGCTACAGGGCAAAAGAAACTGAAAATTATTGCTGCCTACTCTGTCTGGCATTCTTCAAGAGTGTGAATTATAATGCAGTTTTCAGGGACTACACTGAAATTAACACTAATTGATGTTTTTATTAACAGACTTAATAGTAAGACCAAATTCTTTTAGGTCCTAATTTAACAAAACTTTAAAAGGTATGTTTAAATTCTATCCAAGACAATTTATCATTGAGTAAAGTGTTAACATTTACTTGACTTCTCATTGCTTTTTACTTTATCTGCTGAATTCAGAAACAGGACCTGCAGTACAGGGAAGACATAGGGTGCTGAAATCCATGTTTTCAGTTCTTTGTGAGCAAAAGTTTATGCGCAGGATTTTAGAGCTCTTCCGGAGCCTGAATTTCCCATGGTAGAAGAATTGTAATTAGGCAAACTCTAAGGCCCCTTCCTATCAAAAACCTTCTATGATTCTATGAATTCAAATGAAACACTTGAAAAAAAAAGAAAAAAATCAAGCAGAGACATTTATGGTCACTGAACATTTTGTTTACATGTTTAAACCCACGAACATCTTACAGTACATTTTTACTTATTGTGAAACACCAAATCAAAACAATTTTTAAATAAACATCTTAGTGAACCATTTTTGAACACATATTTAAATTGCTTGAGCTGTTGTGACTATCAGCAGATAGTCACAACAGCTCAAGCAATTTAAATATGTGTTCAAAAATGTTCTCTAAAAATCAGCAAATGGAAAAATAGACAGACATTGCTCTTAATAAAATTGTTGTTGTCCATTTTATCAGGTATTGTATTCTCAATAAAACTCCCAATATACTCTTCAAGTATCAAAGTAGTTAAGCAATTTGGATGATATCATCCTCAAGGAATGTGGGTAAAGTTCACAGCTATGGCAGCTGACAGGCACATATCTGTTGTGTGCAATAATAGCAGATTGATAGTCCTGATGACTTTAATCTGTCACTTTTCAAAGGCATGAAGCTGACTGAATATATATTTCAAAATAGCAGCAACTAGAAATAAGTTTTATTTTAAACAAATTTCAAACATTTTCAGGTTTCTTTTGCTATGCATTGCCATCAATGTCACTGCTACCTCCTGAATATCCATCAGTCTCCTTCATAAAGTGCTATTTGAGTAATACTTCAGAATATTTTGCTCATGGTTTGTAGTGTCTGAAGGAAAAACTAAATTATAAAGGAGAGCAAATCATGACTTTTGTGGAAGGGCTCCAGTAATCCAATTCAGTTTAGGTAATGATATATCATTTCTTGTTTTCTGGTTTGGATACTTTAGGCTTCTGACATTGGTTCCAGCAATTTTATTTCTTTTCTGCCTGCCTCTTCTATGATATAAAGAAGCCTTCGTTCAAATAGCTGACATACACTTTTCAATTTCTCTCCCTCCCACCTCCACCTACCTGCAGCCATCATGCCCATCAGATTTATAGGTCAAACCTTTAAACTTCCATGTGACATTTTTCCAGTACAGACAGCCTTGTGTCATACTCACAGAATATCACATCCAGGCACAGCAGAGACTCAATGCAAACATCATACAGGAGTTTCTTTCTTGTCACTGCTAGCGAAATGCATGATTTGACAGAGGGCATCATAAGTTGCATTCCGACAGTATGACCACATATCTCCCTTCAAACCACAAAAAACAGGTCACACTTCAGAGATCTTGTATCAAGGAGATGAGAAGAGGAGAGATCCCAAAAGATTTGGGGACAACATATTTAGAGATACTTTGCTTAGTAAGTTAGGGCACATATCTGGATTAATGGTCATAGGAAAAATCTCTGCAGTAGGAATATTTCATATCTGTCCTATTTTCTTTTTGCCAGATGAATTTCCTCAAGGCTTCCAAATGCATTGCAGTTGCACAGAAAGCTTGACCAATGCATTAATCATCATTGATCAAGCTGACTTTAGGGGTGTCCTTCAGGTGCTTCTAACAGTGATTTGAAACAAGTGCCACTTCCTGGCTGTCCTGTGTTTTTTATGGCTCCTAGTGAAGACCAATAATATGAATTTCATTTTAATTCTTCTGTAAGGGATCTTATTTATGGAGTAATTTCTTGTGCAGTGTCTTGTCTTTATGAAATGATTGCCAACTCAGGCAGCAGTTAAAGTTTACTGCTTAGGCCTTCCTTCAAGGTACCATATGGGTATTACTTTCTAAAAGTAATTTAGACTTCAAAGTGCTAAGAACATATTAACCCCTTGCAAGCTGCCCACCCCTTACTGGAATGTTGACTGATTTTATGAACTGATCTAACTTAATTCAATGTCGTCAGCTTTTCCATTCTCTTTCATTTTCAAATGTGGCTGATAATTAACTCTGATCATTAAAATAGTGCCAAGTGTCATTTAGTCTTAATATTTTTCTGACTTAAACTATGATGCATAGTTGTTTGGCTAGTATGTTATTCTTTATGAGTATTTAAGCAATGACCAGCTTTTATTAAATGTTTCCATCTCTCAAGTAAGATATCAGTAAGTGAAGAAGTAAACTATCAAAGAAACTTAATTTTTGAAATTTTAAGAGCAATCCAAATAAATCATCATATATTATTTATGGATAAGGGATATTTCTGTAAAGAAAAGCAAGAGCTACAATGTATATTTCAGTAAAGAAAAGTAAGATATATAATAATGGATTATTCAGTAAAGAAAAACAAGAACTATACTAAAACAGTATTTCGATCAATTTATTTTTGTACTTTGTGACAGAAGTTTGGTTTTTGACTTTTTTTCCCCCCAAAGCTACAAGTCACTTGTATATTCATGTAAAAAGTTAATGGGCCTTTGTTGCTCTTTGTCCCCAGCCAGCCACCAAGGCCCACTCAGCCACTCCTGCTCTCTCCCACTAGTGTGATCAGGGAGAGAATCAGAAGGGTAAAATGTAGACAACACATGGATTGATGTAAAGACAGTGTAATATGGAAAAGCAAAACCAGGTATTCATTTCCCATGGGCAGGCAGGTGTTCAGCCATCTCCAGAAGAGCAGGGCCCCATCATGTGTAGCAGTGGCTTGGGAAGACAAATACCATCACTCCAAACATCCCCCCTTCCTTCTTCTTCCTTTCAATTTTATATAGGGAGCATGATGATATATGGTCTGAAATATCCCTTTTATCATTTGGGATCATCTGTCCTGGCTGTGTCTCCTCCCAGGCTCCCAAGCACCCCACAACTTCCTTTCCAGAATGACACACAAAAAGCAGAAAAGGCTTTGCTGTTTGCAAGCCCTGCTCAACAACCACAACAAAATGTCTGAATTATCAACCCCGTGTTCAGTAAAAATGCAAAACACAGCCCTGTACCAATCACTGTAAAGAAAATTAGCTCTACCCCATAATCAGCACAGCCCTATAGTGTTTTTATTTGTTTTGCCTTTGCCAACCTTTTTCTGAAACTCAAAAAATTAGAATTTGGAATATAATTGATAGTATTTTTTCAGGCATTCAAACAAGTGAAGGATTGTATTTTTCTCCTTATTCTAGTGTTTCTTGATACCTTGTGAAAGGGAAATATTATGGTTGATGGCTTAGACATTGTCCTGAAGGACTTTTTGCCCATTGCAGCAAAACTGCATAAAACGCCCACCTCTCCCTGAATATACCTCCTGACTGGAACTTTGGACAGTGAGTTAAGCTATTTAAGGCAACTTGAGACATGCTATCATCCATTTATCTTAGGTCTAGGGAAAAGTAAACAAGGTTGAGGGAGAAGAAGGCATCCACAAGAAAGCCAAACCCAGGAGCTGTCCTGAAAGTCATTCCTGGCTGGCTTTGGGGTAGGGGAGCCCAACCCCATAAACTCATCTGCTGAGGCTGGGTTTGCACACACTCTCCCACAAACTGAGTAGAGAGGAGGAGAGTTTTAGGTGTGTGGCATAACCTCTGGTCAGAGGCAGCAAACACCCATCCTCCATTACGCAAACTGAGTCAGCTCTTGAACCCCCAGTCCTGGGTAGGCCACATACCTGGGACATGCATGTGAGGGGCACCAGAGGACGTGTCATAATCCATCAGAGATCCCCTAAATTGGTCCCCAGACTCATTCCTGAGGCCTTGCACCAGAGCACTGTATAGTGACACAAAGTGATGCCACAGATCCAGAGTCTATTGCAAGAGACAGTGCCAGATTTGCCGCCCCCACAACTCCAGGGGAAGTATCTGGGTATTCCCACCTGGCTTGACTGTATATTAATCCAACAAACTATGTTTTGAGGGACCCTCACCATCAAGAAGACTGGAAGAAGAGGATCAATGCCTTCAGGATCTGCAGAATAGTGGTATTTTGTACTTTGTGTCCCTGTCACTCTCTTCCTCTCTCTCCTTTTTTTCTATTTCTTTCTATCTCTCTGTCTGCCTCAAATTTACTGTTAAATAAAATCCATACTCTTGACTTTGGTTTTGTTTGCACCTTAATTGGGGCAGAAGCATCTCTCTAATAATTTTAATAACCAGATCATAACATACCTTTAGGTGTGATTTGAAAAAAAACTTATGGGTAATGGATACCGATCCTGAGGTTTCATGAATCTTGAGTAGTGGCTTATGAGCTGTCTTGTATCTGTTTTAGACCTGCAGGTAAATTATTTTCATTTTAAATCCCCTCTGTGTTGCCACTGTGGTGTAAAGGAAGATGTGTAAACAGCTCTTGAAAAACTAACATGCTGGAGGGAAACTTCTGATCAACTGTATAAAGCACTTTCCAAAAAAATGAAGGTGTCTCAAAGCCAGCAGGGGTTTTTAAGTCAAAAACAGTTCTAAAAACACAATGTTATTCAGTCCCCAGACAAACTCAAATAAATCTGTAATATTCTATTAATTTCCTTCCTTTTACAGTTAGACATGAAAGACAAAAAAAACCAACCCAACAACAACCAAAAAAAAAGATCACCCACTTTGTTTTCTTACAATGTAAATATATCAATCAATTAAATAAAGAAGATGTGTAAAGGATTTTAGATACATTATATTCAGTACCTAGTATCAACAAAATGCACTTAGGAAATATCTAACATTTTCCTTGGTGACTCTCTTGCTATGGAATAGATTCCTTATTGTTAGTGTTCTGGATAAAACCAAGATTACTGATGATTTTTATTATTATTATTTCTATTGTCAAGTTGCTTATTTTGCAGTTGATACCATGCCACCATTTTGTGGCTTTCTTCTCTGCTACAGCCTGAAAAATGAGGTTTTCATAGTTTTTACTGTGAATGCAAACAAGTGGTTCACATAATTTTACATACATTTTCTATGCTTGCAAAGATTACATAGGAGTGCAGAAATTAATTCCTAAATATTGCTTTTTCATAATTAAAAAAAAACAAACTTAAACAAACAACTCGCCCCCCCAGAAAAAAAACACCAAAAAACCAAAACCAACACCAACCAAGCAAAAAACCTGAAAGCAACAACAAAAAACCCTAAACAAGCTAGGAAGGTCACTGATTATTGCAAGTACTCCAGGTTCAGCATGGCAAAGCTAAGACATTGTAATGGAGTTTTCTGCAGAACATCAAAATGCTATCATAGTCTGGTCCAAGCTCTCATTTTCACTGCAAAAAGACCAGATTTTGCCACTTTCACCTTGAAAAGAAAATTACTCTGCACAAAGTTATTGAAAATCCCCAAAACTAAAATACTGCTAAATGTAAATTCCAAAATTAGAGAAATATGTTTATTTCCATACAGGTTATAATATTTAAAAAACAGTCACAGAGATGGGCATGCACAAACTTCATGTCATTTGGGCATTTAATTTAGCAAGGCCTTAAATCAAGTAATGAATAGACCCATAAAAATTCTTTTTTGTTGAGAATCTATCACATTTTTTCTGTTAGACAACCTTCAGAGTACCTTGGACAGGCTTTATAATAGTAGATATGAAATCACAATGTAGCATTTTTCCTCACCCTGCCACCAAAAGAATCTGAGATGCAATTTTTTGAAAGAAATTAAGTGGAAGTTTTGCCATTTGCTGTGTTCTTCTGCAAGTTAAGTTTTACTTTAAAAGAAGACCTATGGTCTTCAATAGATCATTGAACTCAGTTGTCAGGTTACCCAGAAACATATATTTGCCTGAAAACATACTCAAAATGCTTCTCCTGTAATTGTCTGTTTTACTATTGAATATTCAATTAACCCAAAGAATAGCTTTGTCTAAGATTCTAGGATATGAGAGACTTTTTTATTAAAGAAGAATTATTGATTAAGAAAAACTAAATTAGGTAATGATTTAATTCACAGGAATACAATTTCTGATCTACATTACTAATTTCGATGACATTGTGTGCTCTTTTCTCCTCTTGTAGGCTTGACTGATTTTTCTGGCTATTGACTACCATAGCAAATATTTCCTTTGAATCAGTTGGGTTTTTTTTCATATCACTGTCACTGGGCAGCAAAGCATCAATTTTAATCTCATTTGTCTTAACAATCAAACAAATATTGAACAAATATCAAGCAGTATTTCAGTCATGTTCTATGCCTCTAGCCTTCCAACTTCAGTCTCATTCCTTTGTCTGTTTTTATCTTTACCTAGTTCATTTTAAATCAGGTATCTGGGAACATTCTGGCCAACTGTATTGCAATTGACACCCTAAAGGTATAAGTTGAGTTTATCTCCTCTGCAATAAATGCTTAAAACTAGACACCACTATAAACCTTCCCAAAACTCATTGTCATGTTGTTGTTCTCACTTATTTGTGCCTTGTCTATTCCTCCCTAACTCTTTGAAAATCCACATAATAGTATTGCTTTTGTTTTTTCTCTGTGGTATGAATTATTGCATTAGAAAATAAGGTAATAAGGTTAAAATACTTTCTTTCCAGAATACAGTAGTATATACTTTCTTTTCTCACTGAGTGAATGCTTTATTTATGCATACGAAAATTTCTTCATATGTGAAATAATATATTGCACATACAGTCATTTTTGCATTCCTGAACCCTACCTGGCAGACCGAAATAATATGCAGATATTTCACATATGGCCTGAAATATAAATAATGAACACTATTAACTTTATTTTAATTCCAAAGGAGAAAAGTTGCAAATTTTTTTATAAAACTGTCCTGTAATCTCTATTTAATGAAAATCTTCCTTTATTGATGTTTGAAATAAAATGAACTCTGGTTTTTTTACTAGATTCTGTTCCTATTTTAAATTATTATTTTTATTTTTTTTTAAATCTATCTTCTTTCCTCAACATTTAGTCTGAACTGTGTAAGACATCCTTCAATTTTTAGTTAGGTAAGTGAAAGCCAGCTGTAACATGTTTCAATTCCCAGTGAATACACAGACCCTTATGTCTGTGAATATCACATCTTTAACTGGCTAGTACTAATCCTACTTAGCAAATTATTGGCATAGAAATGATTGACTGTTTTTCTGTGTAGTACATGCTTTAACATGAAGCCTAGAATATATTTCAGAGTACATGGACTAAGGACCTAAAACCGTGGGAGTGAAACCTTATATGGCTTACTAAAAGCCCCGAGCTATCTCTGGTGAATTCCTTCGCAACAAAAGAAAATTGTCATCCATTCAATAGAGGTCTCACTAAATACCTAGCAGTGACCTCCCTTCACTTCCGTTGCTTATGTCTGCACCAGGTACCCAGTCTGCAGCATGCCATGAGTTTATAGCTCAGCAATGTTTCCCCTTTTGGATTGCAACTGCTGCTCTGAATGCACAAACCCATTTTCCCCATGAGCCTCAGCTGCTTGATGAAGTCAGTATAAACAAAGGAGTCTCATGATCACAGCTTTGTCTCTGGTGCTTGTCATACAGCCCATTTCCACATGCAACTCACCTTTGCTAACAGGGGAAGCTGTTTGCTGGGGCATCTCACAAGTTCAGTCCTTTCATGTACTCCTCTCTTTTATCTTGCTCCTTTCTTTGTCCCTTCAGTTCCAGAGGCAATAGCCTTCTCTCTGTGGGCTGAGACCCTACATTTAGTAACTCCAAGCTATTTTTCTCTGTGTATCTCCAAGTCACATTATCTGCCCAGATTCAGCTGATCCTTATTATCCTAGGTATTAAATTCATATCTAAAGGGTTTTACAGCCTCTCAGCAGCAAGACGATTTCTCTTGTAAGTAGTTTTATATAGCAGTTGCATTATGTAAACATACAGAAGCATAACTTGGAAGTCTAAATTGTGCTTGAGACTTGGTCTTCCTCCACAGACAAAATTTGTTATGAGTAAGAAGGGAATGGATTTCTCCTGCATGCAGAGGTGATTTACCCTAAGACACAGAAGGACAGACCTGCATTGTAGAGACAATATGTAATTCCCAAGCAGAACATATGAAACTCTTTGATAAATACCACTTTCATACCACTGTCAAACAGATACCAGTTCTCAGATGAGAAGTCTTAGGAGACTGACATGGCAGCAGAGAGACAATTTTCAATTGTCCATGGATAATTCATTTTTACAAGCAGAAATGAAGGCTTATATCATTATTACACTAAGAGGCTCCATCCACCAGCTGAGCAGCTTGGAAGTCAAAATGAATAAATAAAGAAGCTGGCAATATCAAAGGACAAAGCAAAGAAGAAAGAAAGGCTGCTTAACCTTTAAAGTTAGCCTCAGGGCTTTTCTTTTTTGTTTGTTTGTTTTAAAGGATCAGTTTTTTGTATCTCTAACATCTCCAGCATTATGAATTACAGAAGGTGTGGGTAAGGATTACATTTGCTCCATTTCTCAGTTTGAGACAGTTTTATACATGTTCACAATTCAGTGAAACACTATGAAGGCACAATCTTCACAAGTTCATCCAAGGTGAATATTCACTTGGCCTATCCCCTTCTAAAATATTTTCAAATTTCTCTGAAAATTTTAAATATGATTTGAAGAAATGTGAGTTGAATTCTAAACA
The DNA here is from genome assembly GCF_027887145.1 of Ammospiza caudacuta. Classification (NCBI taxonomy): domain Eukaryota; kingdom Metazoa; phylum Chordata; class Aves; order Passeriformes; family Passerellidae; genus Ammospiza; species Ammospiza caudacuta. The sequence goes on along the minus strand of NC_080593.1, from coordinate 74,357,630 downwards.
TTCCTTCAAATAGGACCTCAATTGAGCTTGTTTCTAAGGTGGAGTTGTAAAAAAAAACCAAACCAAAATAAAAGGAGAAAGAAATCATAGCTTTAGCTTGTGCATTATCTTGTAAGGTTAATACACCAGGTTTAGAAGAGGTACTTCTTCTCATAAGGGAATAAATAATGGCAATAAAAATAATCACTACATCTGCAGATTCTGAAATTCCACATAAGATTTTTTGAGAAAGTTGCAAGGTTGTAATATACTTTAGAATTCCATTTTACAAATGTAAAGAGAATAAAAATGGAAGCTCTTGACAGTCTGGAGAAAAATATTACCTTCTGATTACTGGATGCAGCACTTCTACTTCAAGGTTTTTCATTTCAGTGTATTTACACAATAAATTTGGGTCATTTCAAGTCACAGCTCTGAAAATTTTCTAGTGAGAAGTATAGGTTTGGAGAGAGGAACTAAACATAAAAAGTTACATCATAAAGGTAATTTGACACCGGTGTAGTGGAAAACTTATGTTGAAATTCTTCCCCAGGTAGAGAGTCATAAATGCCAGAGCAGTCAGATAAATTACTAGAAAATCTAGATAACAAATGCCTAGATAAAATAATCTGACCAAAATAAACTATTCTAGCAGCATCTTTATGTAAAATTTATAGTAGGTGAACTGAAAATTATGATAATGAAGATCAGAAGGTCTCTCTATCACAATGTCAACATTTCAATAATCCTTTACTAGCCCTGTAATTAGAAAATTCCCAGCATGACTGGCTTCCTGTATTTTTTCTCATACCTCCTCCCTATACTATAGTTTCCCTCCAACTTTTCTTCTAAAAATATGGAACTTGCAAACAAATAAGCACAAGTTATACACTTAGATCACAAAGACCAGAAAATATTGTAAAAAATTATAAAATTAGATACTTCTAAATGATGAAAATAGAATCACCTTCTTTGAATAACCTTTTATAGTTCACTATTATGGGAACATGGAAAGATTAATTGAATATAACTTGTTGGGTTTTTTTTTCCTGAAGCAGTACAATGAACATTTTTCTCTTCACTTTGATTGTATTCAGCATTAATTAAAATGTTTTGCATAGTTTCTTTTAGTAGTGACATTTAGAAAATTAGACTAAAGGCACTGTGTCTGATAGTGAATAATGTCTTTGCAACCATCAAGGTGAGACAAAAGCAATGTCAATGATAAATCACTATAATGAAATAAATTAACATGGAGAGATAATTTTGCATTGAAACAACTGCTACTTCTCAACCTAAGAGCTTTGTCTGAGCCTGAAGCAGACTCAGTCTTTTGGATTGCTATGCTGCAATCCATTTCACTGTTGATAGAAATGCAGAATATGAGTTTTAATCTGATCATACAGTCTTCTTCTCTTAGGATCAAACTAAAACCTTTCTCTGACATTAATGCCCACAATGCCATTAAAAATTATATGTGAAATTATTCAATTTTTAATATGAATTTCAGCTTCTCCCAGAAACAGAACTGGTGTATTAGTGCCATAATAGTGCTGAACGAAAGCACAAATAGGAAACGTCCCATTACCTGGCTGTTCTATGACCACCTTGTTTGTCTGTTTTCTCCTTCTTGTGGAAATAGAGATGACTCTAAATTCAGTTGCAAACTTGACATCATGTTAGGCTGCAGTGTGGGGTATTTTTGCTGGACTGGGGTACAACAGATGTCTTGTTCTGCACAAAACCAAATTTAACTTCTTTTTCCTTGCAAAATGTGAGCTCTTAAAATGCTCATTAAAGGAAAGAACCAGAATCCAAAGATAACATGAGTGTGTTTCTGTATGCATAGTAAAGTGAGAAATGCAATTCTCCTTTTTTGCTGTTTGTGTTTCAAGCATGCCTGGGGTTTGAGAATAAAGAAAATTATATATAACAAAAAATAAATTGTTTAATCATTTCCAATTCTAAATCAGAATATGGAGTCTAGAGCCAACCTTTATTTTTATTTCTTCCATAACAAAAATATCCCAAAAAACAACAAGCCTCTAGGTGTAATAAAATGTGTTTGTACCCATTAACTTTAAGAAGGTATTTGTGCCTAACAAGTACCAGAGAAAAAATTCAGTTTTAGAGACTCATACATATTCACATCAAAAGATATTTCATAGTGGCTGTGCATTTTTACATCACATGTTTCTACTCCAGAATAAAAAGGTGAAATATTTATTAGAGATTATAAAAAGAGATTATAACAAATTGATTCTACTCCACTTTGCAAGGAAACTTCCAAATGCTGTAATTCTTTGTTAGGGAGAATTACTCACGCTGTATCGCTCTTCCCCAGGAGCCAGAGTTTCTCGTAATCTCTGGAAAACCAGGCAGCTGAGAAACTGCTAGGCAAGAGGGAAAGCAGAAAAGTGAGCCTTCAGGCTCGCAGGCCAATGCAGCTTTGGGCACTGGAACAGGCCCCCAGGGAAGTGGTCACAGCACCAAGCCTGATGGAGTTCAGGCGGTGTTTGTGCTATACCTTCAGGTACATGATGTCACTCTTGGAGATAGTGCTATGCTGGGCAGGACTTGGACTCGATGAGCCTGATGGATCCCTTCCAACTCAGCTTATTCTGTGGTTCTGTAGCTATAAATATAATAAACCCTAGTTTTAATTCTACCTCATAAAAATCTACTAAGATAGCTCAGAGATTTAATAGTTTGATTTCAAATTGTGCGGCGCACCAGGATTTGGCCTTGTGTTGTTTAAATATGCATGAAATATCAAAGGAAATGAAGTCATTAGGCATTTTCTAGTGTTTTAGTACCACAAATATTGCTTTGAGTACTTAATGTAGCAACATAATATTCTTCTTTTGTCTTGAAGAGAAATAAGAGAGTTTAGGAAGAAGTTATCTTTCTCATAGCAAGCAGAGAGGAGAGTCGGAATCATCTCTGTTTCTGGATGCTACCTCTGCTGCAGGTGGGATGGAGCTGCCCTTGACTTCCTGCACCACAGATCTTGGATCACAATTTGAATTGCAGTTGACTTAGAGTTCTGGAGAGAAGGTCAATGAGCAACCCACAGGAGAGAAATGGACTAACCTGACATTCTGCAGGACTGCTATCCTCATATTACAGTTCCACATTTGCAACTGGTGTCATTGCTATAATAATCCTACAGAATTGCAAATCAGAAGCAAATTCCACATGGCATGAATAAGAAAAAAAGATCAGTTCATTAAGTTATTTTCTGTATAATGTGGTCCACCACCCCAAAATGTCATAGATTTTTCATGCAGAATTTTTTTTAAAGCAAATTATGTTGTTAAGATATTTTACTGAGCTCTTGTGGCAAATAATTTCTGCTTGAAATGATTTTGCCCGAGTTCTAGCTTTGCAAAGAAGTTTGGAAAGGCCAGTAAGCAGAACATCGATCTCAGAAGTATGTCAAAGGCAGGTGTTTAAATTAATGTACAATTCATTTTACTGCATATCTAATTTCTTACAAATCATGAAAAATTTCCTTCTCTGTGTAGGCATTTATACAGACTATTAGATCTAGTTCTAAATCATTAACCCCTCCAAGCTGCAGCTAGTCATAATGTATAAAGTAACTTCCTTCTACATTTCCCTTTCTTGGTGGGTTCATAAATGTTCGCTTTACTTTTTTAAAACTCAGTAAAATAAAGTAGAAGATATTAATATGCACAAAACCTGAGTTCATTCATTTTTACAGGCATGGAAACTTGCACTTAATTTTTCTGCAACAGTATTTTTCAGAGCACTTTCAATGAAAGCTGAAAGAAATAAGGAAACTCTCAATTGCCTTCTGTGAGTAAACCAGTGCCCTTCTGCAGGGCATAAGTCAGTCAGCAGTCAACTCAGGAATTTTCCTATGGATGTATTTACTCCATTATAGAGAAATCCAACTTGCATTTTACCTGAAAGGTAAAAGTAAAAAGGTAATTTGTGCTGTTGCCACCAGCTGTGAAGCACTATGCAGTACAGGGTTGAAGAAAGCATATCCTGCATACATTTTGTGCATGTGTATTTACATGTAGCCAGTATTTGTAATATGACCAGCCCCATTCATCTAACTCTTTTGAATTATCTAACTGTAGAAGAACCTCATTCTTTTCACTTCTTTAAGAAAGGTGATCTCTGAAGCACTTCCTAGAACCTCTCCCTCCACGAAATGTAGCTAGTATGCTCTCCTGTTGCAAACCAATCCATTGGTTCCACCGGCTTCAACAAAAATCCCCTGCATCTTCCCTCATGAGAGAGGCATTCCCCTATTTTGAGAAACTCATAAGGGCAAAAGCTTTTTAGTCAGCATGACTGCAGCCTTAAGCACAATCCCGGGGATAAGGCACATTGCAACATTATATCTGGGAAAACCCTGTCACTTATTTGTTTCAGATTTTTGTGATAAAGAGCAAGTTGGAGTATGATATTCCAGGTCAGCTCCTCACTGATTTTCCTGTTTATTCCTGTACCAAGATAGGAAAAAAAGAAGAAACTTTTTCAGAAATCCTACTGGGGTTCTGGAATGTGTCAGGCACTGCCATTCATGTCAGTGAAGCTCCACATGTCCAGGTTCAGCTGCATGTCAGGGTTTCTCTGGGCTGTGAGCATGTACAGGGAGACAAAGATGGCCACACTGGGTATGGGATGCCTTTGGAGGTGTCAATGTAAATATCACTGCAGATTAGTACAATAGCAGATTGTGATTGCACTGTTTGAAGGAAAATGTTTCTCTCTGTTTTACCTCGGCAATAAAAAATGTTGAATATTCACAATACTGGAGTGCTTTAAGAAACTTGCCTGTGAAACTCCAGGCTTTGTGCTGCTATTACTAACATTTTGCACCCTATAATTTTTATGGCATCTTTTTACAAAGGAAAAGGGTGAGGAGCTCTTGAGCTGCATTTTACAGACAAGAAGGTTGCAGTAATTTCCTTCTTTCACCAAAATGGAGTGGCCTGAGAAAGTAAAACTGAAAGATTCATTTTGTTCAAAGGCCAAAAATATGAGAATGATCTCATTTTTACATCAAACCTCAAAAAATGAGGAAGCATTATAGCTCAGTGTCATAGCTATAGCCTATATTTTAAAGATGAATTTGAATTTGATGTTTTTAGGCTACTGCCTGAAACACAAATTTTCTTAGGAATTCCTTGTTTTCTTTCTCAGTAACATACTCATAAACCTAGGGTTTTCTCTCATTTTATAGGTTTTCATGTGCTCTTTTCAGATCTGTTGAAGGTAGTCCCTATTTTCACTATTTCCTTCTGCCTCTTTCACATGTACTGATTGAAATTTCAGAACAGAGCCTTATAAGCATCCTGAAATCTTTTCACAGTCAAGAGGGTTTTTTTCACAGTCAAGGGATTTTCAAAATCAAGAGATTTTTCCAGGTACATAACTGGCCTCACCAGCCAGGGACTGTCCCAGTGCTCCAGCCAGGAGCAGGACAGCCAGGGTCACTGAGGCAGACCCAGGCCAGGCATCAGCTGCAGCCAGGCTGGGACATCTCCCTGCAGGCGGGTGTCACAGTCTGGTGTTAGGAGCATGGCTCAGAGAGACAGCCCCACAGCTCACTGCGGGGAGGAATCTTCCTAGGTGGGATGAGGAACTGTTAGTACATAAAGAGCACTCAGCATTTAATCCAGAGGTGGCTGTGGGATCCCCTGTTTTGGATATAACCAAAGTATAAGTTAGGCTTAATTGTAAATAACATGAAATGGTGCCCTCAGGCTGCAATTCCTCACTGTAGGTTGAGGAAAATTAGGGCTGCATGCCCCACTGCCCACCTTCAGCAGCAGCATTCAGGAACTGCAGCTTTCACTCACCCTTTCAAGAAAGCCTTTTGTGAGCAGGGAGACAGCTACTTGCCTTCTCTCTCTTCAAGTTATGTTGCTCCTTTAACCATAGGACAAAGTCTCAGCCTACTATGAAAGGCCACTGAGTTTTTTTGATTTGCAGCAATATTATAGCCATGCTTGAGTGAAGCATCATGCCTAAAGAAACTGGAAAGCAATGCAACATTCCCTTTACAACAAAGCAGTGTATTCATACACCTTTCAGAACAAAAGAATAACTATCATAAGGACTCAGTGACATGTGCATTCTCTGAGTGTTCAAAGAGTGAAAGACTGTGGCCTCTTGCTATCTGTATAATGCAAGCAATGACTTCTGTCCCTCTGGGTGATTCTGGCTTTTCGTCTGGCTTTTGCTACTTAACTGAGCTATATTTGAATGCTTTAGGAAAAACATAGACTTTTTTTGTGGTTAAGGGCTTTTTAGGGCTGAGAGTTAATGCATTCTCTTTAAAGCACACTAAATTGCTCACTGAAGTAGGACTGTGGAATCTCAAACATTGTTTTTATTTATTTTCTCTGTGATGCTGGAAAATTGTCTTAAGAATGTATGGATTGAAAGCAAAACAAATTGGGTAGACAACAGATAGGTTTTACTACAGTGTAGTAAAAATGCTCATGGAAGCCATGTGAAACTTTGAATTTAATCTTGAGTACTGGGATATACACAAAAGTAAGGGCATTGTAGGATCTGTTATTCAGATTATTAGGCCTATTTGACAACAGTGAAGATTGCCAAAGTCACAAAGTCCAAATACTGTCTGAATAAACCTGGAACCCATCAGCTGAATCAAACCACAATGGGAGTTCTGTCTCAAGGTAAATAACATGTACGTCTTAAATAAGCTGTAATTGGATAATTAAATAATTTGAAAAACATTGCAAAGGCTAGGGTTATGTTATTTAATTTTAACTACTGAATCTAAAGTCTCCCTGCAGTATCAAATAATGTCATATTCTAATTAAATTCCCTCCCTGAACTAATAGAAATCGTTAAAAATTATGACGATAAAAGCAGCTAATTAGAACTAGCAAATATAATTCAAAAATTTAATAAAATAATAAAGATGCCTCTGGTTAATATTAACAATGACATCTTTCTTTGATACTTAAACTAAAATGTCCTGCTCAAAATACATAAATAAAAAAGATTCCATTATCAGCTTTCTTGAGGAGAATATTAAAATAATTGACTCCATGCAGATGATTGCTGCATTATAATCCTGAATTCGAATCCATGCAGAGAGTCAGATGAATGGTTATCATTCTGTCCTAGGGTGACTTCATTCAAATGCTCAATGGACAGTCAAAGAAGCAGACACTGACATTTTGTGTCTGGAGAAGGATGTGAGGGCCTGGTGACTGAGGAAAAATAACAAACATAAAAGACCATTGAGAATGTATTTGAGCCACTGATAAATTCACTGTTTTGCAGTAAGGAAGGGTTTCTATCATTTTCAGCCTTCTTCTTTTCAAAATTAGAATCTTTGATATTCTCTGTGTGGAGGAAGGGATCCACACAAAACTGATATGATACAAACATAAACCTATAATGCTCAACTGAATCTCTACCTGGAGTCTTCAAAAGGTTTTACACAAGGCCCAAGCCAAGGCAAGGCATGAAACCCAGAGACAGAATATATTTTTTTTCTGACAAATAAATGAAAACTTTCCTAATATCAGTGGGTTAGACTGATAAAGAATTGTCAAATCCAAGTATGTTACCTATTTCTTTCTCCCAGGTGAATCAATTATTCTAGACTCAAAAGAGCTAAGCACAGTCCCTCCTTTTGCCCTCACGTATATCAAGGATAGGTTAAGACTCTTTATAGTCAAATCTGTCTCAAGATGTGTTTTTCATTAAAAGCAAATTGAATTGTCACTACCACAAGTATGAAGAATGCAGACTTAGTTGTCCTGATATGAGATAGATGGAGAAACAAAAGGGGATAAAAGTGAGTCAAGGAGAATTTTGAAGAAACAGATCTCTCCTAAGCCATCAAAACATCTGATATTTCTGGTTGATGCTACATTTTCTTCTTCCCTTTAAAACCAGATTATTCTACATTTTTCCCCCTATGCTCTCTGGTTTCTGTCTGTGTGTAAAAGTCTTGCTTTAGATACATACAAACCCGAAAGCAGGAGCATAGCTATCAGGGCACTTGGTTCAATCTACTGCTTGGAAACCTTAAATGGAGAGACTCATAACCCTCTCCTCTCCCTCCTGGATGCTTCATCATATGTGACAGGTACTCAGCCAGAATGGATGCGAAGGGGGCTCTGCCTGTGTTTATGATCTGTGACTCAGGCAGTCCAACTAAAACTCGAGTCTGTGTGCTTGAGCAAGCATTTAGTCCAAACTACATATTGATTGGTACAATATCTTGGTTGATTACCTTGAAAGCAGGAAAGGGATTTTGCTAATACCTTTTGATGGTCTGAATAGCTTAGATGAACTCACAAATACAATATTTTTGTCTGTGTACAATATAGTCAATGAGCATTTTTTAGCATATTTTGTGTTATGCCTTTAGTTAACCTGTCCTCATCCCTCAGTTTCAGTCTGTACTATATCAGAATATTTCAGTGTTACAGGATAAAATAAAACTAGTTTTGAGCTGGAAATGCCTCTGTTTATTGAATCCATATATGCCATTTTCCATTCAGATGTTAAATATCTGTAGCCATGCATTTAAAATATTATAACATCAGAATGTAACAGGTCACTGAAACATAAAATGTTTAGAGGAATGGACAAACTCAAACAATGGAAAAAACCAAAAATAATAATTCAGGATATTTTTGGGATGTTAGTTTTTGCTGGGAGAGTGGGGGGCTTTGGTTTATTTTTTTTTTTTTTAGTTTGAAGGGCCAATACCTAAAAATATTTTTAAAAATACAGGCCAATATTGGAAAGTTTTGATGGACCAAGCTTAGAATGTTACTGGATGCTAAGATTGCTTTAAAATGGAAAAATATTTTCTCAACTGGTTATATTTTTTTCATGTTATGCACCATCACAATAGAATGTTAGTTGTGAATCCAACTTTTCTGTTAATCATGTATGCTTGAAACTGCCATCTCTACTGTACTATTTCTAAATCTATATAATAGTACTGATGAATCTAGCAAACAATTATTATCCTCTACCACATGAAACATAACCTTAGGTGGAAAGTGAATTTTGTTCACTGTGCAGTGATGAGAAATAAAACACAGTTTTAAAAAGTGCACATAACTCTATATGCACAAAAGGAATACAGGTGTTTTGAACAAGAAGTAATTTTCCACAGAAGACTTATTCTCTACAAGACAATATATAATTTTAAGTGATTATATAAAGCAATTTTTCACAAACAATAAAATTACAAGGTAAAGGATCATGGAGAAACTCCATGATGATAACATTTTTGAGATCTGACAAGACAAACTTTTTGTACAATGATAAAAATATGATTGTTCCAGAGCAGTGTCTGGATTTAATAATTTAGCATTTTAAAGGTGGTTTTCTTAAAGGGATATGTATTTTTTTCACAATTAATAAAATATTTAACAGTTTATCTACATCAGTTCAAAGAACATTATCAAAAAATCCTCTATTGGAAGCCAAATTCTGAAACATATGTTCATCCTTTTTCAGACTTTATTTATTGCAGTTTATATGAGTTGAGCAAGAACACAAGTCAAACGCAATCAAAAACCTAAAAAATTATTTTATTATTAGTTTTATACTGAAAATCAGACTGATAGAATATTTTCTTTAACAGACTGAATTCAGATAAGAATTAAATAACACAATTTTTTGTTTAATAAACACTATGAAAAACTATAGGCAGGAATAAAAAATAAAAGAAATCAACAGGTATTAGTACTGCTTAAGACTCCAAGCCAGAAATAGCCAGGGGAGGTAATGGATTTATGCCCATTTGGAGGTCCTGGTGTTCTGCTGAAAGGTTTTCTATTTCAGTTGCCCCTACAAGTAAGCCCTGTGAATTTTGCAAAACACTACAATTCAAAACTGCTGATTAGCCTTGCTTACTGCTATAATTTGTCTTTTCAGTTTAGAGGAAATCCTTTCTAAGTGTTTATATGAAAATTATGAGTTCTACAAGTATTTTTTTCAGCTCAGAATTTGTATCCTGTTTCCCTCAACAAAACCAGCTGCTGGAATTTGAATATCACTAAACAAATAAGGATAACAATATTGATTTTCTTAAGGCCAGAAAACATCATCTTCTTTATTTCTTTAGAGGAAAGGTTGATTGTGCGAATGTCCCTGTTTAGTTAACAGGCACTAATTCGAATGTAATTAGTAACACTTAAAATGTCATTGTGAATTTTTCAGGTTTCCATCCCATCTGCTTGACTTAGTTCTCTTTTTTTAAAATTTACATTCATTTAATATTTCTTAATATTATTATTAAGAATATTTAATATTTAATTTAATATTACTTTTTGTTTTCTTCCCAGAATAATTCAAATAATGATACATTTTTTTGTTGTAATAAAATTCTTAGTAGGAAGAACATTTTAAAGAAAAGTTATTTTTAAACTACTAAACTAATAAACATTATCATAATCTATCTAGCTGGGTCACCTGGTCAGAAAAGGAGATCAGGTTGGTCAAATAGGAATTAGTTTTTCTAAATCCATGACAGCTGGACCTGATCCCCTGGTTGTGCTGAACTTGCCACATGATCATACTAAAGATGACCTCTCTGGGCACTGAGGTCAAGCTTTCAGGCCTGTTGTTCTTCAGACCCCACTTCCAACCCTTCCTGTAGGAGGGCATCACATTGGCCAACTTTTGGTCTTCTCGGTCCTCCCTGGTTAGCCAGGACTGATGATGAATGATGGAGAGAGGCCCAGTGAGCTCTTTCATCAGCTCCGTCAGTATCATGCCATGAACCACACCCAATCCCCCAGACTTGTGAGTGCCTAAGGGGCTCAGCAGTTCACCAGCTATTTCCTCCAGGATTTCAGGGGTTCAGTCGTGCTCCCTGTCCCTGTCTACCAGCTCAGGGGCTGGAAGAAATCTGGGCTTTCTGTTGAAGAGTGAGGTAAAGAAGGCATTAAGCACGTTAGCCTTTTCCTCATCCTTGGTGACAATGTTCCACCCATAGTCCAATAGAGGATGGAGATATTTCTTGACCCTCCTTTTGTTCATGTATTTTTAAAGCCACTTATGATTCTCTTTCACAGTAGTGGCCAGACCCTTGTAGTTTTCTGGAGCTTCCTGTCACTTTTTCCAAAGGTCATAAACTCTCTTTTTCCCCCTTGAATTCCAACAAAAGCTCCCTGTTTGGTCAGGTCAGTTTTCTTCCCTGGAGGCTCATCTTTTGGCAAACAGGAACAGCCTGTTCCTGTACCATTAAAATTTCCCTCTTGATGTGTTTCCGGGCTTGCTAGATCCTTCTGTTATTCAGAATTATTTCCCAAGGGACTCTCTGAACCAGGGCCCTGAACAGGCTAAAGTTCATCCCCCAGAAGTCCAAGGTAGAGGTTTTGTTAAACTCTTTCATTATTTCACCAAGGATTGCGAAATCAATAATTTTGTGTTTGCCCTCAGCTACCACATATCCCGCCAGCCCTTCTCTGTTTCCAGCCAGATGTGTCAGGAAGTTCCTCAGACCTCAGGAACTGCCTAGTATCACTTCATCTCAAGTGTGTTGAGTTTCCAATTGACATCCTGCAAGTTAAATTCTCCCACAAGAGCGAGGGCTGGAAATCATGAAACTGCAGCCAGGCACCCTGGAATACTTAATCTTCCTCTTCATCCTGTGACAGACGGCCACCAGGATGCTGCCCTGATGGCCTTCCCTCTTATCCATCAGAACTCAACCTCATTTTCACAATCCTTGAGATACCTCAAACCACTCCCAAATGCACAGAGCCACCCCACTGCCTCTCCTTCCTTTTCTGTCCCTTCTGATGAGCTCGTGACCATCAATTGTAGCACTGCAGGCATGTGTGTCATCCCACCACTTTTTGTGATGGCTACCATGTCACAGCTTTCCTTCTGCACCATGACTTCCAGCTCCTCTTGTGTGTTATCCATGCTGTGTGCATTGGTGTAGATGCCCTTCAGCTGGGCTGCCAATTTCACCCCCCAACACTGAAATGCCACCCATTTCTAGTGACCCTGGTCTTGCCTCCTTCCTCCTTCAAACCTAGTTTAAAGCCTTCTCAATCAGCCCTGCCAATTCATGGAATAGAATCCTTTCCTCATTTTAGACAGGTGAACCCATCCATTTGCACAGCAGGCCTGGTGCTATACAAACCACCTCATGATTAAAAAAAAGGCCAAAATTTCATTGATTGCACCAGTCTTTAAGACACATATTCCTCAGGTGAGTTCTTCTGTTTCTTTCATCATTCTTCCCTGATACTGATGGGATTGAGGAAACACACCTGCGCTCTTCTCCCTTCAAAAAGTTGTCCTGAAGTTCTTGATTGTCCGAGGACTTCTCAACACTGTCACTGCTAACCTGGGCAAACAGAAGTGGGTGATAATCAGAGCTGAATCAGTCCAGGGAGTCTCCTACTAATATCTCTTACTTCCCTGTGGAATGGATCTGGTTGGCATACCAGGCCCTCAGTTCCCCTCAGAAGGGAGTCACCCACAATTTAAAAGCTTTTCCCTTATTTCACCATAACTTTTAAACTGGATTTAGAAGTGCAACGTTTCTCGTGCTTCAGTGTTCCTTCTCCTAAACCTGTAGAATAATATTATGTGTAGATAATTCATCATTATCTCCTTGACACAGTAAATTAGTTTACAGATAAACATTCCATATTTTTTGTCTCTTTTGTTACTTTATGTAAATCTTTCAATAGTTTTGGCCAAAGTACATAGTTGACAATGATAATGTATTCTGTTGAAAGGGGAAATTCCACTTCTGTACAAACACATGACATTTTTTTAAACTGATTGTTGTGGGAGAAAAAATGTTGTAGACTTGATTGCAATTCAGTTCCTTTGTAAAATCTTCATTTTGCAATTAATTGAATTGTAATCTATTTGCAATTATGATTGTTCTTGTAGTGATGTGATGGTCTTCTCATTAAGATATTGTGCCAACACTCCAGAGTCCTTAGTTCTGTCACTGACATTCTGTGTGACTTTGGAAAAACAATTTTAGTCAGTGTTTTCAAAAGTATCTACTTTCCTTCCCCAAGGTCAGTGTAAATTCAGACTCCTAAAGGACCTAGATAATTTTGTGTCAATTACTATGGTAATTTTGTACATAATATTTTCCTTATTCTGAGAATAAAATAATAAAAATAGAAAGTTTCTTTCAAAATACTCAGAATGTTTAAGGTGGCTGGAATAAATGTTGCAGTAGCCCTCATAAAATGAAAGCAATTTTAATAATGTTTGCATGCTTTTGTGAAGAATTAGAAATTGGAGAACTATTGTCGTTATTTTCTGATTTTGGAAAGTTCTTTTTTTTATTGTAGTACACCATTCATTTCTTTTGGGTCTAACAGGTAATTTACATGGTTGGTAATAATGTTGATTGCCACATATTATCATATGGTTTTTATTACCAAAGTTTACCAATTGTAGTAAACTTTACAAGACAGAGATAGATAAAAGTAATTGACTTGGATCCTAGGAAATAAACTCAAATATAAACCTGGAATATTCTGTATTAAGAGGATCAAAAGGAGGTGAAAATCTCTCTGACATCCCTGTCGAAAACTACAAGTTTGCTAGATCCTGATTTTTTTTCACCCACCCTCTTGTGCTTCTTTTCAGTGGATGAATGTATGACACTGAATTAAGTGCATGCCTCCTGTGGCAATAGGGGATGTCCCTCACTAACCTCTTTCCCAGGGGGATTTTACTTTGAAAGCAAGTTGGCAGGTGGAAGACTTACTGTTCCTTGTCCTCACAGAACAGCAATGTGACACAGTGCCTTGTCCTTCCAAAATAGTTTTTTACCTTGTAGACATTCAGGTATTGTGGAAACTGCTGCCTAGTTGAGATCATGCAACATGGATGGTAATAAAACATAGAAATGTTTAAAAATATGAACTCTAACTTGCTTATTCTAAAGCATCACTTAATTCTGTATTAAAAAAAAAAAGTGGAAAAATAGTGAAATTTAAAGTTCCTTGTACTGCAGCAAGAAGTTAAAAATAGATGCACCGTGCAAAGGTTTCAAGAGGAGCATTCCTTCCAAATTTCCAGGTTAAAAACAGGATTTTAGTTCTTGAACAAGCTCAGATCAGTGTTGCAGGTTATAACAAAGGGTAAAGAAAGGTTTGGTGTAGTACAGGTCCGTATATGTTACTTTCTGGTGGCTATTGAGATAGAAGGAAGAAAATTGCCACAGAAGCTATGTGTGCAATCCTAGGGTGAGAACACAGTTCTGTCTATGCATTTGTAATGGTTTTAATCTGTGGTGTAATTCAGGAACACAGGTAATCTGAGTTTGCCTGCTTGTTGTACACAAGCAGGTGAGTTTGCACAATATTTTTTAAGGTAGCTCTGATTTTATGGTTTTACTCTATGAATGAGTACAAACATTCTAAATATTTAAACCCCCTTTTCTCTCAGGGTGCTCCAGTGTAAATTTTCATCACATAATATAGTCATTGCTGCAAAAAGTTCATTAGGGAAATAGAGAGATAAAAGATTTTTTTTCTCCTTTAGCATGCCTAGTGAGATAGGGCCTTGATTTTTTTACTCTTATTATAGGATTGATCATTTGACAATAACAATTATCAACATCCAACCCACTACAGATTTAAGAAATAGTTCAGAGTCCATAGTATGTCATCTGCAATTCTAACAACCTGATACAAATAAAATGCACAATTTGAAATGGGTATGGCTTTTAAAATCAGAACAGCTGTAACTAAGATTCTATTCCTAGAAATGTGGCCTGATCATTGATTATTTTGTGTGTCTGAAGAGTGGAGCTGTTGGGCCAATGTCACAAAAATCATTTAGTCCCTTATTTTCAGTAGGTGGGCATGAGGGAAGACAGGGTCACAGCTGAACTCTCCCCCAAGCCTGAGAGCCCAGCCAATGTGTCCTGCATACATTCATGGGCTGCCATGTCGACTGTGTAGGGTTTCATATTCAGCAAAGACACTTGGTCTTAAAAAGTGAGAACCTTTCCCTCTCCAATTGCAAAACAATCCTCCATATTTCTTTGAGCTGCAGATTTGCAGGTTGACAATTGCAAATTCTGCAGGTTTGACAGGTTGAAATTGCAGTTCTCTTCTGTTATGTTCCTGCGACACAGCATCTAAAATTACTAATTATTGGAATTCACAGTTTAGGGCTAGAAATATAAATAATTGTGGATAGAAAATCTGTATTGTATTGGATGTAATCTATAGATTTCAATGCCCAAATCTTGTTTTCCAGACCTAAACACTGTTATTTGAAATTTCTGCTCTCTCTTCTTCTGATACCACTTTTTTTTTTTTTTTTTTTTTTAATAAATTATAATAGGGATGGAGAGACAATCTCCTCTCTGGGATCTCTGGTGATTTGTTTATATTCACAAATCAGTCAAAAAAAGTCAGGGAAACTGTCTGGCTACACATAGCTTCCTTTTCACCTCAGAAACACAGAAGCTGAATACCTATTGAACAGCTGTGACCTAATGGGTCCAAGAATAATAATTTACATACAAACACATTAATTGGCCTGTGACAACTGACAATGAAGATGTTCTCCAAAACACATGCATTTCTCCTCTTATTCCTCAAAGCATTTTTATATTTTTATGTGAAATATTGTGATCTTCTTTAGCCAAAGAACAAATTAGGCATAATATAGAAACTGTCAGAAAGAGGTGTGAAAATTACACTAGATTATCATATTTGTTTCCTATATATGTTTTCTCAGTAGGTATTTAGATAACTCTACAAAAAATAAAATACTTCTAGAATTTTTATATGAAGTATTATTTACAGCTGTGTTATAATCATAAACTATATGCCTTTTAATTATATTTATATTTTGTAAGTAATAAGTTCCTCACCCAATGTTACTGGAACATTTAAGATTTGCTATAATTAATGTCATTATTGAGAACAGAGCAATGAGCTGACTTTCTTAATGGAACTCTTTGGAACTAGAAACTTACAGCTGTTTTTCTTGTCCTTAAAGGAAGAAGATTTTATTTTTCTATTTCTTAAACTGTCTTTCAATAAAAATTTAACACGTTAATTTTCATGAATAAATTCTTCTCGTGCATTTGTTTCTTTAAAATTCTTTCCTTTGGTTGAGGGGACTACTTAGGTATGGTTATGGGAATTGTAAAGTTACAGTGCCATGGTGTTATTACAGGCTTTGTGTGCTGCACTTTCTGCTTGAGAGGATTTCAATATAACATTTACACAACAATAAAATTGCAAAGACATCAGAAACCAGAGAGGAATGAATGCAGAACTGAAGAAGACCCTAATATCCCAGAGAGCAATGGACTGTCTTGGTATAAGGGAAAAAGAGATTGCACTGTCAAAGACATCACGAGGAGAATATCAAATGTGTTTTCCTGTCTTGGCAAGTGCTCATCAGGTGATTAAATTGTCTGAGTTGAATGAGTTCACAAAAATGTGTGGATAACCTTCAGTTTTAGGCAGGTTTTCTATAGTTCCCAAAGAAAACAAAATATTCTAAATGCTCTATTTGTTTTCTACCCTGTAATTTCTGCTCTGGACATCTTAGGTTGAATGGTCTCTTGTCAGTGCCAGAAAGACAAAAAATAACTTTGTATGTCTCATAGGAAACACCAACTGAAGCCTGAGCAAAAAGCTGTGTGGAAACAGAAGGTGAAGAGATATCACTGATTTGACATGATGTTTTAGATCTTATGCTGCAACTGACAAAAACATGTTCTCAGAATGAAATTCAGAATCTGTTGTTTTCCTCTTCTTCCTTTAGTGAGTGTATTATTTAAGTCAGTTCAAAGATATTAAGCTTTCAGCCTTCACAGGTTTTTCTAGAAGCATCATGATATTCTACACTTATCTAAATTCCCGAGCACTGCAATGTAGAACAATCTTAACTTTTTTTTTCTTTATTTTTTCTTTAGTTCTTAATGAAAGCTTTTAGGCCTCATATCCACAGAGCAAAGTTCAGCCTCTATGAAGACTGACAATAATAAACCACCAGGGAAGAGAAGAAGAAAAAAGAAAATAGAAGAAGAAAATTAAAACGATGTTATTATATTACCATCAAATGGCTTGGAAGATGATAAAATTACTATTGAGGTGAGTGTCAGTAATGGTGTTTGAATATCATAGTCTGACTCCTTGAAATTTCAGCTTAATTTTATGTATATAATCTGGATTTTAGAGACAAACATGGATCCTGCATATATCTTGCTGTCATTTCATAGTGCCCCTGCAGTGGAAGTGGACAGCTTTTCACATGCTGCGCCTAATCATGTGAGTTCATAAGTATTCTGCTCCACGCCATATTTCTGTTTGAGCACAGAAATTGCATTTGCATATTGATTACAAGCAGTAGTATTGTTGATCCTAATAAATCTATTGTTTTTGTTCCTGGCTGCATCTGTTTGTTCTTCAGGTAGGGATATTTTCCCCACAACTTTGTTTTATTTACAGGTTTTGTGATGAGCCTCTTCATTGATTTCCTCTTACATGTGGTCTCTTTATTGCCTTTATTTTAGAGAACATATTGTGATATAATGAAATAAGAGTAATTAGTAAAAAGAAAATTATTACCTTTAAATGAAAGAAAAACTAAATACAGCTTTGCAATTTTGAACGCAGAGTATTTTTTACAATTTTTTTTCAACAGGCCCAATATTTCTTCTTCTGAGAATCTGTACACAGGAATATTTCATCTACTCATCTACAAAAATCCCTATGTCCTGCAGAACAGGACAATAAATGTGTGTTTATTTCATGCTTTTTGCACTTTCCCCTCAGCCCCGGGGAAAGCTTGGGTAAGGGAGGGCAACCTCTCATCCCAATGAGAGACAACAATTTCTTTTCTTAGGGCTTAGAGAGGTAAATTTGTGAGGAAAGCATTACAAATCGTTTCTCTTGCTCCATATTCACATAACTGCTATGTCCTTTTCCTTTCTTAATTTGTTTCTTAATTAGCAGGGCGTGAACTGAGTCTGTTTTGAGGATTCGTTTCAATAGAAAAGGATTGATTGATTTAAAAAGAAAAAAAAAAAGAAACAACTACAAAACACCTTTCTGTATTAGTTACAGGAAATCATTATAATAAACAACACCTTTATGGTATCAAAAAACTAAAATTGAAGTTTCAACACAAAATTATCATGATTTTTTTTTAATAGAAATAATGATGAAATTTTCATGGTAATTATTGCTACTTAACCATCTCAGACTGACTTTTCTGCTCATTTGTTTTGGGTTTTTTGCTATTGTTGTCGTTTTCTTTCTTTCTTTAATCTAAGAAAATGAGTATTAAAAAGTTTTATTTGTCCTGCAGAAATGACCACTGTGAATCAGCTGTTGCCAGAAATTTAAGTCAGATTGCTATCTAAGACACTTTTTAAAACCTTTCACAATTCAAATAGAAATTCTGTTGACCATGATGCCTAACACTCTCTATCCCTGAAGCCTTTTAACAGTGAAAAGTTTGTTGTGTAGATTTTTTGTACAGGATTTTTTCTTTTTTTCTTTCATGTGATCTACTTCTAAAGAAAAACAATCTTCTTCCTATCCTCCTTATTGATATTTCAATATAAAGTAAATTGTCAAATGCTGAGGAACAAGCTCAGTTGTTTTAAAATTAAAACTCAAGAATTTTAAAAATTAAATATGAAAAATGATAATTTTTGCCTTCTGATGATAACTTTTTTTTTAGTTTTGGAATTGTTAAGCACTGTAGTAGCAATCTGAGGAGATTAAAAACAATCATCAGCTTTCTGCACCACATTCGTTGATATAGGTCATCATGCACATCACATTGAAATACTCAGATCTTTGACCAACACTGTGAAGGATAAAAGTACTTTTTTTTTCCCGGCACTGCTCGCAGAATCTCAGGCTCATCTAAGTCAGAGAAGAGAGACATTCAGATTCTTTTCTTGACTGTTAATATTTTCTGTCTGGATAATCACAGATTAAATTCTACTGCATGGTTAAATTTTAATGACTATTGGAATTCTAATGACTATAGGAGGTACGTTTAGCAACATATGTTATGGAATTAAAAAAACAGTGAGCAGGAAGTCCAAAAATAAGAGTGAAAGGACTTCTAATGAAACTGTGTGATCTATCTCATAAGTTTTACATAGACTCTCTTTAATATAATATCCACAGGAATTTACTTAGGAATACTAAAGTCAGTTCCTTTAAAACTGGGGCAAGATGTCTCATATTAACTGCATTTCACTATCACATTTTTTAAAGCTAACTAATGTCAAAATTTCATATATTAGGTAGAATAAATAAATAGTTGATTCCAATTATTATTATTATTCAAAAATTTGCCAAGTGATCTTATTCTCCTTATGATTTAAGGCACGCTCTATCTTTCCTTTTTTTTTTTCTTCAGTAGTAAAAAGGACATATGTGGTCTAGGAGGATATTGATAGAATTTTTTTTTTGCTGGCACATCATAAGTGGTAGATGTTACATGGCAGAGAAGCACCGCGGTTAAAATTTAATTTTCCATATTTCAGTATTGTGGATATGAACACTTGAGTTTCATCAGGTGCTTAACCTTTTAGCAAAATCTATACCTACTATTTAAATAAAAAAAAAGATGTTGGAGTTGATTATGTTTTTTATGTTCTCTACAGCCAAACATCCTTTCTGATTTATAGCTGGATTGTATTGAATATATATTATATCTCTTGGTTTTGACCTATGATTTCAAGTTATAATCACCAGAAAGTACCATTATTAGGTTTCTGTATCAATGAAAACATTTCCTTTTAATGGTGCCTACTGAGCATATTGGCTTTGGAGAAGCATCTAAAGGGAACTTCAGGGATCCTCTTCTCTACTGTTAACATTGTGGAATAGCTTGAAAATCAAAGTTTGTGCTGCATCCATCTTCATTATCCTTTTATGCTAACATTGTTTCACAACTAGCTGTTCCTAGTTGGCTCTGATATGCTTGAAGAAAAATGGGTCAATTATTTCATGTGCATTTTTGTTTACTTAAAGAAGTATCCTATAAGCCAAGAATAATCATGATTATTTTTTTTTATTTCTGACTATAAGGTGATCTTCATCTGCAATGTACAAACATAAATTAACAAAGACAATCCTTAACTTGTACACAACTATAAAAATGGCAGGTGCTAAGAAACTGCACTAAAAGGTGTGGAAAGAGGCCAGTTGTTTTTAAAATGTGTATGTAGGTAGGAGGACATCAACATGAGTAAAATATATCTACAGTTCAGCTTAAAAAGGGATGTCAAAGGCATTCTTACATGACAAGGAGCCTACCAAAATGATGGATTTTTTATTAAAAATAGGTTGGCAGAAAGAAATAGTCCTAAAGTCACAGATAAAACATGGCTTCACTAAGGCTTCAAATTGTCCTGAAAGACAATGTACAGCATGTGATTAATAATATCAAATTCACTGACTCAAAGAGCTGTTTCATAAAATCATAGAATATGAGGTGGGAAGGGGGCCTCAAGGATCATCTGCTCCAAATTTTCTTGTCAAAAACATAGTCTAGACAAGCTAACCCTTCCATCTGGAAGGGTATCCCAGATTAGAAAATCAATCCTCCATTTCCCTGGGGAAATTATTCCCGTGACCGATAGTTCTCACCATAAAAAATTGTCCTCTTGTGTCTAATCAGAATTTCCCCAGGTGTAATTCAAATCCATTGCCACTCATCTGTTCCATATCACTCCTTGTAAAAATGGACTCTCCATCTTTGTAGTCACCCTTTAACAGTGACACATAGTGACAAGATCTACGCTAAGGCTTCTTTTCTAAAGGCTGAACAAACCCAGCTCTCTCAGCCTTTTCTCACATGTCAGACTTCCCAGTCCTTTGGTCATCTTTGAGGTCCTT
Source organism: Ammospiza caudacuta (assembly GCF_027887145.1). NCBI lineage: Eukaryota > Metazoa > Chordata > Aves > Passeriformes > Passerellidae > Ammospiza > Ammospiza caudacuta. Next base: position 74,336,766 of record NC_080593.1, on the reverse strand, counting down.
CTTTGGACCCTTTCCAAAATGCCCCCGTCTTTTTTTTGCACAGTGGAGACCAAAAGTGAACACATTATTCCAGGTGTGGCCTGACAAGCACTGAATAGGGATGGATGATGACTTCTCTCTCTCTGCTGGTGATGCCCTTGCTGAAGCAGCCCAGCATCCCGTTGGAATGCTGTGATGCAGCAGCACACTGTTCACTCACACTGAGCTTTTCTGGCCATGCCAGGTCACTTTCCAAAGAGCTGCTCCCCCTGGCAGTGACTGATTTGCCTTGTCTAACAGCAGGCCAATATTTTCCTTCAGTTTCTGCTTGTTGTTTACATACCTGAAGGACACTTGTGGGTTTTGAAATCACTTGAACCCCAAGGTCCTTACAGTCCTTGTTGATTTTGTTCAGGTTATGGCTTGGGTTGTCAGTTGCACCCTAACAGTGTTCTCTTTTCAGTTTATCATGCAGTTTATCATGTGTCACCTAAAATGGATTAAGCTGCTAAACTCGTGTTGGATGCACATCTTAATGGAATGTTGTTGAGCCATTGTCACTTCAGCATTTCATGGCTCAAGTCAGCCACTTATAAAACAGGAGAAATGAGAATGATATTATGAAATATATGTAAGAATTGGTTGTGAATAGTGCTATTTTCCATAAGGTCCCCTTCCCAGTAACACAGTCCTCATCTCTGTTCCCTTTATTTTTTTTGTCACTCTGTCCCATTTAGCATACATTTTGGAAGACCAGGATGACACAGCATGGCAGAATATTTATTGGAAAATGACGGCTGCTACTTTACCACTTCCATTTCTCAGTATCTGCCACCATACTCTTTATAACTCGAGAAAGCAAATACATTAAATTTATAGTATAATGAACACACACAACCGTTTTTTTCATTGCTTATATACACTGAATGCAAGCTGTATGCCACTGATAAAGGTTTTTTTGCTAACACTCTGGATTCCTTCTTTATTTCTACTACTTGAGCTGCTTAGTAGACTTTTAACCAGCTAGCATATAGAGAGAAGACCAACCAAGTCACGCAATGTTTCTGCATAGAAAGAGTTTGCTGATTCACAGGCTCACTTGATTTCGTCTCAGACAGGTGCAAGAACAGCTGAAATACTTTTATTGCAAAATGCGTCCATCTTGCATAATTTTATCTGGAAATATTTTTTTCCTGGATATGGGATTTTTTTTTTCACAGTGGGATTGCTGACAGCTTATGTTGTTCACAGAACTTTAAACAGAGAAAAAAAGAACCCCAAAGCTCTCCACCCCTTTTAATCTTTATTTATCTGACTATTTAAAGCAATTGTGATAAAACTAAGAAAATAATAATTAAGAAAATAAAGAAAAAAGCGCACTGCCTCATGTTTTCCCTGTGTGTATGTACCCTTAGGCTTTTAAGAATCAAAGTAAGAACCTACTAATTGAGTTTAGCAAGTCTGCCATTTGCTCAGGTAATACTCCTGACAGGACTTATCACCTGCATCCCTCATCATCTAGAAATAGAAGTGTTTGATTTGTCTATTATACCCAACTTCAATCCATCAAGAATGCAATTTAATTTCTAACAGGAATTAATACTGGATAATCCTGAAGTCTTCTTCCCTCTTGGTCAATACCCTTTTCTGTAAATCAATAGTGTATGAATTAATAACCTAAAATAATTATTTGAGTAGAGCTAGGGGTGAAGTCTAACCTAACTCTTGAATGTGTAATATTGGATTACATGTGGAAATAGGCACAGTCTTTGTCTTTCCAAAATGACAAATATAAACTCATAAGAAGACCTTTATTGTGGTTGAAACCCAAATGAGCATGTTGTCTATTTTAGTATAAATTTTAGCATAGAAACCAATCAAATAACAAGCTATCTATCAAAAGTATGTCTGGTCATCCCTTTTCACTAAAACACAGACAAAAAATAATGCTTTACACTGGTGCAGCAGAATGGAAAAGGGCTCTGAGACCCAGAGTAGGTTGGCTGGTCTGAGGGGCTGGAGTGGTCTAAGTGAGCATGGTGCACACTCATGGCCACAGCTTGCCAGGCTTATATATCTTATATATATACGTTATATATCACAAATATAAGATGGGAAAGGTCTTTAGTCCTGCAGTGCTCTGAAAATGGCAGGTACTCATTGCCTGGTAATGAAGAAGAGAAGATAGGAGCATTTAGCTCTTAAAGGTGTTTTATTTATAGGGCAAGTGGAAAGCACAAGTTAAAACTGCCTCTCAACTTGGCTGTAAAGAGCACATCAGAGCTTACTAGCTGAGATGTCTGCTGAGCAGCCAGCAGCAGTGGTGGCTTTTAATGAAATTGTAAAGCAATTCAAGTTACTGGCATCTGAAAATAAGTGACATTTCGACATAAAAGTGTTCCCTAAGACAACATGCGGGAATGAATAATGGCAATAATAAATTTGCTTCTGAGGAGGAGAGGAGAAGGCAGAGGCAGTTATTTCTGGCAAAGTAAGCAGCACTTAATTTTCTTTCTGATACAAAACATCTTCCATTCATATGTATGACCAACTCTCTATTCTTAGTGATACATTATTGAAAATTATTGATTCAGAGAAGTATTTTTTAAATAGAAGGAAGTGTCTTGCTATGAGACAGAAATGCTTGTGAAGGGCTTGGAATTTGCTAGTATCAAAACAACAGATTTTTCTTCTTAGCATTTATTTTGAATCTTATCATAAATACATACTACTGTAAAATATATGCCAAGCCCCATTTTTTAGTGTTTTTTTAGTCAAAACTTTGCAAATGATGTCTTGGAAAACTAGAAAATAAAAAAAAAAAAGGAGGTATTTTTCCTTCTTTTTTCCTTTTGAGAGCACCAGGCTAGGTTGCTTTTAACTCCTCCACCAAACTATCTTTGCTAGTATGTTCTTCATCATGTGAATTCATTGTGTCCTGTGAAAAAGGAACAGGCAATTATTTTCCTAAATGCATTATCTGAAGAAGAGTTTAAGATTAGCTACAAGTCAAAATAAAAACAATATTTCATATAGAGAAAGGTGTTTAATTTTTGAATTGTAATCTTTTTTATTTAATGGGAAAAGGGAAGAAATACTTTCGAAAGTATATGAAGATTGGACAACATCTATCAGAAATATGTAACCATAGCTAATGCTGTTTTGGAGACACAGAGGAGTTAGGTGGTGTTTTAGTCCCTCCCATTCTATTATCTGTGATTTTAGGAACTTAGAAATGAGCTTCAAAGGTTTTCTAAAGTACTGTTGAACTTTCTCCATTGTTTTTGAAATATGTTGCTTTCTCCAAATACTGAAAAAAATCTATTTTAATCATCCAAAACACTGGAGCTTGCAGGGAAATAACTGCAGCATTTTAAATGACTCTGGTAGAATGGTGTGTGCTTCCTAAATAAAGTCTTTCCCAAGGTATGTTTCCCAGCACTTTGCCCAATTGTGTTTAATGACTAATGTTAATGAGAATAGCAAAGGGAAATAGTAAACCTGACAGGAAAGATTCATTACAGAGAATACAGAAAGAATGACAAGACCTTACAGGAAAAAACATTTTTGGTATATTGCCATTAAGCAAGCAATTGAAAAACTTTGGGTGACTTTTCACCACAACACAGAAACAAAGCACTTCCAAGTTTCCTTTCCTGAGAGTAATGTTTATTGCTAAATAGTTGGGGCTTTCTAAAGCTTGGTTTGTTTGTTTTTTTTTTACATTGTCACGAAACTTTATCTTGTATATGTAACAGGATTCAGAATCTGTGACTTGAAAGCTTTTTTTTTTTTAGAAAATAAAAAAAAAACATACCAAAGTATGGCATCTATCAAAAGAGAGACTCGGGAGTGCGATGATCAAATAATCTAAATTTGATAACACTTTTATTAAAGGAAGGGTTTTTAACTGTGACCATGAAATGGCAATACATGAAATAAAATGGTATCATTTGAGAAAATTAAATCTTGTAAGCCCAGTTTTGTGTGCATTTTTGTTTGACTGAAAAGATGAGGCTACATTTTCTAAGAGGAACTTAATAATTTCATGCTAATAAGTCACACTTCTGAGTCCTTATGTTTGTAATTGAAGCCAATAGTTTAATGGCCATATGTTGGCTTACACGTCAAAACTAGTTGTTGCACAGTGTAATGGTGGTGCTGAGATATAGCAGAAAACTGAAACAAAAATTGATGCTGAGCAGCCAACATTTCCCTAGATAGAAGGCCAAATGGCAGGGTGATGCAGAGGTAATTATAATAAATGAGCCCTACTCACACAAAGTTTCTTTGATCAGGGAGTGCAAGTCATGTCCCTCCTTCTATTTTTGCAGTTATTGAAGTTGAGCTATAGAAAGAAAAATTAGCAAGCTGGAATGAAAATATAATGTCAAGCTTACATACAGACTTCTGACGTCCTACTCAAGCTTCTTAAGTCCCCATTTACTTATTCAGCAGTACTATAAATGTCTGAAAACAATGAATACCTCTTGGGCTTTTGACATCAAATAACCTCCAACATCAGCATTTCTGCTCCTACACATGTCCTGGGTTGCCTTGATCTTGCCAGTATTATATAGCCTGCTACCTATTTTATTCCTGGGCAATAACAAGGGCCAAACCTTGAAGTATTTGATTTGTGACTTTCAGAAACATGTGAAAACACCTGATATACATCTCAGTGCACTCGTCCCAAGTATCTGGACAAGATAATTAGAGATGGAATTTTCACATAAATTTTTCATGAAGCTGAGGAGAAAGACTATGCTTCGATAGATATTCCTGGTACAACTTCATGCCTGCTTTTCAGCTTCTGTACTGCCTTTCTGCTTTTAGGAGTCCAGATGGATGCTACAGTTGTTGAGATCCTATTTCTTATGTATTGTTTCCTCATCATAAATGTACCCAGTCACCTAAGAGAAGGCATAAGGAAATATAGGAAATGTGAATATTTCTTATGTCTTTTCTTACCATTTCTATGTCCTCTGAATGACTTTCAATCAATACATTTCATTATTATTGTAATAAACAACACAAAAACCTATTTGACTAGAGTAAAATACTTCAATGAGAAAAAAAATCAATGATTTTGAAATTATCATTTGATCTTTCTTTGCTTGCATAGAAATCTATGGATGTAAATTGGCAAGAAAGCCCCCAAACTAAACCCCAAAAAACTCTACTGAGGCAACTTCTTCAGGACTGTGCTTAATGATTTCCAGTATATTAAACAGTGGGCAGGCTCCTCTCCTTGTAGTCACTCTATGCTCTGTTCCCCCTGTCTATCTGAAATCTTCTGGTTCTGAAGCAGATATTTCATACAGACAAGGCTTTGTTAAAGGGAAATTGCCTCTCTCAATTTTAATATTTCCCTCTTAGCTTCTTCTGCCCACCCCATCTTTGCCCTTTAATGCCTCTAGGAGAGAAAAAGGAAAAGCAGAGCTACCAGAAATCTACTGCTTTCAATGTCAAATTTAGGTTTTGTATAAATATACTTGTCTTCACACAGTCCAGTTTTGTGTGCAAGACCTCAGGATCTCATTTTTATCCAGATGAACTCTTTTGTATAGTTTATATTCTGGCTGCATTTTGTATTGCTCAAGTGCATGAGTACTGAATTATGGAAAATCCTGAAACAAATGTTTGTCATGAGTACTTGGTCTTGTAGTTGATATTGAGATTATTGTTATGTCTAATGCTGCATCGTCTATTTTTTGTTGCTAACAGCACCAACTCCATAACAGAGTTGTTTAAGAATCTTTTGACAGCATCACTGAAACTATTTTTTCTCTTCTTAACAAGGTGCTTCCACATAGAGTCATCAAAAGTCTGAATTATTTCTTGTCTGGTGGACTAAAATTACATCTGCTTTCTTAAAACTGTTCCATACAACCTAATGTGATGGATGGGTGAAAGAAGAAATTTGATTGCTTTCTGAGCAAAGAATAATGCTTTACTCAAGTCTTTAGAGACTCATTTATATGAATCTAATTGTTTTGTTATAGCCTGGTCCTTATGCTGTCCTGTGTGAATGCTTCAAAATATAATCTCATTGTCTGGAAAGCCAAAATCAATACAAAAGGAAGCGAAGCAGCTAAGACGTGAAAGGAAGAATTTTTCAAGTTAGAAATTAGCATGGAATCTTTCCATTTTCCCTATTAGGACTAAATGATTTTTATGTAAAATGTATTTACCAACTCTTTAGTCTATTAATATCCATTTAATAATAAATGAAAGTCATATTCATTGCAATAGTTCAGTAGGACTTTTTAATCTCTCCTACCTGAGGGGTTTTTAATAATGTAACATTTAGAATGATATGCGGATTATACACACAAATGTCTTTAAGTTATTTATATTTTAAAATTTGACTTATCTTCACAAAGAGACAAAAGACTAGTCTGCTATCTTCTTGACCAAAGTGCTTCCAGTGTTAGGGAATTCAATAAAAGAAATCTCACAGTGGACTGTTAACATGTAATCTGTTCCTAAAGGACATGATGAAAGCTGTTATTTTTGCCTGTAAAGAAGATTTAAATTTCGTGTGCTGGGATGCTGGGGTGCCTGCCTCAGATTTAGTAAACCTGCACTTATATTCTTGCTGTGACAGAGATTTATGAACTTTGCACCGAAGAGACAGGTAAAAGGAGTCTGAACATAAAGCATCATTTCCTTGCTTGATTAAGTGAATGCAGCTACAGGAGATGTTGCAGGCAGGGTGATGTGCTTTGTACAGGGTGGTACATAGGCAGCTGGAAATGCCATACTGATGTGTTTATTAATTTTATCTTTCCCAGACTCCAGGGCCCTCATTCCACACAGGATTCCTGTCCCTGAAATTTATCAGATAGGAGTACACACACATTGCTTTTCTCACAAAATATATCTCATCCTTCTGCATTATGCATCTGTTCAATAGCTGATCTTCCAATGAATGGCCATTGAGGTGGATAAGTGAGCTAGTTTTTCTCTGTCTGATTAATTTGGTCATTAATCCATCTGAGAATGAATTGCTGTGAAACCCACAGTGCTCCCCATCTCTTTAGCAGGACGTGGACACACTACCTCTGTCTGTGTCTCTCCTGTCTACCAGAGCACAAAAGAAAGGGAGGGCTGAATCACAAGTTCTTTATCCTGCACTCCATGTGTCAGCACTGCTGGTTCCAGGGTGCCTGCAGCTGAGGTGAGACATTCATGCTGTGTTCTAAGGACAGTCATGTTCAGCAAGTCCTGACACGGAACAATTGCTGTGTTTGGCATCTCAGCCTCTGTGGCAGAGCAGCCTATGTAAACCTAGTAACATAAAACATTTCAAGCCCCACTATCCCTTTACTACAAATCTAAATACACAAACCAGACAGAATACCTAATGCTTTTAAGCACTGTGGTCTCTTTCAATGGCAATTCCTTTGCCTTTTAATTTTTCTTTATATAATAACTTTAGGAAATGAAATTATTTGGGTTTTTTTCTCTTCAGTCTGCTGCATATACTTTTATTTTCATACCAAAAGAAAAGGGATGTAGTATAACTCAGATTGGCTTGTCTGTATCCCTGATTTTTTTTCTTTTTTTTCTAACTGTATAATTTCTTGCTTGCAGTAATGAAAATCCTAAATCTATAACTTGTATTGAAATTTCTTAATGCATCTAATTTTTAATGTCGCTCTACCACATACATTTTTTATGACAGCCTTCTGACACAGTGGCTGAGTCACTTATTATAAATGAGGAAAGAACAACTTAATACTCTGAAAAGGTTTCTTTATTGTCCAAGGCTGACAACAGGTTTTTTAAGCACAGGAAAGAGGGGGCAGTTGCTTCCTTCTATTGATTTACAGCTATATCAGCCTTAACTTATTATCAGCAACACTTTATAGCTGGCAAGTTTAAGTATGTGCTTCAAACTTCATGGTAGGAGACTAGCTTAAACACTATCTTTCAACTCCAGTTTCAAAAAGTATTAATTTATAGTTGTTAGGAATGCCTAATTTGTATTACATTTAAGGCTTTTTTCATCACCCTAGGAGCGTTGGAGACAATTAAATATGATTTGATTTCTGCATACTTGAATGTATTTTTATTGTGTTAGTGAGGCTGTAAAGTGGTCAAGTGTAAACTCAGATGGGAAAATCCTGATTTCAGTCAGTGACAAAATTCACATTGATTTTAATGGAACTAAATTTCACTCAACTTTTAGGACTGGAAGAGGCCATAATAATCAACTAGTCAGAACTACAGCATAATACAAGACAGAATTCCTTCAAGTGTTTCCTGCATAAAGTCTACAATTTCTGCTTGAGCTATTACATATCTTTCAGGAACATACAATTTTCATTTAAAGTTCTCAGTAATGACAAACCAAGTACTTCTCTAGGTAAATAGTCCAAATAGTTGATTAGAGTCACTGATAAAAATATGCACCTAGTCTAATATCAATCATCCAGCTTCCATCTTCAAATATTGGATCTCGTTATGCTTCATTTGTTAAATTAAAGGGCTATTTGCAATCAGAAATCTTCTCATTGTGAGTAATTGTAGGCTGTAATCAAGTCACCTCTTACCCTTTCCCTGAATATATCAGAAATTCTGCAAACCACCTTTTTCAAACATCAGGTTGTTCAAATAGTGTTTTTTTAACTGAGGTTTTCTATTTTTCTGTAGGTTTTTAAAACTGTGGACATGAATACACATGATCTTTAAAATCAGACTATTAGTGAGGGGTTTGGGGGGGCAGGAGAGTACAGTAGTCTCTATATGTATTTATTTTATATTAATACCACTGCCAGGAGTTAAACTGAAGGTGGTTTGCTCAGACATAATAAACAAACAACAGTAAATATATTATGTATGGAGCAAACATCTGCAAATTAGTCGTGTTTATGCCCATAAAACTGAAAATAGTTATATACAGCTTGGCATATTTTACATGTGACTAATTATTTCCAAAGCTAAGTCTAGAATCAAAGACGACTGCAGTGTCATAAAGTTTGGTTGGGAAACATGATATACTGTCAGCACAGTGTGCATACATCACAGAGGGAACGGGAGACCCCAGGCATTCAGCCATTCATCGGATTTCTGATATGGGCAGCAGGAGACTTAGCCATAGCTGAGTTATATAACATACAGGTAAAAAACCATGTAGCTGGGATGCTGTGTTGAGCTGCACAAGCCGAATGTAGTGTTCTGTGTTCCCTCTTTGCATGTAATTCTAGTATCCAATATGCACTTTCTTCATCACTTAAACAGATACTTGTGGTACAAGGATGCACATGTGCCAAGCATGGTAGGTTCTGCTGGTTTGGCACAGGTAGTCAAAGAGTGAAGTTTCTGAGATGCTATATCCTGGAGTGGCCATAAGGGCAGGAAAGGAGCTCTGTGACACACATGCAGTCAAAACCCTCTAAAGAGCCATAAAATGTGTCATATATGTTTGTCATCAGTGCCCTTTGTGAAAAATCTAGCCATCATTTTTGTCGAGTATTTCCTGCTCTATACATCTCTTTGCTTTCACAGCATTCCTCATTACCATAGCCTTGTGCTGCACCAGCAACCCATCTTCGGTCAAATATATATGTCCTTTTTCCAAAGGCCTTTTCATTCTTTCTGCTTTCCAAAATATAGGGTGGCCTAGCTTGTGGATGTCATTTTCATTTTTAGTTTTCAAACATGATTTTAGATTTACCTGTTATCAGATCAGCTGAGGCTGCATTACCAAGTACGACAGATTCTCTTCAAGTTTTGCAAGACTAATTTTTTCTAAGCATTATTTACTATAAATCTGGAAAAAATTTAATGACATTGATGTTCCACGTCATTTATCCAGATACTAATACATTATGGTACAACATTTTTCCTCTTTTAAGTGTACCTATTCTTCTCTTCAACCTTGTAACTATCAATTCCTGTCACCACCACTTTTTTATTACAGAGTATTTTAAATGTTCTGCTAGTTCCTTACTCAATGGTACAACTGTATCCACAATGTCAGATATAAGACAGTATTGTTATTCTTATGATTGTACTGTGCAGTGAACTCATTCTGTAGTTAGCCACATTAACTTCCATTTTGGTGGTCTTCAAATGGAAACATCAACTCTGTTAGCCTGAATCACCCTTTTAAAGAAATAGAGATCAAATACTTCTCATTTATTCGCAGAATCATGGTTAGTTGAATCTTTGGGAGCATTCTGTGACAGCCTGTTCTGAGAGAAAAATAAGGATGTGAGTAGGCTTTACACAACAAAACAGAGAAAATTTAAAAGAAAGGACAATGCAACCTAAAATATATCAACTACTTATGAAGTAGATAGTTTGCCTTTGTCTGAGGTTCTTCAGACTGGAATTAAACTCATATATTTAAAATTCCTGCCAGTTTCTGAGTACATAATAATGAAACTGTGTATATGACCTGAAATGTAACTATAGGTAGCACTTCCATATGCTCAGCAGGTGCTCTCACCTACAGGGGTCTCTAACACCTCTGAAATTCTTTGTAATGACGTACAAAAGATCAAATCTCGCTTTGGATCCTGTCCCTCACACAGTTAGCTCTCTCCAAAACATTAGCTAAGTTAATTAGCTAAATTAATAAGTTTTTTCAGAGTTGTTCAAACAGGATCTACTTATTCATGCTCTAGCTCAGCTGCATGATCTCCACCTCCTCTCCCATCCGGCCTGTTATACTTTTCAGAGCATGAGGGACTTTAATGTTTCTACCAGCACTGTGCAGGCAAAAAAATAAACATTAAGCCTAAATTTGTATCTGTGTGTGCTAGCGCTGAGGCAGGAAAGACTTGAACAGAATTCTGGAAAGCTGGCACTGCTCTAAGATGAGAGCTAGTGTTAAGAATTATCGTGTTTTTTTTAAAGCAGCTGATTCTGTTTGCAAGGATATATGATCTGGGTTTTGAAAACATAATGTCACTAAGTATCAACTTATTACAGCACATTTTTAAGGCATATTAGGTTTATTATAATAACTACCACACATAGTTTGCATATATACAAGATAACATATTAAGTATGTACAATAATATTTTTCATTATTATACATACATGTAATTACTTTACACATGTATGGGTAACAGATTTAAATTTATGTCATACGAACATTTCAGGAAGAAATATTTTATAAGAAGATCAGTTGTTAAGTTTTTCTCTATAATTCTGTATTGACTTAATGATGCTAGAAGAGAACATCCCATAACATAGACTGAACATTTAAATTATAACCTCCATTCCTGAGTGAAAGAAATGCAAGTCTGTATATCGAAGATTTATGTCTCTGTCTTTTAGTTTTCTATGTCAGAGGGCACAGATTTATTCAGGTTTAGAAAGGATTTTGTGAGTCAATCACATTGTCTCCTGCTCAATGTGGCATCCACATTGACTTCAGTCCAGATTGCTCAGGGTTTTATCCTGTTTGGACTTGTAAACCTTCAAGAATGGAGACTACACAGTCAATCTCAGCAGCCTGTTCCACTGATGGATTTTGTGTATATGGCAATTTTTTTTCTTTTACCTATCAGAACCTGTGTATATTTCTAAACATATTTGTACCTAATAGATTTTTCTGGAAACGTGGCAGCCCAAGTACTGTTACTGCATGTTTGAAACATTCCTTATGTTTCTCTGTATCTAGATATAACAGACTGCATTTCAATTCAAGGAAACCTAACATGTCAGACTAACAAAATGTTGTGTGGAATGTTGTGTGGGGTGGTTTTTTGTTGTTTGATTTTTTGTGTGTGTGTTGATTGGTTAGTTGGGGTTTTTTTTAGATGTTCTTGTTGTTTTGTTTTGTTTCATTTTTTGTTTTTTTCTCCAAAACGTATTCTGCAGGAAAATGAACATTCTAGAAGGTTTTCTCTGGAAAAGACAAAAAGTCAGTTTGTGAAGAGTCTGGGGTTTTGCCAATATTAATTTTCAATCTGTATTTTCACTACTGCTTTGACATCCTTGAGATAAAATGAGGGTTTTGCCACAACTATTTTCCAAATATTTCACATATAAACATGACTTCCTAGGAGGCAGTAAATAAGTGACATAGCTAGGGAGATAGAGTAGATTTCTTTTAGCAGGTGCTTGAAGAGGAAGAAATATTTGTATGGGTGTGATGTGCCAAAAAATGCTGCTAGAAAAAAGACATAAGATAGTGTCATGAAAAAAAGATCTTATATCTTCAGCATGACTGCTGGATTATCATGTGTCATTCAAGATAATGTTAATAACATCATCACATTCGGCTGCACCATTCCCTTAATGTCACACATACCCCAACTAGCAAAGGTGTTTGTGTGTAGAAAGGAAATAAAAAGAAAAATGCAGTACAGCTAGCCAGCTCAACATGAAATTTCAGACTCACTAATGTCTTGGGCATTATTCCCATGCTCACAATGCAGCACGTGCAAGTAATCGGTAAAAGCACAACAGACTTTTATGCAGATCACTCTCAATAGTTTTTGAATGAAATTTTAAAATAGCTTCATTCCACATAACAGTAGCACCTATACAGGAATGAGTAAGGAAGTGTTTTAAAATGAAAGTCACTCTTATAGTCATCCACTAACAGGGATTGTTGCCAACATATTCACTTTTCTATTTGTTCTGTCGTATTTGATTATACTCAAATTCCCGTAAGTCCTTCAGTTGAATTAAAATTATGTCTTTATTTGGAAACAAATATGCCCACAAATACATTGTGTACCTTCTTATGTACAGTGTGTGGCGTTAGTGACTGCAGAGAGAGAGCAAACTACTTTGAGCATTTTCCTGCCAAACAAATGATTGTATGTGATCATTTCAAAACAGTTACCATTGGTAAACAATGAAATCCATTTAGTTTGTCATAAAGGAACAGAAATCAAATTCCTTTTGGGAGAAGAAAAGAGAGAGTGTATGTATGTGTGTATATTATGTATGCTACATAGTGTATTCAAATATTTCCAGTCCATAGTACAATATATTTTTACAAACTGATAAATAATTCAGAGCATGTGATATATTAGATTACTTCTTTTAATCCTTAATACTTTGGAACCCAGGCAAGGGTTGCAAACAAATGCCCTTTTTTTTCCATATTGTCTATTTTAAAATTTGCACTGGAAGATAATTCCTTTTTAATTTTTTAATTTCAAGTATGCTTTTATTTTTGAAGTTAGGTAAAAGCAATAGTCAGCTGATGTACATTTCATTGTGACAATGGGATATCTGTTGGTTTTCATGACACTAGATAGTTTCTTAAAAGAACTTTGAGATGAGAAATAATCTGGTTGACCTCATAGATCTTCATGTAATAGGAAACTAGGTAATAAGTAGCACATAGCTACCATGACCGGGAGGTTTGTATAGTGAGACTGGGAAAACACTGCAAAAATATGTCACATTCATGCTGTGTATCTCACATGCACATCACTGACATTGCTGAGATATTCTTATTAGAAAGCCAAGTAATTGATTTGTTCTGATTTGTACTGATTTGATCTTTGCTATTCATTTGCTGACTAGTTATGTTTTTCTGGTTTTTTAAACAACATTTCATAAAAATTCTAGATGGAAGTTCACTGTTTCATCAAGCATTCCTATCTGAACATATTCACAAAGAGAAATGTAATGAAACAGAAAGTAATTTCCATTAGATAATGATCTTATTTGATCAACATTTTTGTCTAGCTCTACATATTAGCATAATAAACTTTTTCCAACTCCCTCCCCTGCTTCTCATTATAAAACTGAAGGGGAAAATCTTTCCTTAAAGTAATAACTTTTTGTCTTTATTTCAAAAAGTTGCAGTTCAAGAAGAGGCAATATATCACTGTAAAGTCTGCATTTGAGAGCATGAATACTGAATATCTGTGTTTTGAGACTAAGGAGCAGAGTGGATACGTCTTGAAGCAGGCAGATAAAGCACAAACAGCACAAGCTTCCTCTTTGCAGCTGAGATTTCCTTCAAATTTTCAGCAGCAAACTATTTTTTCCAAGTGGAGTTTAATTATTCCAGCCCATTCTGCCTTTAAATCACGCTCCTGTGACTTCGTATTGCATCAAGCACAATATGCCAGCTTGCACTTCTCTCAGCCCTCAGAAACACTTCTGACTCATTACTCTTCCTCTTGCCAAATAAAAATAATCTGCAATTTAATCACTTGCTTGCAAGCAATCACTCGCTAACTTGATGTGCTTGGCAGATTTCCTATTTAGAGCTGTCAGGTATGGGCACAGCAGGAATCTGCCACGTCCTGCTGCTGGTTCATGTGCAGGGTCACTGGCCAGGACACGGTTAAGCGGCTGATGATGTATGTGTTCACTAAAATTATTTCAGAGACAATATCAGGTCTTTCTGGCTGGGTGTCCATTAGATTATTATAACAAATGGTTACAGATGAGCTAAATCACAGAGGAAAATGTTCCATCCAGTCCTAGTCAGTGTAACATCTACTGATATCAGTCATTATAAAGCCCACCAACTTCCTAGGTGGGATATGTATTTAAGTTGTTTGTGCTGCAGCTGAAATAAACTGCTTTGATCTGATGTCTGTAATTTTGACCCACTGTCTGATGATTTCTTGACAGTTGTATGTAAATTCAACAAATTAGATATGCATCTTTTTCTACTTTTTTTATAATAAAAATAATAGTATTCTAGAAGTGCTCAAAGAGTTCAATGAATATCATCTTCATCCTGTAAAAGGCTGTGCATCTGCACCTTCCCTACAAAAGGAGTAACAGAAAAGATTTTATGAGTCCAATATCCTTTTATTTCCTCCGTCTTACTTGATGATCCATAAGTACTTCTACTGTTACAGACTTTAGTTGTTGTTATTAATATTATTATTATTACTATTTAAAAAGACTAAGCAAAGCAAAAGAAAGAAAACCAAGTGATGTAAAAGCAATCGCTCACAAGCTAGTGATGAATACATACCCAGTCAGTCTCTGAGCATTGTCAACCCCTAATAAACACCAGCACTGGTTTTTTTGCTGGACTAATCCTCTGGTTAATTTACGTCAGCTGTCCCAGTTCTGTTTCCTCTCAGCCTTTTATCTTCCCCAACCTACTCACTGTTGGCGGAAGAGTGGGAAGCGGAGAAAGCCTTGATGCTGTGTAAGCACTGTTCAGCAATAGCCAAAACATTGGCATGCTATCAACAGTGTTTTGGTCACAAACCTGAAATTTAGGGCTGCTGCGAAGAAAATTAATGCTGCTCCAGTCAAAACCACTACATGATATAAACATGTTTGGTATAATTTGGAAGCTTTTCCAGACATCCAAATTCCTTCTGCTCCACATGGGAAATTGGAAAAAAAATGAACCAAAACCTAACAGCATCCTTATATATCCAAACAGTATTTTAGAAAATACAACACAGGATTTTAGAATAGTCTCCTCCTAAGACATTGCTGTCTTTTTTAACATAAATAGCTCATCAGATTCTAGGGAGCTTGATGTAAGTTTTAGGAGAGCAAAGAATTTACTCAAGTCACTTTATTTTGGCTGCTGTAGGATTTTCAATTCTTTGTATCTGTACATAAAGTAACATTTCAGTTGAAGAAAGCTTTTGACTACTTCTGCAATGTCATTCATATAAAAAAAAATTGCTGGCTTGGTATAAAAGCTAATAATTTCTCAAAAGGCTTCCCATGAATTAGGCCCATTTACAATATGAAAAGTAAATTAAATTCCTACCTAATTATTTTCTATTAATTTGCATAATATACATTAATTTCCAAAATCAAATCTTTAATGTTGTACTGATTTTATTTTCTACTTGCTTCCTTTAGAAATACAAACAAAAACTCAGAAAATCAGGAAATGTTAAGATGCACACATTAAAGAGAGCCTTCTTCCACTAATAAAAATGATGTTATCCAGAATTGAAGGAGGCAGACCTCCTACCAATATCAAAAATATTGATTTAGATGTTATATTTTTGATGAAACACAAATTATATTATATCTACTAATTACCATCTTAGTACACGCATTTGTTACTTCCTAACTAGATAAGTGGGACTCTTTCTTTACAGCTATATAAATTTGTTTGGAGAGTAAACTGCAGTTAATGTATAAACCTCTCAATCATCTTTCAAGTTCTAGTCCCCTGAAAGGATCACATTTTCCTCCCCTTTCTCTATCTCATACATACAAGAACCCTACAAAACCATTAAATTACTACATTTGAAGGGAAACAGATAGGCTCCAATTTCCCTTCAAATGGGTTCATTTGTTAACTTCTAAACTTACCCTTAGTAATTTTCAGACATAATGTATAGTGCCAGTCTCTCAGCATTTCCAGCACTCAATGTTTCTCCCACTTGAGGCAGTTGTTAATGTGTTCACTCCATGGTTGCTTAGAGAACTGCAGAGTTTGTTTAAATTACTATTGCAGTTGTCTGCCTTGCTTACACTTGCTGTACCTTAAATTGCAAAGGAAATTTTATTATCTAGTCCTAACCCTACATGCTGAGGGAACAATTAGAATGCACATTTTTATACCTATTTACCTTATATCTATTTATTTTTGTGAACTCTGTGTACAAACACATACCTGAGTTGAATTTTAACAAGGATAGATTTTAGTCAGAAAAATACAGAAACAGGAGTCCAAATCTTGAAAGTTATGCTAAATGTATCTGTAATTTAATATTGAATTCTTTTTTGGAACTGGACAAGCAATGTAATAAAAATATTTCTTTGTGAAAATAAAAATAAAGGGTTTTTTTACATTGCAAATTTATATTCAAACATTTTTCTGGCTTCTGTTAGCCTAATCTTGGAGCACCAAGACCTAAATCAGTCTTACTGTTTTAAGCCTGCAAATCAGAGAAGTATTATAATGTTTTACAAATAGTGCAATAGAGGTTAAGATTTATCTTGCTTACATAGTGTTATGTGAAAACTGGGTGTTTAATTTAAATCAGGTCTGTGGGATGTCTCCAAAGCTAATGCAGATAGTCCTGGATTATATAGACAACAAATACTTAAGCTGTCCTATCTTTTAATTTCATTTCTGTTGAATAAGGAATATACGGTAGGTCATATTTAACATATCTTCCAACAGTTTCATGTTGATATGAATTATTAGTTTTATCAGAATCTAAACATGCATTTAAGCACGCTGTAACATAAAATCTGCCCAATGTATGTAGAATTGCAAATCTATATTTGAAATTCACCAGTGTCGAATTAAATGTTTAGTACATCTGTTGGCTGGTTAACATTTTATGCCAGAATGCAAAATGTGAAGGGTGTTGTATGGCATCAAGAGCAGGGAGCTTTACGTGTTCTCCATTTGCCCAGCACTAAGCTACACTGAGCAATTCCAATGCCTTCAGTAATTACAGGCCATGACACCTGGCACAAACACAAAATAATGTTTGTATTGTTCATAGAAAAAGGTCCTGTAGTACAATTGACAGAAAGAAAACTATCAGATTAAAGGGAGAAAGATATAAATTTGTAGTTATCATTTTGGGTATAAAACCTTACAGCGGTTTCTTTATCAACTTTCCAAGTAATAAAACTACAAAAAGGAGCACAGATTTTGGAGCTCGTGAAAATAGAAACTGTAGCACAGACTGATACAAGAATGAGATTATCATAGGGCTCTTCATTTATGCTTTTCTCAAAGATCTGTTTTAATTAAAGAGAGCTTGTTTTCCACTACCTCTTGCTTTTTATTGCAGCTCCAAAGGACATCATAGTTTAGAACTTATCAGATCACAAGCACAAAACATCTGCCATTTCTGTGCTGGTGACCAGCACAGAACATTTATATAATAAATGATGTATTTCAAGATTTTTCAGATCTCTATTTTCATAGCCTTTCACAACAAACTCTTGTTGATCTTTCACTTATTTTTTTTCTTTATATCTTGTCCTTTATTGCTCTTCTTCAATGGTGAGGTCACTTAGCCCACGCCGCAATTTTCATTTAATGGATTTGCAGAATTTCCTTTCACATCTCCACATGCAAAAATGCTCAAATCTGTGTTAGAAAAAAAAATAACAGAGGACTTTACCTTCTTAAATAAAAACTTCAACAAAAGAAAAAAGATTAGGGCAAACTAATGAAAATGCTAATTCTTTTTTCCCCAATGTTTCCTGTTCTTTAGGGGTGGAGTTGAAGTGACATGCTCCTTTCTAATTTTCAAAGTTGATGTTTCTTGTTGACAGATTTTTTCTGATAATTGTTTGATCCAGAAAGTTAAGACACCAATTGTTCTAGTGTGTCAAATTCATATACTAATATAGCAACTGGTTAAGGATGTGAAAGGCCACTTTCTTTAGACCATGGAAAAAAGGAAGATGCAAGAATTTAATTAAAAGGCATCATGCCAGTTTGAGGCTATTACTAAGTGGGAAGCTGCTACTTATTGGTCTGTATTGCCATTATGTGGTTTTGCCTGGTGCTTATTTTGAACAGCTGCTGTGACATATCCTTATCATGAATGACATTGTCAGAGCATGCCTCAGGGAAGGCATAACAACAGCTTTAGAGTTTTGGATCGCTTGATATCGTGGTATCTAACAGCTATGAGCATTAAAGTCTGTCATTGTTCTGTACAATGTTGCTAGTCGATCCAGTCTTGGAATATATATACACACACAACAAGGAGCAGTGCAGCTTTCATTTAAAAAATCTTTTACATTGGTGCAGGCTGAAACAACCACAGATTTATTACAAAAAATATTGGTTGTCTCTATCCTTGGAACTTAGTTTCTTCCATGGAACATGTCAAGGAGGTTTTATATATATATAGAAATTCATGATATAGCAAAAAATGTCTTGAACCAGACATCCCTGGAAAAAGTAATATGCACTATAGTGGTGCACATTTTCCAATAAAATTCCTATTATCAATAGCCTTCTTCATCTCCTGCAACTTCCCTAAATATTTCAATGTCTGAAAACCTTTTTGTTTCTCAGGCAGGGCTCCTAAGAACTATTAGCCACTGTTAAGAATGTAGACAAATAAAAAACAGCCACAGTCTTGCACTTTATGTTCTCTATGGGTTAATTTTGAGCTCTTCTGTGACCCAGAATGAGAATTTTCTCCTGTTTGGATCATATGGCAATAGCATGATATAAACAGAAATAATTGTAGAGAAGACAAGCAATGAAAATAGGACCAGGTTTTGCTTATGTAAATCATTTTGTCGGAACTTTAACACATGCTGTTCCATTCATTCTGAATATATATTTTACTTATATCCTTAATTACATTCCAGTGAAACAATACTGATTTCATTTAAATTTTTCCTATAGTATGAAAGCAGAAAAAGAAAACAGAAAAAAAAAGAAAATAATTGCTAGAATTGTATAATTGGTGACTTTAAAGGCTTCTGTTTCCATATGCTATAATTTCTTTTTCAAGTAGACAATATATCCGGAAATGTACACATTTCAAAACTAAAATGGGCCATATGAACCTCTGCAAAAGACAGTAAAAATTGTCTGAATTTCATAGATTTTACGCTATAGAAAGACATTTGATCTTGATCCAGTACCTTCAAATTATGAAAAAATAATTATTTGTTCTTACGAAAATATGTCCTTTTATTTTTCCTAGTCTGACTATGTTCAGCCTCTAGCTATTGTGCTTCATTATATTTTCTTTTCCTGCATCCAAATGAAAGAGTCACCTGCCTTCAGAAATAAGTTCCCTGGGTTGGTACTTCAAGGCTAAGCTAAAAAAAATCTCTTAACCTTCTCATGGGTAAGCTATGAAAGTAGAATTTGCCAAGTTTTTCACTAAAAAGCAATTTTTCTCTCTCTCATGATGCTCTTTTACATCTCTGCCATTTTTTAATAAATTCCAGTTATACAGGCCCCTTTTTTATTATTGATGTCAAACATGAAATAATTTAATCAGTAAATTGCTGGGTTTCTCTCAGACATTTCCACAGGAAGTAGCTCCAATTTCAGATGTGACTATTTGGATATTGTGTTCAGCTGTTAACCTGAAGTGTAACACTTTCAGCTAGTTTTTAAAGTCTTTTCAGTGATGTTGTGTACCGCTGTTTTCTACCTTTACCTGTCAGAGTGTGATTTTCTTCCTAGATGTCTGAGTTCACATTTTGGAAGTATTAAAAATTGTTATTATTCTACAAATTTTTACTTAAACTGTAGGAAAAAAAATAACATGAGGCCAGGTATAGATTCCTGTGGAACTCTATTGACATTATCCTTGTTTCTTATCAGAATTACCACTGAGATCTAGCATTAAACTACATTTTAAAATTATTAATAAGCTTTCCACTGACACTACATTATACTAATTTCATTCTGCCTGTTATGCAGGATTAAGTAAAGTGCCTCATAGAAGCATACTATACAAACTAGCTCCTATTAAAGATGAACCTTGCTAAAACAAGGTTTAAAGCTGATATGAGTTTGATTTTTTCCAAATGTTCCCAGAAACTATGCTGAATGGTGTAGGGTTATCCTCCAAGCCCCTGCCAGTTGCATCTCCACTCTGTCTGTGAAATGGCCCAAGAAATATGTACAAGTAATTGACTCTTGACTTCCTGTCTTGTTAAAGACTAGTAAATAAGGACCACAAATGTTCTCCTGTCAGACCTGAAGGCACTGAAATTAGTGGCAGGTGAGTTACTGATTCTGATTTCCAGCCTCTTGAAGATATTAAATATGGCACCAATTTTTGAAAGCATTCCAGGGCAGATGCCAGCATCTTCACACTACAGTGTTGGTCACTTTTGTTTCTTCTGCAAAACCTGGTAAGAGTTAGTGTAAAAAAATAGAACTAGTGTCTTCTTTAGAGACAGAACTCACAAATCTATGGGAGTTCTTTGAAGGAAGCAATGAGCCTGTGCACAAAGGTTGATATGACATCCTTTGATTTCCAAAGGCAATCAACACAATCCCTCAGCAAAGGCTCTTAAAGAAACTAAGCTGCCATGAGATAAGAGAGCCAGTCTCCACATGGATAAATAACTTATTAAAAGATAAGAAACAAAGCACTGAAATAAATGACATTTTTTTAAAGTGAAGACTACAGGAGTATGCCCTGGAGGTTCTTTGCTCAATATCAAAGAAATAGTCAGACGATGAAACTTGTTGCTACTAGCAGATACTACAGAGTGATAAAGGTGAAGGCCAGTTGCACAGCTCAGTGGTAGAACTGCAGATGCAGCTTAATGTAGAAAAATGTAAGCCATGGATATGGAAATATGCAATCTTCAATATGCTTGGATGGGCTCCTCACTCAAGACTCATATTTTGGGCTTACGATAGATTGTTCTTCTAAATGTTGGTTCATTTTTCATGAACACCAGGAAAATAAAAGTGAGTTTTCAGCATTAAGAAAAGAAAATAGTTTTTTGTTTTTCTTGTCTGAATGGTGATATATGAACTGGTTAAAAATAGTAGATTTGGATCCGGTTTATTTCTTTTTTAGTAGGTAGGTGTGATCTTGAGGTAAGATCAACATGTTTCTGCATCACACTCTTTGCATATAAAATTTTGCTTTTGATCTTTCAGTGGGATAATGAAGCCAGAGAAATAGCTAGCAGAAGGACAGCATACAGATATGAATTAAAAAAAAAAAATCAGCTCTAGGTGGTGCATATTAAAAATAAACACCTTTAGCTAGAATAAATAATGACTAAACAAACAAGTAACATAAAAAACCACCCTTCTCTTGTGATTTGGTATTAGTGGGAAGAGATGAAGAAGCAATGCACTGGGGAAGAAAGCACAGAGACAAAATAAAGAAACTAACAAAATGAAACATTTAGTTTTCATTTGGTGTATCTGTGCCACACCCCAGAACAGAGAAACTGGAAATTACTTGGAAATAGCAAACTGCTTAATGCATCAGGGAATACAGTGTTAGGAAAGCAGTATTCCATATGTAGAAGACAGATAAAACATTCTAAGAGTAAAAATATTTATATTCTCTTATTCTAGAACACTTTCCACTGTATCCATTAACATCAGATAATGTCTTTCTAAGGACATCAAGATTCCTTAATAAATAAAATATTTTTTAAATTCATATCTGTTGTGAATACACTCAACTACTCCAATAATTTTTTCCTATGTATTTCCCTAGTTATCACAAATATTGTGGTTAAACTAACACAATGATATATCATTGGGTGCATTTCCGTTTAGTTAAGTAAGACCTATAGATATTTTTAAAATGAAAAATACCTTTATGAACTTATGAGTGAAAATCAAACACAAGAAAAATACAAGGTTTTCCTTTTATTGTATCTCATTTGTATCTAACAGATTCCTGCGTATCCTACGTAAGCTCTGAAAAAATCTTTGAATATCCTAATTCCATTAGCACATCAAAAAAAAACCAAACTGACAACAAACCCAACCAACCAACCAACCAACCAAATAAATGATTGATTTATACCTTAGGGAGGTCAATTTATTTTTCGACACAAATATTAAATAAATTAATAAAAGATCAGAATGATAGATCATTATGCAATTTACTGCATAAACACTTATGAGTACTTATGACCTGCTTTGGAATAGGAACCATCCTGTGGATGTAAAATTTAGAGAACCCTTTTACACTGTTCTGATTATTTTGACAATGATTTTTAAAACAAGCAAGCAAACAAAAAATCTATTTTGCTTCAAAATAATACCCACTCAAAGAAGGATGAAACTGAAAAGCTGAGCTGTAAGTGTCCGAAACAGAACTCTTTGCTGTACAGAATGATAAGACTCTGCTAAGGCTTTTGGAAGGCATCTCTCTAGTCAAGCCAAATAATATTGTTAGCATGCATTTTTCTTCCTTTAAGTAATGATTTCGTTTTCATGTTCCTAACCAGAAAAGCTGTCTAGGTAGAATGCTTCATTGTGTTTGTTTCTGCATTAATTCCATATCTTGTGTGTTACCAGCTGTCGTCTTGATCCTTGTAGGTAAAACACCACTGAGGTTAATCGCTGCTGTGTTCTCTGACAAAGCAAACCTGGGACTGTGGACAGGATTTGGCATGTCTTTTGGCTCTGTGTCTCCTCTGCAGGCTGCCAGCATCAAGCTTAACTCAGGCCATCTACAAATCCCATCTGCTCTGCTAGCAGATGATCTGTCATGGTGCTGGTGGGAAGGATATGGACCTGTCCCAGTTGCCCCTCTTTGCAAGGCCAGATAGGATTGCCTGGATCTGACAGCAGAGGCAAGAACCCCTCTAATTAGCATCTGCTTGTACATGATCCAAGGTGCACTCTGCAGAAAAAGGCATTCACAAACAGGAGAGGAGATAAATTAAACATGGAGGCAGCAAATATAAATGCAAGCTGGTCTTTGAGGCTGTTCCTGTGTTCTCTGTAGTGGCAGTCTGTGACTTTGTGTAAATATATCCATGACTGGGTTTAAGACTGCTCTGCTTACAGAATGTCTCAGACACTTCTGGGACAGAAGTTTGTGGTTCACAGGGGCAGCTGGTTTCCTTGTGACATACTAGCAGTCAGTAATTGACAAAACTGTGCATGTTTTTTCAGTGCTGACAAGCCTCAGAAATGCTCTCACTTACTCAACTTTAAGCACATTAAACAAAATTATGATCCTTTTCCTAAGTTTAATTAAAGCAAGAGGGTGGAAGGTAAAATGTACTCTTCAACCTGGAGCCAGAGATCACAACCTAATATGTAATGGCTGCATTTAATGAGCATTCTGTGAGTAGTTTATTTATGAATAAACATAAGGCTTTTGGCTATGGTTATAGATTTGCTTTCACCTTTGCATACAGTGGAGGTCAGGATATATTTGAGTGATAGCTTTTCTCTGCAAGACAGGAGATGAAACATAAGCTTTTAAAAATGCAAAAAGTTTTTTACCATTCTGTTGCTGGGGTATTTCTGTAAATACTGCTCTAGACCAGCATGGACTATTGCAGATCCCAGGAATAAATGTTTGCAAATATTAATCTGTCCAGAGGTATAGTTTTGACTCAGCATACATAAAGCATACATGATTTTGTCATAAGAAAAGTTACTTAATATTTGTACTGGATATAGATAGTTCATATCAGAAATCTGTATTTATATCTACAGGATATGGTTATGAACATTTATTCACCAGAAACTGAGGAAACAAAGGTCAAGCAGCCAGAGTGTTGCCTTATATTAAAAGGGAAAAATGATATGTGACTGTTCTCTACTGTCAAAAGGGAATCTTACTATGGACACTATTGCACCCGGTTTTCAGGTACTAGTGGTCAATTCAAAAGACCAAGAATCAGAGGACTGTGTGCTTTTTACCATTCCTTAGCTGCTTTTCATGTTTTATTCTGAGAAAAATTACTTGTTTACAGTAAAAGCTTGGACGTGAAAGATGATTGCACTTAAATGAAACATTACTGTTCTTATATTTTGGCTAAAAATAATAGCAAAAATATGTTGTTTGGGAAATTACTTTGTGGTATTTTACAGCAATATTCCATAGGTAGTTAGTTGTATTCTTCTATTCCTACTTTATCTGTATTTCTAATTGTGCTTTCCATTTTGCATTGAGAATAATTTTGTATGTATTTTCTCTTGATGTCAGGATAAACTATGGGAGATAAATACTGGACAAAAATTTCAATTTATATAGAAGAAGGAAAGAAATAATCTCAAAGGGATCAATTTTTTTTTTTTTTTACATTAAATGTATTAAATTTTAAAAAATAGTACTTTCTATTAAAAAACATTTTCCTTCAAAAGATGTCTCATTTTCAGATAGAATGGGTATATTTGACTGCAATAATTTTGGCTGGGGGCTGGGATTTGTTTTTAGGAGTAATGAGACACACACATATACCACACAAAACTAAAAAATGTTATCACTCTACAAAAATTCTAAAATTTTATCAAAAAATTATTTTTCTGCCATGTAAGGGGAAATATTTAGATGTATAAAATATCCAGACATTAGCTATAAAATTTCTCAATGCAACAGACTATGAGAGGTTTTACACTGTGAGAGTTAGCATAAAGAAAAGGGAAGAGGACTGGGTTTGGAAAACTGATGATATGAACAAATCACAGGTATTTTCTTAGTTTATTCATTGCTTACTTGTGGATTAAATGGTGACATGATAAGTAAAAAGATAAGGCAGAATATCCAAAGAAAGATAAAAAGGCTGGAAATCTAAAGTACTTTATCTGTGGCTTGGCCTCAGCAGATGCAAATAGAGTTTCCATCATAAGATCTGCTGGCCACAGAGCAGTCTGGAGTGATGTGAAGTTATATACTGCAGTGAGTCCTCTGACTGACTCCGTTACTTCCCTTAGTTCCTCAATCTAGAATCAGAATGAGCATCATGGAGACCAAACTACCTTGCAAAAGCTTCTGGAAAGGAAATTTTTTCTTGCACTTCCTGTTGAAACACAGGAAGTCCTCTTTTCTTCTGCACCTACAAGAGGAATTTAAATTCCAAGTATTTCCATTAAATTCAAAGATAGGTCATGAAAAAGACCTTTTTATGTTACTTTTTTGAGCGGAAGTGAGATTGGTTTTTTGTTTGTTTGTGTGTTTGTGTTTAATAAAGATGAATACAATTCCGCACGGTTGCCTACAGTTATCAAAATAGAATGATTTGGGTTGAAAGCGACCATAAAACCATGCCATAGGTACAGGGGGATAACTTTCACTAGACCAGGTTGCTCAAACTCTTATTCAACCTGTCTTTGAGAACTTCTAGGCAAGTTTCTCTAAACAGCCTGTTCCAGTGCCTCACCACACTTACAATAAAGAATTTCCTCTAATACCTGTGCTAAACCTACTCTCTTTCAGTTTGAATCCCTAACCCCTTTCACTGCTCTTGTAGAAAGCCCCTCTCCATCTTTCTTGTCGGCCCCTGTCAGACATGGGAAAATGCTCTAAAGTCTCCCCAGAGCCTTCTCTTTTCAAAGACCTAACAACCCCAACCCTCACAGCCTGTCCTTCAGTTATTTCATTTGCTCCTTTCCTCCAGCTTCAATGACCTCTTGAGGACAGTTTGACCTCATCAGTGCAGTTAACAACTCCATTTATGATTAACATCTACTCCAGTAACTCAGGCTGAATATTTGACACATGCAGACAAGAAGCACAGCTGGTAACTTCAGAAGAAAGAAAGCACTGAGTGTCAGAATGAAAGATCTGTGTTAGACCAAGCTACTAAAGGGCAGCAACTGAGCTTCAGATATGAGTGATAACATTTCATGGGAGTATTAATAAATTGAATTCTAAGTTTTTGAATTAATTGTGGAAAAATCCTCTGAACATTTTCAATCAGCTTTTGGAGGAGTTATTCTAAACCATACAGATTAATTTATATAAATACACACATGATTTTTTTTTAATAAACAGAGGAGTCCTTACTGCATTTCATCATATAATGAATAAGAAATTACTCCATAGTAAAACAGGAGGATTCCATAGTAAAACTGGAGTATCTTTGAAGTGTCAGTTTAATTTAGATCTTTGACATAAAAAAATTAATTTCCTAGAGCTTTCAAAAAACAAAAATCCCTTAAATAAACAAATAATTTTAGGGGCCATTGGATCTAAAGTAGCAAACGGTCTATAAAATAAAAAAGATATTTAATTTCTCTTTTTTACAGCTGTAAAGGGTAATGGTTTTGTTGCTTGTGTTTTGTTGTTTGTTTTCTATTACAGACAAATAAATATTAGAAGGAGAGCTGCATATGCAATATTATATGGACTTTTATATTTCAAATTTTACTTTATTTTTTAGCTCATCCTCATATCCTCATTGTGTTTATCTTAGGTGTTAAATCTAAGTTACTCTTTTGCCAAGTTGAGTTTGTTAATAGGACAAAACTCAAAATTATATGCTACTAATAGCTTTTTTAATTTTTTTCATCCCCTGGTAAAAGACACTGTGTCCTCTACTGTTTCACAGGAGCTAGACAAATGTTGGCACAGTTTTACAGATAGGAAATAAAATGGCTAAAGAGTTGTAGGCCACTGACTTTATAGGATTCAAAAGGCAATTAAAACCCATAATTAAAATGCATGATGAGGATCCATCATATTGTGCTCTGTCTCCCAGATAATTATTTATTGGTCAACTGTGGCAAATTTTGCCAACATCACCGTCAGTCTCATTTATGACACATCTTCCCAACCCAGCCAATTTAACAGTCTGAAACGGACAGGTTCTTCCCTATATTTATTTTGAAGGAAACTCCTATAGGAAAATATAGTGAAACATTTGATGCTGTTGATTTTGGACCAGAGATAATCTTACACCAAACCTGCCCTCCTCCAAAGCTTTTTACAAAGAAGTGAAAAAAGCTACTAAATAGTTTCCCCTTGAGTCCATTGCAAATTTTCACTTTACAGGTTACCTCCTGTTTTTTTTTCAGGTTATCAAGCTCCACTGACACTTAGAGTATGCCAAAAGACATATTTATTCAGATTTATTCTGAAAAGGGCAAAGGTGGTAGAATTGGCTCTTCAGTTGTCCACTCTCTGCTTTTCAGTTAGTGTTGTCCCTCTGTACATAATTATATTTTTAGTCCATGATTAAAGTGACTCAACCATGATTTTTTTGTACCCTGAACCATATAGATGATCAAGATAATGAAACCCAGCTTCTCAGTTTGAGTCTCAGAGAAGGCTTGGACTCCATGCACAGTCCATTTGGGTTGTGCTTGAGGTCCATTACTTTCCGTGGATCTTTTGCTATGTGGTAAAACCCCTCCCAGGACACATGGCAGGAGGCTCAGTAGTACGTCAGAGTCCAGCCATATCATACACGTTCAAGTGGGAATACATTTTCCCATCTGAACATTCCCCTCCCATTCCTCACAAAGCTGAATATTTGATTTGTGAACACCCATACAGGTAAGACTGGGGAGCTTCCTGTGAGTTTTTACTTGAATTCCAGACCATGGGTGATGGGAATGCCGCAGGACAACACCATCTCTAACTTTTTCATAAGACCCATTGCATTGGGTGTCAGTTTAGACAGTCGTACTTGGGATAACCCCAACAGGTACACATGTCCTAGATAAACATTCTCAGCTCTGAGATGTACCAGGTTTTTTTAGGTTCAGATGCTCCTGTGGTTCAATTTATTATATGGGAACACTTCAAAAGGGCAATTTCTAATTTATGTCTATGGCTTCTCTCTTTCCAGCACATTGACTCTCCATTAGGTAGTTTCAGCTGCTGGTGTTTACAGTCCAACTTCTCCACTTCCCATTCTACAACTCTGCCTTGTAGAGACAAGGATTTGTTTCACTGTTCAGGCCCACTCATACTTTGTTTGGTGAATTTGGCATGGGAGTCCTGGGCTATGGGGGATTTGTATACACTCCCAGGCTAAATTTGGTTGAGACAAAACTATATATCCATACAATAGAAGTAAAAGCTTTTCCCATAGAATTTTTTTCTCCCTGCAAAAAGACAAAATAAACTTTGCAAAAATCAAAGTAACATTATGCAAAATTATTTGACTAATATTTGGTCTCCCAACAAGTCCCTCTGAGCTGTCTTTTCAACATGTAATTAAAAAAAACCCCAAATAACAAATGTTAATGAACTGCTAATACAGGCAATTTGATGGCAGTGAAAGTCTCAGTAGTTCCACACAGCTCTATCTCATCTGTTGACAGGTTCCTATAAAGAGGAAAAATAAAAATCTGGCCCACTACAGATCAATAATTAAAAAGAAGGAAAAATCCATTGAGTGTTCAATTGAGGGTTTACCACAAAGATAAAGGAGCCTAAGGGAAAAACTGTATTTTGTCAGCTTTCTCATGTAAAGAAGCCCTAAATTGTTTCAGTCTCTCACAAATACATGTAACACACCCTCACTATCTTGCTTAGGTAGTGAATGAGGTTCTGAGGTGGAACTGCATATCAATAAAGAAAGAGTAAGGTATACAACTTGCTAGTAAACTTAGCCAAATGAGCTCAATTGAAACATAGATTAAGGAAGAAGAAGGCTTCAACATTGTGCTTCCTTAGCAAAGGGGCTTTAGAAAACAGAAACCAATCCAGCTTTTGTTTTTCCAGTTGTCAAAATGTCTACTGAGAAGGTCACAAATTATACACAGCAACTATCAGCACAATATGTACCTATATATCAGATGGCATCCAGCACTAAAAATAAGCAATGGGAAGTCCTCATGACCAGACAATTTCATTTAGAGGAATGGGTAGATGTGTAGTATAATCCAGACTGTTTCCCTGACTTCTCTATGCTGGAACATCCCGTTATCACATTTTAATAAGCAATGCAAATCCATATATTTGGTAATATCGTTAGACCGAAATTGTACCCTTATTGCAGAAAAGGGTATTGCAGAAAGGAACACTGCAAAATATTATTTTTATGTGCAGATGGTGTAACTTTCTGATAGTACATGCTATGCCTTTGGCTTTCCTTCTCTGATCAGTACAGATCGACAGTCCACTCACTCTCCACCAGGCTGGCTTTCAACAATGTAAGTCATCTTTTTATCTTTCATGTTATTATTTCTTGCAGCTTGATTTTTTTCATCATTTTGAAATTAATTGTTGATTCTAATGAGTCTTAGATGAATGTTCTTTCTTTAAAAAAAATTTTAAAAATAAAATTAAAAAACAAACAAAAAACCCCAAAAAAACCTCAAAAAACCCCAAAACAGAACAACAAAAACCACAAACCAAATCAAATTAAACCACAAAAAACAAAACAAGAAACCAAAATAACCCCAAAAAACCTTTCTGACCTTAAGAAGAGTTTCTTGATATTTTTTTTCCCACTTTGGTATAAAAAAGTTCAGTGTTTTTATCTCCCTTCCTCCTTAAAAATGTTCTTTTGCCTTCTTGACTATCTGCATTAAATAGCTTGAATGCTCTGGAATAATGTAAAAATGACTCAGAAATGAGGCAGAAATTACCAGCCTTCCAAGTTGCTATTCATTCAGGCCATCTAATCTTGGCTCATTAAGGACTGCTAGGCACATATATGTAGAATAGTTGTACATCCTTTCTCATCATGTTCAGAATAATGTTCTTGCTTACCCTGCTTACAGATTTAACTCAGAAATAAAACAGATGTCAAAATTTTCACTTTAACTAGTACACTCCATGAATATTTCTTCAGCATCTAAATGGATATGGAAGGTAACTATTCAGAGTTTCTTACATAGCAAATGAAACTCAAAATCTCCAGTACCTTCTGAGATACACACCTCAGAGGAAATAAATTTTCATCATGAGGTCAAAGGATTTAAAAATATATCCAATGACTGTTGAGAGATTTCTTCAAAGACGTAATATTAATATTTTACTTAACTATATATATATATATATATATATATATATAATCCACTTCTTTCCTTTATCCTATCCTCTGTCTGAAAAAGAAAAAAAGAAACCCAACAAAACAAAACAGAAACATCTTGTCTTCATAGATACAACAGTTTTTTTAGCATTTAAGAACTGGTGTCTTGTTATGAGACAATGATAATAATAATAATAATAATAATGACAATGATAAACTATGGCTTTGATTTGACTAAAAAGAATGAAAGAGTGTGATCTTAGATTAAAAGAAAAGTATTATGTGAAGAGCAGAAATATCATACCTTTTCTGAACTATAATATGAGCTTGGGGGAGAGAAGAATTAGAAGCAGCAAAAGAGTAAAAAATTTATCTTAATCATTATGATCTTATTTAAATGATGATGGCAGACATAGGAGTAAGGCTGGGGGTGGGATGAGAGTGAGAAGCAGAATGCATTTCAGGAGCATCTATTTGTTCACATGAAGAGTCAAGAGCTTTTTGGGATTTTTTTTCCCTACCAGTTCCAAAATCTCTTCACTTCCATATGCTGTTGGCCTTTTTCAGAAAGGAGTCAGCACCTTAACTATTACTTATTCTGCTGAACCCAACATGGATGGCAAATTATTTCACCTGCAAAGAAGAAATATATTGCAATGTTAAAATATGTACAGGTATCCTAAAGCGTAAAAATCTGCCCCAGTTTTAGAATGTGAAATATGCCAGAACAACACAGAATAACAGTTGGACAGTGAACTGAAACCTACAAAGTTCTCATAAGTACTTTCTGTTTGCATATTTAAACATAAGTGCAACTGTGTTTGTAAATATTGCAACCAGGGAAGGCTCTTGCCATAAAAGTAATGGGGTTCAGATTCACTAGAACTCTAATCCTCAGAAAAATCTTATTTTCCTCACATAATATGCAAGGATGGAACCAGGTCCACAAAATACCAGTACAAAGCATGTAACATTAGCAGAAGTATACTGTGCTTCTGGATATGCCCCACCAGCGAGAAAGCTTTAGAGGTGAAAGTGATCACAACACATACACTATTTTATGTATTTAGGAAATCTAGTTTCTACACTTGAAGACAAAAAGGTGCTTAACCTTCCTTTCAAAAACTAAATGTGATAACCTAAAGCTGGAAAACAGAAGGAATCTTCACCTTTGATAAAAGGAATGGTAATTCCAGGGTCACTACAAATGGCTGAAATTATTTTTCAAGCTTCAATATAATGTTATTTCTGCAGGTGTGACCATGACAAGCCCAATTTCTGTTCCTCAAGGCTTTAATAACAGGTATGGAAATAGATCTCAGCAGTTTTGTGTTCTATTAGTCAGTCTTCAAATTCATTGTATACAAACAAGAATGGAAATATATCTGATTGGTTCAGCATCCAGTCACTCTGAAGTGCATGTCAGAGATTCTTGTGATGTAATGTATTTTTCTCTTACATATTTTTCCTGTTTTGTCCCTTTTCCATCAGGATGCTTGGGTTAATAGATATGTTCCTTTTAAAATGGACTTAGTTGGTAAGCCAGAATTTTGAGTAACACTGTCTTTTGCATGTCACCTTTTAACACTTACATCATTTCCCTCTGAGCTGTCTTTTCATTCCTCTTATCACCTTAGCAAATGCAAATGAAGTAATTATCTAGTTAAATTCTGAACAGGCATTATTCATTTGAGAGATCTTTACTTTGTAGTGCTAAGGAAGCATTTTTCCCCCACCTTTGGCACTTTACAATAAACTCATTCTGATCTAAATTGATTGCTCTGGGATTCTCTTGGAGTCATTAAAATAATGCTGTATTGACTTTCACTAATGTCTTTAATTGGCAATTTAAAATTTCAGCATTTTGAATTAAATATGCACAGGTATAGCTCATTTTAGCTGTATATAGTTTTTATATGACTTAGATCCAAATCTAATTTTGAATATTACATAATTGGTCTCAGAACCAATTATGGTTTTGGTGGAGTAAAGGTGATGGCAGCAAGGAGGAGGGAAGCACCCCATAGGTATTGAAATAGGGAAACAGAAGAGCACTAAGTGGCCAGTCTTCCAGGAGTGACTTACCTACAAACGTGTTGTGAATTACAACTCCAAAATTCATTGAACTCTGTGTTACACCACAGGCAGGTTGATTTTCCATCCGGTTTGTATACATACACATAGCAAGACAAGAATATTCTTTCATATGTAAGAAAATCTGATGTTTTAACTGAAGACCTTGTAATACTTACCATAAATGGCTAATTTGGCTAAAGTAAATAGTAAAATTGTTGTGTGTGATGTCAGATCTAGGAAATATATTTATGATTTTATCTACAGAATATATTTATGGTTTGAATCTTTTTTTAACCTAGCAGATAAGAAATATCACAAAAACTTTTGTGATGTCTTTCTCTTAAATTAAATTTTAAATTTGCAGAGAGGGTTAACCCTATTAGATTCAGATTTCTCCTCCTCATCTACTTCTATAGCACTTTACATATTTAATCTTTGTGTGAACGTAAAGCATGCCACAAAACAATCACCTTATTCTATGATTTCTTCACGTCCTTTGTAGCACCCACATTTCATGAGTTCTTCTTCTGCTACCTCTGAAACTATAAATGTTTTAATTTGCTTCTGGACTTCAGTAGCTGTCTGGACATGGTCCTGAACAACTGGCTCTTGGCAGCCCTGCTTGAGCAGGCAAGCTGAAACAGATTATCTCCAGAGGACCCTTCCAACCTCAACCATCCTGTGATTTGCAAACTCACTAGTGCTTGAGGAAAGATTTGAAGGTGGCCAGGTTGCTGCTAGATATAATTAACATAGTTTTAATTACTCTTGAGTTATTTAGTTTGCTTTCTTGTTATAGGAATGTATCACACATTGAAAAATGAATAACCAAGGAAATTACACCACCAGCTGTTTTATAGCACTTTTCTTACAGAAGTGTTTTGGCCATATGACAATGAGTATCAGTCTTCTGCTTTCTTAGAGCAGTAGCAGCATAAGTTCCAGCTAGTAAAAATTGCATTTGCATTGTGAAAAACACTTAACCAGATGTTCAATAGATGTGTTCAATATATGCTTTGGATTTCAGAGTGTGTCTGATGGGTGAAGGCTAAAGAGCATTGAGGATGCAAGTCAAAGATTATTTAGTCCCAGTGACTGCTGTGAAATGTAGTTGAGGTAGTCTGTCGCTGTTGATACAAATTCATTCAAACGTTCTGACACAAAAACTTTGGTGACAACTCTGAATCATTATCATTTTATGATCAGGGAAATCAACTTTTTTTTAAATTGTGTGACTACTACCACAAGAAGAATGGAAATTCAAGGACATGCACATTTCATACAAATTATAGTTAATTTACAAAATCAAAGTCATATTAAAAAAGGCCTTTTCCTCAGAATATTGCTATTCTTATATATAAGACAATTTGTGAGTTAAGATCCATTGAACAAGAAAACACATGTCTACTCCCTCTCCCTTTTGGACTGATTTAATAGCTTAAATAATCTACTTATGCATATATATATTGCCAAAATGGTTTGCAAGTAGGCTTGTTTGAGTAGTTAGGGATCTAGTACTATCAATTATTTGAATAAGCTGCAAATTTTAAATTTCATATTTTATTATGCCTTTTTTTTTTAACACCAACAGGAAATTGAATAGGTTAGTTTAATGTTCTGAACAACTCAACTGGTAATCTTTAACTTGGGTTGGAGATAACTTGTTAGTGCTACTGCTATTTCAATTAAAGTAGGGGTAAAGATGTGTATCTGTTAACCATAAGCATTCATTAATTTTTTACATGCACTTTTGTAGTTCAAGAGCTTGACAAATGTTGACACGAAATGTGGGAAGTCAGGATGTCTCCTTCCACTCACGTTATGCAAAAAGTTTCAATGACTAATACTTTTCAACTAGCTTTTAAAAGCCAAACTTTTCATGACCTCCTTATAGACTGTACATGGAGAGACAACAGATTAAGAGGGTTAGCAATGAAATGAGAAAACATAGAGGCCTACACATTTCACTTCTGCTATGAAATTACAAAACGTTGAAAATGTTCAGTATCTGAATGTTCACTCAAGCTGGGAAAATCATGGAGAAGAGAGCTCTGGAGAAAACAGAAGCTCAGTTTTCTACTGCCTGTGGTCTTATGGAGGCTGTTTACTTATTTTCAAAAAGGGGGAGAAAAAAACTTTCCTTTCATACCTTTTCCCAACTTCCTGCCTTTACTCCCCTCAGTTGCTGGCATTGCATAATGGAGTGGGAAATAAATGGAGTAGTGGAGGTAACTGCTTATCAGATGTGTTTTCCATATAAATCCCAGAACAAGGAAGTGGGGTTCTTTTGCTTTTTCTATTGTGTTCAGAAGTCTGTATAAATCTCAGAAGCAAAGTCTTAAAGTGACTATGGGGATGTGAAACATACCTTTGACAAAACTTGTACTGTTGAGCCTTTGTGAATGCTAAGAATCTGACCAATTATACAAAAAGTTCTATAGAATTTAAAGTTCCAAAACTGAATTAAGTAGAACTTTAAATTTACAGATAGAGCTTCATAAACAAAAAAGTTTTTCCATTCTCTGAACTTATTTTTCTGAAATTTCAAGTACACTAACCTTAGTGGGCATATAAATACTGAACTTCATTATGATTTTATCTGAAACATCATTTGAAAGAATTGACATTAATTGACATTAAAATAGTTTTTTAAAATCTATTTAGAAGACGTTTTAATTATTGGGTTATACTTCAAAACATTACTTAAAATTTTAATCATTTTTAATAAGGATAACTCAAAGCAATGATATTTTACCTTATTGAGCTATTTAAGGGGTTTTTTTTTAAACATCTAGACATGGGATTCAAATTACTTATTTCACTGGATTGATATTTTCTGTCAGAATGCATTATTTTGGGTGAACAGAAAAGATCCAGTTCCCATTCCTTCAAATTTACAGTGTTAGCACCAAATTAATCTAGACAGAACAAATTTTTCTTAAGATTGTTGATGCTCCTTATTGTTCATATTAACAGAATAACAAAGAATACCAGTTCTGGATCAATAATTCAGTGAACTGTTACCAAAGATTTATGCCGTGATCATGAAACAGAAACAATCATTGTTGCCTTCAAAAATTCAGCTGTATTAATAAAAGAGGGAATTACCAGAAAAGTTTTTAGGGGGAAGTTTTAGGATTTTTTGGGATTTTTTGGGGTTTTTTTTTTGTTTATTTGCTTGTTTTTTTAATAATAATAGTTCTGAGAACCTGAATGGAGAACTGTATTTGGCTATTGATCTTTGACAGTTGTCATGTATATTCTTTTGTTGTAAGTAGTTGAGAATACTTGCATAAATTAAAATTATTACCATAACTTGAAATTAAGTAGGTGTTATTGACTCAAGGGACATAAAAATTTTACCCAGGTCCATTGGGTAAAATGGAGCTAAGTCCATAATATTCTTATTACATTTTTAATGCATTATTTCTTTTTCATAGAAGTTAAAGGATGAATTCAA
This sequence comes from Ammospiza caudacuta, assembly GCF_027887145.1. Classification (NCBI taxonomy): domain Eukaryota; kingdom Metazoa; phylum Chordata; class Aves; order Passeriformes; family Passerellidae; genus Ammospiza; species Ammospiza caudacuta. The sequence continues at coordinate 74,300,990 of NC_080593.1, read as the reverse complement.
GATTAAACTCAACATTGACATTTCTAATCATGTTTTTAAGAGCCCAGCAGTCTCTTCTATTCTGCCTTCCCTGTTCATTCTCTAATTTCTAAGGGAATGGTTACTTATTTAGGCCGAGATTCTCACTGTTGGTTGCTAGCAATGGAGACTGATCAATACAAATTTTTATAGCTATGTTTTTAAAGTAAATGCAAGATCCATTTATTACAATCAAAAAATAATCAACTATAAAATAGAAATTGGATTTGGGAGACTAACACCACATGAAAATAGCATTTTATGAATAATCTGTACTTCATCCAGTCATCCTGAAAGTCTAAATATATCAATGTGCATTAATGAATTGTATTTCCAAAGGTAAATTAAATTGATAGGCAGATTCTGATACCTAAATCACATTGTGCATTCTTAATTCCTTACATATGTAAAAATAAGGAGCTCTACAGTTTCATTCACAGGTAACAGGCAGAACAATCTACTATCTGAGCTCAGAAAATTTTGACATTGTTCAGTCATTGCTCATTGGAATGGAACACAACATATTAGACACACTCCAACATCAGCCCCAAAGTCTTAATTAAAATGAAAAAAGAAAAAAACATTGCATCCATAACTAAATACTTTAGGTATATTCCTCAAAGCTTTGGGTACCTGTAAAAAAAGAAGGATTATTTCTCTGTTCCACTAGAGAGGCACTCTTTCTCCCTCCCTGAAACAATTTCAGCTTGAGATAACCATTTCTATTTCCAGAAAGCACTGTCTCTTATTTATAAAATATAGCTGTGAGATAGTGGTGCACTGACACCTTAGAATCAGTCTGCAAAATAACAGTTCCTAAAGTTGATTTTGCAAGAATGGTGTCTAATCATAATCAGGCACCATTTATTGTCAATGAGACACTGGATGTCACCACATCAATGGAAGCAATTAATTAAAACATATCTGGTATCAGTGGCATCTCTGAATGATGATCTCAACAGTTCATTATTACTCTTTGAACTCTCATTTCTCCATCTCCTACCAATCACTTTTCCCTTTAAATTAATTTCTTGAGTTAAAGAAAATGTAAATATAGAAACTATTTTAAATCTATATATTAAAATATGCCTTTTTCTGATACTTACATGATTAATAAAACATATTGATTCAAGCTCTTCTCTGGTTTCCAATTCCACAGAAGAAGCAGGAGCACTTATCTTCCTGACTGCATATCTATACCTTTTACTTCCATTAAGCTGAATTACTGGAAATAGTTGAAAAATCTGATATAAATAATCTCTGCACTGCTGGCCAATTTGTGTTTTAAGTTTTTCAGCATTCTGTAATCGCCAGTGCTGTTCAGGAATGCTAATAAAGTGAAAGGGTGCTACTGTGGCATTAAGACAGAAAAAATCCTAGGTTTAAGAAGGATGTTCTGGGTATGTGTGTGATTACCACAGGTCACTTTTTAGGTGGTTTTACCTATGTTAGTAATGATGCTGAAGCTGAAAAAGCTTGAGTGCATTTCAAATTTATGTATTTACCCTGAGTTATTTTCTGTCATTTCATTTCTGGTCTCACATTGTTTTTTTCCATAAAAAGGAATTCTTGTTTTCATAGATGGATATATTCTATGAGATCCACTACAGGGTTTTGGTGTTGATACCCAGTTTTTGTAGGAAATAAGGATAGGGCATGTTATATTAAAATGTGGTTTCTCTACCTTTTCCCTGCATTTTTTTTATCAAGAAGAAAATTTAGTAGCTTATCCATCCTTCCCCTCTGGAATGATTTGCACTTCAGGATGAATTCTACGCACAGCTTGTCAAAGAATCACTTTGGTTGGCTGTGGTTCATCCGTATAAATTGAATAATTCAAAGATTTTTCTCACTTTGACCTGCATCTCAAAATCCCTGCAGGAAACAGCATCATACAAAAAAAGGCAGAGTGATCAGAGTGAATCATCTTGGACCATACAGAAGGGCTCAGAACTAATGTCTCATTGCTATTTGCTTATCTATACCTGCTAGCTCACCTGTGGGCCCAGAAGAAGCAACTTTCTGACAGTTTTAATGTAATATGCAGGCTTTAAAATCCTTTAAACTGAAACTTAAGATGAAATTGATGTTGTGTGGGCTGCCTCCCTCAGAATCTCTGCATTAGAAATAGACCTCCTACCAAGCAGACTCGCACCAACAGGGGTGTGTGTGCACGTGTTTGTGATGGCTGTGAGGAAGGAGCTGCTTAATGCAAAATGACACAGCTCTACAGAAATCTGTGATTCTGCTTCATGTAAGAGACAAATCCCATATGGAAAATAGAGTACAGAAAGGGCTTTATCAAGCTTTTGCATAGAACCAGCGATGTTTGAAATATGTGTTTATAAAGGTCCCATGGAAAACTCTCGTTTGATTAAAATTTTTTCAAGAATCAGTTCCACCTAAAATCATTCTGCAAAATTACTGGAATAACATCTGTGCAGTAGCACTTAGAATTATAATGGTAAAAAGTAAAATATTTCCATTAGCTTGTAAAGGAATGTGAAATATTATAAATATTTTGTGTAACACAAAAAGTTCTAAACTTGGCTTTCATTCCCATTCAACATGAAATTAAATATAAGACAACATGGTTTTCATGGAGAGAATTCAATTTTTTTTTCCAATATCTAACTTGTACATGGCTAAAATCTTATTTTTCTGAACATTAAATGAGAAGGATTATATATAAAAGATGAAATCCCCCAACCATAACAATTTGTAAAAATTATACCACTAAAAGTATTAATGTAAATAAAATGTCATTTAAGACACCATTGGAATTTGTTCCTTAGCAGTACACATTTCTAACTTATCTGATACTGGTTCAGTCCTGAAGCAGAATTCATGGAATTAGGCAGAAAAATTTCTTTTATTACATCTTCTAAATAATAAAACTTCTGATCTATGCTTCAAGACTAAGTTTCAAGTAAAATTTGTGTTTGAATTATTTTAGCAGCAGTATTTTTTAAGGAGAAAATGAAAGACACAGAGAAACAGAATATTGTACAGTAAGTTTCATTTGAGCATTTTCATGGCAGCTTATTCATTTCCACACAATGAAAAGCAGTTCCAGTGTCAATGGGCTCAATTTGAAGCACTGTTTCTCTAAACTTATTGGGATTTCACTGTCACTTATCGTTGTATGTATCACAGTTTCATTAGCACAGAAATGGTGGTATAGAGTTTTGGATCAATAATCTTCAGTGAAAAAATTGTGATTTTTATTGACACAGCTTTAATGAAGTAGCTTTGAAAAATATCATGTTCAGCCACCTGTCGACATTTTTCTGAGTCCTTTACTTACTCATAAAAATCAGAATAATTTTCTAGGAGTTTGTGCTATAAAAGAAAAACTGCCATTCTGAGTTCTGCATCCCACATTCATGCTTTGATTTTTTTTTTTAATATTAAGAAAAACCCTGAGACCATTCAAAACATTCCAAAGCAATATCTGAACTATTCAGTTTTAGTTTTTAGAAAGAGTATTTTAAATGGTTTTTTTGGTAAAAATTGAGGTTAGACCATCAATTTGTGTATATCTCTATTTGATCATCACGGTATATAATAATATAATACACATAATTGGAAAATGACCAGAGTCCTGCATTTTCTCCTGCTAAGAAAGAGAATTCTATCAGAGGCTAGGGCAAGGAGCAGGACTAAATCTTTTGCTTCATTTGTTGCCATTCTTTTTTATTTGATTTTGCTTCTTACCTGCTTTGATGGAAGAAAGAACAATGGAGAGGCAAATACAAGTTGGTGAGCGATTTGAAGGTCATTCCCATTGAATGGTCAAACCCCATTGAAATCATACATTCTGGATTTCTTTAATAAACTCTAGAAAGACACTGCATAGCCAGATCTCTGCCTGCCCACTGAAGATTTATTTTTCCCAGATGTAAAGTTCTTCTTCCAGAGCTTTACAATCTTTAGTGTCCTAAAGGACTACAACTGTCTTCTTGGTTCAAAGACTTCTATATTATCTTTAATGTAGCCAGAGCCTGAACGATTAATAGAAATCTCTTTAGGGCACTGCAAAAAAACACATGGATAGAAACAACAAAGTCACAATGACATTAGCTTTGAGGTTGCTAACTTGAACAAATCAAATAATTAAAATTATTTCATCTGAAATTTTAGCTTTCCCTCCTCTGTGTATAAAAATTAATGTCCTCCAATGTGATGCAAATTTAAAACCTATTTGTATGACTCTGGAGTTGTTCTCAAAATTAATGGGATGAATGTGTGTGTTTGGGTAAACATTGATAATTCTTGGCACTTTACTCAGTGGCATCTTTAGAGGGACAAGTAAATTTCTTAAATAAATTTTGTTCTTCTAAACATTGTTTCAAAAATTTTATATTTTAATCTAAATTAATTTTTTTCACACAAGAAGCAGTCAAAATCCTAATTGTCCTCTTTTTTAAGAGTGGAATGCTTTTTTTTTTTTTTTTTTTTTGACTATTTGAAAACAACTATTTACTTTAGTATATTTGGATTGTGGTTGACGTTTACACAATTCTGCCAGAGATGAATTTGTCAATTTTGAATTTTATAGTTCTATGCATCGGAAAAGCTGTACATTAGGTTCTGTCAAGAACTGATCATAGTTGTCATAGCACAACTAGGTGAAAATCAACAGATTGCAATGAAATATATTTATCATCTTAAAACAGTTAAAAGACAATAAGATGAGAAAATCATTTATATAACAGCAAAAACCCAGAGTAACGTGTAACATTCCCTCTCTTCCTTTTCCATTCTTTCTCCCACTCTCTTTCCTATTTCCCTCAGACAAAGCAAGGCTTTTATTCAGGGTAGTGAGTTTTCTGGCAAGGGAACAGATTTTTGTTCTGTGTTTGCACAGTGCTTTCTATAATGCTTAGGGCATGATGAGGACTACCAAACATCCGTAAGATACAACTAGAAAAGTAATTCCATCTGAGCAGAAGTTATGAATGATTCATTTAGTATTCATGTCCTGTAGTTAAATTCATCATTGTGCATACAAGGGTGAACTTATATTAAAATTTTCCTGTGGTTTGGGTATTTATAATAGCTTTCTCCTATGTTGATCTCTAAGGTTTAAAAAGACTCAAGTCTGCTTAATATAAGAGACAATTCCTGTATGGAAAATAGGGTACAGAAAGAGTTTGTCAAGAGTTTGTTTATATAGAACCAGTGATGCTTGAAATATGTGCTTTAAAAAGATCCCTCAGAAACGGCTGGTTTGACTCATCTTTCTTTCTTTCATTGAAGGCTTTATTAAAAGTCTCTCTATACAGTTTTCTACTTTCATGATGCTTACCAAATCATATCACCTATATCTCTGTTAGACATGATCAAAATTGACCAACAAGTTCTAATGATTTCAGGGAGAACTATTTTCTTAGGAAACCAGGCTGCAGACCTATTCTAATACTGATATAATAATTATCTCGCTTCCTAAGTTTTCAAATCAGAGAGATAGAGTTTGTTTTTCTCCTTGTCACTGGAAAAACAAAACTCTTTTAAAGTAAGAAATAACACTATTTAATCTAGATCCTGCTTCAGTGGAATGTAGCCAAGCCTGGGACTTATTTAACAATAAACAAGAATTAAGCAATCTTGAAGCAAAGCAAGCCTATCTTTTTGCTGATGGGATTTCCTGTGATGAACCTGTATGGACCCTATCCTGCCAGACATGTGGATGCTGGAAGTCATGGATCTAGAAGGAATGTAGTGTGACAGACGTATTGGTTTCTCCCCTTGGCTGGCCTTTGTTCAGCCCTGCCAATTCCATTTGAGCTCGATATTAGTAGCTCCCTTAAGGGACTGTACAGACCTCCCTCTACGCTCACTATCCATTAGCATAAATGTTCAGCTTGCCTATCATAGTGATGCAGCACTGATCATTGAAATTTTTCATGCCTCATATTTTCTCCCCGTTTCACAGTTTATGAACTCAGACTTAAGGAGACTAAAACCTAACAGTTATTTCACAGGAAATTGGGTGTATGGTTACTTTTGAGATGCTGGGTTTACATGTCTAATTTAAGCCACAGTAAACTATCCTCTCTATCATTAGGCAGGATTTAAGTAAGTAAAAGGGAATACTGTGTTTTCAATTTATTCTGTCAGTTCACTCTATTTAGAAAATAGACTGCCAAACAAATCCAACACTTGCTTTTGCTTCCTTTATTTCTCTTCTCTGCACCCCCCCTGTTATTATTCCCTTTAGTCCGCACAGCCATTCAGGCTGTACTTCTTCCCTTCTTTTGTACAATATGTCATCCACAGTCTGTAATTGTTTATCCTGCCATTACATACACCACAAGCTTTTACACACAGTGAAATGGTTGTTCTGGGTATAAAAGGAACTGTAAAAAGAAGTGTAAAACTTGTGATGTATAACAGTAGAGTGAGTGAAAGGCATATGGATTTTATGTCTCTAAGTGCTTATGAAAGGATGGAAGGACAGTGTCTGACTCCTTTCTAGAACTTAATTGGAAGAATGGTTGAGAATCTATCATCTGAAGCATGCTATTTGAACAGCCCAGAGCAAAATTCCACACTCAGTAAGGTAACTGATACATTTTTGAAATGGTATGAATGAGGATGAAGGTAAAACTTGGCCTGTAGCATCCAAGGATTCAATATGTCCATGAGGATCCTTCATTTGTTGGAAAATAGTGACACAAAACCTTGTGTCAGATTTAATTGACAACCAAAGTTCAGTAATTATTTAGCAACCTGAGATTCAAGTGAAAGTCAATCCCCTCTTGTTTCAAGTCCAACTAGTTATGCACCATCATTCAGAAAGACTGGAGAAATCTTGAAGCCAGATGGGAGCGGGGCACCCAGGTGCCACAGGATGGGAGGTTCCTCAGGGCTGGAGCTGCTGTCTGCTGCCCTCTGTTTCCCTCTTCCTTGTGGAGCTGGGACAGAGTGACTCCACGCTGCTGCTCTCTGGGTGCAGCTCTGTGGCCATTTTGCCAAAAAGCAGATCTAATCGGCCATTCTCCCCAACTGGTCTGGGAGGAAAAAAATACTTCCTTGGAGAAAGGCGGAAAAAAACTGTTTATTAAACAATAAAACTAAAACAATATCAAACAATGAGACCCCTTGCCACTCTAAAAGACATATCAAACTGAGAAAACCTTGTCCCCGGGTTGCAGCTCACTCAGCCTCTGATCAGTCCCTCCGGTGCTGGAATTGTCACAGGCCAGGCCTGGCCTGGTGGGCCACAGCTGCAGCTGCCGGTGCTCCCCTGGGTGTTCAGTCCAGAGCAGTTTCAAGAGGTCCAAAGAAAAGAAAAAAAAACACAGTCCAGGGAACTTTGCCTCAGCTAGCTAACACTAACTAAAAAGCAAAATAAGAGCTCTGTCCTGCTGTCTGTCTGCAGGCAACAACAACAGTCCAGGAGGAGGAATGGGGGGGAATGAGAGCAGTGTCTGGAGGAAAAAAAACTGCACTTCTCTCCCCCCTTCACTCTCTACAATAAGTCTTAAAGGTGCAAAACTTACTATTCAGCATAAACAGAACAAGACTGGGGATTGGGAAATTCAGGCTTTGGAAGAGCTCTAAAATCCTGCACATAAACTTTTGCTCACAAAGAACTGAAAACATGGATTTCAGCACCCTATGTTTTCCCTGTACTGCAGGTCCTGTTTCTGAATTCAGCAGATAAAGTAAAAAGCAATGAGAAGTCAAGTAAATGTTAACATCTTGTTAACAATGATAAATTGTCTTGGATAGAATTTAAACATGCCTTTTAAAGTTTTGTTAAATTAGGACCTAAAAGAATTTGGTCTTCATAGCATCATACAGCCAACCCAGGACATTGGCACTGGTGGCCACTGCTGCTCCTGGGCCCTCACACATCTCTTGTTCTACAGAGCCACAGAGGGGACTCAGTGCCTCCTTGTCACAGGGGTGATTCAGCCACACAGCAGGGACAGCACATCCTCCACACCAAAATGTGTCAGAACGTGTACGCTGGCTCAGCAAGAGGCCACCTGAGTCTTACTCAGGCATGATTTTTAGAGAAATTGCAATTTATGCTTTCTCCTGAAATAAAGAAAGATTCCCTTTCCAAACTTTTAGGTATCTCAGGTAATCCACAAGAGCTTTTTCTGATCAGTCTCACTAAATCCATTGTTGCACTGTCTATCAAGACTGGTAGGAAAAATCAAGTGTTTATACACACAGAGTTTTGACGTTGCCAGTTTTATTGTTATTTTTTGCATAAAGAGTCTGTGTTCTTTTTTTGACTGGCATATTTTCCAATGTTTTTGAGTGTATGCTACTGATATTTTGGGGGTTTCTCTAAACAGCTCTTCAAGCAAAAACAAAAAAAAATGCTTTCATGTCTCATTACTTCACTCGTCCTCCTCCCTGCCCCAATAATTGTAACTGAATATTCTCATGTATCCCATCCCTTGAGTCTGGTTGCTGATATTAAAAAGGAAAAATTACATCACTGTGAGACTTCTGAGCATATTGCAAGAGTTAGCAACGCACAACACAGGGAGGATAACATTTTAGAGGATGCATTAAGGATGGCATCTCCAAGAAATTATTTAGTCAATGGAAAAGCTCTCATAGGGAAGTAAAATAGGATTTTTTCCTATTTATGCAATGTGCATTGAGGAATATAGATTTCTACTAATTATTCAGTCTTAGGCATTCACAAATCAGGTGTTGAATAATCATTGAGACTTTCTATTGATACAAGTGCTAGTAAATCTGCCAACAACCATCTAATCTCTTGCCTTGGTTTTAATTTGAACTTTAATCATAAGAATGCATGTCAAAGTGCAAAGAAACCTGTTCTATGCAGACCTGTTCATGCTACTCATTTATTTTTCTTCCCCTTAAGAGGACAGAGGGAAACTATCATTTTTAGAAACAATCATTTTTAGAAACAAGTGTTTGTCCTACTTCTATCATTGAGATTTTTCTGGATGATGCCTGATCCATCCTAGTTGAACTAATTGATGTGGGTCTAACTCAGATGGCATTTGTTCTCCATCCATTAGTGTACTTTTCCACCTAATGTCTAATGCCCTGTCTCTTTACTGTTGTATTCTCCAATATAAAGCATTTCGCCCTTTACTAGAGGTGTATTGACAAATCATTCTGTGTTTCCTACACTAATTTAAAAAACCTCAATGAAACAATTTTTAGGATCTTAAGATTTACTTCATTTTATAATTTTCCACCAAGTAAATTTATTTAGAACAAATTGTTGTACAAGCCTTGGAACACATAGCACCTAATAACATATTTTATATCGTATCTGAGGCTACATTTTCATGAGTTATTCTTTGTTTTACTTTGATTTATACCACTTTAAAAAATAAATGAAGCATTACATACGAGAGAGCATGCTTCTTCCTTATGGATATTTCAGAGGCTTCTTGGTGCTGCTTATTTTTCTCACTAGTTTTTTGACTTGGATTTATGAGGACTAATAGTGCTAATATCATATTCCATGTCTTAACATATTTACAAATTCAGACCATAAATTAAAATAGAGGGATATATGCAGAATAGTCTGTTCAAACAAAGGGAACAGAGTATCTGCATTGCAGGTATGCAATAGGTAATCATCATCAATGAGAAAGTTTTACTGTTAAGAAAGTAAATTTGGTGATGGATTCAGATATTTTCAATATTTTATGATAATTTGAAATCCATTCATTAAAATTACACACAAGAAAGATTTTAAAATAAATTTACACTTTTTAAAAAGTATGGTTTATATGAATATATAAAAATCTAGTATCAACTCTGCTTTGATAATTTCTGCTTTCTGAGGTCAAGTTCAACTTCTTCCTTAGATAAGACCTTAAATAATTATATTTGCAAACATGGCATTGATGATAGCAATTAAAGAAAAGTCTTTTGCAAGCCATCTTTCTTATACATTTATAGTCAAATATTTTTCTCTGTGGAAATTAATCACAAATACAGACTAAAACCATTACTGCACTGGCAGTACTGATTTCTTAGTCCTATGCAAATTCTGCAGATTGACTCAGAATTATAGATCCAATGTCTTTCTATCACTCATTCAGCTGGTTTCTTTAAGGAGAGCAAAGGTCCATTTTAGACTCTCAGGCATTCAGTTCCTAATTTGCTTTCTTAATCATATACAGATACAGAGATGGGTTGATGAAAAAAATAGGTTATGCACCTGATTGTCTATCTGAAATAGGTTTGAAAAAATAAATAGGAAGCAAGCAATTGAAGACCCAAGCCACATCCTTTCAGAATTGCCACTGTACAGGATGTGGGGGTTTGTTATTTTGGTTGATTGGGGTTTTATTTAAGGAGACCTGCAGGATAGTTTTTCAGAGTTATTGTTTAAATAGGAATATATATCTTCACTCTTTGTTTTGTTAAGAACCTCAGTAGAAGAAAAAACTCTTGTTTTCTCAGTGAGTTTCCTGTCAAGATTATACTACACAGAGAACATGCATTAGTATTTCAACTTTCCATAGGTGAGAGAAGACATTCCCTGGGGACTTGAAACCCCCTCTAGTTTCTATTGTGACAAAGCTGTCAGAATAACACTGCAAACAAAATTTGTTCCTCAGACTGTTTTGTTGTTAAGTGTAATTTTTTACAGAAGGCAGCATATTTATATATTGAAAGAACCTACAACAAAGAGTTGGATCTTAGAAATCTCATAAAAGAAAACAGTTTCACACATTGCCCTGTACAAGGAGGAGCAAATTTCTGTGATTTTGAAATTATATTCCTCTCAAATTATTTGAAGGCAGTGTAAATTTGACAATAATGATCGTTGACATGCAAAGCAAAGGAGAAATTCATCTCTATTTTTTTACATAGCTTTTTGAGCAGTGAATTACCTTTCTGGCTTGTTTATGATTTGTATTTCTATGAACTTGGATTAAATTAGAAAGTCAATATAAAGTCACATCTAAATTTTCTGAAAATTAAAATTCTGTAGGTTAATGAAAAAATTTGTGCACTCTCTGATAAAAATATTTTCTTCCCAGTGAGTACAGTTTCTGATTATGCACTTGATTTTCTCAAGAAAGTGAGATATTATGAAAAAATCTTAGCATTTTTTTCTTACATTTTCTTGTGCTCACTCTGGTGGTGTGTAACATCAAGCACAAGTCAGTTCACAAGTTTATTCAATTCACTTCACAAGTTTGAGTTGTGTAAACGCACATTTCCTTCTCTTGCACTACTTTTAGAATTTTCCTTCCTGTTGTCCCTAAAGCATCATGTTAGAGTTTACCACTATGTCCACTTTAACTTCATTGAGGTGATAAGGGAAAATCACATTCTGTGCAGTTAAGCACAGAAAAGAGATACAACCTTTGCTTGGACATTCCTTATTCTCACCCTTAGCAAACTACATGAATTATATGAATGATAACTATTTTCATTTATTCACTGTGTATTCCAATAATAAATTGATGTTTTCTCATTTTTTCTAATAATTAGAAAATTTTATGCTTGCTTTTTTTCATTGCAATGAGAACAGGCAACAAGAGGATCTGTCAGATGTATAACTAATTTTCTGAGATATTAAAAAAAAAATTGAGAAGGACATAGTACAATATTTATAGAGGAAGAAACAGAAAATGGCAACATGACTGCATAGATACCCCACAAGTTAAAACTTCTTGGTAGGTCTCTTCAGGCTTTTTTTGATACTTTGTCTAAAAGGATACCCACAAGTTGGGAATGTGATATACCTGAGTGCTTAGATTTTTGAAAGGCTGAAGCTCTTAAGTGATTGCTATCTTTGTATCATGCTTATTTTCACTGTATAAGGAAAGTAATAAAGACTGTTACTAGGAAGGAATAATAAAGTATTGGGAAAATAGTTGATAAAGTTAATATTTTATTACAAATGTAAATATTTAATTGCAAAAATGTTTAACATTAGGGAGTACTCTCATGCCAAATTATTTACTAGTATTCAAGATATATTTTTGATAGGAAATAAATACGTTTGTAATTTCTTCTGGAAATCATTGAATTTTAAATCAAGGATGTTTTACCACTGCAGGACAAAATGTATCAACCTCGGCTTACTTTAACAAATGTCAGTATCTCAAAGAGATCAATCTCAAGTGCACTTAAGTCACGGTTGTTAGGTGATATTGTAAAAGGAATGTTTGCGACAACTGACCTTCTTCTGATGCTGCAGCTTCTTGTCTTGCAAAAAGAAAGCTGAGCTTTGAATAAATAATGTGTGAAAACCTGCTTAACTACCCAGTAATTTCAGGCACTTCTCATTCTACCAACAAGTGCACAAAATATTGAGAGGTCTTGGAGATGCTGAAAAAAAGAGAAAGCTTTGCATCCTGTTTACGTGGGGAAATGCAATCTTTTTATTTTCCATCTTTCATCTAAACAATTCCTTTTAAATACTTTGCAGAACTCATCCCCAAAACTTTTAATCTTCTAATAAATATACTACAGAATTGTTTACCTGATATTATTTTCCCTCATGATTTAAGATGCATGCCATTGATGACTTTGTTGGCAAACTTTTCATTTAAGCAATGTACAATATCAAAGCTGAATAGAAATTAATAAGAATAGAGTTCTAGAAGACCTGATTAGCACCCGTGGGACTCCAGTGAGGTTTATGCTGTCCAAATTTACTTTAGCAGAGGTACAAACAAAAAAAGAACAAAACACTGTTTGAGTTTTCCCTCACCAAGACAGTGGAAACAAGACAAAATTTAAGGAAACATGCCAAGTCAACTTCAAAGAGTATCTGTGTGTACACAATGTGTACTCTGCATATATTAATGGATGCAGTGTGAACAGTTTTCTTTGTTGATTTTGTGTGTCTCTGCATTTTTTTACCAACTTTTATTCTTTGTTTTTCCTCTCTGTACAGAGCCAAACCTTAATCTGGATTTAGAAGCACTTGTTTAGTTTACTAAGAGCTGGAGTTAAGCTCATTTGAGAAGTGATATAATTAAAAGACAGCAGGTTTGTACTGCCAGTTTTCATCACCTTTTCAAAAGGACAAAAAGGACAAGTTCTTTCTTGATGCATGAAGCTGAGAAAAAATCCTAGAATGTGTCCCACAGAATTAAAAGAAAGGCATGCACACCTATATGGATAAGCATATGTAGAGAAGGGGGATGATAGACTAGGAACTGAATCTCACTACCATGGATGCTAGTACTTGAACAGTTCTTTTATGGATTGATTAGGCCAAATCTAATCATAACACATTTGAAATCTGCATTCCAGAATATTTATCTATTTGAGAAATTGCTCAATGTTTTCTAGTGACTGATTAACAATTCCCTAGCCCACAGAGAACTTCTAGAAACTTTCCCTTTGGATTACATTAAAAAAATTAAATAGCTTGTAAGTGGTGACTGAGTCATACATCATTTGTGATCCACCCTGGTTCCAGGTTTGGATGTCTCAATTTAGCATAGGCAACAAGTACTAATACTTGTAATGTAATACCACAGCAGTATTTCTGGGGCTTTACAGCAGTGACAAATAATACAAGGACAGATAGGAAATTTTGGTCATATTAGGATATGTATAATCTGTTTTTGCAGAAAAGTTTATCCTTAAAAATATATATTTGTGTTGACTGCTGCTGTATTGATTTTTAACATACAACAAATAGGTGGAGTTTTCTGGTAAAACCCGAAGCAAAGTTTTACATTTTTGCTTTAGTGACAAAGCTCACTATGAATATAATTTTGGGAAGCTTCTGTATATTTATCTACAAGGTTTCCAGCATCTGTGTCATTCTTTACAATGTTTCTAGTACCACATTTGCAAAACATGTGGATCAAAATTGTTGGTTTTATTTTATTCTGATTTATGCTTTTATTGATCTACTGCACTGTCACAAAAGGCATTCTCCATGCTGATGGTGTTGGCTGAGTTCAATCACATTTTTTTAAACTATCATGAGATATCAAATAATGCCTTCTAAACCTTTAATGTGAGATTTAATGAATAAACTGGTTTACTACAACAGAGTTCTACTTTTTACCCAACAAATGGATTACAAAATTATTATCTATTTTTTTTTCATCCTTTACCATCACAAAGAACTTTTCTTTTCCTGTCATTTATTTCATAGGAAACTTTACAAAATGACTGTGTCAGTTATTTTCATTTCAAATATTAGGATGAGTGATCATACCTCCAAGTGTTTATAAGACTTCTACTGTTACTGCACTTGAAAAACAGCCACTAGCAAAATATTGGGGAGGAGAGAAAGAGAATCCAGTGGAAAACAACTGAATTAACATTCTGATTTATGCTCTGAAACATTTATATTCTTTTCTGTTAAAAAAAAAAAAAACACAAAAAAAACCAAACAAAAAATACATCCAGATCTGCTAAATTATAAGACTTATTTATCTTTATTTGGTCAGGAATGAACTTTGTGAATGTCTTAGATTTTGAAATTTCTTCTTATGTGTTAAAATTTACTTTGTGTACTAGACTGCACTGCAGATACTAAACAACTTTAAATCTAGGTAGTCCCTAGATATTTGGTTTACTTTAGACATGTTTTATTCTGTGGTTGTTTTTGGTTTTTTCTCTTAAACTTATTTTGAGATACAGCTGAAATAATTTTCTCTGTGCTAAAAAGGACAAAAAAAGTGACAGCTCTTCAGAAGTCGTAAGCTCTCTTGCCCTGCATTCAATACTCCAGCCTTTTCTGCTCTGTCAGTGACCAGCTACTTAGACATGGAAGAGTAGTCATTTTTAGCTTCCAGTGAAAGCATTTTTAACTTCTTTGTGTCTCTTCACATTCTAGAAGTGACATGCAAGTTTGGTGCTCATTAGTTAAAGTTCTGTTACAAGTTGCTATTTATGTGGAAGATTCGGTCTGAAACAGCCCAACATTGCAAGAGAAAAGAAATGACACTTTTAAATATCTGTGCACCGACAAAATTGTGTAGTGAGGAAACTGAATGAAAAAGCAACAATCTGCATTGGACAAGTAAATGCAAAGGTTCAGCCAGCTTTAGCATTCATATTCTTCAAAATTATTCTAAGAAAAATAAAAATAATAAAAATGTTTCAATACAGAAATTAAACACATCTTTTTTTTTTTTTTCCTCTCTCTGCAAGATGACGTGACGATTTATAGCTTGGGCCAATGTGAGAAGAAACGTTACATTGCTTATTGGCCAAAATCTTGACTCGTGGCTCAGAGCAAACATCTTGAACCAGTACTATTCCTATACTGAGATTAGAGGACAGCAGGCACATGTTGGCTCTTAGCCACAAAGGCAGCTCGTGACACTGCCTGCTGGCACGCCAGTGCCTGTCACCCTCAGTTTTGATTTGAGCCCATCACCACAAGCATATGTCTCTGCTGGCAAGCAGTGCATCCCATCCAGAAGGCACTGGCTGCTGGTGCCCTTCAGCCCTCTCCCAAAACAGCCTGGCAGGATGTGTGCTTCTTGTCTGAGCTACCCTGCCAGTGTGAAGGCTGTACTTTTTGGTAAGGAGATCAGGATTCCTCCAAGTTTTCATACCTGGTAATAAAGGGTTCAGATCAAGGCCAGGAGCTTTTTTCCTTTGAATAGCGCTTTGTTTAACATCAATCTCAATTAAAATATGAGTTTGGCAATATTAACATAGCAGAACTGTCTTTTGATAGTCCAAAATGTACTACAGGAATGCCCTTTTCACTGTAGTTTAAGACCATTGTGCATAGTTTTTTTGTCCGGTTAGTCCGTGCAATATAGAATATACAACTGGCAATATCATTCAGGTTGTCAATCCCAATAAATGTAGAATAGAGTAGCCTTCTATACTTTTGCCTCCTTCAAAGTCATAGTCCTTGCAGATATTCAGTTATAATTATGTCCTAGTAATAAGAAAGGAGATATTCTGATATTCTGTCTTTCTGTAGTAATTAAACAATGCAAGTCAATCTGACAATAAGTACATTTTTTGAAAAGCTCTAAAGGCCTGTACTTCAAATGTTCCTTGAAGAAGGCAAGTCACACAAGCAGGACATGCAGAAGTCCCTTTTGATTATTTGTGACAACTACAGGTGTTGCACGCTATAGAAGTAAATAAGAAACTGTTTTTCAATATAAAAAGGGTTCTTGAGACCAAAAAATAAAATCAGGTTTAAAAGCAGATTTTTTGCAAGCGTCACTTATGTCTTTTAACTACCATCCTCTCATCAGAAGAAACATACATTCAAAAAAGGAAGTATTTAATCTCCATGATCAAAAATTCTTCCTGTAAGTAAAGGTCAAAATGAGTAATTTTAAGTCTTTCAGTCTTCTTCTCCCATGTTTGGAAAACCAATAAATTTATCACTCCCCTCAAAAGCATAGCACCCTTTCCACAAGTTGTTTCAAGTAACTAACATTTTGTATGGAAAATCATTGAATTCTGTCTTTAACATGAATGTTAATTGACAAGCCAGCTGTCTGATTTCTCATTTTCCTTTCCCTCACAACTTTAGATTTCTGTTTTAAACATATGGCTGAATTTTTGAAGTCCAGTCCCTTTTTTTACGAGTAAGAAACTTGGATGTTATCAATGTTTTCTTGATGTTTCATTAATGTGTAAGAATATTTCTTCTACTTTCATATACCCCTTTTGATGTAGGTATTTTTTAAACCCCCATATCAAGAGATAATATTTTTAATGCCAATTTAAAGGAAAAAAACAAAGAAAAGGACCCCAAAACAAAACCCCCAACTCTCCTGATTGCTATGGAGAGTGTGTCTGTCTTACTCAGCAACTAAAAGACCATTTAAAACATTTACTTTTGTCTTTACATGGACTTTAAATATCAGGATTTTGGAGCTGAAGTAATGATGTTCAATGTACATGACTAATGAATAAATAATGTAAGAATCTAGTGGAGTTACAGTAAATAGCAAATAATATGGAAAGCAAATTTTACTTAAGATCACAGACTTGAAAGTGACTTCTGAGGAAGAGCCCATGTCCAAACTAGAATGATCTATACTTTTGTCACTGCTGATTGATGTTTGTCTAGTTTCTTCTTGAAACATCCAATGACTGTTTATTAGGATGTATCTGAGGCAGTGTCAAAAACCTAATTAAAGTCAAGACATATCACATCTTACATGTTTAGAAAAACCCCATCATATTATAGTATTGTAAAAAAAAAGGTAGATTATTGTGACCTGAATTATTTTAGATACCCATAATGACTTCAGCTAATATCTCTTTTGTTTAAAAGCTATTTACAGAAAGAGATCTTACTTTTATTTTTCTACACGTAGCAATTTTTTTCTCTGGACTATAATTCCACAGAATCTTTCTTCCTCTCTTTGCAACTCTCTAACTAATTTTTACATTCTCTAGTATTTTGGAAATTACTTATCCTTCATAGAGTCTCATAAATAAACAAAACCAGTAAGTTGTTTTTTATTCTGCGCTCACAAGTTAATGGTAGGGGTTTTTTGTATGCAATTAGTAACTTCAATTAATTTTCACTTCCTGTATGCCTGCTTAGGCTTCAACTCAATGAAGAGCTCAAAATTTATGGGTCCTGGATGATTCTAATAGCTACTTTTAAATGGCCTTATCTACTTTCTTCATTGTGGTGTAGCAGACAGTAGTAAATTCCACTGTGAAAAATGTCATAATTTTTCTCTCTTTTCATTAAAATTGGAAATTTTTCAATGTGTCATACACGGCATGACATATTTTGAAATTTATCTTGAAATGTGCTGTCCTTTTATATTTAATGTTGAACTTTTAGTCTTTCCTGAAATATATTTTATGAATTAAAATCAAAATTAAAGAAAGGAGTTAAAGGATGCAAAAAAGAAAGAAAATATTCTCTTTTAAATCAAAGAGTCATAGAATATTTAGAGTTGGAGGGGAACCACAAGAATCACTGAAGTTCAACTCCTGGACCTACACAGGACAACCCCAAGAGTCACAGCCTATACCTGGGAGTATTGTTTGAAGGCTTCTTGAACACCTTCAGGCTTGACACTGTGACCACTTCCCTGGGGAATCTGTTCCAGTGCCCAAACTTCACCCTCTGGGTGAAGAAACCTTTTCCAAATGTCCAACTTAAACATCCCTAGACACAACTTCAGGCCACTCCTTTGGGTTCTGTCACTGCTATTGCAGAATGTCACTGTCACTATTTTGCACGATGAAGAGATTAGTTTCCGCTCCTCCTGTTCCCCTCATGAGGAAGTTGTAGACGGCAATTCCCCTCAGTCTCCTCTCCTCCAGACTGACCCTCAGCCACTCCTCCTATGGCTTCCCCTCTGGCCCTTTTACCATCTCTGTAGCCCTCCTTTGTACATTCTCCTGTAGCTTTGTATCTTTCTCATGTGGCAGCATCCAAAACTGCACACAGCACTTCAAATGAGGCTGCACCAGAGAGAGTAGAATGGGACAATTCCTCCCTCAGCTGGCCAGCCATGCTGTGCCTGATGCACGCCAGGGCACTCTTGTCCCTCCTGGCTGCCAGGACGCTGCTGACTCACATCCAACTTGTTGATGACCAGGACCCCCAGGTCTCTTTCCGCAGTGCTGCGCATCAGGTCCTCACACCCAACTCTGTATGTACATCCAGGTTTACCCTGTCCCAGGTGCAGAATCCAGCACTTTTCAATTTCCCAGCCTTCTAATTTGTTCAGGTCTCTCTGTAGAGCCTCTCTGCCTTCCAGGGAGTCTAAAGCTCCTTCCAACTTATTGTCATTGGCAAACTTAGTATATCTTCCTGCATTCAACTCATTTAGGTAGCATTGAAGAGCACCGGCCCTAAAGTGAAGACCTATAGAACCCATCTCACGATGTGTTTATCCCTTTGTATGCTGAAATTTTATCCAGAAGGGAAGCCAAAAAGGTGACATTAACTAGCTTCCCTAGATCAACTAGATGGGTAGCATCTTCATAAGAAGAAATGAAGTTTATTGAGCAGGACTGGTCATCCATGAACCCATTCTGGCTGTGACCAATAACTACACTGTTTTTCAATATCGTCCAGAATAACCTTCTCCGTGATTTTAAGTCAGTGAAGTGAAGCTGGTAGGTCTGGAATTACCAGGACCAAACATCTTGCCCCTCCTTAAAAATGGGACATATGCCAATTTCCAGTCACTGGAACCTCTTCAAATTCCCCAGACCACTGAAAAATCATTGAGAGAGCTCTTCCAATGAGTGCAATCAGGTTTTTGAGTAGCCTGGGAGTACTCCCAGGTTTTTGACTACTCTCATCAGGTCTCATAAATTTAGACTGCAGCAGAAAATCATACACAAGTTCAGGGTTGACTGGGAATTTATCATTCTTGCTGTCATTGTCTTCCAGCTTAGGGCTTCAGGGGTCCTATAGGCTATCACTAGTATTGAAGACTGAGGTGAAGGAAGCATTCAACATTTCTACTTCGTGCCCCTGTTTGTGAGGTGGCCATCCTCGTCAAGTGACAGAATGGGGCTAATTGCCAATGGTATTTCTGGTCTACCTCTTGCTACTATGACATTTTTAAAAGCCCTTTCTGATGTCTTCCTCAGTACCTGGCCAGCTTAAAATCTAACTGAGCTTTGGCCATACAAAATTTATCCTTATAATGGTGAGCAGCATCTCCATTGTCCTCCCAAATTGCCCAACCTTGCTTCTACTGGCCATCCACTTTCCTTTTTTTTATTCCTCTACCAACAGAAGAAGACCAGTGTTCCAGAAGAAAGCAAATAAGTAATTTTGGATTGACTCAGTTGCAATTATCTTAGTAGATGCACAGGTACAAGAACATATACTTAAAATTCGTTTTGCTTTTAACCCTATCCTTTATAAATATTGAATGTTCTGTATTCAATCATAAGACCATGTTGTCCTTACCATTCCTGTTGGAAGTGTTGTTTAATATGTCCAAGTGTATGTAAAATCAAGAAGGTAAGGGAGAATGATTGATTTTTCTTTTTATTTCTATCTGGTTTAAAAAAGGTAAATTATCAGAAGATACCTCTGCTCTGTTAATGGAATTTCAAATTGAGAATTTGTGCTATTCCATCCTTTTTTCCATAGATAACACAAAAATAAAAGATTGCTATCCAGTCATACCTGAAGAAAGTCGTGGTCTACAATCTTTGAACAAAATGTAAAGCCATTTTGTTCAACTACTGAACGTAAATGGAGTTGTGTAAGTGTGTTCAATCTAATCACCTTCATTGTAAACAAGGACAGAAGGGACAGAGGTCAATGAGCATTGTAGGAGAAACTATTAACCCTGTGGCTGCAGTCAGCAACCTGACATCCTGGCTAAGTGCAGATTCTCAGTAAGGTACAGAAGAAATAAATACAGACTTCTCGTCACTCAAAGTATGAAATCAAATGGACTCTGGATACTTTGATGCATGCTAATTAGAGAAAAAATACAGAGTGTAATCTTGTCATCAAGAGCTGTAATTCTCTCAGATCTTAGAAGTGAAGCATAATTGGGCCATGATAGCACTGGGTGATCTGCGTGAAGGGGAAAATTAAGGTCAGGAGGAGTGGTTTTGTCAGTGATAGTCTTTCTTTTGGTACAAGGTTAATACTTCACCACTCTTTCACTTGGGAAGGTGAAAATATTTTCATTTTAAAGGCCTACCAAATCATAAAGAACAGCCAGTTGCCTCCTTCCTAGACAAATAAATTTGTTTTCCAAAAGTGTATATAAAAAGACTTATATAACTGTAAAGTAAAAAAACATAACACTCCATTGGGAGTTTTGGGGTTTATAGGTTTGATCTACACTGCCCTGAAGCATGTGAGAGAGCTCTTGGAGTTATCCTCACAGTGGAAGACATTTCATCCCCTTGGCCCAGCAGTACCACCTCTCTTTAAGTTAATGAAGCTCCTACAATTGCATATGGAAAAAAGAATCAGGAGATGGTCAAAATTACAAAGTGCCCTGCTTTTAGACTCTTGTGCTGATGTGAGGCAATGATTATACTGCACATATACATAGAATGCATAGATACACCTGCATAAGAATATGAATGAATGTGATATATATATATATAAACACAACAGCCTGTTCTATTCATAGACATTTATTTGATTAGATATGGATGAGGAAAAAAAAAAGGGGAATCAAAACTTGCACTGTTTGTATTAAATTAAGCAAGTCTTTTGCTGCTTAGCTGATTAACTTCAGAGTTTTCCCTGTCCAGCTGCTCAGGGTCTTCAGCTTCATTTGCTCCATGTTTCAAAGAATGTCTGAAATCCACCTCTTTGTCAGAGGTCCTCAAGTTTGTGAGTGTGGGTTTTGGTATGGTGGTTTGTTTTGTTTTGTTTTGTTTTTTGTTTTGTTTTGTTTCATTTTTAATTCAGTCTTTCTCCATCAAATCCCCTCTATGGAAATGCCTCTTTGGCATGTTCAAAAGAGGCTTGCCATCACTCCTCCTTGACTGGCTTAATAGCACCTCCCTGATTAAGTGAAGGATAGGAACCAAAAGTCTCTAGTGAATCACTGCCTATACCTCAAAGAGAATCTGTAGATGTATCAAAAAAAGAAAAATCTTGATAACTGAGCAAGATTGATGAATAAAGAGCGTTACCATGAGACAAGACAAACACATGGATTTGACACAGTTTTAAATGTTTTTGAGCACTCAGATAACATTATGAGAAATACACAAGAGACAGACAGATAAATATAGAAGACGTACATACAGAATATACAGATAGGTGATTAGATAGATAGATAGATAGATAGATAATAAAAGCTTTTGAAATCTTTCTGAGAACTAGGAAATTAGGGCTTTTACGTATCATATTTGCCCCAAGTACAGTAAGTATAAGTAACATAGGTAAGCAACTGGCTATTTTCATAGTAAACTTACAGGCTTATGTTTATAGGGGTAAAATTATCCTAGCTGAGTTTCCGGTGATGCAGCACAAGACTAAATGCTGATCAATGTAACATTTTTACATAAGAATGACTGATTTTGTATATATTCCATAATATTTGATAGGATAATCACTATATAAAGTCCCTTGTAAAGATGAAATTATATGACATACTCTTAGATTTTTATATTTTGGCTAAGATACAGATTTTTACTCTTTTTTTCCCTTCTTTCATGACCAATGACACATTTCACTGGAGACGAAAAGGGTGCTTTAAGTTTCCATAAGCTTGTAGGTTTTAGTGCAAAATATACCTGATGAATGCTGCTTTGTTAATTTTTTCTTAACATTAATCAGTGGCCTTCTCTACAGCGTGGATTTTTTGCTGACTGTCACTTCATCTTCAATCCATGAAAGATTTTATATCATATTCTTAAGGTACACAGTATTGTGAAAACAACTCCTCTGTGACACATGTGGAGTAGATTTGGAAGAATCATGATATTTCCTAAGCTATACTTTAATTTAAAAAAAACCAAAAAAACAAAAAAAAACCCAACAAATCAGGTCCCTGATTTAGTTTTATCAGAACAATTTAGTCAACTTTACAAGTATCACGTTTCTCTCCATTCCCAATGGAAGTACAACAACTGATAAAGCAAATCTTATGACTAAAGTTCAGTTTGCAATTTTTATGATAACCATTATTGAACAAGATTAAATTTCTCTTTTCTGTTCTAACTTTTCAGTGCTAAAAAGAGTAAAAAGCATTAAAAGCTTATTTTTGTCATTAAAATGAGTAGATATAATCCCAGAAGTAACGCACTGAATAAGAAGCTATAATTTTTAAACAGTAAGTTTTATGATTATCACATTTCTCATTATTACTATCTTTAAGGCTAAGAGCAGATTAAAAGACTGAACACAGGAGAAAACACTGAACACTGTAACATTTTTATGCAATTTAATATGATCTAATCTCTACCTTTGGTGTCCAGAAATAAAAAGCATGATATCTTTAAAATCATGCTCTTGTAATCTGCATTTTAACTAAATGATGTTTTTGGTTCACAAGGCATTCTCTATTTTATCCTGAAAACAGATTATTTTCATTTTAATTATGTTCTCAGTGCATTTACTATGGAAAAAGAAACCAAATTTTTATAATCTTTTCAATATAATTAAAGTAGACCTTCATTTCTTACTTCAGACAATATGACCCAATTAGAAGACTACCAGTGTGACTGTAACTAAAAAGTCAAATCTAAAGCCCTCCAAAAGACAGGAAAAGTTTAAATAAATAAATTATGAACTGTGATTGGACTGAGGTGGTTTCTACAGTTTGTAAAGATTTTTAGTGCTTAAAGTGAGATTGAGACATTATTCAAGTTCTTGATATTCAAACTATGACCCCACAAACTCTTTATTTCAATACAATTTTATAGTATCTTGTCACAGCTAAGTTCTTTTTCAGAGAACACCTTATTGCTTCAGAAACATGTTCAGAACAGCTACAACCTGAACAATACTAAAATGTTTGACATTCACTTCAGTTTTATATATCACTGAGAAACAAAAATACTATTCTGTTAATTTTTTCCCTCTAATTTGGAGGTCAGTTTGTATTAGATGCTAATAAATCACCTCTAACATAAACTGGCATGATTGATTTCCTCATAAAAATGTTTTAAATCTGTCTTAACTTTTAGGCACTGTTAGAGAACTGTGTGATTCTTAATTTTTATAAAATAGTGTAGTTGTTAGGGAATTTTTCTAGGAAATAAGAAAAGCATTTAAATGTTCATGCCTCCAAGTGTATTCTAACTACATCCTTTAAAGTCCAGGACAGGACCACAACAATCTCCATAACAATATTGCTGTTAGTAAACAATTTTAAGTGTACTAATCCCAGGGTCCCAAGGAATTCTCTTTATGAATGTGAAGAAAATGCTTAAAAAGCACAGTTACTCACAGCAACTACTTATTATTAAAATTTATGCCAGATACTCAGCTTAGAAGTTGTGCTTTCATATACATTAGCTGCAGTAGAGACCTTAGTGCACACTGCTCTCTGTAATGAAGAATTAAATGTTCCAAGGTTCTGTATTTCAATTTAGGAGAATGTTTTCCAATAGTATCTTCTGTTTGGGAGTTGGAGTTTATTTTGGAGGGGGATTAATTTTGTAATGTAATGTTCTTGGTATAGTATCCTGCCCTTCAGAGTAGAACTCTGAACGAATTTTTCTGTAAAGTATAAATTCTATGAAGAATTTACTTCCTTTAAGTGCTCAAGAGTCTTGTTGAAGGCTCTTGCCATGGTTTAACCCCTAACTAAGTACCACACAGCTGCCTGTTCACACTCCCTTGGTGGAGCAAGGGAAAGAATAGAAAGGGCAAAAGGGAGAGAACACATAGGCTGAGATACGACCAATTTAACAGGGAAAGCAAAGCAAACTAGGGGATTCATTCACCACTTCCCATGGGCAGGAAGTGTGCAGTCATTTCCAGGAAAGTCAGGCTCCATCATGCATCATGGTTGCTTTGGAAGACAAATGGAATCACTTTGAACATCCCCCTTCTTCTTTCCCTCTCTTTGTATACTGATCATGAAGCCACACAGTATGGAATACCCCTTTGGCCATTGGGGTCAGCTGTCCCAGCTGGATCTCCTCACAACTTTTTGTGCACCTGTAGCCTACTTGCTGGTGGGAGGGTTTGAGAAGCAGAAAAGGACTTCAATCCATGCAATCACTGCTCCAATTAAAGCATCCATGTGTTACCAACACTGTTTTCAGCAGAAGTCCAAAATATAACTCCATACTGTGAAGAAAATTAAATCTATCACAGTAAAACCTAGAACAGGCTATTTTCTTCCTCATGGACTGCAGATCCTGAGATCAAATTTTGCCAAACCAGTGGAAGTAAGAAGTAATTTGAAATCAAGGGTTACAAAGTACAGAAGGCCCTTTTTCTAGAAGGCCTATAGAGGTTGTGATTATAGGCGAGCAGGTCAGAAAGGGAACTCAGAAAATAATCAAAAATTAATTTAAATTTCAAATAAGGGAAAATGATGAGTGAGACAGGTAGTTCATGAGATGGCAAAGATTTTCTTACAAAAATACTGTAAGTTCAGGCTTTTATCTGCTGAGATAAACAAAGTGATTCTGCTTAAAATAGGGCTGAATATCAATGGTATGCATTGTCTCAATGTCTCTAGCAATTAATGGGAGTTTCACATCTGCATTCTCTGAGATGTAATAAGCTTTTTTGGTTGATATTCTCTCTTCACTTGGGTTTAGCATTGTTTAGGAACATTTTGAACTCCTTCATCAACATAATTTCTAACATCTCCAGAAAGAAGTCAGAAATTTAACATTGCAGAATGTTTTGGAATTGGTTAGAAGTCATGAAAGTACATCCAAAGACCTGATCCACAAGTGCTTATCCCAGATGATCAACAAAAGACTTGTTCTGGTAGCTCATGAAAGCTATTAGGAGGGGAAAAAAATAAAATAATTTTCTTTAAAAATCCATGCATTTTATTTTAAGTTCTGACCACTTGTGTTCTTCCTGGACTGGAAGCTTATTGTGGTTGTGGTTTTTGACCATTGTCAGTTGTGAAGACCTATTTGATTGCTTAAAAATATGCAGTAAAGGAGCAGTGAAACTTCCCATAAAGGCTGGAATTTATCAGCAGCAGGTAATGAATCTTGACAGTTAATAATGTGAGGTTTTGTGTTGCTGAATATGTTTCTGTCCTTATCTATGTATATACAGAGAGGGAATATACTGCCTATATGGTAATAATACAGTACATAGTGCTGCCTAAAACTACAGTGTTTAGATAAAAGATAAATTAGATGATAAAATATTTTAAAAGTTATAAGAATTTTAGTATAATTTTTTATTGAGCACTGAAAATTTAAATACTGGCAAATACTGTCTCTGTCCATGGTACTTTAGAAAATTTTCTGCAAGGGAAAAACTTGTGCTCTAATTCAGTGCATAGGCATAATGCTCATATTTATGAAGTAAATAAGTAAGTAATCTTTGAACCATTACCTCTAATTATGAACACTTTCTAGAGAATTTGTTGAAAATTAGTTGGCCTGAGGCACTCAGACTTAACAACTTTCACCTAAAATTAGTGCACAGTCAATAGTTCATAAAAATGTTGTGGCCAGAGAGAAGGCTTCCTTGAATAGAATTTCTCCCTCTCTTTTGGGTTTTTTTCCCTCCTTTTTTTTTCTTTTTTTTTCCTTTATTTTTTTCCTTACAAGGATAATAATCTCTGCAATAGAAATAAATTATTCTTAGTCACACTGTGCTTTTGGTTTTGTTGATCCAAGTGAAACTAAGTTTAGAAAAGTGCTGAGAGAGGTGTTCACTCTACAGTTGGAGTATGAGTTTATAGAGGTGATTGAGCACTCTTCATGTTCTACAGTAATGTGCTAAGATGTAATTTAAGTGTGAATGTAGCTCTTCAAAAATATGTTCTTTGAAGCAGTGCAGTCTGGGCAGATTTAGATTTGGTGCACTGTGCATGTGCACAAGGACTGATACCAGTGACAAATGAATGAATAAATTCTGTTATTTTGGACATATCCTGCCTTTTTTTTTTTTTTTGGTGACAAATAGGATGAAAGAAAGAAGAAAGTAAATAGCATAAGTTCTCTTTATTGCATCCCAAAGAGGAGTTCACTCTAACAGTAGAAACCCACAGTTCAGAAGGTGGATGGTATAAGCCTACAAGACTGAAGAATTGAATGAAGTCTTACTGTTGTGAAATCAAAAGCAATTAAAAAAATGTTTGGATGAGCAATGCAGAACTCAAGTTAGAAATCCTACAAATTTTAAAATATTTCACCATTCTTTTCCAAAGGAGAAACTTAAAAAATACTGCATAACTTTTAAATCTATTATGGAGAAGAACCACATGGACAACAACGTACTTTCCAAAGAACACAGGTGACCTTCTGTTTAATTTTCTTTCTGGAAATTTGATTATGCTGCAATTTTGCAAATGTATCTGCAAATATATATATATATATATATATATATATATATATATATATATATATATATATATATATAGGGTTTTTTTTTTCCCATATCTCAAATTCCTTTTAAACCATATTGCCTTCCATTTCAGCCTTTCAGCCTTTCCTTTCTAGTCTCAGTATTTTCTTCCTAGGATGTGAAAAGGTTACTGAATAAGTTATTATTCAATTAACTTACTATTATATGCTAACAAGTTACTTGAGCAACTTACTAAAGGTAACAACAAAAGTAAAATCTAATACAAAACCACTTTAGAGGTGGGCATTGTACAATTATCCATTAAATACCTCATTTTGTTCTGACTTTATTTTGCCACTTTGCTTCCATTTAATAAACAACATTGTAACCTCTCTTTTCATCAAAATAAATTCACTGCTTTTATTTCTTATTTTTAGGCTTGTTTACCATTCAAAACATTGTAAATGAAACTGTAAAACTGGAGATGCTTTTGTTTCTACAGAGGTAATCAGTACAAAAAGTATTCTGGATGTCTGCAATCAATTTGGAAATCTCAGAAACAAGCCTGATATCAGCATTAAAGGTTCTGTTTGATGTCTGGCAGCTAGAGTAGGGAAAGAAATCTGCCTCAAATATTAGCTCCTAGTTTCTGCTACAAGCAGACATTTGAAAGTGAGACTTTGAAAAAGCCAATACAAATACACAAGCTCTAGCTAGCTTCTGCCCACTGTTAGCATGAAGCTAAAAAGCAAAAGCAAGCACTCAAATACTGATTAAGATCAACATTCTCTTTGCATCTGTTCTTTCCCTGAGGATAAGTCTATATGTTACCAAGGATCATGAAGTAAAAAGGAAGTACTTCTAATTTTTAATTAGTAAATGATGGGTGAATATGTATCACTGAGAAAATAATTCAGCTTACTTGACACTGTTTCCCCAACAGGATACCTATCATCTGGATCTAGCTCTGCTAGAGTTGGTTGACTTTGGGTTTTATTGTTTTGGTTTTGGTTTATTTGTGAGTTTATTATTTTTTTCTTTTCAAACACATTTATCTTCATTTCACCTGTCTGTGTCTGTATATATTCTGTACCAGTGATTTGGAAGGTGGAATTGTGTTAAAAGCATAGGTGGGTGAGCAAGGCCTTCCTGCTTGGCTGGCTGTCCCAAAATGTTACTACGGAAACCATAAAATCCTGTATTTCATTTAAGCACATTTAAGAAGAAAAAAGACACAAAACTCCCAAAACTACTAAAAAAATGCCCAACAGTCTTTGCCAGTCTGTTTTCATGTTTGTAAAAAGATTTTGCAACAGACAATCTTTTCACTTGGTATAAATGAAATTCAATCAACACTTCACAGTAAACACTACTAGATAAAAGATGGTCAATGAATAAATTACAGTTGCTAAAACCAATTGTCCTGTGCTCAGTCTCACATATTTGAGTCAACAGATTGCTTAATCATAGAGGATGTAAGCTTTGAAAGTAAGAAAAAGTTTTGCATGTCTTCTCAAGAAGTAGGAAATGTTAAACTCTGGACCTAGAGGACAGAAAAAAACCCCAAAAAATCCTTTCAACTTTAAAAAATACTTTTTTAGTTTTAATCATATTTTATATCTGTGTATTTCTAAACTGCTCTTTTTAAACTTCTTTCAAAAATAAATATGCTCCTCACCTTTCAAGAAGCATCTTTGCAAGGTGTGTATTATATGTCTCCTACCTGCATTTTAAGGCATTCATTAGCTATTTACCAGCTATTTTTATATTATGGCCTCTTTCAGAAAGTTTCCTTTACTAAAAGCAAGCAGTTTAAATGAATCTTCTTGTTCTTTAGTGAGATGAGAAGACTCACCTGGGACACAAGTTTTATTAAAGCATTGAAAGACTTTATGCTATTTTATTTTTCTGTACCTACCCATATTTTAAGTTCACAGTTTCTTCTGGTGGGGACTATCCCTGAATTAGACTTGGTCTTCAGATGCTTTAGTGTATATTCTGTTACCTGCCCCTGCTGGCAAATTAGACTAAGACATCGTCTCAGTTCTGAGGTTAAGCTGTAAACTGACTTTGCCTTATAGGTTCTTTGCTGAAAAATTCTTTGGGGAATAAAGAAGATTTTTTTTCAAGCAAAGCTGTGCTAAATAATTTTGGATTGATATTTCTTAATTTCCTCAACACAATTTGCTGATATAATTTGTTAAGGGATGAAAGTGAAATAGCAAGATTCACTCCTTTGTTACTTCATTTGATGCTGGTTGAGCAGTTTAATAGGAAAGGAAAAGCTGTGCATGCACATGAAGCAGAACAGTTCACTTCTTCCCATGGGCAGGCAGGTGCTCAGCCATCTCCAGGAGAGCAGGGCCCTACATGTAGCAGTAACTTGGAAAGACAAATGCCATCGCTCAAATGTCATCTCCTCCCTCCTTCTTTCTCTCCCTTTACTTACAGAGCATGATACCATGTGGTCTGGGAAACCCCTTTTGTCAGTTTGGGTCACCTGTCCTGGTTATGTCTCCTCCCAATCTCCCAAGCGCTCCCGATCTCCTCACCAGCATGTCAGTGTGAAAAGCAGGAAAGGCCTTGGCTATATAAAAGTCCTGCTCAGCAAAACAAAAACATCTCTGTATAATCAACCCTGTGTTCAGCACAAATCCAAGACACAGTCTCATACCAGACACTGTGAAGAAAATATACTTTACCTTATCCAAGCCCACCTATCTGCACAGTTTTATTCAAGATGTAATTTTAATGTTTGTTGTAGGTTGATACTGGCTGGTGGCCAGACACAAAGATAGCTGCTATGTCACTTATTCTCAACAGGACAAGGGGAAAATTTAATACTGAAAAACTCCTGGGTAATTACCGCGCCTGAGTGGGTTGCTGGTGGTGAGAGAGAGACGGTGAATCTTGTTTCTTGATAGAAGGCTTGATTTATTGAGATATCATATATAATACATTAAGACTATACTAAATAGAATATAGAGAGAGGTTTGCAGAGCTGCTAGGCTAAGCTAAGAATAGATAGAAAGAATCTATAACAAAGTTGTGTCCAAGGACTCTGTCCCTAGCTTGTTCCTTGTGATTGGCCCTTAATTATAAATATGGGAACATGAACCAATCACCAATCAAAATAGGTGCCCCTGTTGCATTCCCCAGCAGCTGATAATAATTGTTTATGTTCTCTTCTGGGGCCTCAGCCTTCCAGAAGACACAGAAATCTGAAAGAAAGGATTTATGTGAAAAAATGTCTGCGACACTGGGTAAAGGTAAAAACAGGGACATCACTTGGCAGGTACTGTCATGGCCAAAAAACCTCAGGCTTATGATTATTAATTTAACTTATTGTCAGTTAAAAATAAAGAATGATGAAAACCAAACATGAACTAAAATGCTTTTCCCTATATTCCCCATTCCTTTCCAAGGCTCAGCTTCACTCCATCTCTGACTTCCCTCCTTGAGCCTCAGCAAGCTGGAGCAGAGGGATGGAGATGGGGGACTGCAGTCAGTCCCTAGCAGATCTTCTCTGCCAATCCTTGCCCCTCACACTTTTCCCTCCTCCAGCCTGGATCATTCCCAGGGGTAGCAGGGACAGCCCAGACCAGCCAGGCTCTCTCCCGTGTTCAGTGTTTAAAGAATTAAATTCCATGAGAAAGCAGATGCACTGTGATATTTTCTTTGTGTTGTCTGTATCATATGAAGAGCTGGGGAAAGAGCAAACAAGTCTTCATCTGATTTTTTCTGAGTGCTACAATGCCATTTCTGTGACTGTAGACATGCCTGGGATCAAGAGCAGTACGAGAGTCCAAATGGCAATTCTTTCAAAAAACATTTCACCCTTTATTCATTTGGTATTCTTCTCAAATAGCTAAAATATAACTGTTGTTGGCCTGGGATCAAGAGCAGTACGAGAGTCCAAATGGCAATTCTTTCATAAAACATTTCACCCTTTATTCATTTGGTATTCTTCTCAAATAGCTAAAATATAACTGTTGTTGGCCCAGAGAATTTAGATGTTGAAGTAGAGGGATTATATGTAGTATAAAATATGCAAATAAAATTAATTGTTTCAATGATATTTTGGTTCAAGAATCCAGACACAAATCACCAATGCTTCTTTCAAGCTCTATCTGATCTCAGCAAGTCCACAGAATCACAGGAAGGTTGGGGTTGGAAGACTTCACAGGAGATCTCCTGTCACAGCTCTCCTGGGCAAAGCAGAGTGACATAGCACAAGTTCCTCTGGTTGGGTTTTTTAATATCTCCAAGGACAGAGAGCTGGCCTCTCTGGGCAGCCTGCTGCAGTGTCTGACATCTTACCTGCTAAAATATTTGTACACATTGATGTGGTCCCCCCAAGTCTTCCAACTAAAAGGTTCCAACATTTTCTGTCACTTCTCAAATGATGGATGCTCCAAACCCTTTTCATTGTCATGATCCTTCCCTGGACTGTCTCAGGTCCTCCTTGCATGGAGGATCCCAGAACAGGACACACTGCTGGCCTGGTCAGTGCTGGTTAGACAGGAAGGATCACCTCCCTCCACCTTCTTGTGACACTCATCCTTCTAACGAAGCTCGGGATGCTGTTGGCCTTCTTTTATGTGTTTCTAGTAAATGGTCCATGCTGACTCCAAGTGCTTTTAAGAGCTGCTTCCCAGTCATAGAGTTTTTCATCCATGGTGTACGACTTTCTTTTTCACTTTGTTGAACTCAATAAGGCTCCCATCTGCTAATATTTCCAGCCTGACCATGTCCTTCTGAATACTACATAATCATGTAGTGTTATCAATCACTCCTCTCAGTTTTTTGTTCTCTGCAGATTTTCTGAGCACTCACTATCCCAGCATCCTGGTTGCTAATGAAGATCTAAGCAGTATTTGCCCCAGTATCAACCCCTGAAATACATCACTAGTGACCAGCCTCCAGCTGATCTTTGTGCCACTGCTCACAAACATTTGAGTTTGACAGGTGAGCTAAATTTCCTTCCACCTCATTGTTCAGTTATCTAGTCTGTTCTTCATTAGGTTCTTAATGAGGATGTTATGGTTTTGCAATACAATTCCAAAATTATTAATCTATCACCTTCAAATTTTTCCCTGCAAAACCAAAATTAATTCAACTGGTAGTTACATCAGTTAAATAAAAGTATCATGCTGATCCTAAATAAATATAACCCCCTTATTGCAAAGCTTAAGGCACTGTAGCAGTGCATAAAAACCATAACTAGAGCAGAATAAATGCGTAATTTAAAAAAATCTATTTCATTCAAATGTCAACAGTTAGTCACATTTATGTATATATAGAATATAAGTAGCATGCAATATGATGTATATATCTCACTACGTAAATATATATCAGTTTTAATATATTATATATATTTCATATATATCTTTTAAAAGACCCTCCAGAGTAAATATCAATGTGCAAAATGGTCAAAAGGAAGTACAGTCACCAAAAAAATCACTGTGGCTTGGGCCTGTTACCCATGTA
Organism: Ammospiza caudacuta; assembly: GCF_027887145.1. Taxonomy (NCBI): domain Eukaryota; kingdom Metazoa; phylum Chordata; class Aves; order Passeriformes; family Passerellidae; genus Ammospiza; species Ammospiza caudacuta. The sequence goes on along the minus strand of NC_080593.1, from coordinate 74,268,631 downwards.
ATATATTCAGTGAATTACAGGATTGCTTTCTATTTCTCTTCTGAAGTGCTTTCACCTGCACTGCCACAGAGTAACTCGAAATTGCATGAGTAAATCTGACAGTGTGATGTATAGTCCACAGTAGAGCATCCACACCAGGATGAGCCATACTAGGGACCCAATCCAAAACCCAGTGCAATCAGCAGAGGGTCCCTGAATCTTTCAGATTGGACACTTTTGAAGTATTTGGTCTGTAATATGTGATGTCATGTTTTGGTGACAGAAGAGAAATCAGTTTTTCCTTTGAATATTTCCTACTTTCACTGTAGGTGGTGCCACAGAGCATTTTTCATCTGGGGCAGGGATTAACTTCAGCAGTTTTATTTTTATGGTGTACACAATTTCCTGTAGAACTCCCATATCTTTACAGTAGAAGAAAATTACACATATTTAGAGCCATGTGAAACCCAACACTTTCTATCCAGACAATAGCATCAAATCTTTTATCTAGTTAAGTATGCAACCATGAGATTTTCTTAGTATTTTAAGTTCCTGTTTTTACAAATAAATAAATAGATAAATAATTATTTTATATATATACCCTGAATCCAAATAAAGATTTATGAATTTCCTAAGTTTTTCTTACACACACACATATCTTTAATTTCTGAAACTGATAATCATTACTTTAAGCATATTTTTAGATAAATCTAACCCATATTTGAGATTAGTTTTAGTGCTGGGTTTGTTCTACACCAGACTGTAGAACACTACTGAGTTGGCATTTCTAATTTTCCAAGATCAAGAAACTTTACAGGCATTACTGGTGGTACAGTAGATCAAACCAAGAATGTTCACTTGTGCAAGATAAAAAACTATGCTCACCAAGTGCTAATCTAGGAAATTTAATACTTGTAAAACTCAAGTCATGGAAAAAAACCAATTTACTTCTAATAATATTTGATAAAACAAATTTCTATTTCCTGCTGATTCTGCTAGATTTTTTTTTCTTTTTAACAGTATGGAATGTAAATGTTTTAATATTAGTTTTGTTGGAAGATATCTTACCTTTATTTTCCCCAAAATCTCTACTCTGCTTCTGCCAGATGGATGTCTCCACTAACATATCAAAAAACATTTTTATTGTCATGACTGTGCATCTTGATCCATTTAATTTTTCAATTACTCACAATAATAATGGATTAAGTGTAGTGTTTTATGCTTTTTATCGTCCAAACCCAACTTGTTTTCTGTGCATGTTTTGGCAGGAGTAGAGACATTAGATGTGGCATCTGCCAAGGAGTTAATAAGATTTAAACTCAATTTTTATGTGGTTCTAATGAGTTGATGCCTCGATACTTATAGAGGTGTCTTGTACAATGAAAATATTTACTAATTTACTTTGAAGCTCCATTAGATTTACTGATTCACTGCCATGATCTGGAGGAATTTTTTCAGGTGTTAATTTCATTTTGGCTCATGTCTTTTTTAGTCACATTTAGTCAAGCTATTTAAGAGATGGACTTTCTGAATGAACAAAAAACCCTCAAAATTAGATAGAAATCAACACAAGTAGGAAGACTAAGAAGAGTTTTTCGTGCACATTAAATGAGGTTCATCATTTCAATGGTATTTCAAAATTAAAATGTGTGAAAATGAAAAAAAAATGAAAGAGCTGAATGTTAAAAAGTCATTAAAAGAATGAATTAATTAAAATATTTCATTCATTTCTTAAGAGAAAAAAAAGTTTTACCTGAACAGTTACCCTAAAATAAACTGTAGAGAAGTTGATTCGAAGCTTAAAAGGAGACTGTAATTCCAAAAAAGGGACATGTCTATTTCCTAAAGTGAGATCCACTGAGGTGCTTAATCCCTTGCATCATTTTCAGCTCATGATTAGTTATGCTGTAGTTTAATGATTGCAGAATTATGACTGAATTTTAAACACAGAATTATGTGTATTTTTGGTGAATATAAATCCATCTTTCTGGGGTTTATTTTAAAATAATACCCAAGTAAGACTTTAATCTTACTCTTCTTTTACATCAAATTAGGAAGTTTTTAACAAGCTTTTTTTTTTTCCCTAGAATTTCAGCTGGGAAATTTAGGACACCCTAAATATATATTCTATTTTCTCATGAAATAATCCAAATCCATCTGTTTCTCATGAACTACCCTAATCCATCTCTTGCTGGCACTGTGATACAACATTTTGTTCTATAATATAAAGTTAATAAGTTAATAGAGTGTACAAACACTGAAAATAATTTGTAGGATTAGTAGAGAACTACTTTTCATAAAGGGAAGTGTTCTTCAAATGAATTTTCTTAAACCACTCCAAATAAATAACTAAAGGAAACATGACAGTTAGGAAATCTTTTTCCATAAAATAGTCCATGGTAAGAAGAAAAATATGTAATCTTTCACCATATTTTCTTTATTCATTGTTTTTTTTTCAATTATCTTGGTATAGGTTTTACAACGTAATCCCTCTTATCTTTAAACAGGTAGCTATAAAGTGAATTGTGAAATTCCTTACAGAGTTTCTTTATAGTTAAGAGTATGGCTTACAAACTAAATGCATTTTTTTTTCTTTAAGTAGAAACCCTTACTCTTCATGCTCTAACTATTTTAATGAAGATTTTCCCATTACTACCTGGCTTGCATTTTGTTTTTCATTTTCAATCACTTTATCTTATAACAGAGATTTCTTATCTGTTGTTGCACTTACACAAACTAATAAACTTGTTTATTCATAGATTGATATTTTTCTCTGCTGATTTCTTACAAAGGAAAGGACTTTACAGGTATGGGTTAGACAGATACAGCTGATAGTTTTTGAGCCTTGGCTGTTTGTATTTTCTGGGTAAATCCAGTAAGGCTGCACCAGTTAAAAATCAGAGATAAAAAACTTCCTTTAAAATTTACATACCACACCAAAAAGAGTCACAGTGGCTTTATTTTTAAAAGGTATGCAGTGAAAAAAAGTGGGGCAAATTAAGAGTCCTCTTCCCATTATAGTTTATAAATTTCACATCAAACAACCAAAAGATAGAAGTCATCGGGAAAGTAGTTCTGTGAGTCTCACTTAGTAGAAGCTAAATTTGAAAATAGGAAATATGGCTTTGGACCTTCTCAGGCTGAGAAGAGGCTAGGTCTCATATTTCCAGCTTCCTGAGGGTGTTTAAAACCTCTCAGCTATTATGTAAAATGTAGGTGCATGAATATTGACAGAATGGTTCTTTGAGCAGCCATCTTTGGGAACAGATAAAAAAAACTAGTTCAAGCTATGTTCCATTACTCAAAATCTAAATTGAAAAAATTGTGTCTGTGAAATCCTGATTTAGGAACCTGAGTCTAAGAGAATTTCCTGTTTACTATCTGGTTGCTTTTTCCATTGTTTTTGAGATTGTTCTGCAAAGGGTGCAAATTTGTTACACACACTACAGTAAATCCATGAATGTAGTTTCAGGTTTTGCATTATTCTGCATGGACTGACCAGCAAGTGAGACATCTGCAAGTGCCTAAACCTTTTTTTAGCCCTGATTGCTGAGGGCCTTTTGAGGATGTCATTTTTGTAGAAAAAATAATTGTTTGACTGTGTCTCTTGGACAAGAAAATTTTCTCAAAAATTACAGTCTCTTTCAGTCTTGCATGGAAATATTTTTCTATTAGATAAAAAGCAGGTGTCATTTAGTGGGATGCTGTTGCTTCATTGCCTCCTCCTCAATCCACCACACCCCAGTATCGCACATCATTTATTGTAAAATCTTGAGGTAGAAGCTTAGAACCATAGTAGTCACAAGTACTCTTTCCTTCAATCAAATAATTTTCTTGTGCCTTGAAAACAATATACAAATACAAAATTCCTTTAATGACATCTTCTGAAAGCATCTCAGGCAGCGCATTGTTGAAAAGCAGGTCCTCCATTGTTGTAAGCATCTCCTCTTGGCTTGGTGAGGGGCCAGCAACAGCGCTGCCCAGAGATGGCATTAAGGCCTCCACAAAGTTTGTAAGTATTCAGACCCCCTTTAGAGATGATGACAATGCTGAACATGAGCACAAAGACCAGACTAATATTTTTGTTTGTTATCCCAAAGTGGGGAATTTTTAATGACAGAATTACTGTAATGCCTGGTGCTTGAATTAATGAAATGCTGATGGCTAAGAGTCTAAATAACCAAAGTGCTTTCTGTTCCATCTGCTAATGTTATTCTTCTGTTGTTAGAAGATTAGTTCATCCTTTTTGCTGTAAAACTGTGCTTTAAGTTTCAACTTATGTTGAAAAACATTCCTTTTTCAAAAATTACATTTGCAAGAAGTGGGAGTGGAATCCCAAACCAAAAACACCTATTATTCATTTATTTAGTGCACATTTTTTAATTCAAAAGATACTGAATTCATTATAGAAGAAAAAAACTACATTTCTCCAGGTAAGGTGTGCTACCCAGATGTTACAACATAGCTGGTGGGAGACAAACCTGGGCAAGTTCAAATCCTGCTAGCAGCAAGATTAGGAGAACGTGTAGTGTGGACTAGCAAGTTAAACAGCTCTTAATGAGTTCTCTGCTATGTCCATGGTGCTACAAAGCACTTTAGCTAACTCGCTGAATGATAACCTGTTTTCATCTATACAACTCTGTTGCCACAGCAAGGGAACAATCTGATTTATTCTGTAGGGATTTTTGAGACTTATGAAGCAGTCAAAATGGCAACATCCTCACAGAATAAATCAGCTTTAATGTTGATGTGCTAATTAACTGCCTACTAATAACTTCTGTGACTTCTAATTCATGCTTTCTAATAGGCACTATTATTCCAGTACTATAGAAATCTAGGTGAATATTATAAAATGAAATAAAATTGTAAAAAATACACTAATCGGATTGTCATTTTAGTCTCATTTTTGGGGGTAATGTTATTTAATTGGGCCATTCTCAAGGGATGTTACAAGTGGTACAAGATGGTCTTACAAGAAGAAAACAGACTTGAAAAGGACAAATATAGGAAAAGTTGCAGACCCTGGTTAAATGTGAGACCCTAATGGTGTAAACTTTTCTGTGCAGGCAGTTTCCAGCTTACAGAATAGTTGCAATGAATCATCAAGTGTTTATAACATATGGATTCCTTTGTAGAGTTGATATCTACAGACAAATCTTATAATTCCCGACAATTCAAGGCGTGCCAATTTTGAAAGATGTACGGATCCAAACAGAAACGTTCCATGTAACCTCTTAGTCCAACTAGAAACATAAACCAGAAACATAAACTACTTGAACACAAGTAGTAGGTGACCATTCTTTTAAAGCAGTGTATCAGAGAAAATTTCATATGAATTGATAACCAATGGACATATACCTTCCCAGGTGTAGGAAATACAGTGCAAGACAAGAGCATTTATCACTTAAAAAAAAAAAAGGCAATATGTTTGGTAACTTCATTGTTCTAAGCATGTAGTCCAAGTTGATTTCTGAACATTTTAGTGCAAGTAGAATTTCAGTAGATGTTGAATGTTAAGCTACTTAATATAGAAATAGACATTTATTACATGCATACTCAGTGCCTAGTGGAATGTGGCCATCTGTAAAAGTGTCTTGGCCAAAGTCAGTGGATTTTATCAGTGATTTTTTGGTCTTGAGAGGCTACAGACATGAAGGGAAAAAAAGGATAAAAAAAGAACAAGAGGTCCAAGAATTGAAAACAAAAAAATCCAAGTGATATTAAAATGCAAACAAAAAGTTTTAAAATTGATGTTACTATTATTTTCAGCAGTTTTAATTATGGTCACTTATTGGGGTAATTCACTTTATTTATAACAGTTACATATTATTTGATTCTCAGACTGAGATTTTTAAAAGAACCTCTGATAGATATCTAATTCCCATTCAATTCTCTAAAGTTTGATGGGTTCATTTCAAGTAATGTAGGTTACCCTGGTAATCCATGGCCTGTGCAATACAAGGTAAAATAACCTCCTGATGTTTCCTGATGTTCCAATCCAGCAGTCCTTGCTGGGCATAATGGGTACAAAACACCATTCTCTCAAACCTCACTTCTCTCTTTTTCATGCACAATTGCTGTGACAGACACATCATGCTGTGAAGTAAACAGTCCTAAACCATAATTTAAGCATTTTTTTTCTTCTTCAAAAGCAATGCAGGGGAGCCACACCAAGATGTTCAAAAAACGAATTCTGATTTTGTTGGTGTGCCTTCTTCAGTTTGTGTTCTTGTTGGTATAATGGACTTCTGAGCCTCTGTTGGAATCTGATTGCATTATTAAGTGGTTTTTGAAAAACAAAAATGTCAAAAAAAAAGGTTCTTTTTTGCTTGTAAACATACACTAGAACCAATTTCTGAAAACCACTGCACACAAAGTCTAGCAGGTGTATTCTAGTATTTTTGTAGAGAATAATGAAGATTTGTTTCACTTACATGACACAGATTGTTAGTTGGGCTTTTGAGAAGGGATAGAAGTTTAAACTGAACTTTTGTACAAAATGGAAAGCAGAATAATTAATTATGGTCAGGTTTAATTGAGATTTACTTTTTTTTTTTTTCCTGTTAGACAGTAAGTCACTCTACTAAATATTCTGCATTTTCTTCACTCTTCTCCCTTTTCTATATTGCATTCTTTTCTTAAGGTGCTTAGAGGGGTTTTTCGTGTTATTTTCTCTCTCTTTTTTCTCTCTCTCTTTTTTTTTGTGTAGTTTTTTTGGATTTTTTCCTGGTTTTTTTTTTTTTTTTTTTTTTTTTTTTTTTTTTTTTTTTTTTTTTTTTTTGTTTGGTTAATTTTTTAAAAAATCTTCTCTAACTCCTACCCTTCTCAATTCATTTCCCAGCATTTCTTTTTTTGGTTACCACTCTTGTTTTCTCATCATTCCTACTACTTTTAATGGATGACTCTTTCTCCTCTCCCTTCATGTTTCTGCCTTCATATAGATTGTCTAGTATTTGAAATCTTGTCACAATTTTCTCTTGAACCATTTTACTCTTTTTCAATTATGATTATTTCTAGTCTTTTAAGATGTTTCTCCAATGCTTTCTTCTTGGCATATTTTTATTCAAGGTACTATTAAAATGTATTTGTTTTATCTGTGTGGTTGGGACAAATTTTAACCTTTCTACTAATTATGTATCTAAGTATTCAGAAATGTAAGATAATTAAAAAGACCCACATATGATGGAAGGAGGTAGGAAATTAATTTACTGTAAAATTTGTTTTCTATAAGGATTAATCATCTTCCTGTAACAAATGCTATAAGAAAACATTTGCCGTGACTAATTTTTAATTGTGAATTGAATTTTCTTATTTTCCCTCAAACTCCTTTTTTTAATTTATGAAAGTGATAGTATTTTTTCAACAGAATTTTCTATGACTGTTATTATTTTCTAAATTTTTTAGAACTGTTTGCCCCTTAGGAGGCATTTTGACAAGACATTCTTTAAAATTACTTCTAGATTCTTGCTATGCCCACATGTTGTATATTGTGCCAGTTTTTTGACCTCAGAATTTTGAAGACTGAATCTTTTTGGACATCACAAGATCTAAGGAACACTGTGTGTTTAATTACAGGTGTTCCAAGAAAGGGAAACCTTCCTAAATTTTGAGAGGCTTATATTCTACTGACAGAATGCAATTAAACCTAACAAACCAGCCATTTACTAATTCATTAAGCTCCCCCTCTTTCTTAAATTTTTGCTTGGGAAGGTCTTAACTTTCAACTTGCTAAGTTTGTGGAAATAAAGTCTGAGCTCCACCATTCTCTTCTCTAAAACTTTATAAAGAATCTCATCAGCTTACAGCCAAACAGTAGTCTCCCTCAGGAACTGAGAGTCATGGCATTACAGCTGTATATCTGTTGTACACAGAACACTGTTCTTTATAAAAAATATTCAGATTTTTACAAGGAGAATAATGATTTACCAAAAATAAGGGTCAAGGGTCTATATTTTGATCCTTTCACTTAGCTTTGTAAAGTGCAAGATGTCTAGCAATTAACTTTGTTATGACTGAGGTGCAAATTACTTCCAGAATTTAAGTGGGAATTAATTTTCCAAGAAAGCAATTTTTGGAAATCTAGGGAGGTGATTATATTAATATTTTGGCATCTAAATGTCTTTGCCAGGGCAGTGTTCAAATGCAGGCTTAGAAGTTATGCTCAAATTTATTTATATCTTTGGTGATTAATTTGTATTTAAATGCTTTGCTGAATATTGATTTTAACATGTACTAAACTGCTTGGTTGAACTGGGGTCAACTTGAATCATTTTAGCTATATGCTAAATTGAGTGGGCTTATTCATTTAGCTTCTGCACTTAAAAGGTGAAAAACTGCAGCTGCTGCCAATATGTAGGTGCAGAGAAATTTCATTTATATTACTAATGATGTCGGTAAATAAATTTTAAAAAACCTGTAATTTTATATATAGAGGTTTTTACCCTGATTTCCCCATGAACACACATCAGAACAAAGTATCCAAACTCACATAAGACTGCTTAGAAGAAAAACTGGAAAATATTGTGCTGGAAGTAAGACATTTGCATCTCAGTGAAACTTCCATTTCTCAGTCTATAAAGCATGTGAATTAGCTCACATTGAAGGGCCTATCTGCATAGGCATACATAGATAAGTTTGACTGTAAGTATCAAATGTTTACTCTTGGTTGTTTTTTGGGGGGATAGGGCATTTTGCTTCAGCAATTTCTTTCTTTGGCATAGCCCATTATATACATTTTTTGTATACTTATTGAATAAAGTTTTTGAAATTATCATCTGGTTTCAAGTTTTTTGAAATTAGCTTTACTATGAAATATGTCTTTATTATTTAGCATTAACATTGTGATTAGCAGAAAGTTGGCAATATTGCACATCATTTGCGTCCCAGAATCATAATTATGGTGTAATGTACAAAGCTTTCCACTTAGTAGGTCAGGCAATAAAGGTATTTTTGTCTGTAATACAAAAGCTTAATTCTGATTCCATTTAAAAGAAAAATATGCAGAAGCTTTGTGGTTTTACTGGCTTTTCTGAATAGATGTTATTCATACTGTTATTTAAGGCAACTAATTATTTTCTCAAATAGGTGACATCTGTATTTTTTCATTGACAATAAATAACAGATAATAAACACATTGTTTGGTATCTTTACACATGCAACTGAGGTTTTCAATAAATAATGGAATTAACAGAAAGAGCTCAAGCATCCCAAACAAGGCATAACAGTAGTAATAATGTTTCTCTCCATGTGGCTTTTCTTTCTAAAGATTTCCAAACCACTGTGTGAATTTTGCCTATAACATTGGAACAAGGACTGGAACAATCATATCTGGTTTGCTGGAATCTAAGTATGCAACTGGATATCGTCACAAATATTAATTTACTCTTTATGTAGCACAACAGTGATGGGTTAGGTGGCTTTTTGGGGAAGGATGTGAGAAACATTTCCAATACTTTTCTTTTTCTAATTCCAAATGTTATTTCTTGTGACTAAGAAAGCTTCTAACATTTGTAACTACCAGGAACTCTAACCTGAAATCAGAACTGGTAAGTTTATCTTTCAGAATGAACTAGTGAGTTCATCTTATGGTGAAGCTTATTTAAAGTGCAGTATAAATTGGGCCTATCCTCACATTATAAATAAACTGTGAAATCAGTCCATGTGTGCTAGAGAAACCCACGTCAGCACTTCATAAGATTTAGGCAAAATACTGTTGTGTTTCTGTGCATCCCTAGTACACCTCCACACTTCTGCTCTGCTGCTGGCCTGTTAACTTCTGCAGGGTTTCTAAAACTTGCAAATGCTTATGCTGTTTCCTTCCTTCTCAAAACCCTGAGATAATGAGCTCATGTAGAAACAGCTAGCTTAAAATTTCCATCTGAACTGAGGACACAGAGAGCTTTTCCCAGTGGCCAGGCTGAGGTGGGAGCCCGTGGGGGAGGTGCCCATGCCGGAGCGGGAGGGTGCCGGGAGGAGGCTGTGATCAGTGGGAGAGCCCATGGAGAGAGGGGCCCTGCTTCCAGGCTGGAGCAGCCTGGCCTTCGAGTACTGCCCCCCGTGGAGGAGTGACCCACACCACAGCAGTTTTGGGAGGACTCTGTGCCCTTGAGAGGGGCTCACGTTGCAGCAGACACAGCAGGGCTGCTGCTCCTGAGAGCGGGTCCATGCCAGGGAAGTTCACGGAGATCTGTCTCCCATGGGAGGGACCCCACGGCCTCACAGGGGAAGGACTCCTCTCCCTGAGCTGCAGAAGAAAATCTCAGTGAGGAACTGACCAAAAAACCCCATGCCCTATCTCCCTGCACTGTCAGTGGGAAGGAGGAAGGGACAGGAGGAGAAAAGGTGTTTTAAGGGGTTATTTTACATCTCCTTATCCTCCTCTGATTCTGTTAGTAATAAATTCAGTTTGCAACTTAAAGTTGAGCCTGTTTTGCCCTTAAAGTTTTTTCTCCTGGTCTGTCCTTATCTTAACTCATGAACCCTTTGTTAATTTTTATTCTCTACTCTACCCAGTTGTGCTAGGGGAGGGTGAGCGAGCAAATCTTGTGGGTGCCTGGCGTTAGGCCAGTGTCAAACCACAACAGTCTTTTGAGGCAGGAATATTTGTAAGTGAAGGATTCCTGTTTTGGGATGATTAACTCACTCCTGAGGTTCTATCAATTTTGGTGAAAATATGCTGCTTAAATAAAACCACTTAGAGAAGTCACAAATACTGAAATTTCAGATGTGGTCTTAACCTAATTTCAAAATTATTTGGCCCTGCAAAGGATAGTCTCGCATCCTGTCCCCCTGATGGCCACTTCTCTTCCTTTCTCTGTTAATCATGAGTATTGCTGATACAATCTGACTGCTGAACTACTTTTGAGTCCCAAATCTACAGCATCTCTCTTAAGCAGAAAGGATCAGCCTTCCAGGCCCTTCAGCAAGTGGAATTCCTTGCTGGACGTGCCAATGTGCTCTTATTCTTACAACTTTTGTACCAAGGGCTATTTTCTGTTCATTAGTTTACAGCTAACGTTTGAGAGCTCCACTGCAGCCTTCACTTGCCCCCATTTACAAAACCTACTTCTGTTTAAGTTCCTTAAACCTTAGCCATGTGTGATAACCACAGAGTAAAGCTGAAAAAGTTTAGGCAGTAGTGCCTTAACCTTTAGATGATTGTTATTGCAGCTAACATCAGTTCATGGCAGAACAAATACAGATAAGTCTCAATATGCTGCACTGACAAGTTAAAATAAGGCCCAAATAATTGTAGTAGTAGTAGTAGTAATGGTAATAGTAGTAAGACCAAAAGTTCTTATTTATTTCAGGTACAGACCAAAAGTTCTTATTTATTTCAGATGCTGAAATCACACCTTAAATCTAAGATAATATTAGAGGTACCCTGAGGGGAAAGTAAAATTTATTCTGAAATGCACAATTTGCAGAATATAACAGAAAATAATTAATAACAGAAAAATAAAGCAGTTCATCCTGTCACAGCTAACTAATAATATTGTTTTAAAGGCAATTAATGCATTAAAAATAGCCATTTTAAAAGCACAACATAATAAATAATAATAATAGAAAATTATAATCTAGCAAGTGCACTAAATAGGATAAATAAACTATTTAAGAAAGAAGTGTTTTGAAGACACTGGACAAGTTACTAGAAGTGAGAGAAAATTTTATACCTTTTATCTGTTGTTGTTGCTGTTGGAAAAATTATTTATTTTCATTTTAATCAAGAAAATTCCTTGCAATCTTTTACTCTATAGAAGGTTATGTTGGCCTCTGCACCTAGTCTCAGAGATTCTGCTGAGATTAACTCTAACTAACAGATAGATTCTGCTCAGAGAAATTTTTGCAGGACTTATGACTTATCTTTAGCCAAGGAGCCAATAGCTTATTTTTTATGATCAAAGAATTTAGTATGCATATACCTGACACTATTATGGCAGAAAACCAAAGAAACACTTTTCATCTCATACACAAGTAACTTTTGAGGTCATCAGCATCTGTGGGCTTCATTGTGAGTCTGGTGCTGAAACAGACAGAATTGCATGTTGCTGCACTTTATAATTCCCTCCAGCAATTGTGGTGAAGAAAATGGTCTGAGTTAGGTGAGCATTGGGAGAATCAAATAAAAGTGTACAGGACTGAAATTACTAAGTCTTATAGTTGTCACTGTTGTTTGTTTATTAGAGTCCATAGCCATAATATTTATTATTTGCTTGTATGTGAGATTTATGCACTAGTCACGCTTACATTGGTAGACAACAAAAACAAATGTCTACAGAGTTTCATTGTTTACCTGGTGGCTTTTAATTGATCTTCAGGCTAATAGTTAAAGTCATTGGTCATTATCTATTTATCTAGCTAGAGAAACACATGCATGAAGTATTCTGGCAAATATCCAGATGAGAAAAAGTAAACATCTAATACTCTACAAGAGTGCTTAATATCTGAAAAATGTCTTATTTTGGATAAAGCAAACCTTTCAATTTTTACTAAGTGGGATTGAATAAGGATTGGATGCATGGTTAAGAGGGTCATGAGAAAAGTTTGCACAAAAATTTCATTTGCAGCCACTTCTAAAAGATCTTTTGTCATGACTGTTTTCAACTTCTCTGCATTAATAAAATCTACTCATTTAAAATCTATCTCTCCTGAATATGATCTCTACAGACAAGGATTTATGGCATTTAATATATTTTGAAGCTATCCCAGAAAAAGCAATCCATCTTTCTAAACACATGTTTATGTAAAAATTAAACTAGAGAAATAATTTGCCACACTTGCAAGACAGTCATTTCTGCCCCATTTTACAAAAGCAATTTATTTCTATGGACCAGAACAAAAAAACCCAGAGGATTCTTCCAAGTCTGTTTCTAATGAAATTATTTGCAAAAGAGAAAAAGTATTCAGACAGTAATCAAGGAACAACTACATATTTGTCAATAGAGTATTGATGAAAATGCAACCTTTGCTTATGTAGGACCTTTAAAATCTACTAAATATATTAAGAAAGCATATGGATATTTATGGAACATAAGCTTCTCATCAGCTTGTCACCTGCATTTCTCTGACCCAGAAATGCAAATAATTTTTGTAGGCTTTAAATACTCTCTTTAAGCGATGAAGAATGGGTTATCTGATGAAACAATGTGCAGACCTGCCAATATCTCTGCCTAGTTCCTAATAAAGTTAATGCAGTCAGAGAGGCATGGTGACATGTAATAGGATCTCCTCAGCATTGAGCAACCAGGGGGTGGAGAGATAATCCTTTCACAATACTGCATCTGTAGCCTCCATTCAAAGAGAATCCACATTCTAGAAACTCATTAAAGCAGTAATTTGACCTCTTCTACCATCATATTTAATATTTGGGCACATAGCTCATAATGACTCAGGTGTTAATTTCTGTAATTTGTGATCCTCTTTGACACTGGAAGCTAAATTTGTCCCTGTTTACCTTGGAAATTAGCCACTCTTCCATAAATTAGGAAGCCATCCCAACTACTGGACAGCAGGAGGCAACAAATGCCTGCAGAGGCGCAGTGGGTCTGTGCTGCCAAACTGGGAGACCCCAGCCAAGGCTGTCTCAGCAGAGCCTTCCTGAGGTGCCTCTTTAAACACAGGATATGTTTGACTGTGCAATGATGAAATACCACTTTTTCAGTCCTTTCCACATGGTAATAGTGAGGGAACCTAGGAGTAGGATGTCTCCAGGTGTAAAATGCTTCTTCCATCATGCAAAAGTTGTTTTCCAAAATCTCCTGTTCCTTTGTAGAAGCAATGCTGGCATCCTTAGGAAAAGATTTTAAAACCTGTCCTGTGAAAGCCCCCAGGAAAGGACAGAGATACTTTAAACAAACAGACATATATGTGCAGATGCTTCTTCCTGCTTTAGAGGGCTCTCACATTTTATTTGTCCCCTTTTTTTTCTGTCTTGTCTACACATTTTCCTGTTTCTTTGTGAATCTGTGCTCCATCCCTTCTTCTCAATCTCTAAGAGGATGAAACAGAAGAAGAAGCTGGAAGCAATTGCCTATTAATTGCTGTTTAAAGTTCCCTGCCACAGTGGGTTGCCCACATGCTTTCTCTTCATTATCAGAAGCTGCAGTGTGAGAGTGCAGAAATCTGCTGGACTTTTAATTGCCTGTGCAGCAGTGGAACAAGACCAAACCTCTTCTGATCATATGAATAATCTTCTAATCATTTTGGCATGTAATTTAATGACACAGGTTAAACCCAAGATAGGAGAATTAATGGGCATATACAAGACAAATCTTATTCAGTCTCTATTATACTCATCCTGTTCTTAGCCTCTAGGTAAAATAAGCTAACAAGATATAGTACCAGGTAAAGCACTATGACTGTATGCAGCCATTCAAAGCCTTTCTGCATCCTCTTTTTTCTCTTAGAAATTCTTTCTAGATGATGTAAATATAAACCCATCATTTTTTCTCCATGGAATTCATCAAAAAACAGTAAGTACTGGCCTAGCAATACACTGGCAATAAAACTGAGTTCCAATTTTGATTTCTTAGCTGACAGGATCATTGATTAACTGTTATCTCCATTCCTGATATTTTTTTTCCTGGCTCTAAATTAAGGGTTTTAACTGATAACATGTGCTGCTCATTAGCTCTGCTACTGCCACACCTGTGCTGTTCTCCTGTTTATAACAGGCTTTTGCTTAGTCCAGGCTCCTACGTATCATTATATTTGCTGGTATTGCAGTGGCTAGAGGATTTATCTACTTTTGTTGGCACTTCTGTCCTGCATTTCAAGGGCAGTAGAGGGGACTGACTTGACAAACAGAAGCAAAGGGGTTTTAACCTAAAAGACGGGGAAAATAATTTGTTTGTGACTAGCTTAATGCTCAAGAACACTGGTTTTTAAAGTGGGCATCTCCTAAAGATTTGCAAAAATTTGACTAGGAGTTGGATGAGTTTTTCATTAAATTGGATGAATTGAAGAAGGCTACTTTGTTTTGTAGTGCTGAATATGAATATGCTGGAATTTTTTAGGTAGCTTTTATGCCTAGAAATATAGATGCTGATATTTTAGACTTGCCTATGGTCTGATTGCTTATGCTTGGAAAGTAAACTGACACAGTCACCTTTTCTGTCTTCAGAGCTTGGAGCATGGAAGCCTAGCTATAAAGGCTGTGTAGTCAATGAATGTTTTGTTTTATATGTTGACTAATCCTCTTCTGAAGAGGGTGTATGAGTCTGATAGCTCTTGATTGCGTAAAAATAATTGAAGTGTGATACCTTATAAACAGACAGTGAATCTATGAATTTGGTGTAAGGCATCTACGTACTTACTGCAGCTGAAGAACTAAAAATATCTGTAAAATGAAGGAAGCTGGTGAAAGAACCTAGTTAGCATGTGCCATCCCTGACTTCTGCCTGTTCACTGAAGAAGCAAAAGGCTGGATGTAACTTGCTTCTCCTCAAACATGCTTTGTTTAGGAGTAAGCAGAGAGGGATAAGACCTTGCTATAGAACTGCCTGTGGCTATTCCTTTTTGGGAATAAAAGGAATCCTTTAGTGAGAATGATAAACAGTGTGTTGATTCTGCCTGCCATTCAGCAGTAATGCTTAGCTGCTTCTAAACTCTTGTTATGCTATACTTAGCTTCCATCTTTTATGGCCATTTTCTTCAGGGGACTGAGAGAGAAAAGTGAATACCTCAAACTAATAAAGTTGGTTAGTTCCTTTTTCTTCCTCAAGGTACTTGTTGATTTTTGAAAACTGAGTTTCTACTAGAACATTAAGGAAAAAACTTGCCATCAGGATGGATTTTTTAGTGCTTACAGGGTCTTTGGAGGCAGGGAATGATGCAGTTTAGGGTGGGAATCATAAACCAGTGCTTCCAGTGAGAGGTTGTACCATAAGGTCAGACTCTCTTTAATTAGTCAAAACCTTACAGGGAAAATAACCATAGGAGTCAGACATGATCAGGTGCAATTATTTTGCTGTACAGAAATTCTGTTGGAATAATGAAGCTGATCTTCATGTAATGGTAACATTGTTGCGAGGGCTGGAGATAAAAGTATTTAAAGTGACTGTATGGAGAGGCAAGGTGCAGTGGTGTATGAAGAGATGCACACCTGCCTGAATTCTGTTACTCTGGAGTTCCACATATCTTTTTTTTGTCCTCAGTTCCAGGTCTGCAAAATAGGACAGATATTTTTTCATCTAACGAGATTTTGTAGCTGTTACTTTTTGTTTGTTTGTTTTTGTTGGGTTTTTTCAGCAAGGGGGAACATTTGCGAAGTACTTGGATGCCAGAATAATGAGAGCTATAGAAAAATCTATTAAGGGAATTACTAATTCTGTCTTCTTGGCAGGTAGTAAATAAAATTTGAGGTCACAAAATGACTGGTGAATAAAAAGGAAAATATTGACTAGTCAACCAGGAAACATTTACTGTCCTTTCTGAGTTTCTGATTTAAGCAGGAATCTTGTGGAAAATAAGCTGCTTGTAATTAAAAATGAATCATAACATATATGTTGAAGGGAAACAAGAATTAAAAGGTATCTGATGTTGTTGAAGTTCTGAGCACTTTTCTTTGTGATTCTGTGTTCTTTATGGAGTGTTTGTGGGATTAGAAATAATAATTTACTTCTGCATTTAAGTGATGTGCTGCAGTAGGAGAATAAAATTAAAAGTTAAATCCTCTGGGAAGAGGAAGATAGATACTGGATATGGCTTGAATTCCAGATCTGTTTGCATGAAGAAAGTAATTTTTGCAAAGAATATCCTCATCGTTGCAGTTCCATATTGCCCTGCTGCATAGCTCTTGGATCTGAAAGCAGTCAGGAAAGCATAGTTTGACAGAGTGGAACAGTGCTGTGACAACAACAAGACCAGGTGCCTTTGTTCAGACTCATGGAAAGCGACTGACTGATGGCTAACATGAGTAATCTGCTGCTAGGAGTTCCCTCGTGTCTGTGGCAACAAAAGCACAGCTGTTCAGCTTGAGCTGGGTGCCTTGGCAAAGCTTCTTTGTGCAGCCTTGTAACAGCCTTTGAAATACTTGAGGTAGGTTTGTGTACATGTGCATTGCAATGTGGACTTAATGGTCCATTTCTCTTGTCAAATGCTCTCATAAATAAACATGCTGAGTCATTTACCTGGTTGATATAATTGACCTTAGCATAGGAAAAGCATGGAGCTGAAATCTAACTTGCAGATATTACAGATATATGCATTCTGCTAGAGGCTCTCTAAAATCCAGGCTCTGTCCTGCATCCTTGCCCAAAAGTGTTCCTGGCCTTAGTTTCCAGTGATGAGTTTTCAAATATGACTTCAGATCAAATGTGTAATCTTTCTGCATTAACTACACACTTGAAAATGTTACTGGGTTCATAAAATAAAATATGAGAGCACTAGGGGGAAAAATAAAGAGACCTGTTTTACATAAATTAATTGTTTAATTTATTATTTGTCAAGAGATGTATTTTATCAGGGAATCTAAAATTACTTAAGTACTTAAGTGTTATTTTTCATTTTATTCTGTGAGCAGATAAATTAATTTGACCAACTAACTGTTGCTTCTGTTTCCTGAGGTACTATTCAATTATCATCTTCCCTTTCAAAAAATACATCTGATGTTAACTTTCACCATTTTTCTACCCCTTGCTGCTCTCTGAGATGGAAAAACATATTTTCTGGTTACTCTTCATGTAAGCCACCCACAAAGGTGAGGGCACATGATGCCTGAGAAACATGTCTAGTTTTATAATGAGTCTTTCTGGGTCTTCCACTGCTCCAACTCACTCAATTCTAAATTTCCAAAACTGTGTTGACATTAACACTGTAACAAAGACTTTGAATGCTATTATTTGCAGAAAAGCTCTTTCAAATTAACAGGCCAAATTTAAGGCTTAGCCTGAGACATCTTAAGACACCCTGTTTTCAGAACAGACTTGTTGTGTATACAGAGAAAATTCGCTTATTTTCAGATAAACACTTCTAATTGCTAGCTTGGTTTTCAACAACTTCAGTAAAATTATTAAAACAAAAGTTAAATCTTACGCTTGTAAGTTCTACGAATTATGAGCTTCCACTTTCAGGATTTGGTTGTATATATACTGCATAAAGTGACTAGAGAGTGATTTTCAATCTGATAAACTGTATGGAAGAGGAAAACTGTAGAGGAGAATGAATTTTTTTGTTTGTTTTAAGGAATGGAGATCAAGAGGCAGAAAACTGTGTACCTCACTGAGGAGGAAAATGTTGGTGTGGGACTCTTGTAAGTGCATTAATTCTGCATGTTTATATTGCTATGGAGAGAAATGGGACTTTGAGTATATATCTGTAAATAAATTACTCTGAGATTAACCCTGTTAATTTTCTTCCACAGTTTCAAGTTCAAATCAAACTAACTCAAAACACTCTCCTTTTTGTATTAGGGGTAACTACTAGGGAAAAAAAAAAACTTTATGCTCAAACAGTAAAGTTGTCAAGCCAAGCGATAAAAGACCAGAAAATTCTAAAAAGTGATGAAGTGTTATGCAAATAATAATAATTCTCTCTTGTTATGTGTATATATTATGATACAAGCTATGATAATATCACAGCTAATGTTGTTGGGCTCTCTATTTTTCCACTGGACAGATTTTATAGTCTGCACAGACATGCAGAGATGCTAAGGACTATAAACTGCACACTTCAACAGACTTGATTTTTAAATGAGAAAAAATAGTGGTGCCCATTTTCATTGTTAGACATGACTGATTGATTTCTGTCTTAAGCTTCCTGAAATACCTTATCTGAAGAATATTGCCAGTATGGAAAATTTCACCAGAAATTTCACCAAAAAAAACCAATTGAAAGATCGGATAACAATATTGTCTATTGACCCTCAATAAGAGGACAGATAAGACAGATGCTACCTGTGTGTTTTGGAAACAGAAATGCAGATAAAGTCACTGTACAAAACTAACTGCAGGAGACAAATGTAGTGCAATAACTAGTTCCTATCTGGATTAAACCAAGCATAAATAATGAGCAGGTTCTTTCAGTGAAGGTTTTTGACTGCTGCTACCTCTCCAGTGTCATTAAGTCATTACTACATACAAAATACACAGCACCCTAGAATGGGTACATAGAAAATTGCTGGTTCCTTCTTCAGAAGCTGCACTCCTTTCTATTCATTCTGTGAGGATTCCTAAACATAAATTTAAACACAGAGCAACTTTAGCTCAACTCTCCTTCCTGAGCATCCTAACAAAAGACTAGTGAAGCAAACCAAACAATTGAGATGCAGAGTTGAAGCAGGGAGCTGCCAGAAAATACTGTATTATGAAGAAATAACCTTTCATTGTAGGCTGACTAATAGTCAGTCATTTGATTCTATACCACCCACAATACTATATATGCTTCTAGGCAAAGAAGAAAAGAATCTTAATCTGAATCCAGATGCACAGTTTGACTTTAAATAGCACATAATCCATCACTGTTTGTACTTTTGTGCGTGAAAGAAAGAGGCGAGCGTAGAAAAAATAATGCCAGCTGTTGCTGGCTGGATAGCAAAGCAGGATATTTGGTATATGTTGTTTCTGCTTTTTCTAGACCTATATCTTTGCTGGAGCAGAGAGGATATCCTCTTTTCATCACAAAATCCACTCCCGTACCAGCAATTTGAATATGGCCAGTGTCAATGTAGCTGTAAATTTTTGAGCAGCTTCAGAAGGATGTGTTTTTAAGCCATTCTCTACTAATTTTGAATAGGTCTTAAGTCTAATACTTTTTTCCTTTTATGAACCCAGTCAAATTTCTATTTCCAGCAGAACACTTTCTTTTTCTGTTTTTTTTTTCCTACTACTGCTAATCCAAAAGTAAAAAGACCAACTATTCTGTGTGTTAAGATGATCATTCTAAGGGACAATTGATTTTCTTTTTTTTTTTTTTTTTACTTTCTCTCCTTAATAAAATCTCAACTTTGAACACCAATCTTATACTCCAAAATGCATACTTGTTACATCAAATTTTAAAGAAAAGCCACAGGAGACAGCTATCTAGGAGTCATTGAGGAAGCTGATTGAATCAGCTGAAGTGCACTCACATTGCTCTGAAATTCCTCTGAAATTTCAGAATTCTTCTGTTTTCTTAAAAGGTTTAACAATCTGAGTCTGGGTTGAAGATTGTCCTTAAAGAAGGAAATTTAAAATAGTCAGAACTCGTGTTTATGGAAGCTACTTTGGTAGCAGGATGTTACAATAGAAGAGATTAGACATGACTAAATTTTTGGCTATGTTATGCAGCTTGGATTGTTTTTTTAAGTTTTCTGTTATTTTGGTTTTTTTTCCTCCCAGTCCCAGAACATTGTGGTGTCTGGGATTTAGGTAGGCAATGCCTACCACTTCAGTGGAGATTGAGCTGACGCACAGGAATACCCCATCCTGCTGCTTTATTTTCCTATTGGTTAGCTATTATTAAAGTTAACTAGGCAAGAATAGAAACCCCATAGGAAACCCCAGCTAGAAGCTGATTTTTCTTTGTCAGCTCAAATTCCTCTGGTTAGAAATTCAGGCAGCAATTGCATATCCCATACCTGCTGCTACTTTTTCTTTGCCTGCTAATGAATCCCTGCAAAGAGTCAGTAGCAAATTAATTGATTTCCTGTATGTGTCCCAGCTTTGCTATTGAGTTTAAAAGGAAACTATATAAAAAAGAGTAGAGAGGAGGTTGGCTTATAGCTTTTTTGATTGCTGTTTTGTGGGGGTTTTTTTACTAATGTTTGATTTGTTAAAGTTTTAATGACTCCCATTAGGTATTTCAGCTATAAATAGGCACACAGCAGTTGACAAAACTCAAGAGAAGAGGATGAATTGGAGGAGGGTTGATGTTTTTTAAATATGACAAAATGTTCAGGGATGGGTCAATTGATAGCTGATAATGAAATTTTAATCATAGCACTACTTAAGATAAAGTAATAAGCTCTAACATAAAATGCATTGAGGCTTTTTACATAATTATATCTTTGCAAGAATTTAATTAGGATATGGTATTCTCTTGAAACAAACATGCTGTGTTGGGTTAGATTTGTTTGCTATCATGATCAAAATGGGAACAAAACTATCTTTTGCTATTTTTATCAATAGATGATGAGGCTTTGGGCATTGGAACGCACTATGCATGAATAAACAGGTAGTGTCTGCCAGCCAGAAAGGGAACAAGGAGCTTTGAAATCAGAGATTTTTGGCTTTTAGCTGTGTCACTGATACAAGTCCACCACTGTGCCTAAAAAAAAAAATAAAAATCAACAATAACGGGAAAAAATCGAAATTAACAAGCAAATAAAACACCAATGAAACGACCTGGCTCTAGCCACTAGAGTCACACTACTCAATTTTTTTACCCCATAACATATACTTTAGTCTGCTCCCCTCTTCCAAGTCCAGATAGAGCATTTAATTTTAGGAGTAACTTTGAATTAGTCATCCCCCAAAAGAGAATCTAATAGGAACCTGTTTATCACTGGCAAATCCCATATTTTTAGTGGCATCCTCTTCCTGTCTAGGGGAAACTGCATTCCTGGTATCTCTGAAAGCCTTCAGAAGCAACAAGCTTGAAAGTCTGAAGGCAAAATATTAAAGACTTAGAGCGATTTTTGTTTTGTTCTCTTTCAAAATTGTTTCAAATGTCATCTGTTTCAGAAACATCCTGAAGGAGAAACTTTGTCTGCTGCAACCTGTTCTGATGTTATTTTTTTTTAATCCTGAAAAATATTTTAATATTACAGGCAATATTCATAGGGATGCTTAAAGTAAAATAAAATCCTAAATCTTTACATTAGAAAACATCTGTGATATTTCTTCATGCTCCTTACAAAGAAGACAAAACACCCCAGAAGTGTACTAATTATCCTGTAACTGAAAGAATTAATAAACAGAGGAATAGATGAACTTATATCAGAGATGTCACCAATGGCATCGCAAGTTCCATAACCATGCTAACATTTTTCTCTTTCTACTTATGAAACTTAAATGAGGTAAAAGATGGGATCTCTGGTTGCTGTTTGATGTCCTTAAGACACATATCATAGCAACTTCTCTTCTGTTTGATAGTGCAGCTTTTCCAGTGGAAAAACTATGGGAGACAGCAGCTAGCCTAGAACTGAAAGGCATAGCAGAGAAATAGGCACGGGAGAGGTGTAGTATAGGAATTGTGGCAAGTTGCAAAAGCTTTTCATGGGGGAGAAACGTTAACAAGCATGAACTGGAGAAAAGATAAAAAGGTGGGTGTGCAGTAATTTCTGGACCCTGGCAACGAGGAAGATCAAGTAAAGGAATTGGTTGGTACCTTTTCTGAGGTGAGCGGTGCTCAGGAAACCATGCCACAATGGATGGGACAAGAGCTAGGATTGTGCTACTGTGGAAGAGGAGGGGCTTTTACTTTACAGTCTGTTACCTCCCTGGCTTAGTTAATAGCCTACTCTTACCGCGCCTGAGTGGGCGCGGCTGGTGAGAGAGAGACGGTGAATCTTGTATCTTGATCAGAAGGCATATTTATTAAGATATTATATATAATACATTATGACTATACTAATAGAATATAGAGAGAGGTTTTGCAGAGCAGCTAGGCTAGCTAAGAATAGATAGAAAAGAATCCACAACAAAGCTGTGGCCAAGGACTCAGTCCCCTGGCCTGCACTGGTGATTGGCCCTTAATTATAAACATAAAACATGAACCAATCACCAATCAAACTAGGTGCCCCTGTTGCATTCCCCAGCAGCTGATAATAATTGTTTACCTTGTCTTCGGAGGCCTCTGGCCTCCCGAAGACACAGAAATCCGAAAGAAAGGATTTCTGTGGAGAAATGTCTGTGACAGCCTACAAGTAGGAATAAATATTGGGAATGGATACCAGAGAGACAGTAATGAAAAAAGAATCAGGAACATGAAAAAATGATCAGATTGCTTCAATGTGTTTGTTACTTGTACGGAAGACTGCTGGTTTGCATACGTGCTGTAGTGCTCATTTCTTAGTGCTACTGAAAGCTGTCTTTCTAGGACTTTAGAATGCAAGTGCTGTATAGGTTATTCCTGGTATTCCGCAATTGTGTCCCACAAATACACCAAGTCCTGATTTTGTCTTAGCAAAATTACCTGGTTAATAAAGCAAAACTTTGTGTCCATTTTTTTTTGAGATACACAGTGACTAGTCAGAAATT
Source organism: Ammospiza caudacuta (assembly GCF_027887145.1). Lineage (NCBI taxonomy): Eukaryota > Metazoa > Chordata > Aves > Passeriformes > Passerellidae > Ammospiza > Ammospiza caudacuta. The sequence goes on along the minus strand of NC_080593.1, from coordinate 74,245,475 downwards.
TAAGAGCAAAACAGAAAAGGGACTATCTGGCCAGTTGTTAAATTTATTTTTAGTTTTGGTAGAACTTGTAGAGCACTCAGGCTGTTCAGGAATTATAGCCTATATATGTTCCAGCAATGTCTACTAATGACAGATAGACATAATGAAACTCATCCACAAAAGAGAGATTGCTTATAAGTGTCTGTGTACTAATTGGCTATTTAAAATTACTGGGTATATATTGGCCCCTTTTTATCGATTCCATTACAGGAATTCTGTACAGGCTGCTCATCTTCTGCTAAGTGACAAAACTACAGTCATCAGTGCTTTTTTCTTGCTTGTTAAAACAGAGCTCTTTTCAAAGATAATGTTCTCAAAACAAAAAACTTTGAATTTCTTTTAAATTATAGATTTTAGGTAGCTTGATAGAAGAACTATAAATCCGTTTGTCCGGATAAAAACTTTTTACTACTTAAGACAGTCTTTTAGAGAAGAATTATGTTAACAAAGTTATTTCAGAAAATGTTAATAAAAATGTGGTGATTTTTCTTTTCATTTTATTTTATAGTAATCAAAGAAATCAAATCATATGGAGACTAAAAGATCAGAGTGAAAAGTAGATTTGCTCAAAGTTGATGAATTGACTTTGAAATCTTAATTATTAATAATTTCCCTTTCTCTTCCCACTGTACTTATTTTTAGCTAAAGCCTTCACAAACTCTGTGGAGGATCATAAAATGGTTTGGTTTGGAGAAGAACATAAAGATTATATAGCTCCAGCCCCCCTGCAATGACCCATGACAAAGACTGAGTTGCTCAGAGACCCATCCAACCTGGCCTTGAAAACTTCCAGGAGTGGGGGAGCCTAAACTTCTCTAGGCAACTTGTTCCCACCACATTCACAGTAAAGATTTTTTCCTTACTCTCTGTCAGTCTGAATTGCTTCTCCCTTGTCCTGTCACTGCATGCCCTTGTAAAAGTCCCTTTCCCTCTTTCTTGTTGGCCTCTTTCAGGTACTGGAGGGCCACAACTGCGCCACCCCAAAGCCTTCTCTTCTCGAAGCTTAACAATCTCAATCCTCTCAGCCTTTTCTCACAGGAAAGGCGCTCCATCTCTGTAATCACCTTTGTGTCCCTCCTCTGGACTCACTCCAACAGCAGTGTTCTTCCTGTGCTGGGACCCCCAGAGCTCGATACAGCACTCCAGGTGGGGTTGGTTTCACAAGAGTGGAGTAAAATGAGGATACAGACTTCATATCTGCCCCACATTGTATACTTCTGAAGAATTCTAATTGAGGCTACCTTTGGGAATTAACAGGATAACTTCATCAGTGGAATTCTGGAGGTTAAAATCTATATATCTTTTCTTGAAAGAAAGCTAGAAGGACTGACTGGTACTAATCTTCGAATTTTTTATGTACACGTCAGTATGGTTGAATCGTTGCCTAGCTATATTGCTAAGCCAGCAAGCCTAGGCTGTACTGCATTTCATTCTTTGGAAACCTTAAAACACGAGAAATCTGTCGCACCTAATGTGTTTGATGTCTAATTCAGCATGGTGTGTCATGTAAAACTCGACTGTGAGGCAGAAATGGATTTCTGAGTGCAATAAGAAACATTTGAGCAAAAGTACCATCTTGAATAGTCTCTCTGCTGCTCCTTTTCCATAAAAACTGCTTTCATTGAATTGTAAGTAAATGGCTGCTGGAGTAGACAAGTGTTCACCCAGTCAGATACAACTAATGGATGACTGAACAAGCTGTTTCTTATTGCTACTGTGTTGTCATTTGCCATCTCCAGCTGAGGTTACTGTTCACAGACGCCTGATGATTTGCACAGTCGAGCAGTAGGCGGCGATGCTTAAGTGTTAAAGCTCTGGATCAGGCTCAGGACCAAAGCGTTAGGAGGCACACTCTGTGTGCTCTGATTGCTGACATAGCTAGACCTGCTTCAGTAACGTGCTGTGTGTATATCTGAGTTGATATGAGCTAGTAACCAGGGCACTTGAGTTGACTTGTTTTTCTCTAGTACCTATAAATACAGAAAATCAATGTGAACATCACAAGATATAGGATGCTGTGGCTGTCTTGGTCAGCAGATTCTTCATAAATATTCAATAGAGGGTGCAGGTTACTGCTCAGCTCTTAATGTGAAACTTGTTATGTTGAGATACCCAGCTAAGGTTAGTTAAAATCCATAAAGTCAATCTCCCAAGGCCTAAGGAAGATAACAAAGTTTTCAGGTTTTTTAGCATCTATCATTGTTGGATAGGAAAGACATGTACTTGATATGACTTCCTTGAACTTTGTTTTCTTTTTGTGCTCTTGAATATCTCTCACCTCTTGGTGGTTATCTCAAGGAAGAAACAATAATCAACTCATAAAAAAAGAAAAATAAATTTTAAACTATTAGTCCACTAAGATTAAAAATAATAAAAAAAAATTACAGGATACCTTCCATAGAACTGGGCTTACCCAATTTGTTCCAAAGTGCAGCACATGTAATGACTGATCTAAGAAGCTGATTTTGTATCTGCCAACACAATTAAAGGATCCACCAGTACCAAGTGAACAGACATGTGCTTTTTAGTTTGGGACTGCTGAATTAAGCAAATTAGGGAAACCCTTTGTTCTTTTAATGTGGCTGGCAGGAAAACATGATGGTAACCTCACCTATGTTACTGCATTCCTAGTGCTACAGAAGAGCACCAAGTTTTAAAGATGGAGAACACTCCTAATAAGAGGTTTTTGAAAAAGATTTGCTTTCTAGCTGAGGTCAATGTCCTCTTATGCTCAAGGTACAGCAGAGGGGTGGCCACAAGTAGGAGTAAGCAGGTGGTAGTGAGTGGAAATTCAGTGATACATGGAAACATGGGCACTTTATGACATCCAGCAGGACAGTAATGGGAACTTCTATGCCAGGCACAAAAGCAATGAATATGAGGAGATATCTACTCATGAATGCAGATATCTGTGTTGGAACCAGCAACAAAGTAATCACAAAGATGTAGGAAAGATGTTTAGGAGAATAACCAGAGTCCAGGACCTCCATAGGTTCATTTTTGTTTTTTATCTCAAGTGCCAGGCAGAGATTTGAAGTCTTGATGTGTGGATGATTTATAGATGCTAATGATAAATTATGATATAATGGTATAAATAATGATATAATGGTATGAACATGACTAGATGATGTAAAGATGGGATTTACTTATGTTTGGAAGTGAGGAAACTGTATAGGAAGGATGAGCTGCATCTTTATCATACTGGAGTCAAGTTGATGATACTGAATTAGAAAGGTTACAGAGGAATATTGGAACTTAAAAATTGAGGGAAAGCTTGGAATCACAGAAAATCACCTGGTTTATACTGATGTGAAGAATTTCCAGTGCAGTCCTGAACAGTCTGAAAGAAATAAATGGCATACAATAATTAAAGGAGGTAAATTAGTTCACCTATAATGCCAATTGATTCATATGTGCAGCTTTAAATGATGGAGTGAGTATAAAACTTGGAAGGATTTTTACACCAGTCTAAATTCTGAAAAAAAAACCCCAGAAGCAACAAAAAACCACCAAAAACCCAAACAAGAAAACAAAACAAACAAACAAAAAAAACACCCCAAAAACATGACATTAAGTGGTGCTTGCAAGCAGCCATTTCAGAAGCAGGAAATTCAACAAGACATAATTTTACCAGGCTACCAACTTCACAGGGATCAAAATATTTTTGCTCATGTGAGGGTGAGTAGCATAACAGGACAGCTTTTAAAGGAAGAGAGAAGTACTGTGGAACCCTTGTGGCCAGAATTCTGAGATTCTAATAGTAAGTAATTAATAAAATTATTGTGTTTATAACATAATTAGGGAAAAAAAATGAACTGAGTGTTAAACAAAATCAGTCAAATTGCGAATTTATGGCAGGTAGAAGAGTGGGAAATTAAAGCTACTGTGAACAGATCAATTCCATTTCTAGATGCAATAATTGGCTGCTTCTGAGACAAACTATGTGTAACAACAGGAAAATATGCCTTTCTGGTTTACACTGAGTGCTGATCCACACTGTACAGCTGCTCTCTAGTAGTTACCATAATATGATTAGGTTTAGTATTGTAGCAGAAGCCAATAGGCAAAAACAAATCCAGTCCATGCATATTCATTTTTAAGAGTTGGAAGTGTATGAAAATGAGAGAATTTGTCAAAACCAAACACCTCCTTAAAGCAGCAGTGCAAGACAATGCAAGCAGTCTAGAGTCAGCTAAAAATCCATTTTACTAGAAGACCAAATAAGTTGAGCTGCAAACAGAAAAGAAACAAGACTGAAAGGTCAGTGTGTAAAAAAAATAAAAAGTTGAAAAGTTGATAGGAATGAAAGCAAGAGCAGGAAAGCCCACAAAATATGGCAGGTGCCATGCTTGAATTCATATGAAGAAGCTCTTTATGTAGTTCAAAAGTGAGGAAGCAGGTAGGTAGTTGGTGCTTTTGCTTGGTGACAAAAGAGTCAGAGAAGCAGCAGGGAAATAAATTAAGTTCTTAGCATTGGCCTTTGCTGCTGCAGGTATTGGAGGTATTCCCAGTGACCCACGCTTTTTAAGAGACAGAGCAGAAACAGTAGCTCAATTTTCAGTAAATATATGGGTTATATTAGATCTGATAGACAAGTTGCATCTGGTAAGGCTAGGATGATATTCACCAGAGAACTCTGGAGGAATTTAGATGTGAAATTACGAGCTTGGTCTGCAGCCCAACATTACAAATAGGAACTGTACAGGAGGAGTGGAATTTTGTTGCTGCAATCCTACCTGCCAAAGGGCTCTGGAGGACATCCTGTCAGCTACAGAGAAATGAAGCTGGTGTGTACCTCTGATAAGACAGCAGAAACTGTAATAACAAAAGCAAGCACATGGATTAAAGGTCTCTGGGAGTCAGCATGGTTTCTGTAAAGAGAGGACCTGCCTCACTAAATCTGTGTAACATTTCTGTGCATGGGGTATCATGTGCACAAAGTAAATCTAGTGGAGATAAAGAAAGTAAATTACCATGGTGTGACTGACTAAAACCCTAGGGGTGTAATGTAACCCAATGCAGGAACCCTTGTGATAGACGAAGAAGAATCTGCAAGGGTGATGGGCTCATGAAGCCCACAGTATGCCCAGATGCAAAGGAACTGACTTCTGCCTTTGCTCAAAAGGCACCAGGGAATGGGTTTTGTTTTGAATGGACAACAGTTGAATGGCTAAACTGGAGGTGTAAATGTCTCCATGAGTTAGTCAGACTGGAATGGGGGGAGTGAGTTCATGCTCAGCCCAATATAGAGTATAAAACAGCAAAAGTGTTTTGAAGAGAGAAACAATGTTGAGCTGCTTTCAACCCACACATTGCTTCCTGGTAAGGTGGGATGCCCAGTGCTGTGACAGTCAACAGAAGACAGGACTGGTAATGGAATTGAACTGTATATTGCAACTGCTATGTTTTGTAAAGTGAAGTTTCCTTGTATATTTTGTTTTCAATATATTATGTATCACTCTGCTAAATCAGAAACCCTGTGCAGCATCAAACATCTCCAAGTAAGTAAATTTTACAGTTAGCATTATCCATTCCATACATAGAATATCTAAAAGAACTTGATCAGAATATGTTGAACACTGACATGTGGCTTTAGGGAAAGGTTTTTCTTGTCTTGAAAGTTAGAGTAGAGGAAGGATAGGGCTTAGCCATCACTTTGCAGGGTAAAGGAGGAGAAGTGAGACACTAGGCCTGTAGGATTGACGGTGATATTGACGTTTTATTTAACTTTAGTAGTGTCCTAGAAAATACATGAAGAGCAAAACTTCCAAGCTTGCAGATGATAAACATTCACCCCTGAAGTAAGCTAAATGTGCTTCCTTACCTCAATGGTAAAGCCGTCTAAAACCGCCTTCTAAAACAGAGAAAAAAAAGGCTTCACATGAGCTTTCACAGAGATGATTAATGTAGACAACTCTTGAGAGACCAAAATAAAGAAAATTGTGCCAAATGCAAAACCAGAAGCTCCAACACAGCAAGAAAAGTTTGGATTGACAGTTCACATTGGTTCAATATGCTGTTCGCCTTCCCTGTAACAATTTTCAATATCAGGGTGGTTTGAGGGAGTAGATGGGATGACAGAAAGTGTCTAGCCCTGAATGGTCTTTCTAAATAGCATATCTGTTTTGGAGCCAGAAGCTGAGCTAGGTGCTTGCTAGGATGTGCCTGTGCATGCCATGTCTTTGATTGCATTCAGATGGTGAGCACTAGTTGCTGGTAGTCTCCGTGCAGTGCAAGTCCAGACAGTGCAATAGTGCAGTTCCTTCATGTCTCTGATGAGGTAGCAGAACATGGTTGCTAGTGGAACTAAAAGCCCTGCAGATAATATGACATTGTCAGGTTTAGAAACACCAGCACAAAATGTGAGTAATTGCCACTTGTTTTATCACTGTGTAGAATGAGTTCCCATTTGTTATCTGAAGCATAATGATTAGGCAAATGTTTCTACTCAATTCTGAATGTATTAATTTAAATCTGAATAAAAGATCATTTGTACACCTCCTTGGGCAGAGAGCATGCATATTTTCCAGTTATTGCAGTTGATTTAATGAGTGGCTACTCGGTTGTGTACTAAGCCCTCAGTACCAAGCTGCTTCTCTGGATTAATAATCTTTGTGATATTTCATTAATATTCATTGTTAATTAACACTTATGGAACAGAGAAGGAAATGTGCAGTATAGCATGAGTTTTTTTCATCGTCTCAACTTCATTAATTCAACATCATGTTTTTTCATCTATTTTTCATAATATACTTTACCTAAGAAGAACAATATTTGGCAGAATTAATCTTATAGTAGATAAAGAGCCTGATAAAAGCAAAAGTTGTTTCAAAGTATCCTAAAGAACTATTCATATCCTCTCCATTGAGACAAATATTCAAAGGTATCCCTGTCTCCTGTTCTGCTAAGCTGTTGCACAACAACATATTTTTTCTTGCATTTATGTAATTAATGTTGCTGCTTCTGTCAAGGTCTAGGTCTAGGATATATTGTGGCAAAGCTTGAAGGGAAAGATTTTATCTTCTTTTGGACCAGATAATATAAGCTTGGGAAAAAAAAAAAAAAACAAGCTTTCATGTATATCAGTTCTTCCTGCCATAAGAAATAATGTTAAATTAGTTTAACACTTTCTTCAAAAAGTTTTTTATCTATACATATGCAAAATAGTCAGTGAAGGGATGGATAAAACCAGCAAAGGACAACACACCCTATACCTTTAAATCCACAAGATTATCAATTTAAAACATTTTGTTGCCTCCAAAATTATTTCCACGTCATAAAAATATTACTTTAAAACAAAACAAAACAAAACCCACAAAAATAAACAAAAAAACCCAAGAGCATTTATATTTATTGATAAAGGATCAATTATAAAGTTTTCTGGAAAGAAAGACAATATAGAGGAATTAATATTGAAAAAATTCCCTGAATTACAATACAGTATCTATCTTCATATCTATGATGAAAAAAAAATCCAGCCAAATCCTCCATTAATTCCAGTGATAAAGAGAAAACATCAGAGTTAAACCTTTTAGCAGATCAGTCTTTGGGGTTTTATCCTTAAAATACTGAAGAAAATGCACCCTTCTGTGAAAAGGCAAAATTAGCATAAGTTTTGTTTGTAAGTTGAAATCTGGATCAAAATGTTGCAAGGCTTATACACAGCATTTCTATTGCACAAAAGGTCAGCTGTTGTTTTGGCTGACATTCTTAATATAGTAATATTTCACAGCTGGTAATTTGCAGCCAGTAACAGCCAGATGGTGCTTTTTCTAAGGTGAATTTAGAGCATTTTGAGCAGTTGTAAATGTGAGACTCATAATAGCACAGCAACACAGAGTATTCTAGAGCTCTTTCTTTCTGGATTCAATAGCATGCTTAATCACAGCCAAGACCAGACATGCTCTACATGGGAGACTGAAATAAGGGACTTATGATAATAAGGCATAACAAAATTGCTGTATTTTTTACCTCTGTCAGACTTAAATTTCAACTCACAGAGCTCTTTGCTCTCCTGAGAATGCTTATTTTGAGATTTTCTGCAATTTTTGTACCTATTTTTGGCAGACTTTATTTTAAATTACTGCCTTATTATGCCCGGTGTCCCCAGTGCCTATGTAAAACATTTTATATTACCAGATACTAATGTTATGAGGTTTTGGAGAGCTGGAAGAGGATACAAAAGGGTGGATCTGAAAACATATATATCTGGAATGAAATTAGTAAAAAAAAAAACGAAAATGGAGAAATAAATAATACGTTTGCCACATTCATGCAGCAAGACTATGTAATTCTTGTTTTTAAGGAAACCTGCTTAGTAAAATCTTGTTACCATGTTCAGTTCCAAGCCTGAAGTGTTTGTAATGGGCAAGGGAATAGTAAATTATGAGCTCCACAGGTTTTTTTGTTGGTTGATAATGTTTTCTGAAAGTTATTTAAGGTAATGGCTTGACATAATAATCTGCTTTCAGACTATATTAGAGTTACACCCATTGTCAAGTGAAAGACATCTGAAACCAAGAAACTCCTCATCTCCCTATCCCTTAGGAAACTTTCCAGGAAGCATATATATATATTTAAGATACAATGTTGAAAAGAGTCTTTTGAAATAATTTTGATATTCTTGGATTTCAAGGCAAAAAATGCTTGTCCTGGTGATATATACTAGTCTCCAGTGTTTCTGTTTCGTCCAGTGAGCAACAAATTTACCAATATTCATTTGTAAATTTTCCTTGCAGTTGAGCTAATGGTATCTGCAGCAAAAAGAAGACAGAACATTGGACTACAGGGATCTGAATGGTTATAAAGTCTAATCTCTCCCAGCCGCAGGCAGCGAGCCACATGTATGCTCTCGCTTAGTGGGAGAGCACAAATCCAAAGGAAAGGACTGCCATCTCATCCCAAACAGGGCAGAAGTGTAAAGATCAAGCAAAATATCTAAACAAAGGATTATAAAAAATTTTTTTTAAGAAGCTAAAACTGCAACGGAATTAATATTTAATGTGGATTGGTAGGAATTAAGTTCGCTCTGTCTAAAACTGTTTAGTACTGTTCTTGTTTAACTAAAAGACAGGGTTTATAACTGAATAAAGGGAATTGTTTTCCCCCTGAAATTGCTTTGTGAAAATCCATAATATCTGCATATCTGTACTTTACTTTTATAAAGGTGGGAGAACTCTTGAATTGAACTTTTGGCTGAAGGACTCAGGGCTCTCAGCTAGTGAGGGACATTCTCTGCTTGGGGAGACCACAGCTCCTGTCTGTTGTCATCCCAAAGACCTGAGGTTGGCACACTTGATGCATCCTCTTACATCAGCTGGGACCACAGCTCCTTAAAGTGGTGAGAGTGCTGAAACCTGTAACCCTTTCTGTGCACCTTTCTAGACTGTCTAGTGAAAAGGAGATGCTCAGATAGTAGAGGCTCAGTGCTTCATGAAGGTCTTGTGTTTGTGGTGCCTGCATCCCTCCCTAGGAAACAGGTCAGGCTAAGGGGTGTAAGTTGTGCAGTTGCTTTCTCTTTCCATAGTTTGCAGGGGAAGAAGTGAGTGAGGTGGCCAGTGAATATTTGGAAATATCTAACAAGAGTGTTTTATGACTATCATAAAACTCCTTTTTTTAATTAATATTTGCATTTAAGCAACATAGTTATCACTCTTTTTCTCCTTTCTAATTTTAAACTCATAAGTGGTTATGTCCAGAAACTCTGTCTTGGCTTTTGTAGTAACAAAAGTCTTCTGTTTGGAGATAGAGAGCTCAGTGTTGCAGCCAAATATTTCAAGTCTCTATCAATAAATGGCTACATTTTCACAGAGCCAAAGGTTCACAGACCTCCCAACCAGGAGGCCTTTGCAAGATTGAGATCTACAGGGCTCCTTTGTTCTTGCAAGTTGGGTCAGTGGCAAACTAGAGGTACTTTTAGAGTGTACCTTAGTGAGTCATGATACAATCCAGCATTCTGAGCTTCTTCTGAGAACTCAAATGGCTGATTTTTCATAATCTACAAGTGTATCTTGGCCACAGAAAATAATTTTCCAATGAATTACCAAAAGATGAATAAGTATGTTATTTCTTTATACTACATATCATACTGAAATATTATACTTCCCTATTTTAGCATCTGATAAAGTTTTTCTGTTTCATTTTTTGGGTGAAAAGTAGTTCATCATGTGCAGTAATGTGGACTTTCATCCCAGAAAGCCAACTGCCTCCTGGGCTGCCTTAAAACAAGTGAGGGAATCAGGACAAGGGAGAGAATTCTCTTCTGCTTTCCTGAGGTCCCCTTGGGGTGCTGTGTCCAGCTCTGGGGCAACCAACATAAGAGGGATGTGGACTGAAAAAAACACGGGCAGGAGACTTTTCTCCTTTTCTCTAATAATGCCCTTATTAGAAGTGATCAGCTCAGGTGGAGAGAACCAACGGGTCCGTGCTCACGCCGCCGCTGCTCCCAGGAGTGACTTGAAGGAGGAGGAAGAGTGCAGCTTTGTCCACTGGTCTGTGGGCAGAGCTAGAGGTTCCATGCTCGCAAGAGCATCGAGAAATCTCTTCATTTTCTGGTTTAACATTTGAGGTCCTCTGTCTAGCTGATATCTTTAGGTTAGGATGAGGGGTAAAAAGGTCTTGGCGGATAGTCGATTCTGTTCTTCACATCTAGACATTGCTTTGATTCATCAATTTTGTGGTGGCTCATTGTTTTAGGGGTTTTTGGCTAGGTTTGGTGAGGGGTCCCTCCCGTTGCGTGCTGGATCTGATGTCATTTGCATGCCGACTCAATGTCCCGTCCCCTTCATCATCTGGGTGTTATCCTCCAGGAAGCAGCAGGGTGTCACTCCACAAAAGGAGGAATTCTTATCCATCAACGACAGGGAGTTAACAAAAATGACGGGTGATTACAATAACAAAGTTAGAACTCCATCCTGGCAGCAACTGGCCCAACCTGTTACTCTGCAACCTTTTAAAAAAATGGGCAACTTTTTCTACTCATAACATGGACCTGGGGGAATGAGTCCCCAGGAGGGACAGGAAGATGACCAGAGGGCTGGAGTACCTCTGTTCTACAGAAAGGCTGAGAGAGATGTGGCTGTTCAGCCTGGAGAAGAGAAGGTTCTGGGGAGATCTTGTAGCACATTCCAGTGCCTAAAGGGGGTCTACAAGCAATCTAGAGAGGCACTTTTAACAGGGGTATGTAATGAGAGAACATGGGGGAATGGCTTTAAACTGAAAGAGGGTAGAGAAATTAGATGTTAGGAAGAAGCTCTTTATTGCCAGTGTGGTAAGGCACTGGCACAGGTTGTCCAGAGAATTTGTGGCTGTTTCATCCCTGGCAGTGTTCAAGATCAAGGTGGATGGGACTCTGGGCACAGTGGTCTCATGGAAGATTTCCCTCTAAATGGTGAGGGTATTGTAATTAGTTGATATTTAAGATTTTTTCCAAGTGAAGCCATTCTATGAATCTATGATTTTTATAACTGATTGCTTGAGAAAGATTCCAGTAAACCAGGTCATGTCATCCCAACCACACTTGGATGCTGTAAGAGAGGAGGAGAGATAGTAAAATTAACAAAAGATGTGATGTTTCCCAAGGGAATATAGAATTATATTGTTTTGTGTGACACATAATTTTCTTTTTCCCATTTATGTTTGGAAAATGCTAAATGACTGCTTTCTGCAATACAGAGCCTGGAGGAAGAAATGCAAGGCTGGGGGACAAGGATTTATAAACCAAAAACTGCAGGGAACTTAATGGTGCTGTAAGTAAATGTCTAGCCCAGTGACACCCCAGTGAGGGTCAGACCTTTGAGGTGAAGCAGCCATCAGGATGAAGTGAGTTGTTCCACTGGATATGTAGGACAGAAAGAGATTACCAGCAGGAAAGGAATTAAATCTATTTGTGCCTCCAGGACACTTTGTTATAAATTTGATCCATTTATGCTTCTAAAAGGTTGTTTAAAACCCTAATTAGCAACAGGAAACCTGAAGGACTTGAACTGCAATCCATTGTTTTGTTTAATGTGGAATGTGGTGAATCTTGCCCGAAGCGCCAGAGACAGGAATAGGAAAGCTGCTTGTTCTGTGTATAACAAAGTGCAATGTGCATTGCCCTTAACCTCAGCTTTTCCCCCCAGTCTTTAACTTAAAGAACTAATTTGAACAAGACAGAATTCATTAATTTTACCTAACTATAGCCTAGGAGGAAGTTGGGCAAAATTGCTAATAACTGTGTCTCTAAATGTGGAGTTGCTATTTGTACAAAGTCTGTCTGAGCAGAACTACTCCTAAACTGCATCCTGCGTGCCTTACATTTCTTAACTCAAGAGGGAAAAATGCAGTGAATGAATAGGACAAGTTAACATAAGCTTTCATCTTAAACAAAGATATTAATGCTACATGGAGGTAAAAAATTACTGTGACTAATCAGCAGACATTATTTCATACACTGATTTTTCACAAAGCCTTACTTAACAAGGGAGGAAGGAGGAAGGAAAGTACAAGTTGTTGACATAGAATGTATAAAATCTTATTACTGCTCTACTGAGCTGGCTAACCAATCTCTTCTAAATTCCTTTTGTTTGATGAACAGAAACCTAATCATTCTCAGAGAAACCAAAAAAAGACAGGTGGTTCTGCTTTGTGAGAAATGGATTTGAAGTTTTAAATGCTGCCATAGGATCAATTTATTTTAATCTTTGCAAATCTTGTTCATGTTATTTGCATTATTTATATATTTCTTTTGTTCCCTACAATTGCTTTGTGTTGCTGTGATCTCAGATAAGGCAGTACTTCAATGTGATACATGCTACAAAACTATCTTTTTTTTCCCTTGGCAAAGTCCACATGCTAAATTTTATTGTCCAGCTTTCCTAGGAATTCAAAGTTAAAATGGCTGGTTGAGAAAGATTACACATATGCTTCCTAAAAAGAGAATTTTTTTTAAAGTTATATTTAAACAGGAAGGGGTAATGTTTTTAGGTATTAACTAATACTGGACAACATACTTAGCCGACTTCAAGTTGGGATTCATGCTTTTGCATCATATAATATCTCTGGTGAAGATCTAAATTCTGGCATTCATAATACTATTATATCTGATTTTTAATGTTCTTTCTGAGTTTTGGGGGTTTTCTTCTCATTTAATACAAATGTTGACATTAGAGGTAGAAGACAGGATTTCTTAGGGTTTTCCTAGAATTTTCATATGGAGTTATTTCTGTTGAAATTATTGTCTTAGCTTAAATTTTTTTTTTTTCTTCCTCTCCTCTCTTCAGCTTCATACTTGTTTCTGGTACACTGGCAGTTAAAGGATCATGCCCCTATCTGAGAAAACATGTTTGTTTTCTCAGAACTGTCTGTCATCTCTAAGTTATTTGCCAATGAACCTCTGATCCATCAGCATATGCTTGCAGCAGGATGTTAATATTTTCAGCTGTCCAAAGCAAACTGTTATTGCAATTGCACAGAATCAACTTTTACACCTCTAGATTGTCATTCTTCTTTGGAGTCTAAATAGCCTTTAGAGCAAAACTATATACTTTATTTATAACCAGAATGGTCTGGGAATTAATGGAAAACTGATAAACAACAAATTTGTTCCTTTTGGGAGTAGTTCAAAACAAACGGAACATTTAGAAATGCTGTCAATGGCATATCAAGATGTGCCAGAGGAAAAAAAATCAGGACTCAATAAGGTGTCTTGATTTTTCAAAACCTAGGAATAATGCTGAAGGTTTATTTACTCAACAATCCCCACTGCATTCCACGTATTTAGATTCCTTTAACTAAAAGCATTCTCTATGCATTTGTCTTGTGGAATCCATCAATTTGTGATGAGCTAGAGGAAACATTTCTTTGATGATGTCTACAGGTATTTTTCCTTTTGTATCTGACAAGTCCTAACCCAGAGAAAATATGAAAAATTAAATGCATAAATTTATTTTATTTTATTTTATTTTATTTTATTTTATTTTATTTTATTTTATTTTATTTTATTTTGTTTATTTTATTTTAATATTGAATGTTTGACCATGTGCTACACACGGTAGACAGGCAGAGGGTAGTCTGGATCCCCTCCACAATCCCCTACCCTCCCACCTCTAAAGGTAATTTCAGATACCTAAAGTAAGGCTCATTTTTGTGGAAGAAGAAAAGATTTTAAGCATTTGAAGACATCATAGCATAGTTTATTAGAGACATTGTTGAGGCATTTTCTGACAGTTTGTGTGGAAAAATAATTTTTCTTTCTCAAGTAGATTTTGTCACATCGCAGTTGGATTAGTTTAAACCAACTGCATTATACTTTTGACAGTAAGTACTTCAGTGTTCAGCTCATTTGCATATTATTTGTTTGAGAAACTGATGTTGGGATCTGTCTTTTAAAAATTAAATTGTTTTCTATCACAGTTTGAGATGCCACCTTGAGATGCCATAGCATGTGGACAGCTAAATGCTTGAGACACTTATCCATCAACGCCGCTCTTCAGGTAATAGTGCAGTAACTGATGCTTCCTACTGATATTTATTTACAAATGGTAATTTAGAGATGACTAAGAACTTTATTATAGTATTGGGTAAATTCTGTATCTACTTATTTAGTTTCCCAGGATTTAAAGAGGAAATATCCCTGAGTATAGCAGTGCCTAAAAATACTCTAGAAAAGAACAGTTTAACAAATATCTGCAGAAAAGATTCTCTGTAAAATGGCGTTAATTAGTGTTGACTGAAAAGAAGCTTTTGGAGTGCCTATTCAATAGCAGGGGATTTTAGAAGGTACAGGGAGCCAGAAGACCTGATCCAACCTTTTAAAGGGGATAGGCTTTAAAGGGATGGAAGCTGCTTCTTAAATTTCTTCCTTTGTTTGTAATTCTGTTTTATGTCTGTTTACAGTTATTTTCCTGCTTTAAAAAGTACTACATAAGTTTTTAAAAAAGAAAACATATTTTCATCAGTGAAAACTTTAGTTCCATACATCCTTGTGTACATGATTGTGCCCAGAAATAAAAGTAGGGCAATTATTTTGCATAATCCAAATGCTGAGACACTGAACAGCTGGCAATGTTTTTTGTAAACTTTCAGTCTTTGTAATTTCTTCAATAAAGAAATAATTAGTGCTAGGTCTTTGTAGATGGTCAGGATTTATAACAGTGGCCTTTATTAATGTGAGAAGGCATCAGTTCTAATTTTAAGACTGCTAATTTTGACACACTTCTCTGGAAAATTCAACAAGCAATTTTACTAGCCTTGATTTCTAGTGTGCACATGAGTGCCTATAGCTCTCTTCAGACTTCAGAGTCTCTGATCCTGAGGTACTGGGGACCTCTGTATAACTTAAAAATTCAGGATTATTCAGTTCTGCCAATGCCACGCTTATCGAGGAACCCACTTGCCACCGGCAACTATATACAATCACGAACGCAGACGGCACAATCCGGACCAGTGACATGAGCTTTTTTATTTCAGCACATCAGTCTCAGCACACTGTTAGACAATGGAGACAGGATGTTAACAGCTCGCTGATCCACAGGGAATGCCAAGGAGGTGTGGCATTACAGCATAGCATAAAACCATCTCAGCCTAGAGTTCAGCCAATCATACATAGAGCAACACATATTGACAAGCCTTCTATCCAATCATAGGAAACACATGTAATGGTAGTTAAAACAAAGACTGGTTCATAGGAGACAAAGAACAGAGCTCCATTCATGCTAACCTTCTAAAGATATACATTAAATAACCTTGTTGCAATCCATAAGCCAGTTCTACAGAAGTCTATTGTTATTTGTCACGGATGCTCTACAGCTTAGAAAACTTTTTGCTGTATTTGCAATGCTAACAAAACTTCTGTCTGAGGCCTACTCTTTTTAACCAATTCTTTAGAACCCTCTAACTTTATGAATTCCAGCAAGTTCTATACAAATACTGTGATTTCTGGAATTCACAGTCTCATCCATGGCTTTAAATGATGTCTGTCTTTTCCTGTTTACAGGACAAAATGAAAGACATCATTAACTTGGAACATACTTGGAAGTGTTGCATAATATGCTTCACAAACTGAAAGACTAGAACAGTGGTAATCTTCTAATATTTCCTGTATAAGGTGGAATTTATAAAGCTTGTTTTTTCAGGAGAAAATAATTACATAGAGTAGTTTTTAAGTGCTTTCAAAAAACTTTGACACATGCCATCTGAGGTAGTAAACCTTTGATGTCTAAACCTGAACCAAATTTCAAAAAAGTAATTTTCAGTAATAGACAAGAAATATTGAAGGCTTCTTTGAAAAGGAGAGCCTTAAACACAGAAAGGACTAAGTGAACAAATGGTACTTAAATTGCTGGGTTATTTTTATGTAAGAAATGAGGTTGCTCTTGAATGACATGTTTTTGCAACTGTCACCAAACCTTGTTCCTAGATGTAAATACGTAATTGACAGCATCCCTTGATGTAAGACTTTTGCACTTCATGTATCTTTAGAACGTGAAGAATTAAGTAGAAAGCACAGGAACTGGGGGGAGAGCAAAGGGAGAAGGGTAGTGGCGGTGGGGAGAGGAGGGGGAGAAGTCAGACTGGAAGATTATGAGTGATGAAATTTAAGAGGCATTGGTGCTGTTACAAGCAGATAACCAAGAAGTCTGCAATGCCAGAATGCATTGGCATTTCACAAACAAGAGTGAAGAAGAGGAACAACCCCACAAACATTAAGGTCTGAGAATGCCTGGGAGGAATGGTATTTCCTCTGTCCTGGGTAGGACAGAGAGTGAGCACAGGGCTGAGTTGCTGTTGGGCAGTCAGCCAAGGTCCACACCACACATATGAAATTAAGGATCATTCAAGCATGAACCTTACCTGGATCCCTGCTGGTATGAAGGAGGGGCAGGGTAGGCAAGCTCACCTGGACAAGGCATGTTGTAGTGCTTGGATTCACACACACAACGGGAGCAGCGACAATGAGGCTGGCAGCCAGCCTGGTTGTTTTACAAAACATTTCAGTGGCATTTTGCAACACTGCTGCAACACCACACTAAGCTTTAATGTTATTCCCTTGCTAAGCAGTGGGAAAAAATAAATAGAAAAGAGGTAAAATTTACATCCTTATGGTAGTTGATGAAGCATAGTTAGGTCCAGTGCAAATTGCCCAGGGGCCCACAATATCTACTACAGTATACTATACAATGCAGGTATAAAATCCAGATGCACTGGGAGGCTTAGATAATATTATTTCATGCATAATTTCCTATTTCCTGCTGTTTTATTTTCCCACTTTCCTGAGACTAGCTATTAAGTTTATTATGAATTATCGGTTTAATATCTACTGTGTACTTAATAGAAAAGTAAAAAAAAGTCTGTTACATTCACTTTTTTTTTTAATCTTTGATATGGCTGTGGTAGGTTTTTATGGAAATTCTTTTTTTATCAGGTTATTGCAGTATTTGAAGTTATTTCCTTATTTTTTCCCTCAATTTTTTTTTGTAAATAAGAGTCTTGCTCAGAACCAGAATCATATTCTCTTTGTCATAAACTTTTAGTGTTGTCTGTGGTTCTGTAGAAAGAATTATTCATTTTCTGCCTTTTGACAGGATGTTGTATTATTATATTACTTAAGAAATAAAGGCAACATAGAAGGATTACTTGAATATATCTGATTTGATATGCACTGTAAACTGCTGTTAAAAATGAAAAAACCTCTTTAGAGTAACTTGGCCAGATCCCTGTCAGAAAAGTTTTCCTCCCACAAGTATTGAAATCTAACATGCACCTCTAAAAGGGTAGAAACAGGCAATTCTTGTTACTTTTCTTGCCTAAACTTAAGGCATTTCAGAAAGATACCTGAATTTAAGTATGTGATTAAGGAACTATTAGCATGATGAAAGTCTCTCAAGTGTACAGCTGAAGGAGTCTCTTCTCAGTGCAGTGATTGTGTTGTTTCTTCCCTTCAAAGTGACTTCTAATGGTTTTCTTGTTTGTGCGTTTAGAAACATTGATACTGCTCCGTGACTTTGGAAAAACTTCCTGGGTAATAGCAGAGCATCTCCAAAATGAAGGAGTGGAGGTATGTAGAGAGACAAAGCACTGCATCTTTAGAAAAGTATTTTTTCAGGCTCCAGTTTTTAAATGGGACTGACTTTTTCTAAGTCACTTTTTTCTTTTTCACTGCAGTGATGTCCTACTTTCACTATTGTCCTATTGGTACCATTCTCACATTTTAGGGCAAGCAATTGATAGAATCACTATTAACACATTAAAAAAAGAACCTCACTTTTGACACGTTTTTAAAGCTTTTTCTTTATACCTAATGAAGATAATTTTAATTGAGATGAGACTATGACATATTTGAAACACTTTTGCCGGTGTTTAAATTCTCTTCTGCCATTCAGCCTGTTATACTGCCTTCTTCTTCTTGTGTTTTGGGGGCATCAGGTTGCCCCCAGATGACTCATTCTCACTATTCAGCACCTCACACACTCTGTCCTTGACTTTGCTGATTTTATTATCATGAGCTGTGTCACAGTATCAAAGCCCCACTAAAAAAGCTTCTGTTTTCTTTGATCTTCTGTCTTCCATTGCACTCAGCTGTAGATTGTGGGTCTCCTTTAAATCCCCAAGATAGGTGCAATTCATCGAGCTGCCATGCCTTATCAGCTCCACTACGGTTGTTTCTAATTTATCTTAATGTTTCATCTCCTACAGTGAGGTTTTTTGTTTTTTTTGAGGAGAGACCCTCTTACTACTTCAAGATATACTGTTGCCTGTAGTTCTGGCACTGGTGCAAATGAATGGTGAAACATTTGTACTCTTTATAAGGCTATTTTAAAACATTAGGATCCATTGAGTCCTAGAATAAGGAAGGGGTGATTATGTTCAAGTGACTTAACTGTGGAGAAATGTGAGCAGTGAAAACTTAGGCAGCTTGCATGGCATAAACAAATTGCATTGTTTACAACACAGAAACTAAATGTGAAAGGTTATACTGACCTTGTTCAGAAATTAAATTACAGGTGGGACATTTCTGTTAATGTAGAGTCGTAAGCTACAATTACTTTTTGTTTATAACAAAGAGTAAGGTTAAGGCAGATTGGTAACAATAAATGTTATAACAAGTAATGGAATTTTCTGATGCAATTCTAACAAAGTGATTTGAGACCAATAGAATCATACCTAGTATGGTCATGCATATGCTTAAGTGATGCTTTGCAATCAATATGTGCGATTGATAAAATAAATCATAAAGAATTGTTAAAAAAGAGACTTTCCTGAGTTGCATTTCTGGATATCATGCAATCCTCCTTCTGCCATCCATTATTCATATGCACTTTTGTTTTGGTCTGGACAAGGAATGAATGAATGCTAGGCCCCTTTTCAAAGACAACTCATTCAGACTATGGCAAAGAATGAAAATAATATTTCATTTTTTGAGTAGGTTTTTCTGGAGACTAGAAATGTATTTATTGGCTAATATATTTATTTTATCAAAGGAACATGACACTTCTTAAATTATTTGAGTATTAGTTTATATTACATTGTTGTTCTATTATATCATCCGTTCTATGTTTATCTAATGTCTCTACAATGTATGTTTTAATTCAGGTTTAGTATTTAGTTATAACTAATTGGGAACCTGACCAGTATATGTTGTCTTTTTGTTTATATCAATAAAAATTGATGCAAATCCTAATCTAGTCAGGGACCAGAATTTAATTCAATGCTATATATTGAATTAAAATTTTCAATTCTATCTGTATTTATGTCTGGCTGTTCTCCTAAGGAAAGGTTTTGTGAAAGAGCAAGACATTTTCTGTTCAGTCGCTGTCTTTCCACAGTCACACAGGGTTCTTTTCTGTTTCCACCAACACTATTCGCATGAGCAAAGGCACATAGGCTGAAATGTTTGCTGAACTATGTAACTGTCTAGAAACCAATTTACATCTGAAATAGATAAGGCAAAGAAAAGATCTTTTTCCACCAATATGTGAGGTTTTTCTCTTTCTTCTAAAAGTTAGTCTTACACCAGAATAAAGTTGATGTATGCAATGCAAATATTTTGAAAATAATAAATGCTAGTTTACAGGGATTTCTGGATTTGAAATTGTAATGAGCATCAAAGGTTCCTTAAATGATGTTTCTATCACTTCAAGAATTTCTTTTCATTTCTGTAGCATTCTCCATAACACAATTTGTGGTTCTTTTTCAAGGGCTTGAATGTTACTCAAGCAATGCAAAGGGAAAATTTGATGTCTACTTATTTTTGCTAACATTGTAAAAATGTTCTCTTTCCTCAAAGGTGGGAAAAGACCCCTAACAAACCCGAATTGAGAGGCCAGGGTGACTGTATGGAGAGTGCCAAATGTAATTTTATGGTTACATCTTCATCTCTTACATACTATTCATGAGTGTCCTGAGATATAAATACTGATTGGTTTTTTTTCCAGAGTGCCCTGTAAAAATTGAGAGCCATGAAATGAAGCACTTACAGAGAACATAAACCCATTCAGTAGACTGGCAGGGTATAAACTTCATAAACTCCAAAAATCTGCCTGTATTACAAGTTATATTGATGCCTCATCTGTAAATTGCAATATCTATTGCCATGATTTAGCTTTGCAGTTTTTAATATGTCAGCTTCCTCAGAGAAATCAGTGAGCATAATCACAGATCTTACTATTTACTTATAAGAAACAATGCATCTAGACTTCATAAGATTTCTATTTTTAGTCTATTCATACACAACACAGAAACACACATAAAAGATGGGAGAATGGGAGCTTTTCAGGATCTGTAATCCACACAGAGATACCTTGATGTTTACTGATCAGCTACTAAAGTACTTTCAACACATTTGATCTTTTCTTTCTACATGTTAATGTTCAAATCTCTGAGAGGAGTTGTTTTTTTAAACTGAATTTTAGATGCTTTCATTTTAATTCCAGAATTTGGATGCTCAAAATGGGGCCAAATGCGTAAAACCTGTGAGCTTTTCTACATCCATAGTCATATTTATAATTGAAGTTTTATTTCTCTGCAGCATCCTAATCCCAGTGCTGTCCAGCAATTTGGCTTCAATCTCATGCAAAAACCCAAAACTGTGGGCAAAGTCTATTTGTTCACTTACTCTCTACCCTCCTGTGTCTTTATCTGGAAAGGAAGAAACTAATTGTCTGCTGGCCCTCTCTACCTAGAAAACAGCAAGTTCAGCTCTGATGCTTTTACTTCATTCTGGTGAAGTGTCTGTAGGTGTCACAGACATCTTTTATGAAAAATCCTTTCCTTAGGATTTTTCCTCCTGAGAAGCTGAGAAGCCTCAAGAACAAAATGTAAACAATGGTTATTTGCTGCTGTGGAATGCAGCAGGTGGATGTTTGATTGGCCCATGCTGGTTGTTTCTAATTAATGGCCAATCACAGCCCAGCTGGCTCAGACTCTCTGTCCGAGCCACAAGCCTTTGTTATCATTCTTTCCAATTCTATTCTTAGCTAGCCTTGTGATTAAATCCTTTCTTCTATTCTTTTAGTATAGTTTTAATGTAATATATATAATAAAATAATAAACCAAGCCTTCTGAAACATGGAGTGGGGTCCTCATCTCTTCCCTCATCCTAAGACCCCTGTGAACATGGTCACATGTAGGTATTACAAAACATGGAGACCAAACCTAGGAAAGGGATGTTACTCAAGAACTCTCACTTTCCTGACCATTCCCTACAGCTAAATTAGATTGCATCTGGCCACCTACCAGCATTGGTGCTCTTCTGAATTACTTATTCAAAAACCTAATTCTTACTTGGCGGCTCCCACTTTAGTCCCAAATGGCTTCATGTCAGACGTTCCAGATTGCTGTGACAGTAAGTTTATATTATAGCTTCAGTTCTTGTTCTTTGCAGGACTAAGCTTCCGATGTTAATTGCAGAGTTCACCAGTTGGGAATTGAGTAGTCAAAAGTTAGCCAAGATTTTTGGGCAGGATGAAATCAGGGGGAAAGGTAGTGACATCCATAGTCAGAACTGAAATCTATTTGTAGTGATCTACTGGCAAAGTTCTTATAAAAAGTTTTACATTTTGAGATTTTCCGTGTTCTTTTTATTGACAGCCTTGCAAAAAATGTTGTATCAAAGTTCTAAGCTTTGGATGCTGAGATGCAGCAAGGTGAGAGAGAGATGAGCCAAAAACAAGTAATTCAATAAAATAGCCTTTTTAATAATATAGGGTAATGATTTTCTTTTTCCTAATCTGCCCTCTAGAGAAGACTATTGGAATAAATCTGGTGTCCCTTCCAATGCTGGGAACATCCTGTTCATGCATCATCAGAGATCCATCAGAGGTTCCTCCCTTCTGATCCTTTGAGCTATGTATGTCATTTTCTAGCAAGCAAACCTCTCCATTCATAAAGGATGTTCTCATGAAGGCTTCTTAGAGCACTTCCAGCCAAAGGTGAGATCATACAGGCGGTGAAATTGCAGCACCAAGGGAGAGCTGCCTGCATGCTCCTCTATCATGATGAGCAGGCTGAGTTTGTCCTGCAAGCAAGGTGTTTGAGCAGCACCACACACTCTGAAGCCACACTGGACAGGTGGCCCAGCGCAGCACAGGCCTCAGGTCAGCTGTGATGTGGATCACTGACTCCTGGGGGTGCAGCAGCCCTCTGGTCAGAATCACTTCACTGCACCTCTTGATCTGCATAGACGCTTCTGTTCCCTAGCATACAAAAAGTTACAGGTTATTTTCAGAAACTGTTCAGCTATCAGAGTTTCCTGACAGGCTGGGATGTTCCCTCTGCCCTACCACCTACTGCTGCAGCACAGGCTGGCATTGGGCACGCCAGCAGGTTCCCCTGCAGTGGTTGCTCGTGCTGCATGCAGCCTGCTCCAGCCCAGAGTACAGGCAGCAGAGACAGGGACTCTTCAAGGTCAGCAGCCCCTCAGCACAGTCTTCTGCAAGGCTCCCAGTGCAAAGAACAAGGAAAATATCAAAATCTATCAAAAAATCTTTCTTTTGTTTGCTATTTTTGTGAAGATGATTGGTAATCTAGCAAGGACCTTCAACGATCTGTAACTTCCCTAGCTGGACATAAACAGGCAATACATACAAAAAAATAAGTAGGTCCACGTTTGTATAAGGAAGCTAAATTGTGATCATAAAATAACAAAACTCAACCCAAGTCACCTTTCACTGTTCAATAATCTAAAATGTTTTAATATTTAGATTTCCATCTTTTCAAGTTAACTTTTATTTTCTTCCCCAAATTCATGAAATTATCTAATTGGGAGTTAGGTGAAGGCTTTGTTGATCTTCCTATTTCTATTGCATTGCTAGTATGGCACATCAGAGATATTAAAAGTGTCAAATTCCAAGGACAATTTTACGATGCTTAATAGTTTTTCCAATGGTTAACCACAGCACCCTTTCATTAACAAACAAGCAATCATAATTTTCAATTTTTTTTTCTTCAGTCATTAAGTAGGTAAATGAAATAAATAACTTGATAATGCTAGATTGTAGGAGCTTCTTGAGACCTAGTGTGAAAAGAACAGATTAATGCCCTTATTGCTGCCTTTGTATATAGCTCACAAATAATATACTTGAATCTGATTTGTTGCAAAGCAGTACAGATTCATGTAAAATAAGCCATACAAATAAGAAACAAGCACTAAAAAATGCATTTGCAAAAAGCCTTTGGATAGCCTGTAAAAAGGCAAGAGAATCTGCATTACCCCATACATTCCAGTTTTTAAGAGATGACTCCATGCTCAGCACATCAGTCAGAATCATTGAAAAGGCAAGAATTATTTATCTGGGGAATGAATTTGACAATAAAAGCCTTGAGTTGTAATTAAAATAGTCAGATTCAAGGCTGCTGGTGGTGGCAGCAGTTTTACTAAGGGAAAGAAGATACACAATTTTTGTAATGTTTTATTGTACAGAAGGCTGTGTTAATATTGGACATGGTATGCTTCACTGGAGATGGAAGGGAACTGCATAAAATTGCTGTTGTAATTTCCTTAAATAATCAAAATCTTGATTTGTTTTAAGGGGAATAAAAGGAACCTGGAATCAAAAGAAGCA
Source organism: Ammospiza caudacuta (assembly GCF_027887145.1). Lineage (NCBI taxonomy): Eukaryota > Metazoa > Chordata > Aves > Passeriformes > Passerellidae > Ammospiza > Ammospiza caudacuta. Next base: position 74,221,395 of record NC_080593.1, on the reverse strand, counting down.
GGGAAAGAGTGCTATTTATTTACATTGTGGAAATCATTTTAAGCAGACACTGGAAATTTTTGAGTCTTGTATACTGGTTTATATTTTCATTTCCCAAAGTGGAGGTTAAGCATTCTATGTTAAATTCACTGGGGGCTGTACATGTAAGCACTCAAAAGCAAGATATTACTGCTAAGGGTCTGTCGTTCTCTTGTGAATCCTTAGTCCTCTTTCTTCCTGCATCCCTCTAAGCCTAAACTCAGGAGCCCCCCGACTCCACATACTGTCCTCTAGATACGGCTTGTTAGTCTCTCTACTCTGCTCAGAATGTGTCCTATATTCAAAATTGTTAATTCTGAATTGTAACTTTTACACCAAGACTGTGCTCATGTGACACTGTCAGCATTCAGAGTAAACCAGTGCCTCTGGAAGAGTTTAGTGTGTGTGCTTGACACAGCAAAAATAGGGGATGAAATTCCTAGGGGAATCAAATCCTCTGCTCAAGACTGCATATCAAGAGAGCCCTGAAGAGAGCCTAATATGTCTGGTCCAGCCCAATGCTTCCCCAGCTGCAAATGGGCTTCTCCAATTCTGCTCCCAAGCTGAAGTGAGTGTGCAGCCCTGGAGGTGCTGAGAACTCTTCTTATGTTTCTGGTTTTCCTCATGGTTTGGGCAGCTCTCCCCCAGATCTGCCATTTAATTGACCCTGCCTTGTCAGAGGGGCTGGACTAGATGATCTCCAAAAGTCCCTTCAAACCCTAACTGTTCTGTCATTCTGGGATTCTTTGATTAGTCAGGGTGTGCTCTTTATTTCCATATTTTTACTTAAAGATTGCCTTTAATTTTTAAAATTTAATTCAGAGGTCCAAGTAGTTATAATCTCAGAACACTCAACTTTACCTGACTAGAGTGAACTAAATCACTTTATTTCATCTTGAAAGAAAAACTTACTGACAATTTTTCTGATTTTAGGAGCTTGCAATGACTCATTGTTAATTTGATGTATCATGATTTTAATCATGGTTGTAGACATGAAGTATTTTTTTGGTTGAAATTTTTTTAAAAAATGTTGTGCTACACTAAAGAAGATGCTTTGAACTGGAAGGTTCTTACTTTTTCATTGTTTGTGTTGCAAGTATTAGACTGCTTATGTCTGTGCTGGTTGCCTGTTTGGATGCCTGTATCTGTTTTCTTTTTCTCTATTCTTGCCACTGTTTTTTTCCAGAGGTATCATGTGAGAGGTGTCAAGAAGTACCCAGCTGTGCACATTTGCTGAGTCCACAAGTGGTTTTGCCATTTGGGGCAATATTGCAGAAGATTGCATAATGTCTCTTGAGGGCTTTTTGAAAAGACAAGAAAATTCACTTTCAGGCTATTGATGTTATTCCTACGTTATTCATAATTCAAAAGCTGTCTTCATGCACTGTTTTGGCGCTAAACTGAACTTGAAAGAATTATTTTTTTTGTTAGTCATGATCCTTATTTAGAGGGGACATACTTGTCACTCTTTTTGCAAAATTGTTTTTCCCTACTGCTTTTCTCTCTTCATCTCTCCCCCTGTTCTAATGTTTCAAATTATATTTTTCCCAAAGGGAAAGTGAAGAGCCTCGTGTCTGAGCTCAGTTAATTCCCTTCCTCCCACTCTGGTCTTAATTTCAGCCTGTGTACATCACAAAGTGCATTAGTCCTGTTGCTTTTATTAACTCATGTTTCAGTAGCTCTTGAATCTCATTTTGAGTCAGCTCTGATCATGTCTAAGGCTTGTGTTTTGTTTGTTGCCTTTTGGGGTTTTTTTATCACTGTTCAGCTGTTTTTGCCTGGCTTCCTATTCATCAGAAAAGTATTTCGCACTTTAAAGCTCACGATGAAAAGCAGGCTGCGTAGGCAAACATCATTAAACTTATGACCTTTAGGACTTTATTTATTGCAATTTGAATTTCTGGCAAATATTCTTCTGTTTAATAAATAATCATTACTTACAGATCTTGAAATTGGTGATTTAACAGATTAATGATTTCAGAATATAGATGGTTGTGATCTTTTCTGGATTGTGGTTTATCTTTCCTTATGTAAAGGAGTTCTGGAGGGGAAAATACTCTGCTTCCCCCACTCCTCAAATAAATGAGAAAAATCTTGAAATGAAGTGATCTTCTCAGTTTGGAAAGTATAGCTTAAAATTATAACGAGAAGGCCATTGCTCCTCTGATCTAGAGGGATGCACATAAACAGCCTTCATATGGCATGAAAAATGTATTATGATCTTAGGCAATTCAAGGATTCAGATTCAGATTTTTTCTGGTTACCTAAGCTTCAGTGTTTGTGCTGGGTTGATTTTCAGGAGGAAATGCTCAACAATTTCGACACACAAAATGTCCAGAAAATATCAGTGTTCACACACCCCATGGTCACATCCAGGTGTGCCCTTGGAGACAGGCTAAGAATTTCTTGCAAGGAAAACATGTATAAATGTTTATTTCATTTTTGCATTGCTTTGAAATACATGATTAAAGAACATACAGGATTTTAGTTCCTAAATTCATGAAAACATTAAAATGTACAGGAAGTAATGAGCCATATATGTTTATTAAATATTTCCTATTACCAGAGTAGATGTCAGATTTTTCAGGAAAACTAGGGATGGAAATAGAGTCTAATTATTCTTTTCAATATATTTATAGCTTCCAGTTATAAAGAATCTGTCTTCCAAGGCTGTTGTAGCCAACAGCTATGAAAGCAGTGGTTTTAACAGGTTTGATGGTGTACCCATTGTACAGTTTTGCTTGAGCTATTAATGGGAACATAGTAATTGTTGAAAACAGGAGAGATATGGTTTTGTTTGTACAAAATGCTCCTCTGGGTGCCTACAGGCCTTTTTATTTTCTTGTTTTTATCTTTTTCTGTGTGTTGTGGGAGAGTTCTTTCCTTTTATTATTTTTTTTCCATTTCCTGTGCACTGTCTGCTCCTCTTACTGCTACATTTAAGGAAAGTAAACCTCTTTTATTATGACACAGTGAGTAGGTTGGTTCTGGTTAAACTGCCCAGTGCTTCTACAAAACTGTATTTTTATGAGTGTGATGAATTCTATGAAATATGAATGTAAGCTTCTTTGGGACTAAATTCTCTCTTCCTAGTTCCACCCACTTAATAGAATAGTTAAAGAAACATATTCAGACACAAATTCTAAGCAAATGTAAAAAGATGCAAGAAGTTTGTTTTGGTTTTTTTTTTCTTTCTTTGTGTGTTTGGTTTTTTGGGTTTTTTTGGTTTTTTTTTTTTTTAGTTTTTTTGGGGCTTTTTTGTTTAGGTTTTTTTTAGTTTTTTTTTTTGTTGTTTAGTTTTGGTTTTTGGTGGGTTTTTTGTGGTGTTTTTTTGTTTGGTTGTTTTTTTTTTTTCTGGGGTTTTTGGTGGGTTTTTAAAGTTTTTCTGTTTGTTTTTTGCTTGGTTGATTGTTTTGGTTCTTTTAAGTCAGAGCCACAGCATGATATATATGCTCACTCAGGAGAGCTCTTCCCCTGTCATCCAGTAAAGTGTTGAATGGCTTAATTTAATTTCTTATTAAAATCTCAATTGATATTATTACTACTTGACAAGTTAAATATAAGACTCCATTCAAGATTGGTAGCTGGGCCTGTTTGCTGTGAGTCATTCTAATGTTATTGCATAAATAATTGCTATATTAGTAATTTCAGATAAGGCCATCCATCGCCCCACAAAACCACTGCAGGCTCAGGAAAAAAAAAATTGTCCAGCACCAAGCAGTTCTGCATTAACTGTTTCTGATCCAAAATTTAGGCTGATAGGCACTAGTACCTTCTAGGCAGGTTATGAAAATATGTGTCAAAAAATGGCTTGTCCGTCTCCTCAACTCCTCTGAGACTCAAGTGATGAGTGAAAATCCTTGAATGAGATTTTCACCAGGAACATAGTAAAGCAGAGATAGATTTCTGAGTCTACAGACTTCACTGACACAATTTATTCTATTATTTTTTTAGATAGAGTAAGATGCATTTTTTGTCATTTCCTAGAGGTTTTTCTGGGTTGTGTTTTTTGGGAGGTTTTGTGTTTGATTGGCTTTGTTTTTGTTTTTTTTTTTTTAATCAAAGTTCTTGTACACTTTTTTTTTTCTTTTTTTTTTTTTTTTTTATACTTTCTTCAGAGCTTTTGAGAGCAGCACTGGCCAACAGTTTCTCAACTTGCTTTTGGCACTAATGTTAAATGGATAATGATCCTGAATGATTGCTGAAGTTTAGGAACAAATGATCTATGTTTCTATTTTCTTCAGATCAATTCCTGAACTACCTTTAAGCACTTTGAGTTTTTCAGTGATTGGCACATCTCAGGTGGAATCATTCTTATTGGGGCAAATTCACTTTCCCAGGAAAATTACTTTGCCAGGAAATTGCTTTGCTTTTCCCAGGAAATTAATTTGGGAACTTGTACAGAGGTCTGTATGTACTTTTCTATGTATACATGCAAAACCTTGAGTCTATAAGAACATCTTTACATGAGTACATTCTCATTATAAATATGCTATAAAGCACATAGGGAAGCCTGAAAGTTGTCACAGTTTTAAAATACAGTTTAATGCATTTTATGCTGACACAGCTCTGTAGAATTATAGATACTTGGGAGGGTCACAAGTAAGAGGTGAAAATAGCATAATTTTTCAGAGGTCACACGGTCAATTACAGTGTGTCTTCATCTGTATAAGAAATTTGCAGATGAGCATACTTTTCTATTATCAGACTCTCAGTAGGGAGAATTAAAGTGATTTAGATATTGTGCTGATCTGTCATGACTTGGGTAAAGGAGGATTTAATGAGATCACTTGCACTGCTTTGCCCCTGTTCTGTAGCTCACTATTCAGGCAAATGTGAGAATTTCAGGAGTCAAAAAATATACAGAAATCTTGAAGGGTCTTTCTGGAGAAGGAGGAGGTGACGGTCAATGATTTAATTTTCTCTTTTTTCTGTGTATCCCCTATATCATAAGGAGCAGTTGATGCCTCACATTACATTATCTGCTCAAGATAATGCTGGAAACTATTTGAAGAAACTGATTCTTTGTTTCTGCCCTACTGTGATTGGGCAATTCAAATTCCTGTCTTGATTCTCGGTTTGTCTTAATAGTCTGGATTAAAGATATCAAGCAAAAAATACTTGATATCTTGAAATAATTTGTTCTTAAATTCTATCATTCATTTGAATTTCATAAAAATATGAGCAATGAATCGATCTTACCTTTTTGCCTTAAAACTATAGTATTTCATGCAAATAGGTTACATATAGAAACCTATTTATGAATGTATGCTTAATTTCATCAAATGGAATTAATTGCATATTTTACAGGCATCTGTTCTATGAGATGGTTCAAAAAATCTTTACAAACTGTTGAGGAGCAGTAAAGAAAATGGAGGGAGACTCCCTCACACATACTTTTGGGTTGTTGCTCTGTTTCCCAGGTCACCTACTACCCTGTTTGGTCACGGTGTCCAAGTTGTTTCCCTGAGCTCTTTCCGTATGTTTCAGTTTGGTTCCAGCCTGACTCCTATCCCCTGCAGTGTGGTGCTGCACTGCATGGAATGAGAGTGCTGCCCTGGAACCCCGTCTGCTTTGAACTTCTGCATTAAATAAACATTTTCTGATACTGGAAAAGTTAATATCTACTCCAGAGACTTTTATGTTGGAGTAAGGAATGGTTTGGGACAAATCAGCTGTAATAGTATAATAGCTGAAGGTGGGTCATTAAGAGTTACTAACTCATTTCTCAACTCCCTCTCTCTTGCTCTTCAAAAGGGAAACTGCTGTTTGTAATTATGATTAACAAAAGTAAAATTTGTGCCTTCATCTTTCATTATTTTTCTGTATCAGAGATGATACTACCAATCTAATGAAATATTTTCTTCCATTTACATACCTGATATAACAGCATTCCAAGTAAGGCCTGCCAAGTATGTGGTGGGATTTTGGATTGGCTATTTGTTTCCAGGATGCCTATCCATCAAAATTGTAACTTGTAATTTTTGACAACTTTTTTTTTCTATTCAATTCTTTCCACACAAATTAAAGACCAAATCTTTCAGATAATCAAAATTACATATTTCAGGTTACTCAGTCCACTTCAAAAGTACTTCCAATTATAAGCTTTTAGAAATATTTTATATTAAAAGTTGCACATCTTTATTAAACAAGCTTGCAAAGCATTTAACTTTCAAAATAAAAAAAAAATATAGGACAGCATATATTTCTGGAAAGCTGACACGATTTTGAATTTTGTGCGTATTATTTCCAATGTTTTTCAGATTATGACTACATGACCTAGTGAACTGTTTCTCAAAGTTTCAATGGACGGTAAAGAATGCTGGTGTGAAAGGAGCTTCCTGATCAGCTTTAGGTCTGAACACTGCGTTAAAAGCAATTATGACCAAAATAAAACAAGTCCCATTTCTTATAATTTATCTCTTCAGGCCTTCAACTGGAAGTGATAAAATGCTTAAATGATGAAGAAAACAAAGGCAGACAGAAGAAAAATATTTCACATCACTCTTGCCTACTGTGCTATTTTTGTTGATAAATATTCATTCCTAATTTACCTGGTGCATGCATGTGGGCTAGGCATATATTCTATGCATTAACAAGTATATGTACAGTTCAGTGATATCTTTAGATTCTGCCCTAATAAGCATTTTCTATATAGAAATTGCCTTTTCTTTGAGCAACTCCCAGTGAATCACAGCAGCAGAAAAATATATTTCACTCATATTATTCCTCCACCACAGTACTTCTCGTGTTCATATTCCAAAACTGTATTGACATAGAAGTAGGAAACAAATTCTGTTTATCCTGTTCATACCAATGAATGTTCCCAATTAATAGTTTTCAGGAGAAAAAAGAAATTGTGATGTAGGGGAGGAGGATTTTTTGTTTGTTTTAAATTTTTTTATTTACAAATATCAATGCACTTAATTGGATTCTTAGGTAGATTCAGAATTTTGTGTCCATGAATTTTTTAGTCAGTCTCCTTTCTTTTTTTTTTTTTTTTTTTTTTTTGTCATATGCATACCTTTGGAAAGTCAGAAATTCAATCAGCTTTATTTTCCTGAGTAAACTTGCAATAAATTTAGCATTATAATCTGAGTGGCACTGCCATCAGACACCATCAGACAGACTGTTGTTTTTTAGGTCATAAGGCCCTTTCTCATTTTTAAAAAAATGATCCATGCTTTCGTGTCAACAGTTGAAGTTTTTTTATGAGATTGTATGTTGGAGAGTTTTGTTCAGACACGGCTTATAGAAAAGGGCCATGATCACATACAGCTGGTTAAGTGGTAAAAAGCAGCTGTAAGCAGTAAGTTCTCAGCCTTCTGATTACAAAAAAAAACAAAAACACTGTGTCCTTGGTTAAATGATGAGAAAAACATGGTGAAAAACATGGAGTCCTTGAATGTAGTCAGCAGCACGATAAAAAACAAGTATTAGTCTCAACAAGAAAGCCACAAGTATTAGCAACAAAGGAGGGGTTGACATGTAATCTGTAACCAATGATGAGCTCAGTTTTTGCAATATGTATGAGCTTAATTAACATTACTGTAAAAGTATGTAAGCTGGATCAATAAATCAGAGATCTATGATCATCATTAGGATGTGCTCGTCTCCGTTCACTTTCCTCAATTGTATAAAAAAGTTTACAAAAAGACTTCATGAAAGAAAGATAATTTCCAATTAACAGTTTTCTATTACTCTCTTTTCTATTTCTGTTGTCTTTATGGATGCAGTTCTACCATGGAATATTATTCTATATTTGCATATTAATTGTGTTTTCCTTAAGTATCTGCTAATGTTTTCCTTCAGAGGTTCTAGACTGGACAGAACAACTGCTAATCTGTATGGTAATTCAAGATAGTTGCATTATTAAGTTCTAATTTGGAAGTTAATTGTTTGACAGGATTGTGATTATGGAAGTGAACAAGGTGAGGAAATTATGTTACTCCTCTTCGGATGAATTCTTTAGCAAAAAAATAATGAAGTAGGCAATAAGCATGGTAATAACAGAAGCATGGACGCAACCTCAACCCTGAAGTAATTCCTGACAAGGATTTTCAGTATTTCTAAATAAATTGGAATTGGTCATTTCTTGTGGGGGTTGTTTTTAATGAGAGGAGCTTTATAATAAGGAAAAAAGTTATTCAGTTCAATGTGTTTAATCCCAAACTCCAGCAAACTTAAAAAATTGTGTTTTAGAGCAATGTTTCTATTTAGATTAAGTCAACTCAAACCAGTTTCACTTGAGTGAAAAAATGCCAAAAAATCCCCAAAAATTTGAAGCTCTGTTTACTTAACACACAAAATACACTGTATCAAAATAGTATTTTAATAAAATATCTACATTCCTGTTGAAGAGTTGTCAGCACAGCTGTTTCAAAAACAGGAAAAGAAAGATTTCTTCTCCTACATGGTCTTGGGATATCTGCAATTTTAGGACAGAATTGGTTTTAAATGATCAGTTTGCTTCCAGTACCAAAGATTAAAAATCAGGCACTCTGGACATAGCCATGCCAAAATGCTGTATTACAGTAGGTTTCTTGAGTGGTGTTGGGGTTTTCATCATTTTTGATTGTTGATAGACTGATTTCAGTTTCAGTAATTCTAAAACGATTTTAGTTTCCCTGAGAAAAAAATTTAGAAAGCTTTCCTCACCATAAGGCACTGATTTTTCAGTGGAAGTCAATTTGGAATGTAATAATTCATTTCCCCCCAAAATACTAAGTAAAAGTTTTATATTTTCTTTTATTCTGTACCAGAAACCTTCTCTTTTTTTCTTTTTCTTTTTCCTTGGCACACAGCTTGCATTTACTTTATTTTTTTACACTGCTAGATGTGACACAATACCAAGAGAGACAGATATCAAAAGAAACTGTTCACTTAGATCTTTCTTTTGAGCTGACAAGCATATTGCTAAGACATTTAAAGTGCAAGATCCTTATTTTCATTTTTTATGTGAAAAATTTAGAGAGAAGTACTGAAATGATTGGTAAAAGAGTAGTAATGCTATAAACACAGGCAAATGAATAGAAGAAAATAATGGTAATTTATTTTAGAAGCCAAAGGAGGATGTCTTCTCTGTTCTATGTTCTTGGCATTGTGTTATTTCAGTTCGAATTGTTCCATTTTGTGCTCTAAAGGTTTATCTTTCAAAGGAATGAATATTCTTGTTTCACTTGAACAGTAATAATGTCTAGAAGATGGAAACAGAACTTTGCAACTTAGTGCTTGTAACTGCATAATTTTAATGTTAATAACAAAATTTAATAATGATTCTTATTCAGTTTAGTTAATTGACAGTAGAAGTTTATTTTTGTATGGACTCTATGAAATTATATTGACTGCTAAGGGAAATTGGACTCCTTTTTAGATTAAAGTATTATTTTTGAAATACTTATTGATATTCCATATATAAATGTGCTGAAAGTGAACTAAGGTATCTGAGGAAGATCTATTGACTTCATTTAGTGCAGCTGAATATTTAGTTTCTATTATCAAAACCAATATTAAATCAATAATTTAGTGGCAGTAATGTACATCTTTTATTTTATTTGGTTTTGTTAGGGAGTGAAGCATGAGTCTGGAAGGGAAATTAGAACGGGGGGGAGCTCACAATAAAACAATTGTTTTTTTCCCCAGAGCATGTTTCTCCTGAGTTACCTGTATATGCCTTTGTTCCAGCATTGTCAAATGTGAGAGTTGGCCTTAAAGACAAAAGCTTTCCCTTCTTAAAGCCCTTAACAGAGAAAAGGAGGAAGGAATAATCACCCTTCCTTCTCAATTTCTTCCAGCAGTTCCCCTGGGGCAAAATTCTCTGCTCATGTTCAGGTTAATTGCACTATTTTCTTTCTTTCCATTTTACTGCAGTCTTTTCCCTTATTTTAATTTAAGCTTCCATATTCTACACTTATGCTGAAGTGTGAGGTTTTTAAAATAGCTCTTTAAAATAAGTATCAGTAACTCACAGAACTGGCTCAATGGCTTCACTTGGAGCTGATTAGTAAAGTTACTTCTCTATAAAAATGGCATTGGTCCTGGTCGCTAGGAAAAAATTCCACTCTTTGACTGCAAGATTATGGCCTCCCCAGCAAATTCCTTTACAGTAGATCTCTGACAAGATCCAAAATGAGTGGGCAGCTGCATGACTCAAAGTGGCCAAGTGCCTGAGTTTGCTCATAGATCAGAATGGAAAGAGCAGAGGTCCCTGACTGCAGCCTGCCTGGCAATGGAAGCCCTTGGTGTGCAGGAGGAGCAGACCTGCTGGGGACCTTCAAATCCAGCCAGGAGAGGTTCCATGACACCTGCTCCAGATCATCCTCCTCAGCACTGCTATTCACAACCCTCACCTCCTCTCTGGGAAAGGAAAAGAACACTTTATCAGCACTGACAGCTTATACCCCCTTGCCCTCCCATGGCATTTATTCCTCCAGTATCCCCATATCATATTTTGTAAAGAGAGTGTCAGATACCTCCTGCAGTGACACCTCAGTTCTAGGCTGTGTTTTCCAAATGCTGCCCAAGTACTGACCCTGTTCTGTTGGGTTTCAACTTTGTGGAGTGAGCTGCTCTTGCTCTGCACTGCTTGTTCGAGGTTCTGCTTGCCTGTTCTGTCTGTGAAAGTCTTTTGACAATGCCATAGATGTAGCATTGTCAAATGAGGCCTGTGTGAAAGCCTTGGTCTGTTTACTTATTCCATTCCTAGCAACAAGATGCACAGTATGCAGGCTTCTTATATATATTATCACAGATTTTTTTCAAGCGCTATAATTTCCTCTGGCACTGAGGAGAATAAAGTTAAATCTGTTTTAAAACAACCTCTTTTCTACTTCTTAAAATTACCTCCAAATCTCAAACCATGGGGCTGCAATCTATTTCCTTTTCTTTAGGCGGTTGTTTACTTTGAACTCACTCCTATTGCATTTTATAGCAACACAGCCTTTTCCAGGATGCCACAACCACACTTCCTTTTGCTTTGTGACACATTTTCTGAACATGATAAAACCCTTACACACAATTTGCCATGGTTTTGATCTTTCCCATAATGCCATTAGTCATAGCTGCTCCTGTCTCCCAGATGTCAAGAGTGCTTCCCCACAGAGACTCCTGGGGAGCCAAGCTGCTGCCTCTTGTGGGGTTTGGCCACAAGCCTCATGCTTACTTAAATAATGGCTCTGCACAATCTTATTTTGGGTATTCCCAGGCAGGTAGTGCCTGCAATCACTCCACTAGGAATGACAATATGGAAACAAAAGGTAAGTAAGCCTGGGCTGAGTGTGGGACTTTACTCACCCACACACGCTCCCAATCCAGTCCTCCTTAAAAGTGGGGCTAGGATGGAGATGTAAGCAATGCACCCCTAAGAATGGTGCCTAAAGGTTCCCTATTTAGAAAGCATTGTAAGATTTTTACAGGGGAAAAAAAAATCACTGTGGGTAATGTCTTTTTCCCTTTCATTTTTCTGAGAGTGAGAGAGCAAAGGAGGTTGTAATAAGACAAGGAGACCAGTATTTTGAAAAAACTCTGCCTTCCATAATAGCATTTTATAAAAATATTTATATTGTTGTGTTTCACATTTCTTTCTATTCAGACTTTACTGAACTTGATTTTCGGAATGAATATAGCGAGTTGCCTGGCTCTGCCTTCTTTGAGATTCATGAAATGACTTTAATCTTTCCATATGGCTCTGCACTAAATCAGGTTAAAATGCCCCTCCAAATTAGATTAATTTCTAAATTATTTTTTAGTTACCTCTGGAGATATTTCCAAATCCACCTGCATTTGTTCAAGCTTCTGCAGTATTTCACTTTGAGATAAAGTATATAGAATGGAATACAATAATATCTGGGGAAGTGTAATTAATATTTCTACAACAAAATATTTCCCAAATTTTCTGTCCATCTCTTCACCCACTTTACCATCTTTATGCTATTTCTATGATAGCTATTTCAGCACTATTAATGTTTTTGGCGTGCTAACTTGCAGTGACAATGTCAAGACTTTTGCCTGAGTAGACAGAGTGAATTTAAAACTCAACAGTGTACGTGACTCATGCAAATTTTCACAGCTTGACTTGACTTGCACAATTCTAATCTGCATTATACTGACAAATTGCATTATATTATTTGGTTCCTCTGGACTTCACTAATTTAAAAGAGTGATTTCAGTAACAAAAATTGCAACATTATTGTATATCCTACAGAACAGACTGTAAACAAATAGATTCAACTGTGAGTTAAGAACCATGGCATTTTTCTCTTATGACAATTGACATCTTCTTCCATTTATTTCCATTTATCTTAGAATATTTTAACACAAAGATAGTGTTTCAGGAATGTTAACTGTCTATCACCATATTCTCCCCACATGCACCTGGGGAGGCTAATGTTATCTCTGTTTTGCATGTAAGGAAACTAAGACAGACAAGCCAGAATAAATGAGACATCTCACAGTGGGATTTTGCATGAAAAGAGAGTAGCAATTCTTTAATTTGTGGAAGTTTTCCTTACCATTTTTAACTAGTTTTTTAGGGATCTTGTAATAGGAGAGACATCCCTTGAAAGAGTACACAGTGACCTTCATGATAGCCCTTACTATGATTTGGACTCCAGTTGGAGTTGCACATCTTTTATTTAAAAGCAGCTCAGAAGTACCTACAAAACCCATGAAGCTTCCTGTCCTGAGTAGCTTCTAAAGTGAAAACATAAAGAAGCACATAAAATAACTATGTTATTCCCAGTTTTCTATAATTTTTTCCTATTTACTCTTTTACTTATATAGAAACTGTATAGTGAAATAATCTCACTATGGGGTTAATTCTAAGAAGTTGGTGCAGAAGATATAACACACCCAAGTGTCCTGTTCTTTTGTGTTTTACATTTCATTACATATTTCATTATACTCTGGACCATAAGATATGCAGGAATGTTGCAAAATTAATTTCTGATTTTATCCTGAAAAATTTATATATGCTAGAAAAGCATATAAAGATGGGGGTAGGGGGAAGAAGGAGGAAATGGGAGATTTCTGGAGTGATGATGCTCGTCTTCCCAAATCATTTTTGTACATGATGGGGTTCTGAAGATGGCTGACTACCTGCCTACCCTTGGGAAACAGTGAAAAACTTCCTTGTTTTGCTTTACTTGTGTGCATGACTTTTTCCATCTTTATCTCATCCCACGAGTTTTCTAACTTCTACCCTTCTGATTCTCTCCCCAGTCTCACTGCTGGGGGACTATGTGAGCAACTGTTCGGCATAGTTTAAATCAGAACAGACATCTACTCTAAACCAATTTTTATTCCAAGAAAACAAAAAGAGTTGTGTTAAATAGTCAACAGCTAGGAACTTCTCTGTCTGTTCATATTTTGATTGAATAATCCAAAACTATGTGGGTTTCAGATGTAATGCTTCTCTCACAGGTACAGACTGTGTAATCTACTTACTTCCTCCTCACAGTCATGAGTTTGGTGGAGTTCTTGGACTAATACTCTTTATACTCAGACCCTCCATTAATTTCAGGTCAACTAAAGCAGTGCTAGAACATGTTCTGTGGTCATTAAGGCCGGCTATTATATAAAGAATAGACCAAACAATATATTTATTTTTGACTATACCATAATTTTGGAAATAACTTAGCAGGAAAAATGCTACTAACTTTATTCTGCTTATAGATATCAATGATTGCATAAAAGGAAGCAGAGAGCTGCTTTTGGATTAAATTGAAGACCTAATTTTTCTATCTAGTGCTGCTGCAATTTTTTTGGATGCACCTGTTGACTAATTACAATGGTGTTTGACAGCGAGGATTTCCAGAGAAGATGTTAAGAACAGTGTTTCCTTCCAGTGGTGATGCTTTTGTGAATCCATTTAGTTTCTTTCAGCATTCCATTCTTTTGGTATCATTAATTCTGCCTGAATTGTAATGCTTATTGATGTTCACCACACTTCTTATGACAATGGTAAATTGGGAAAGTTCTGTGAAAGATGACAGGATTGTACTGTTGTGAAATTAAGTGAATGGGAGGACAACCTGGTTTGATATTTATTGTGTTTCCTTAACTATTTCTCTCATCTGAATGTTTTGGAACCTATTCTTCCATTTGAATCATGATAGATTAATTTCTTTGAAACAATATCCTTTCCCAGGGAAGATATTAAATGTCTTAGACACTACACCACAATTTGTAAAGTTGTAGAAACTAAGATAAATTTCTAACCTAAAGAATAACAAAAGATGAATCAGAAATACATTATCTGTCTCATCTCTGTTACTGGGCTTGTAGAGGTAAGACTTTAATAATCACCTGAAGTTTTAGGCATTTACTTTATTAAAAACCCTCACCCAACAATGATAATAACAGCACTTGCCTAGTAATTATTTGATCAGTGGGTGGTTAAAGAGAGTTTTTACCTTCCACCTGCGTTCTACTTTTTAATTTGATTGCACTTTTGACATTAGCTCCCCAATTAAGATAGGTACATTTCTTATTTCACCAATTGTGGAATTAAGTAAGAGTAGAAGCAGAAACAAAAAGGGGGTTTTGCTTCATTGTTAGGGTAATTTTTTGCACAAAAATATACAGCTGGATGCTGTAGGATCATGTATTTACCATGTCATAAGCCCACAATGCCTGTTCTATATCTGAAAACATATCTAAAGAGATTTCTAGAAACATATGTTGTTGCTAACTTATTTTCTGAAATCCATACCTCACCCAGTTAAAATTCTGTTTAAAAAACCATAGCATCATATGCACAGTTTTGTGAGCCAAAAAATCTCCGACGATCAGAAACTTTGTAAAGTACTTGTGATGTCACTTTGATTGTACCTCAAGTTTGTCATGGAATGAAATGGTAACACTCTAGAAAAGCATTGAATGTATTCCTTTTAAAGATCTTCCAAAAATTATTTGTACATTTACTTTCTATATGCAATGGAATGTTAACTTTATCTGAATAATTTGCAAACTTTACTTATTGCCCTGGGACAAGTTCTATTTTTGAATTGAAAGTAATAATAAGAAATTTTTCCATTTTAGAATCCTTGTAAGAATTTGAAATGAAATGCAGGGAGTTACTATAAGGGAATGCTGATCTTGCAAATACTGATGTCCTTTTCTGGGGATGTAAGTGACCAAATTTAAATTACAAAAGATTGATCCTAATCTCAGAGCCTTATCTAGACCTTAATTGATTTAAAGGTCTTGACTCTGTCACAATTGAAATAAGCTGGCTTACAGCTTTGTTACAAATATTTCTTTGAGTAGTGTCACTGGTACTGCTAAACTTGCCCTGTGTTGACTAAGATCAGACTCCAGTCTAGGATTTTTCAAAAATCTGGGATGGAAGCAAGTCCTGAAGGAAACACAAATAAAATTTCCTGTCTAAATTATCTTTATTGGGTCAACTTGAAGAATATTTGAAGGATTATATGACATGCAAACCTCAAAACAGCTTACTTACATCATACTGAAACATGATTTAACTAGTTTTAAAAGGGTTGAAGTGGTAAAGAAACTCAATATATGTCTTATAACATCTGAAGGTTTTAAATTTATATTCATATTTTCCAATGTGCATTCTCACCTTGAATGGCTGAATAAAATTTTACAATGTTCCTCATTTTAGCAGAAGAAAATATGCGAAATTACTTGTCTTTCTGTTGCCTACCTTACAGTCTATATAATGTCAAAATAGGATTAGAAAGGAAAGGGAGTGAGAGGACAACATCATCTCCTGTTTTAATTTTACTTATATATTTAAACCTTTTCCTTTCTGGGCAAGGGGCAATCTGATATTATGGGACTACACAGTCATAAAGGTCTCTGGTTGTTCTATTTTGCCATTTGTTATTCAGTGGATCAGCATGACTGGATGAACCTCGTTATGTACGATGGCCAAAGACAATGTTTCTGTAACAAAGACTTAACCAGGTGAAGTGACCCACAGCTAAGGAAGTGGATTTTGCATCTTTGAATTACTTTTTACAATGTGAAATGTTATAAATTGTGTGTGACAGGGGATAAAAATGAATATAAAATTTCATACTACCCAGATTAAGCAAGCACTCAATGACATTTCAGACTAACATTAGGAATTTCTGCTATGTTTTGTTTTGGTGATTTCCTCAGATAACTACAAGATTCCTTCATTTTCTCATCTCAGAAGCAGCATCTAACTCAACAATCCACTTTTTTACATCCATCTAGGAACTAAGTGGACTTCTGAGGATTCCTGACATCTCTTTTATCTTATTTTTACACTGTGACATACAAGATACATTTTCCGCTTCCATTTAGTAGCCTGGAAAATGTCATGTGTGGGTAGAAAAAAGGTTGGGAATAAACAGGTTTCTGTCTGTGGAATTGCTGTTTTGCTTGACTTGAGGATAAAAAAAAATTGTTGGAGAAACTTCAGTTCCTAAACCAGAAGAGCTGTGGTTACAGTACCCAAAAGATGTGTGTCTAGTACAAATACATTCTGTAAAAGATCTCCCCTTTGAAATGTCATGTATTTTCTCTAAAGCTTCTCATTGTATTGAGAAATTATGTTCTTATGAGCTCAGTTTAGCAAAACCAATGTTACTTATTAGAAATTTAGAAAGAGCTTTTATCTGTCAAAATGTTAGTATAAAATCTGACTTTAAGTGAAATCTTAGAAGCACAGTTTCAGATAGAATGGGTGATGACAGAGTACATGAGAAATATAAAAAGACAAAAAAAGTTAAAAAACAGTCCAGTAAAATTTTTGTCGAAGATAGTTTACAAATTGAAATGCATACTCTTTATTTCAAGAGAGGGGATAGGAAAGAATACAGATAGCACAGTGTGGTACAAGTTATCCAAGTAGCTCTATTATTGAATTCATTTATTCACATTTTAAGAAAAGCATGTCTAGGATAGGAAGTAAATTCACATCCTTCAGTCCATCACTCTCCCAGTGTTTTGTACTTGAATGATGCTCATCTGTGGGCTGCACTGCAGTATTAGAGAGTGAGGCAAGGCTGTGGCATTTTCCTCTTGTCCTGCCATGTCCTACTATTACTACCCAGATAGTTCTTTCTGTTCTGAATCTTACGTGCTCTTAAATTTTGACTCAATGTCTTCTTTGGGCAGCCACATTATCAGCTGGCATATCATGGAGTTCAGTCTCTGTGGCATGGCTTGTCACTGCCTCTCTGTTGAAAGTTACAGCTTTCTCCAACCCCATGTAGTCAAAATGAGCTCTCACAGACTATGTAATCTATTTTCTTACTTTTTGTTGGATTGTTTGTTTGTTTTGGGTGTTTTGTTTTGATTTTTTAAAGCTAAACAGTGTCGAGACTCTTTGGAGGATAGATCTGAGGAGGTGAAGAGAATATAAATAAATGAAATGATACTTAGCTGCTACAAATGAACAGACAGAAGGAATACTCTGCCAGATCATTAACCAAAAGATCCTGTTCTCACTGCAATCTTACAGAGTCTATTCTCTTCTTTTAACATTTTAGATCTCATTTCTACCTGTGTAAATTTTCCTTGTGATACACATGGTCAGCATTTCAAACAAGTAGATTGAATTGTAACAAACACAGAGCATGTCCATGCTTTAATCTATTAGGTGATACACGGACAGAAAATTTAAATAAGTATGCAAAAGCTAGGAGTGTGTAAATCTAGGACACACTCCTGATAATCATATGGCTTTGGATGTTTTTAAGATGTACTATTAATATGGAAGTTATCAGACTGAAAGTAATTACTTGAAAAATTGAGATATATATTAATATCTTTGGCAGTATATTATAACTCAGTGGCAATCAGATTCTCTTTCGCTTCTCCAAAATGCATAACTATAATACTAGTTTGTCTTAATTAATTTGTCTTAAGATAATATGCTGGAGGAGCTGCTTATGCAATGTGAAAGTTGCAAATATTAATTCAAATTTGTTTAACCTGTAGAGAATTAATGATGAGATGACAATAAGATGGAGTAATTGCTTTAGGTTGGTCATTTGCGCAGTTTAAACAGGGCAGCCTCTAGACTTCAAATCAATAGCATTAGGACATCATCTACTTTTTAAAAGTGGAAGGCTCTGTAAACTCAAAAGTATGCTAATTGTGCTAGGATAGCACAAATTACATTATTTTTTGTAGTCTTTCAAAAATTACCCTCTAAAAATTCTGTGCTTAATTTTTTTAAGTGTATATTAATTTCTTTTTTTTATATATGTATCTATTTTAGTTCATTTTTTCTTATCACAGAAGGAAATAAGGATGAGTACAGCCATTAAAGTAAAAAACAAAATTTAAAATTAAAAAAAAAAAAAATAGAGCTCCTTTAATTTTACAAGACAGATATTTCTGAAAATGTTGGCCAGTATGTGATGAAGTATTTTTTGGGTTACAATTTACACAATTGATGCAGAACATACTGTTGTCTCCCCATACTCACCAACATGGTTTATTTATGCTCTAAGGCCTTACACCAAAGTTGCACCTTTTTAGAAATGCAACTTTGCATTTCTAAGTTTGCATTTCTTGCTTCTTCAAGAATCTGTGGAATAAAACAACTGAACTTAATAGTTTAGGAAGTCAGGTTTTATGAAGAATCTAATGCATATATTTTTCAGTTTGAATATCTAAATTTGAACAAACTCATCTATCACAGCTAGGTTAATTGTTCTGAGGCTATCATTGACATGGGGCTGTGAATTTGGCACATCTGAAAAGTCATTTGGGGAAGTTAGGGTTTTTTTTTGTTTTTTTCCTATTTTTTGGGTAATGATGGTGGTCAGTTATGTGTTTGGTGGGGGTTTTTTTTGTTTGTTTTTTTCTCTTTTTTTTTTTTTTTTTTTTACTTTTCTTTTTTCACCAGCAAACCAGAAAAGCTGTTTTAATCAGAGTATGCTCTTACTGAAATACCTGCAGCTCCAGACATGTCTGGCTAGTGATCACAAAAGTAATCAACCAAAAAAGGACAAATAACCAGATGCAAAGTAGTTAAATAAAATTATTCTGGCAATTTGCCATAAAATCATTATGATTCCATCTTTGGTACTTCATTGAGACTAAATAACTCTCAAAGCAAATGAGGCATGAAATATTTTCAAAATCTCTGTAGCCCCAAATGTGGTAAAATTCAATATTTTATTCCAAAATTAAGTTCTGCCATGTGTTTCCAAAGTCCTGCATTATCTCTTTACTGTCTGGTACTTGTTCAGGGGACCTTGTTTTAATATTTTTTGCAAAAGAATTTTTCCTTCCATCCACATTTTAAGCAGTATTATAGCTTATTTAAGAAGTAACTTTTTAGAGAGAGACAGAGAGACCAAACAAATTAGAAATTTCTGCACTTTGCATAATGCAAATGAGTGATTTTCTTAACCTTTTAAGCATATTTGTGTATATGTGCATTAATGTATATTTATGTGTGTGCATATATATACATATATATATATATATATATATATATGTAGCAATTTTGTGATAAAATATTGACTCCAAAATTCAAAATTCTCTCAGTTTTCTTTATAATTACTGTGCTAGAAAATTATCACTGTGGAAGTGAAGGGGCAGGGATGAAAACTTTGAAAGGCATCAGTGCAGTAGATCTTGCTGGACCAAAATTGTCTGGAGAGCACCAGTGGAGGTCTAATCTCCCTGCTAAACCAGGGTTCCCAGAGCATGTTATTTGGGATTGTGTCCAGACAGCATTTTAATATCTCCAGCAAAAGAGATATGTGCTCCACAGCCTCTCTAGGCTACCAGCTCCAGTGCTCAGTCACCCCAAGGTAAAGAATGTTCAGGTGAAACTTTCTGTGTTCCATTTTCTACCCATTGCCTCTTGTCCTGTTGTGTGGTACCACCAAGAAGAGCCTCCATCCATCCTCTTGGTACGCTGCAGGTTTTTTTTCTTTTCCACATTGTCAATTGTTTTTGCCTGAGTCTGTCGCTCCTCAGTGATATCAGCACCCCCAGTCAATACATCATCAGTGTGTTGCTGTACCTTGGCAGCCCCATCTGGTCCTTTCCTTCAGCTCAAGAGCTGGGGTGTGATGGGCTGGAGTGAGTGAGTGGGTGCTGGTATCTCTGTGGGAGGTGAGTGAAGGCGTATTGTACTCCTTCCCACCTGAGAGTAAACCATTCCTTATCTCCCTCTCTAAAGGGAACCATTAAATCCGTATCCTGTACATTGATTGTTGCTAAAAGAAGGTGTGCTTGTTCCTGAATGGTGGAAGTCAGTTTTGCTGTTTTAAGTGCCACAGCAGTTAAGGGACCAGTACTTGCATTCCAGCCACAGTCAGGCACCACCTCCCATTCAGTTTACTAATGGGCCATGGAGGTGAATTATAGGAAGAGTGGCTTTGAACAACAATACTTCTGTCCTTCACCTCTTGAATGACTTCAGCAATTCCATCTCCAGTCCCCATCCCCCGTTTAAAGCAGGGGATAAGGCTTTATATTCAGTACCTTGGCAGGGATAGTGCAGGAGCAGTTTGTAAAAGCCTTACCGAGAGCACATAAGAAAAGAATTTCTGGCTCTTTACCTTAGAATACACCCAGGCTTTCCACTTCAGGAAGCCCAAACCTATAATATTAAAAGGGAAAGAAACCAATACCATCGTGGTCTCTGTGGAGTTATCACCAGACAACCAACATTTTATTTGAGCCATCTGCCATGGCTTAGAGCACCTGAACACATCAGTAAAATGTATATCTGTCTTTTCAGGGACTATCCCACTTTGTTTGGCAGTTTCCTTATTCGAAGCAGAGGAAGGCTGCTGTGACTATTCAAAAGGTGACTGAGGATCACAAGGAACCAAGGGAAAGAGTTACCAACATATCCCCATCTTTATTTTCAGTTAGTCTTCTAAGATCTTGCGGTTGGCTGCACCCTGGCTCACTTCCTGGGAACAGCACTGAGAGTTTCCCAACATCTCATAATCAGCTACATACAGCTTCACTGATGGGGCTGTAGAAACCACTTAGTGGCTGTGGGCTATTAAGAGGAAGGATAGTCTCTCTTCTGGGGACTCCTATCCCTTTTCTCCCACATTTTCATCAGAATTTTAAATTCTGTAGAGGTTGTTTATCCACCAGTTCCCAAAGGATACCCTTCTCTAGTCCCTCCTTTCATAGGTGGTTCCTTGAGGATTCAACTCCCTAATTCCTATCTCCGAACCAGGAAGAATTTTCCCTGAGTTCCACCCTTTGGACAGCCGTGTGATTCTTCACTTCCCTTGCAACAAATCCCATCTGTCAGCCATAAATTGGTAGCTTATCTGCTATTTCCCCCCACGTGAGATGAGGTCCAGCTTGCCACACTCCTACACAAGCAGCTTGAAGTCTATCTTGCAAATGGGTTGCAGAAACCTTCAATGAGTCAGGCAGTCCTCTAATTAGGGGGTCATTTTATCCGGGTTAGCAAACAACTACATGGGAGAAGACAGACGGAATACAAGATGTCTCTTGTGTATGAATTGGAGTCAAGCTGTCTTTTGCACACTCTCAATGGGTTTATCCAATGTTGGCATGGAGAAAGATATGGATTCTCCCCTCTACAAGGGGTCTAAATGATCTCCTTATTTTGTCTCCTGCACTGATGGATGTGGTGACTTTTTTTAATACACTAGGATCTGTATCCTCAACTAGATTGCAATTGAGATAGAGAGCGCCCTAGTATTACTACATCCTCATTCTTCCATGCATTGCAAAGTGCATTTCAAGCCTGCAATTATCAACAAATTTAGGAAAATTCCTTTGACATAATGATGTTAAGAATAGAGTCTTGAATCTCTGCAGCATTATAACAATAGTGTTTGATATCTATTTTCTTCTTTTTAGAAGTTCTTTTTATTTGCTAGAGAAGATGGATAGGGATGGGAGGTTACTATTGGTGCTTTTCTTTTTTTCTTCTCTGGATCCACTGCTGGAAAGCACTAAATCTGTATTTAGTGTAGTGAATGAGATTTCTTGTTATATAAGAATAGAAGAAATGGACTTATTTTAGTAGGCATGCTTTTAAGACAAGAACAGACACAATATCTTTTAAATTTATTTTTCGTTGTTGTTGTTGACAGTGAGATTTCAGTTTTTTCATTGGTTTGCTGTTTTTAGGGATCACAAACCTAGGTGGGGTGTCGAAAGAGATAAATGAGTCTTTACTGTTTTACTAATGTCATAATTTTTCTTTTCAGACAGTGCAATTTTCACTCATCTTCCCTTAAGGACATTAAATATGTTGTGACTCTTTAGATCCTAGGTTTCTTCATATCACGAGGAAGTCATTACCTTTGCATGTGTTTTGTTTTGGTTGGTTTTTTTTCTTCAATGTGTGACATTTAGGCATCTGTGTCTTGCTAATTTAAAACCTCAAATATGTATAGTTTTTGCTGCTAGTAGCCCAGTTGTCTTTGTTTGGTCCTGACAGCTTACAGCAACTTTAAGAGGTCAATTTGCTTTCTCCTTCAAATCTTCCATCTTTTCTAACTAGAGTCTGAGTTTGGACTATCAATGACATCTAACTTAGCATCACAAACTCTGCTGAACCACTTCGGGATTCGTTCCCCTAAATTCACTAGATGTACCTCAGAATAACATCTTATATGCTAAGGAGGAGTTAGGAATCCTTGCTTTATTTCTTGGAGAAATCATAACGTGAAATAAGTTTTTCATATTTTGGTAAATGTAAAAGGAATATATGACATTGCTTTTGCTTATAGAAACAAACTTTACTATCACTGCTCTTGGAAATAGGTTTGTAGTACATATCCCCAAGACACACTGTGTTCACATTCATCAATCCGTGATATTAAATTTTTTTCCATACTTTCCATAGTAAATTATTTAGATTTAATAGCAAATAATAATTTTAATACATAAGATGAAGGTGAAATGAATGACTGACTTTGCAGCAAATTAATCTTCCTACCCCAACCTTTTTTTCTATTTTCTCCTGAGTCCACACCTTGTTACACCAGTGTAACTCAGTCACTTTCTTATGTTTGAAGTTCTAAGTCACTTTCTGTATCTGAAGTTATCAAGGGTGCTCTTCAGCAACATTTCTAAAGTTAGAGAAGACTTGAACCTATGTACTGCAAGCATTTAGAATTTGCAGCTGTTTATAATTTATTTATACTAACACTTTATGATGCATAAAAAGATAAATCCATGCAGCTCATCAGAGTTCTTTTGGGATAGAGATTTACTATTCAATAAGTTTATTTGTGTGTGCAGTTCACAGTCAAAGGTGATTTTCTGAAGGTTCATGGTAAAAGCAAAGTGGTATTCTTAACAGTGAAATTTGGAACTTGTAAATAGTTCAAGAAACCCGTCTGAATGTTTTGTATCAATCCACAGTGTAAAGAAATTTGAAAAAATGAAACAGTAGATTTCTGCTCAAATCATTTGTAGATAGCTATGTGTATATAGAGAGAGATATATGTAACATTGTGAACAATAACCTCCTACTTAAGTGAACACTTGTTTACAAAAATAATTTTGTTTTCAGTGCAAGGTTGAAAACTAACTTGAGCTTTTTGCTTCAATGTGTTGAAGCAAAGATGGTACCAAATTTCCTGTCCTGGCTATGGCTCCGGTTTCTACTCTCCGCTCCTGCATTCTCACAGGGTGTTCTCTACCAGACAGACTGATCCTTCCTTGTGCTCACTGCCTGCTCAGTGACCCTACGTCTCATTCTGGCAGAAACCATAGGTTGGTTAGAGCCCATTCAGGAAAACAGACTCTTGAACAATGGATAATAAAACCTCTTTGGGGGACACGTCAGGCAGGAAGGACCAATGGGGAAATGTAAATGGGTCACATCCCTGTCTTTATTCTTCAGTAATTCAGAGTGACTCTGTGGTTGTCAATAGGTAATGTTTTCTAAGGAGAAATTCTCTAAACTCCAATATGTGAGCTCTATAGAGATCATTAACCCTAATGGATCTTCATTATACATTACAGTGAGAGGAATTAGTCAGTAATATTGGCAGCTAGTAATTCCCTGATTTTATTCAATTAATGATTTTGCATTATGCAAAGGAATGAAGTAATCATTGCTCTGCTTTTTCACAGTCTTCCAGGTGTCTCTCCAGACTCTTCCTGGAAGATTTACTTCAGTTGTGGTCCTGTTTTTAGACATAATGTGTTAAATCCAAATATCTACCTACCAGGGCACTTAGACTATGGAAACATAGAAAGTATTTCAGTACTATGAAGATTCATATTTAAGACTTTCCAAAGGAATATGATATACGAGTTATAAACATTAAGGAATGCATCTTAAAAAAATGTAAATTATTAACTTGAATCAATGCAGTGAAATTCTGCATCCTTTCTCCACTAGTAAGAATAATGATCATACTTACAGCCTAGTTTACAGCATTAATATCTGCCTGTCAGTGTATAACCCTTTATTTTTTCACAGTTTATTTGTTTTAAGTACACAGAAAGCTTTAAAAAATTCCTAAATTTTCCACATAACAAAGAATAAAGGTTAGAAGATACAGATGAAGAAATATCAAAAAGACACTACAATTACGTACTGAATACTGCCCCACTTTATTGACAATTACTATGGAATGTAAGATCACTTCTCAAGGATGTATTCCATTAGGGATTCAATTCCATATTTTCAGAGTTTGTGTCCTGTTTAGGTGCTGCTTTACTCTAGAAGTGCTACGGAGCTGTCAATGGTTTAGCAATACTCTGAAAGAACACTAGAGCCTCCATTCTATGTCGCTTTATTGATTACATTTTAATTTCATTCTAAGTGGTTCTAAAAGTGCAGGAGTTATCATGATTAACAGTTGTCAGCACGATCAGTTATGCAACTTATAAACATTGCTGCTTCTATGTGTCCATAATACCAAAAGGTAAGCCAAGCATTTCATTAAAGGTCAATAGACAGGCAATGTCATATATTTTCTAATAATTAAAAAATAATAGTGTAGTGAATCCTCTTTTGGTGGGTGCTAAAATCTTCATTTTGAAACAGTTTTTCTGTTCTAGTCATAATTAATATGCTGATTCATAATATTTAGATTCCTTTTAAAAAATGCTCTGAACAAGCTATTTCAATTGACTAATATTTTTCTTGATGAAAAAAATTATCATAAGTTTAATTTAAGAATATAAACTTAGTTACATTTAATGCAGTTCATTGGGTTTTTTAATAAAAAAGAATTTTACTTGCCTTCCTGTGTTTTGTATATCCTTTCTGTTTAAAAACATCTCCTGCTGACTGCTACCCACTTTTGCTCTTCTGAAAATGTGTACAGCCTCACAAGCAGATATTTTATTCATAGCAACCCTTTTTCATATTTAGTATTTGATGAAAATGATAATTAAAAATTTTGGGGTTTTTCAAGTTTTTGGTTGTCCTTGGACTTTAGGACACAAGAAAGGTAATGTTCATTTGGAAAAAAGAATAAAATAAAGAATGAGCAAGTGACACTTGAGTTTTTAAAATTCTCTACTGCAATGCTACCTTTGAGAAATAATATCCCTCTCAGATGTAACTTATAAAAAGTTGCATATTGAAAGATTTCTAAGCTTTATATAAATGTGGGGTCATCATTTGAGAAACAGTCATCGCCAAAAGAGGTGTAGAAATTTAACACAGATTAGGACAAAATGTAAAGAACAAGCTATAAGAAGAAGGATTTATTTCAAGCATACTTTTATTAAAAACCTCTGGTCTAATAAGAGCAGAAAAGAGCTAAATCAGCAAGAACCACTTCATAATCCTGTCTTAAAAGAATTTTAATCTGAAAGTTGACACATTACACTGTAGGATAAAAATAATTGATAGGATTACATCATAACACTTGGAAGTGTAGAGTGGTAGGAAAAGGATGAATGCTTTAGAAGCTCAAGACACTGACATGAAATCCATGAGCTAATGAATCATTGTATGTTTAGAAGTCACAAACCCAGGCTCTGTGACTGATTCACGTGACGTTACATGGAGTGCTTAATATATTTGGTCTTTGCTCGCTCATGTTCAAAATGGAAATAAAATGGTTGTCTCTCTTTCGAAAACACTTCCAGCTTCTGGATGACAGAGTTTGGGTTTGTATGATGTTGTTAAAGCTGGAATATTTTATCAGCTATATTGCCATCTGTAATGCATGTAATGTACAAAAGAGGAATAACTTTTCCTTTTCTTTTGGCACAGGAAATGAAGTGTTATATTACAGTATGTATTTATGGTTTATGTGCCAAGTAGTGCTACATTTCTCTTTGTTTCTAATCATTTCTCAGAGAGTGGTACATGAAATGCCAAATGAAAAGAATGGTAACAGATATATAATTGTTCACTCATAGTTATGCTTGAAGCAATATATTCACTTGGCTGTGTGAAGTCCTAATCAGTAATTTTTTTTTTGTGATTTCAAATTTGTTGCTTAACATCTAAAAGTTATTACAGTTTTTTTTGCTTCTAAAGTATATAAAACAAACAAATAAACAAAATTGAAACCCTGATAATTTCTGTTCTCTCTCAGTGATTAAATGAAAGGAATACCCTCCCATTCCCCATCACTTCCTCTGCCCAATTTTACTTCCCAGCTTTACCCAACTAGTAATGCAATAGGAGGATATTGGAAATATGTCTCCTTTTTCACCAAAGGAAAACCCCAAATCCTTTGAATAATCCACATTAAAAATAAATACATCCAATTTTGTTCTCACTCTACACACCTATTTATTTTCAATGACCACGGGTTCTCCAAACAAATATGTACTTCTTCAATTACCTCATAAGCACATGCAAACACACACTAGCTAAAACAAAGCAGAAAAGCAGTTTTTATATAGAAAATTTCAGAAGTGATTTAAAACAACTCATTATATGTGTGAAATTAGAGCATTCCCTCTGCTGATAGATATAATTTTTCTTGAATGTTTATTTCTCTGGAGGTCTAACCGAGAAAAAGTAGGACCTTGACAAATGCTAACTTCCACAACAAATGAACCTGTGAAAATCTAAACAGGCAAAGGAATCATCTGCCATTAGCCAAGTTTAGAATTGCCCATCAAGACACATTTCAAGTCATGCTACACTAAAACCACAAAAAAAGAAGACTCCTAATGGACTGCTTTAGAGAAAACTATGTCAATTAGCAGATTTTTTTTATAAGCTTCTTGTTTCCTATTAATATTTTTCTTCCTTTTATTGTCAAAACAAGGCCATGTGAAATTAGCAGAACACCTCAATTTCACTGTGGGAAAAGGTAAATCTCTGCATCAAGGAGTAATTTTCAGGTGGTATGGTAGGATTCAAATACAAATTAAAAAGCTTGACTCCTGGTAACTGATAAAATAATGAAAATAGCACATAATTTTAACTACTTCAGCCACCCCAAAATATCAAAAATATGAAGGCTTACTAAGAATACATTAAAATATTTAGTAGCATGAAAAGACCAATGTTATAAATAAAATATATGGTGTTCAATTCAGAGGTAGTAGCTTACATATTTTTTAATACATTACTATGTTTTGCCCTATGCATTCTCTTTTGTTTCACAATTTCCTAAAAAAGGACTTAAGAAATGGAACATAATTCTGTGTGCTCAGCTAATTTGCAACATCCATACAGGCCTCTAACTTCTAAGAGCTTGTAGTGACAATTCCAGCTTCTGTGGTTGCTCCAGCAGCTGCCAGAAGGACCCTTACAATATTTTCAGTGATGTTGGTGAGACGTCTGACAAATTT
Organism: Ammospiza caudacuta; assembly: GCF_027887145.1. NCBI lineage: Eukaryota > Metazoa > Chordata > Aves > Passeriformes > Passerellidae > Ammospiza > Ammospiza caudacuta. The sequence goes on along the minus strand of NC_080593.1, from coordinate 74,193,675 downwards.
TCTTCCTTCCACCTGAAAAGGAGTCTGTCCAGTCAGTCATTTTACATCCAGTTCTCTTTTTATGTTAAATGTCTATATCTGTGTGATTTTCTTCTGTCCAGCGCTTAAACTGCTCTGTCTTTTCCTAAGCAGCACTGCACTGTGCCTGCCTGGGACAGCCGCCTTTCCCAGCAGCAGCGATCCCTCGTGTTAACCATGGCAGAGAATTGCGCTGCAGCCTCGGTGCCCTTTGTAACGACAAGCTGATTAGCACACAGCTCCTGTCAGGGACACGTGTCCAGCCTGTTGGAAGGCACATTTCCATAGAAAAGGGGAGACAGCTGATTTCTAGAGGCTTAGCAGAGCACTGGATGCAAGAGCTGAAATGTACATGAAGTACGTGGAATCATATATATCTGTATTTCCGTACAAAGGTTGGTGAGCAGCAGACCAACTGAATTTGCTTCATTTTCACCAGCCTCCAGAAAAGACTTGTAAAAGTAATTATGTGTACCTAGTAATAATAGCTACATAGTACAGTAAATATTAAATCTTTCCCCTAAACATCAGAAGCTCATCTTCCTCTCAATGGACTTTTACTGTAATAGATAAAATAAATGTTCCTCATCCACAAATATTAAAATCAGGTAAAGATTATTTTTTACAAATGTAGGGATTGAGACATGAATCCAATGAGCTGCAAAATGCTAGGGAAACAATAGTATAATTTGACTGGAAACTATTTGCATGGTATTGAGGCAATGAAAAACCAATATAAGTTGATTTTCAGAGGGAATTAAAAAATAATATTCCACAATGTCAGTCACAACATTTTTAAGCGTAGAGGATAAATTTGACGTTTTGCTTCACTGAATTACAATTTCTTTTCTTCGATGTTTTTATGTACTTTTCTTGGCTTATGAAGTATTTAGTTAAGCACTATGCAGCATTCTGATTAAAAACAATGAGCACAATCACCATAAAATGATATATATGTTTAATAGTTATTTTTTAATCTAATAAATTGATTTGAAAATAGAATCATGTAGGGAATCATCATTCAGCCAGAGCATCCTGGTAAGCTAATCATAAATCCATTTTCAGCATGTTATTTTTGTTAATAGTTTGGAAGTATAAATAAAATGATTGCTAGTAAAAGATACAGATGAGAGAAAATGGTGGAACTCTAAATCTGCAGAGAAATCTCGCTTAAAAAACTAGCCTGCTTTTATCTTCACAAATTCCAGACTATTTCTCAGACTTCACTGAAAAACAGTGAAAATTCCTACACTGTGGCAGGAATCATGCCTAAGAAAAGAACTACAGGATGAATGAGAGGAAAACTGTTTTCAAAAGGGATGTGGTGTCCTGAAGTGTATTATGCTAGGTGCTCTTAGGAAATGATGATCCTTGATGTGAACACAAAATAGAAGGTGAAAAACGTACTACCTTCAGTACACTGCAATTTTGGTGCTGGTAGAACATGAGCCAGATGCGTGTCCAGAAGGTCGACGGCATCCTGGCTTGTATCTGCAGAGGTGGGGCCACCAGGATCATGGCACTGATCATCCCCCTGTGCTTGGCACTGCTGAGGCCACACCTTAAACCCTGTGTCCAGTTCTGGGCCCCTCACAGCAAGAAGGACATTGAGGGGCTGGGGCACGTCCAGAGAAGGGCAACAGAGCTGGGGAAGGGTCTGGAGCACAAGTCTGATGAGAGGTGTCTGAGGCTGCTGGGGGTGTTTGCCTGGAGAAAAGGAGGCTCAAGGGGGACCTTATCACTCTTTTCGACTGCCTGAAATGGGAAGTCTCTTCTCACAAGTAACAAGTGACAGGGTGAGAGGAAATGGCCACAAGCTGCACCAGGGGATGCTAGATTAGGAAAAAATAGGAAAAAAATTATTCATGGAAAGGGTTGCCAAGCAATGGAACAGGCTACTCAAAGTGGTAGAATCACCATCCCTAGCAATATTTCAAAGATGTGCAGATGTGGCGTTTAGGACTGTGGTTTAGTGGTGGAATTGGCAGTGCTGGGTTTATGGCTGGACTTAACAATGGTCTTTTCCTATCTAAATGATTCTATGAAGAAAATTGGAGTTTTTGCAGTCGGAAGTTCATTGTCTCTCTTTTAAAAAGCATGCTTGACAAATTATGTGTTATCAAAGTTAATAGATAAAGAAATATCATAGTTCACCTTTAAAATCTAATTTCTTTGGACCTTCTGAAATCACAAATAATGATTATTCAGTAGTGAGAGGCCTTGAAACATTCTTGTTTTCTTACACCTCCTTTCAGGTGTCTACTAATATTCTCTAAGCATTTGTATAGATAAATATAAAGAAACCCACAACAACTAAATTAGGAACTAGAATGTATTTAACAGTTTTATAAATCAGCTTACTTTACATGGCAACGAGGTTCTAAGAGCAGCCTAATTTTATATTCATTTTTCCTGAAAATATCTTTGTTTGACTTAATCGCACAGAAAAACGATGAGAACCTCTGGTTTTTAGGACATACAACCTCAACAAGTTTGTTTACAAGATTAAGAGTGGCCCAAGTACAGGACATTTAACATTTGGAAAAAAAACCCCTCAGAAATAATTTTGTAGATGAAGGTTAAATGTTCTTATGCGACATGGATTGCTGTGTCTTAGAGTGTCTGATAATGAAAGTTTTCTTAAATGGATGTGGCATTACCGGCTGTTTTTTGATAACTTGTCAATAGAGTGCAAAAAAGTATTGCCTTTAAAGCAGTGCAGAATTAGGTGTTATCCAGAACCAAAATTGTAGGTCTTGACAAACTGAGTTATAAAAGTTACACAATTTAGTTACCTGAAATCTTAAATCTGATAATGCAATTTGATTATAGGGCAGTGCTTCTCCATCCCATTACAACTCAACTATTGATATAGAAATAATGTTCCCAGTAATAAGATGTGGTTCTTAGAATGGCACATTCTATGACAAACGTGTATCTGCCCATGATTTCTATGAACACATGAATTATGTGTATCCTGAGTTTCTGTTCATCTCAGAAAGGCATAAAGCAAGTTTTTTATTCTTAGTGGTGATTTAAAACGAAAATGTGTTTTACATATTCAAGGTTTCACTTACCACTCATCACCACACCTATCTTCTCCCTCCAACTCCTTCCCACAATTGTAAGAAGGAATAGAAGTAAGGCTTCTACTTGCAAAGCACAATTAACATGCACAGAAGACGGTTGATTCTTTTAATTTTCCTATTTTTTTGCTATTTACTTCTTGCATCAATTTATAAGGTCTTAGTCTGGAGAATTCTTAGGATCATAGGCCTAATTATTAGAGACAAAAACCTCCTTGTCTTGTTTTAAGCACTCTATCGATGATCCATGTTTCCATGGATAAAACTGTAAAAGAATAAGAAAGTTTTCTCTCTTTACAAGTTTACTGCACCAATTTTTAAATATTCAGCACAATTAACAGGTTTTATTTCTGGAGTAAAACTGTTCCATATAGATGCTTATTTCCCCTTTGTGAATGGTGTAATTGAGGTGAAGGATTTCTTACAGTTTCACAGGACATATCTGTGCCACTGTTTCTCAGTGATCTTAGCTATTTTAAATAGCTAGCAATAATTTGTATTTTAACTGTCTAAATGTGCATAATATGCTGTACCAGATCAAAGGCTCATCCTGCTCTGTACCCTCTCTCTGTCAGTTAGATGGAGTGCTTCTCTGCTCACTGGAAGATGCTTGAGAAAAAAGTACAAGAAAGTGAACAAATAGAGCATTTTAGGAATTATTAATGCACTGACAGAAATAAAAACAGAACACAGTATTATTTTCTCATATCTTGAATATTTTTGGTAATTCTCATTTCTTTCCTATCTAGAAGAAATAAACCCTTACAAACCCATGAAAAAAAAAAAAAAACCAAACAAACCAAAACAAAAAAAACCTCAGGAAGAAAAAAACCAAACCAAAACAAAAACCAACCAAACAAAAAAGCCCCCAAAAAACCCAAACCAAAACAACAACCAAAAAACCCTCCACAATTCTCTAGAAGAAACCAAACAAAAAAATGAAACTAACAAAAAAAAAATCTCTTCAAAACCCTTCAACAAAACCCTTAAAAATGAACGATTCAGAGCTCTAAGATAAGAACATACTTGAAGATAAAGATTATTTTCAAAATAATTTAGGACAAAGAAGGCTCAGACACTCCTTTCAGAATAGGGTTGGGAAGAAGCCGTACTGTAAATAACCATGAAAATAAGTGTTGATGAGATGGTGAGCAAGTATTGTGTTTGTTTGCTTGTTTTACTGCCTATTCTAATACACTTAGGTTAGAATTATTCAAATGTCTTTTCCTATGTACATTCTCCCATTCATTCATAATTTGGGAGACCTATGTAATTCCTTTTCCTATGTCTTTTCTAAAAAACCTTCAGTGTATTTACTCTTTCCTTATATGCATTTGTTCCACATTTTAGACCATCATTTTTGCCCTTTCTCTACTTCTTTTTCCACTTCTATTTGCTTCTTTTTCATACAGCAGTCATAACATATCGTATTCAAAACAAAGGCATATTAGTGCTCTGCACAATGCTGTCCCATAGTTTCCTTACTTTTCCTGCTAAAATCTCACTTCAATTTTTGAACCTGTTTCCAGGCATCTATCTATGATCTCTAATCAGGAACTAGCTACAGTCACATATTAGCAGATTTTTTTTTTCTTTATGTGTTAAAACTTATCATCCCTGAATTTTATTTGTGGTTTAATATCTCAGTCATCCAAGATAGAAAATTTTACAGTTCTCAATTGTCAGCTTTCATAACTGATAATGTAAAACTGTGCAAAATAGACTTCATAATTTTTCATTTCTTCTTGTTTCCGTGTCCTTTGTGAAATCATTGGACAATTTTCATCCCACTACTCTATTTTTGAAAATTACATTTTTTTCCTAGGTATATATATATTAAAAAGCTATCAACTCAAGTATCTATTTCTGGTGCCCATTTGATGTGACAGAAATGGTAGTATCAGAACTCTGTGTGTGTTTTCCAGTGGGATAGAGGCAATAAGCCAATAAAGCAAATTTTATCCACATGATAGAATAATTTAGAGATTATTAAGAGAGGTCTGCTGTTTATTACCAGTCAGCTATGAAAGTCACAAAAAGGAAAGAGAGTGAATTATTTGCCTTGATGTTGGAAAGATAGCTTCATTAAACTGGCTCATTTATGGCCAGAACTCAAAAGAAGAGCAATATAAATTGGACAAAGATGGACAATACATATGACTACCCACACTGATATCCTATTTGTAGATTATATTGTTATTATGCACATTTTTATATTTGTGAACAAAAATCCATATATTATGAGATGTGCTGTGAATTATTTGTTATTAGATGCACATTGACAATTCATATGAATTTCATGAACTATTCTTTGTGAAACTTGCACATTTTCTAACAGTTATATAATTTATTCAACAGAGCAAAAGGAAGGGTGCAGTTTTTAATGATATAATTTTGTGTTTTTAGCTGTGCAAAACACACTATATAGCAATTGAGATCAATCTTGAACAGTTATGAAATATTCACTCTCAGAAAATTGTATTTGCACTGATAAATGAAAAATTGATACTGCTCAACAAGTTTAGAAAGCTTTCTGGTCTGTTGCCTTTTTTTTCAATCAACTATTTCAGCAGTGCATATACTGTGCTTTTGTGTGTATTCATGCGTGCATCTTAACACTTGATTAATACATTCACAAGCAGAGATAAACAGATAGTTTGGCATCTGTGAGCTGTTGTTTTTTTTTTAGTCCAAATAAATACATACTAGAAATAACATAAGAAAACATTGCCATGCCATAACTTTCCTATACTTAAAGGTCTTAGTAGATTTTTATTGTTGTAGATAGCGGGGTAGGTCAAAATTATTGCTTGGCTTTTGATGTCTGTCCCATAATACTGAGGTAGCTACTTTTCAAAACTTGGTAAATTGTAAGAAAAGTGTTTTGAGAACCCTGCAGGTGGAAAATAAAACCAACTGTGAGATTATGCTTTCTGCACAAATCAAAATACATGCTTATGGGAGTTGTAAGCTGTGTCTAAGATAAGAATGTTTAGCAGAAAAATAAGAGATTCACAGATAAGGCTATGAGGTGTTTATAGAAGGCATACTGATAGTTAAGCTAATTAATTATCAAACTAACTAATAATGACCTGGTTTCCAAAGAAGTTGACCAATTAATAAATATATCAACTGCCTTGCAGAAATACTCGTCTTGACAGTTTACAATTTCCCTCAAGAAGTTTTGCAATGATCATGCCTGTAATTCTTTTCAGATTTTAAACCCTTTATGACATCATAGGTTCTACTTGACCTTTTTTATTAGTAGTAACCTGTAATGACCAAGGAAAACATGGTGATGACATGGTGTAGCTGCTACAGCTAGAAATTTAGTGTAATAGAAACAATATTTGTGACAATTGACAAAAAAAAAGAAATAGCAATTAAAAAATTAAAACAGCAGTAAATGGCTCTTATAATTACCTCTTTATCTACTTCAGGTGAGAAATGAAAATAAAAAACTTTTGAATAATTGCAAAAAAGTTGGTTGGTCAAAATAAATTGCTTTTTTGAGACAACATTTTCAATTGTTAATATTTTCTGCCAAAAAATATTTTGAACCAATATTATACCTTAATTATTTAATATACTAATTTGGGGATGTGTATTAAGGGACTTCAAACAGATTTTTCACTGGTGGGCTTTTGATTCCATCAATTATAATTTAGTATACAATATTGTTTTGACTTTTTAGATTCTGCCTGATTTAGAGAAAAAAACTAGCTATGTCATACTTCAATATCAGAATTACAAAATTTCCTATACAAGCTTTTTTTTGTTGTTTTCTGTGTTGTTGGGGGTTTTGTTCATTTTTCGTTTGTTTCTTTTTTGGATTTTTGTGGGTTTTTTGACTTTTTTTTTCTCAATAGTGAGGTCACCAAGAGGATAAGACTTGCACTAGAGAAGAATGCTTCCATGGTATATTTAGTTTTGGTTTAAGATACGGGGAATGGGTTATTACTTTTATCCACAGGGACTTGAGCATTGCAAAACCAGAATAATACCCTTGGCATCAGGTACCAAACAAGATAAGCATGGTTGTGCTTGTTCACCAAGTCATGGGAGCGACACTGAACCATTCATGCCCACCTCAGCTAAAGAATGAGTTACATTATACTGAGAGAGGAGGGCAAAAACCTATCATGTTTCAGGCAGAAACTCATGAAAAAATTAGAAACCTGAGGACTTGTCTGGCATCCTAAAGAAAGCTTTTCAATTCCAGTCCTGCAAATTTCCTATGATTGCCACTTTTATAGGAATTAACAATGCTGTTCTTTCTTGGCCAGATATCTATTCATCATTAATAAAAATGTTGTATACAATTTTTATATGAAATATTTGGTTAATTCTAGGTAGACTATTTTGCTACAGAAAAGCTTTAATATTTTTTCCTCATTCCCCATTTCAGAACATCCCTTATATAAGGCTTGCTTCCATCTGTTCTGAACAGTTGGTTCCAAGTAGATAACAATTAGACTGGGTTTTGGTTTCTTTTCATTTTGGTGATGCAGTGTTTTTAATTTAATCTTCACATAAACAAGCATTAAAATACAATTCTGAGTAGGTAAAATCATTATTACAGGTAATTACCTCTACCATAACTTTCCGAATTTTAAAGTAATCATTTAGCAAATGTCAGTCATAAATTTGACCATTTCCAAATTTTTGTAGATTTAGATTGCTTCTTTTCACTTTCTTTTACAATATTTTTAATCCCCCATGCACAAGAATATTGAAATAATAATTTAAAACAATGAACACCAGCTTATTCTTGTGTTAACTGCTGCCCTGGGGCTCATTTTTGCTTTGGTTTTTTTTTTTTTTTTTCATTTCAGAACTAGGAGAGAATTATGTATCACGCAGCATGGATGCCACTGATTCAGATATTCTGCACTGTTGTCAGGTATGGTTTCACAACTGTTTCTTGCAGCTCTGTCTCTGGTGTCTTTCATCTCTGTTGTAGGTTTGGTTTATTAATTGATATTGATATTTTAAGTTCACCAAATCAGATATCTGCAAATTCTCATCTGCAAGTTTTAAAAAATTAACTTATTTGTTTTTCTCTTCTCCCCCATGATTTGCATACATTTCTCATCCCTCTGCAAAGTTCTGTCACCTTTCCCTAGGCTCTGGGTCTTAACAATTCAGAAAAAGCAGCCAAAAGGGTAAATAGTAGCCCCATTACCTCCAAAATGCACTGTTTGTTTGACAAGTTTTTGTAAAATAAAATAGATTATGGTTTTGCACTATAGCGAAGCAGTGCTATTCTCTAATTTTATGTCTGCCTAGAGGATTAATTATATACTAACCAAGCCTCACATAGAGAAAACTTATTGAATTACAGGATTATCCTCACACTCTTTGTATGCTCAAAACAAAGAGGTACTACACACTGCATAAGGAACCCCCAGTGCGCATCCTGTTAACATAAATGAGACTGAGCAGCCTGGTCTAAATGAAGCAGTATTTAATAGTATGAACTAAGTTCATAATTGTTTGCATTCCCTTCACAGTTCTGTCTACTTCATAGTTTTGGGTAGAAGCTGATTTAATACATGTGCTAAGAGTAAAATAGCACTAAATCTGTCATAACTTGGCTGATTATGACTGGTGTTGCCAAATATGCTTGGTGTTTATCTGGAGTTCTATGAAACAGGGTGGTGATGAGGGCAGTGGCATGCATGCAGCCAGGAAGCATGGATCAATAACTTAAAACTCTGCAAGTAGATCTAAAACTCAACTTTTGCACAGTATCAAAAAGATAAGAGGAATAATTGCAATCTTTCATTTACTCTAGGGACAGAGGAGGGAATAAACCACCCTATTTTCTTCCTATAACATCCCCTGGACTGGAAAACATCTCTCTAGTCCGTGTTCCACTTCATAGACAGTCGCTACTTAGACAGCTACCAATATCTTGGTTCTTCTCTGAAGCAACTAAAGCATCAGCTTCTTTGCTTTCCACTTTTTCCAGGGTAGGAAAAACTACTAAACACTCAGGTTAAAATCATTAAAAACATCTTTTGGATCTTAATTTTTTTAAAAAATATGTATAAAAAGAATCACTTGCATTTCCTGTAGATTATCAAATAGAGTGTTTTCCTTCAATACCCAGATATTTGGAAAATAAATTCCTAAATTAGAAGTCCTTCATTTCCTATTAGACATCATGATATCATTAAGGTTAATTTCAGGCCTTTTGCATATTCCAGAAATATTTTCAGAGCAGTTCTAACTAGTCAAAGGAAGAGACAGGTTATTCTCTATACGGTGATCTCTAAAGTATGTAGGACTTCGTTGAAGATAGTTAAAATTCTCCTTACTCGTGCAAGATTACTATATTGGGAATTTGATCTCCTTGGGACTCCATAATGAAAGGAGACTTTTGAATTTCCTGGGGAACAAATTAGAAATTCATACAGTTTGGTTCATGCTGAAGATGGAAAGACCTATTGGTCTCTGGAGCACTGAAGCTAGGGAGTGAAAAATCTAGCGTTCTGATGTTTGGCAGGGAAGGAACAGAGAAGAAAAAAAATTTAAAAAACCCCAAATGAAAACAAAGAAAATTAAATAAGATAGAGAAAGGTAACAGGGTTCTCATACAGATTTCATGAGTTTTAAATAATTTCATACCAATTTAAAAATTCATATGACTTTAATCCAATGCAAATCAAATTTGTGCAGCTATGAGCTGAATCAGACATAGAGCATTACAGGAACCCATAAAAAGTGTTCTCTTCCTCATGCCCTAAGTTTCTAGTAAAAAAAAACTGGACAGATTTCTTGAGACAGAAATGTCCTTGTCTCAAAAATCAGATACTGGATATGCCTTGCTTCTGTTAAATGCACTGTTTTTATTTAATGTGTCTTTTGCAAAGCTGGTATTCCATGTGTTGAGGAAAAAAAAGAGCAAAACAAGGAAATTCCCTTGTCTTTTTAACATGCATATTACCATGTTAACATAAGATGGTATTTTTTGTTGCCTGGTTGTTTTAGGTTTTTTTTGAGAATAGAGCTTATGCTGCCTCCTGCTCTTGATAGCAGAACATTTGGAAGAATATTGTAAGGTAGGATCCGGATCCAGTTTACAGCTAAATCAATGTAGCAGCTATTGCAGAATTATGAACCAAGTTTGACATAGAAGGTAAAAAAAAAATAATATTTTTACAATTAGATAATTTCCACTATAAATATATTAAAAGTGGAGGATACTAGTTTGAACATGGGAAATATTCTTAAGGACAGACTGCTGATTTGATTTATAAAAGCATTATGCTGTTAAAATATAATCTAGAGGACAACTTAAAAGGTAACTTGGTTTTGCAAACAGCAGTTTTCAAGAAGAGGTAAGATATTGCAATCGCTTTCTTTTTTTCCTTAGGTTTTTCCCCCAAAGACTGAAACAGACATGCTGGAGAACAACAAAAACAATGATAACAACAACAAAAATCACTCCCCCTTCCTTCCCCTGCAAACTCCCAAGAAACCCTCTGATTGATAAGCAGAGATGTTACAAGATATGAGGTCTGCATACATCTTCAGTACAGCTTTGGTCTGCTATTCCATAGTGTTTTTCTTCTAGCTTTTTAACTTGAACTTTTTTGTTCATGAATCTGTTTTTGCAGTGCATTAAAAATATATTGTTTCCTCAAAGGAAAAAGTAATGTAGAAAAATGTGTAAATAAAGAGCTTGCATATTCAGTCACTTAGTTCTCAAATTAACTCTAACTTTGATTTTTTTTTTTTTTTTTGCAGTATGAGAAATATTTTTTCATGTTGCACATTGTGAAAAGTAATCTTCAAGATGGTAGGAATTTCAGTACAAATATCACCTTGAGAACAAGATGGTTATCTGATCCAAGCTATCTACACCTCTTGATGTGGAATTCAAATCTCACAAGAACAGAGAGGTTAATGAAATTTCTCAGGCTTTTCTTCTCAGGGGTCAGAGATACCACTGTAACACGTTATCATTATATTTGATATTTCGATCTCACTTGGATCTGAAATTGTAGAGGAAAATACAAATTAAATCTTATGTAAAAGGAAAAAGCAAAAAATGACCCCAGCTTTTTGAAGCATCAAAGAAACTCTCATCAAGTTCAGGCAATTCTCATTTTTATTGTAGCTGGTTTAATTATTTTTTCTCAAGCAGAGCGTACAAATTCTTGCACTCTTTAATAATTTCTAACATGTTTTAGGAGCTGTAAAAACTAATATAAGGAACTTTGAAAAATGTTTTCAAAGAAGTTGCCTGGCAAGTCATCTCTTGGAATATCAGAAAGTCTTTAGGTAATGAGACACCTTGAAAAAGAAGAAAATTTCTACAGTTTGCAAAAATTTCCAAAAAACCTCAACCAAAACACAAAGTAAACCAACTCCCCCCCCAAACATGAAAAGGGATTGCTGAAGCATCCTGATAAATTGAATTTGGATCTGTGAAAAGTATTTCAATAAAATTTAAATAAAGTAAAAATGTTGATATTTCAAAACCTTTTTTAAAATAAGAGCAGAAAACATTAGGGCTTCTGTATTTATGTCATGTGGAAAAATACAACACTAATCAACCAAAATGCATTGTTTCTCTTATTTTTTTTCATTATTATTAAAATATTTTGCTACAAATTTAAAGAAAAAAATTATATAAATACACTAATTTTTCTAGCTCCAAAACATGTCACTGATTTGTTTCTATATTTTCAGAATCTTCTTTGTATCCAAAAGACTGTTAGAGAAACTAATGTGTCAAGATATCTTAATATTGATAGGACTAAAGTTATGTAGGAAAAATGGTTCTATCTTTCCAGTCATATCTTTTATGATATGCCTGCATATGACTCTTCTAATATGCTAAAATTGCTTAACCTACCAGAAAAAAAAAATCAGTGATATCTTTTGAATGATTTTTCAGCTGTCAGATGAAGGCTAGTGGAAGTTGTATTGAACCTGAAAAGGATTTTGAAAAATAATGTTGCAAACTTAAAATGTCATTCTTACTTTCACGGCATGGCTTTTCCTGCTGTTTTCTGTGCAAAGCATTTCCATTTAGTGAATAAAACCCAAAATGATGTGTCCTATATGTTGTAAAGAAACTGAAGTTACTTGGTGAAGTACTCAGAACAGAAATTATTTTTTTGGCTGCAAAAATCTTGGTTTCATTTGTGAATCTGAATTATTTTTGACCTTCCAGCTGCCACCCTTGGCTATACCAAGTGAACTACTTAATCACATGTCTAACTGGTGAGCAGTGGGATAAGGGAAAGTGCCTAAATGCATTCCCAAGGACTTGATGGATTGAGGTCTGGTTTATATTCAAAATATGAAGTTAAATGTCATCATTACATCAAGACTATGTTCTTACAACAATACAAAATGTTTAGTCTACTAACCTCACTTTATGTGGGAATAATCCCATAGCTCCTATTTGAAGAAGAAATGCTGATTGTGAAGTTAGAAAGTGCAGCTGGGTATCTTCAGCTGGAGTTTGTTAATAAAATTTTAAAGGCAGGTCAGTGTAGTCTGAATTAAAGAGTAAAGAAAAAAAGAAAGGATGAGAAGAGTAAGGAAAAAAAGAAAGGATGAAAATAGTTCGAGAAAAATCTAAGGGGGAATGACAAATTAAATGGAAAAGGTTTTGTTCTTTTCCTTGAAACATCTAATCTTGCTCCAGGAAGGTGTGGGTCATTAGAAGCCAGCAGTATTTCACTGAATGTTTGAGAGCCCTGTATCTTTTGGAATCTTTAAGAAACAGAAATCTGATAGTGAGTCTCTCTTTATCTTCTACTATGGCAGGTGCATTAGATCTAGTTCTGAAGATGGACAGAAACTGAAAGACAGAGAGATAAAAAAGTTTTTCCGTTTTTCTCTGAAATTAGAATGTAAGTAACTTTACAGAGAATAAGATAAAATTAGATAGCTGTATTTACGCATCAAATACTCCAAGGATGCATTTTGTGTCTTTCCAGGAAAAAAGAAATGACATGAGACTATAAAATTTTTCTTTTCAAAGTGATTAATGATATGTGTTAAACAGCTGAATCTACAGACAAAACACTTATCTCTATTGATTTTTAAATGCAAGTAGGCATGTACTTTACAATTTCACACTTCATGAAATGAAGTCTGTGTATTCAAATATTATGTGTTCATTTATTTTACTTTGGAAGAAATATTTATACTATCCTCCAATATTTATATTAAAGATCAGAAATGTTGAAAGTGACTATGTTGGGCAAATACAACCTTAAAAGGAAAACTGGTCATGTCAAGAATTTCCTATCAGAAATGGGCATTTAATAGGTTCTTTCTCACTCTGTTTTGTACACTTTTCCCTGCTGTTTTCTAATGAATTATCTACAAATTATTCACTTCCCCTATTAAGAGAGACACATGCATTTTCACATTCTTCCTAAAGCATAGCTGGTAGATAGGTTTCTTTCTCTTAACCTATATCCTAAATACCTTTGTTGTAATTGAGGATGGTGATACAGCAAACATCTCATGCTAATATGACGAAAAGAGAACAAACACATTTCAAGAAAGATATGCAATTTTAATCATTCACTGAATATCTTACTTCCAGATGGATTGCCTTAGTAAACCACATAAAAGTCTTGTAGTAGCACATATAAAGGATAAAAATATTTGATCAATTAAAAATATTTCATGGTGTCAAAGTTCCAAGATAATGATAGAATAGAATCACAGAGAAAGCAGAGTTGGAAGGGACCCATCAGGATTATCAAGTCCAAGTCTTGACCCAGCACAGAACACCCCAAGAGTCATACCATGTACCTGAGGGCATTGGCCAAATGATTCTTGAACTCTGACAGGCTTGGTGCTGTGACCACTTCCCTGAGGAGCCTTTTAGTGCTCAGTCACCCTCTTGGTGAAGCACATTTTCCTTGCATTGAACCTAAACCTCCCCTGACAACTTCATGACGTTCCCCCGAGTCCTGCCACTGGTCAACATAGTGAAAGGATTGGTTCCTGCCCTTCCAGTTCCCCTCATGAAAATCTTAAAGGCTTATGAAAGAAAATGTTTCTTTAATAATTGAAACTCTGACAGTAATATATGACTAAAAAAAGAAAAAAGAAAGAAACAAAGAAACCTAGGATTATTAAATGACATTATGTTTAAAGAAAATTGTGCTGAAGTTATTAATAACACTTTCAGGATTCAGTGGATATTCAATATATCCATAAACTCCTGCTAACATTAAGTTTTAGTCATTTACAAACCTGTGTTTCTGTTTATGCCTTTCATTTCAGTCGGGCCACACTCCTTGGTTCAGCTGTAGATCCAAAACACTAACAGTGTTAGGTTGTTTATATCTGGTGAATAACATAAGATGAGACCTGCTATTTCTGCAATCCTGTGATGGTCAGGGCTGGGTCAGGCAGCTGGAGCTAGTAATAAGGATCTGACTGGTATGCAAATGAATGTGTTTGAAGATTGATTTGACAGTGTTACTTTAAATGGGATTACATTTCGCCTTTATTTTCCCATTTTCTGCAGAAATGGTTCAAATATATAGGAATAAAACTAATTTTGTTCCCTTTTTAATACTAGTGAATGGGGTCTGCAGCTTGGGGGCAGAAGTATGACATAGATGGTCCAGAAAGCCAGTCTGAACTGTACCATTCCCTTTAGGCTGAGCTGGTGAATTGACACAGCCTTGTACCTTTCCAGTGTTGTGTGACATGGGACCACCCACAGTACACATGCTGCATAAGGATTTAAGCGGAGCCTTTCCAGCTGAATACACAATTCCTTTATCAGGGAGTCTGCCTTAACTTACAGCAGAAAACTGCACATTGCTGTGGCTCTTTGATCAAAGCCAACTGTCCGAGGTTGAGGCCTCATCCCACAGATTGATCGTGTGTTTGGAAAGGCTTTAATGAAGAGATTTTCTTTCAATTGTATTTTAGCCTCTATATTAGCCTCTATCTACACAGGTATTAACTGAGCTTTTGTCACACCACAAAATGTTAAACAAATTTTAACCGTTTTATGATTCAATATTGAAAATATTTCAAAAAATAACAATAGTGCACTTCTAGATGCAGAAGTCACTAAAGAGAGTGTAAAATGGGGAAAGGAAAGGAGTTCTTTGAATCCATTAGTCCTCATTTCAAACACCTGTTTGGATGTTGCACTTCCTGGGTGGATAGAATGGGTGAAATTTTCCATTACTCTAACTGATTGTTATATGATTAAAGGCATTTATTCCAAAAATGTCAATATACACTGTATTGTATTTGGTGGTAAACTTGGGTAAAAAAGTTCTTAAAAATAATAAATCCCTACCCTGACACAGACTTAAGACTTGTCTTTCCTGGCATGTCTACACTTAGTTATCCCCCTGTTTTATCTGCCTGTAGCTATTTGTAGGACTGTGCTCTAAATCAGATCACTGAAATGAACCAAGTTAACTCTACAACAATATGGTTTTGGTAGTATGTTTGTGTATCTGTGAGTCCCACAAAATGGTTTCACTGACTGTATTTGAAGAGTGCTCTACAAGCTGCTGTCCTGGGAAGACTCTGTGGGTGGCAATCGTGGGAGAGCAAAGTGACGGAGTGTTGGCGAAGACACCTTAATGTAATTCCTCTGAAGAAAATATGTACCCGCCCCAGTGGTTATGGTGATGCAATGAGGAGTTACTGATGTCTGCCTCTTGAACTTTATTTATAATTCTTCTCATGTCAATTTTTTTTTTAATTTATCTCTTAGGATTTATCCTTGGTTTCCAGACATATTTGTGTTTATCCTTTTGATTGTCCACTATTTTTTTTGTTTTGATGCTTAGTTTAAAAGCATTTTTTTAGGCTTTGCCTGATTTGGACATATCATTAAAAAAAACCAGATAGGATCTTATAAATCTCCATATAAATGTGAATTAAATGGGGGAAAATTTATTTATATTTTTCATCAGCTTGAAAACTGCTTTGATTTGTCTGCAAAATGTCAAAGGTTAAGGTACTGAATTAATGTGAGTGTTCATTCTTGTGGTTTTGCTTTTCCAATCTTAAACATCACCAGGAGGATTTAATGGATGGTGATTCATTCCTTAGTAATTTTAATTAATCCACTATTCCTGAATTTAGCATGTGCTGAAATCTGCTTCTTCCTGTCCTGTACTGTCTGGGCCCTTGCTGTGGTGATGCTGCATCCAGTCTGATGCTGACTGATGGGAGACTGCATCTGGCTTCTGCCAGTCTCTTTCTGTATGGCACTGTCCTTTGGATCCATGCTGTTGACTGCAGCTTTGCATGCTGATCCTCCTCAGCTCCTGCACTCCTTGCAGCCCGTACTTGTCACCCTGTGATGCAAGATGATATGGGGAGCAACACTGACACCTAACAGTAGTGGCACAGCTCTTTCAGTCTATTCCTCTTTAATCTGAGAGTTGATTTGGTCTCAGAATCAATGGCCTTTTACATCTGATGTAGCTAATACATTTCCCCCAAAGATCTTCACTCTTTGTTATATGCAGGACATTTCACCAAAAACTATAATGCCATACTGCACAAATAAGGTAATAAAGCTTTGCTGAAAGAAAAAGTTTTTTAAAAACTGACAAGACCTGCAAGCTTATAAAATTATTTCTAAGATTGTAATAATCCATTCTATAAAATAAGTTGGGGTATGGCAAAGCATTTAATTTGCACAACACAAAATGAGAGCGTGTATTGACCTTTTATATGTTGCAGTCAGGGTTTCCTCCTCCTCAAATCTACACACAATCACACTATCTTCTTTTTTTTCATTCCTACACAGTTGGTACCTTTCTTCACAGAAAATATCATCTTCAGCTTGCCACAGAGCCATTTCTCTGCTGTGACAGCACATAGGAAAGAGCAAAGGGGTAGACAGCCAGGGAAATCCCTGACATGGCTCTACTGGCTCGATGGAGTTGTGCTTGCAGACTGCACTGAAGAAGATGAATTGTTTGCACAGAAGGAATGGACAGAGAAAGTCAGGAAAGCTGCAGAAAACTCACTATGCTCTGTCCTCTCAAAGTGGGACGTGAAGCTGCTCTGCAGATCTTTCAGGGCATAAATCTCCAAGGTACCACTGCCACAGCTTTCAGACGCAGGCTAAACCATCATTTTTACAGGACCCCTCATCTATCCAACACTAGGGAAGGCAAAAAGGTGAAGAGAGCACATAGAGCATGATTCAGAAGCAGTGTGTAAGGACAGGTGTGTACTTCAGAATTCTGACTTTTCAACTGTCTGAGAAAACAAAGTACCTCTGGATATTTCTTTTTGCAAAGCAAAGCTCTATTCTATAGAACCTATAATTATGTGCAATGTAAGTAAAATAATTTCATAGGATAAAAAGCTGGAATAGTTAGAGGGAGGAAGTATTAGCGTTTCATAGGCAGAAATTCCAGATATTTTTGTGAACTTTTTGTTAAAAATATTTTATCCAGAAAACACTACATCAAGTAGAAACAGGACAGCATAATAGGAAGAGGTTGTTTTTAATTTCCATCTGAGGGGAATGAAATTAAAAAAAAATTATTTAGTATGTTTCTGTTCAACAGAACAGATATAATTCTTAACTATCTGGAGAAAAAAAAAGAAATCAAGAAGCCAAATCAAAGTTGGTAATTAGTATTGGATAAAAGCTGCTTTGCATATCAATAAAAGTTCTTTAAGATTTTTTTTTTCTTGTCCTCACCACTTGGAGAAATCCTTAGAAATATTTTTTCAGAAAAATAGCTCCCTCCAAAATAACTGTTTTGGTTTAAAAACTTTTACCTCTGAATGGTAGGGGTAGATGTAAGTACTTTTTGGGTTCCACGTACATTAGGTCTCAAATATTCTAGTTGAGAAGCATGACTGGTAATCCCAGAGTTTAGATTGTTGAACTTTCTGTAGAAATTTTCTATTGCAAACTTGAAAACTTTTCTTGATAGGGTTTTTATTTTTTAAAAATTAATTCTTCTTGAAAAAGATTTTGCTAAGAATGATTAGTAATTCACAAAAGAAAGTTTGGATGATAATATCTTAGCCAGCTTTCAATGCCATATTTTAACTATTTTTTGCATTTCTTCTTGGAAACAAAAGACTTCTGTAAATGACTTTTTTTTTTTCCAAGGATTTTGCAATTTTTAAATTTATTTTTGTCTTTACAAACTCTGCCTTTTTTTCCTAGTAGTTATTAAATTAGATCTTGGTCTCTATACTGCACAGTAACAAGTAACACTTTGAAACAGATGGAGTTTCTCAATATGTGCTCATTACTGTGACCTTAGAAGCTTCATAAGCAACATTAGCATTTTTAAGAAATGATGACTTTAAACTTGCACATTTAGTGTCTGATTTGCTGCTTTAGTTTGATCCTTTACTAGACCCATCAATTATTTGTTCTCCAGCAATGTTTCATAATAAGATCTAAAAAGAGCAAAACAATTATTTTCTTATCTAAATAGTTCATAGAAATTACAATAATTGTAAATGAAATTGAATATGAGAAATAACTTCAAAATGCCCTGAAACAGAATAGAATCCATCTTGCAAGCATTTTATCATTCTTCAAGAAGCTTATAAATATACATATTAAAGTAAAATATCTTTCTTCTGCTTTAATAATTCATTATCTATTGCTATTATTAAATAAATCTAAAGCATATAAAATAAGTGAGGATGGAGACAATGGGATAATGATCTCGAGAGATCTGCCTGGTTACAATGAATATTTATATTTAATGAGTAGCTTCTTGTAGTTTTTTGCTGTAAACAAAGCTGTGTAACATTTGGGTTACTAAATACTTCTAAGCACACCAGAAAGTAACCATTCATTTTGAGGTGGATGAGGAAAGATCTGTGTCCCTGGAGGAGCGATGCTTCTCCTGCAAGGAGCAAGGAGGGCTCTGGTCCACTTTGAAGCATGGATTCAAACAGGCAGGGTACAAACTGGCAGGATATCAAATAATGCTTGGCACGGCCTGATTATGCCTCATGCCTAGCACACTGAGAGTGGAGGTGGAGATCACTTATCCTTTGCTACATTCGTGTGAGCAAACAGACTCATGCAGATCTCGTACACCTACGTGCTTCTTTGTTAGAAATATCAGCTTCCCCCTCTAGGCTTCCTTAATGTTAGAGAAGCCAAACTAAACACTTTCAACAACTCAGACACCCACAATGGATAATAAGGGAGAGATCTGCTAATTTATTAAGCTAAGTACAATATTTAAGTGTTGCCTACCTTCATTTGCTATTGGAATGAATCTTTACTTATGTTTCTATATATTATTCATGGAAGCCTTTTTTGCTTTTGAAACACATTTTTTTATTTCTTCACTGGTGCTTTCTGTAGCTGTAATAGCAATGCCCTTGAATTGTGTCTTCTTGCTTATTATAGAACACTGGCCATGCAAAGCACTTAGTGGATATCAGTGCAGGCACTGTCAGGGTGTTTCAGATGTCAGGTTACCCTGATATGGATTAACCCAGAGAGTAGCAGTCAACAATGCACTGTAAGTACTGCAACAATGCTGGCAAATTAGCTTTGAAAACAAATGTGATTATTAATCAGAAGTTTCTAGGCACTTTTTGCATGTTATAATTACTGAATGTCTTTTGTGTGTGGCTGTTTCCATAAGGCAGTTTGTCATACTTCAACACATTCTAAGAAAATGCAGATATGGTGCCAAATACTAGGAGAACAGAAAATGATGCTTCTCTCTTGGTAGAAAATATATTTCCTGACTCTCAGAACATATTCTCATTGAACTTTACTTTGCTTTTTATGCAGCATCTTATCTCTCAGTGACTGGCAGGTGCTATTTACAGTCCCTGGTAGTTTTGTATGTAAGTGCCTCATCATTAAAGAGATATGTCCCGATAAGCTGTCTTTTTAAGGAAGCAGGCTGCTTTCCAAGGAATGTAAGAAAATTTGTGAGGCAATAACAGAGTAGGCCCGGGGCTGACATACCCCAGTAAATAGCATAAAAGACATAAAAGCAAGAAGTCCAGTGAATTTCAGTAGGTTCTAGTCTAAACTTAGTGACTGCTACAGAAGTGATGACATTACTTGTATCTAAGCAATCCTGTCTTGCAGCAAATTCTGTTTCAGGCAATGGGTGCCATGATAAACACACAAACACTTCCTACCTGGGAAATAAAACCAGCACTTGCTGCAGCCACGGACAGATGTGCAACTCTCACCCTGGCTCAATGAATGGAGACTGAGTGAGTTCCTCAGGCCCAGTCCCCATCTCTTCCCTCAAGATCCTGCATTGCATCTGAGTTTCATTCAGGCTGAAATCTTTAATTTTTGCTGTATTATTTTTAGGTGTTAGTGCTTTAGAATTTGTCTGCATTTTGGGAACAGCAACTATTAATGCAGAGCTAATAATACTCGTAGGGATGTGACATTTACCTTCAAAAACAGAAGGTTGTTATTTATCTTCAGATTTAACTTTAAGAATTCTGTTTGCACAGTTTCCCCCCATATTCTGTATTGGTTTCATACTTTGGTTTATTTTATTTCTATTCTAGCTTTTGGTATTTTCTGTGCCTTCATGGTTCCACTCTCAGCTTCATATTTCTTTGTATGCCCAGTGTCTCGGAACATCTGTTTTTTGTTTTGCCTGGCTTAACTTGGACATCTGTACTTCTTCTGTTTCTGCACTAAAATTTAATATTTTGATTAAACTTACCCAGGGTATGTGCAGTTGTAACAGAAGTGTTTCTTTAAAGGTAGATCTGTTAATTTCAACTATTTTAAAAATGATTTTTCATATTAAATACACAGTTTCCTGATAAAAAGAATATGTAGTATGCCTAGAGTATAATGTAAGGTTTTCCCAGGTTCAGTTTCTCTGTTATTGATTAATCAGTAAATAACTAAATCAGCATATATTCTTATTCTAAAAGAGGGTCACAAATATCTGTACTCTTGCATATTTCTTTCTGTCAAAAAGAAAAAATCACATTTGACATGGTTCTGTTTTTTTTTAACTTTTCTTCCTTTTTTTTTTTTATTTTTAATCTGCAAGATCTTCTAAGGAAAGCATTACACTAACTGCTCCCACGCTGCTGAAGTGATTTTATTGAGGATATGCAGCATTCCCACTTTTTCCCTGCTGTTTGATCAATTTCTGTGTGGTGTTAGTCTTTCCTTAATCTTTTCTTTAATTTGAAAATGAGTACTACAACTGTAGCAGATATAGCTTTTTATCAAATGATTACCTCAGAACCATAGGATAACAGCCTCAAAGGGTTTTATAATGGGATTAGAGGGTATGTACCTGGACATTTACCATACAGCATCTGCTTTGTACGTGTTGTATTTGATGTGCCTTAGCCCTAGGCCTAGCCCTAGGTGAGTAGTGGAGGGGGCACTCCTGTGGGAGGTGAGAGGTATGAATTTCAGCTCATTTTGCATGAGGAGGGCATTGACTTTGGTTTCCTTAGGAACTGCTGTAATCTCTAGTCTATTTTAACATTCATTTCTCCTCCTTCTCCTTTGACAGACAGGTTTTAAGTGAAAAGAGTGAACCAATTTTCCATAATCAAAGGAGTTTAGGTGCAGGTGGGATTCCAGGTTGTGATTCCCACTTTCACATAAGCACATAATTTGGGCTGCACTTAGGCACTTAGAAGTGGGAGGCAGCATTGCAGATAATTTCTATCTGCAAATTTTTTTGTTAGCTCACTTATGCATTTCACTGTTCAGGAAGCTGATCCCTGTCAATCCTATCACTTGGCACCAATGTCTCTGTTCATGTTATATTGTACTGAGGCGTTCAGCTCTGGTTCATGAACTCATTTCACTGCAAGAAAAAAAACCAAAAAACTCATAATCAATGCATATTGTTCCTTTAATGGATGTGAGATATTTGCCTTGGCTTCTTAGAAGTGCAGAGAGAATTAATATGTTTATATTTAGGCTATAAATGCCCCAGATCAAATCAGGAGACATAGTATATCAAAAATATCAGTTAGCATCCAGTGATCTTCAGCAGTGCATGTGTTGGGAACTCAGTTCTCATTTAAAAGAGATTTTAGGCTTCTAATTACCAATGTGTTTTTGCTTAAAAAAGACCCTTGGCATTTTAAAAACACTTAGACACTTCCAAAAATGAAAATTATTGCTTTAGAAAATAAAACATTATTTTTCTCCTAAATGAACTCTTTCTCTTTCCTACTTCTAAAAAACCATTCCCCTTTAGGAATGGATAGGATGTTTCTTTAAAAACTGTTTCTTTCAACAATGGCCTTCAGGTAATAACAATGTTTTGCATAAATTCTAGATAATTTCTAGTTCTACCTGACTTGGCAGGGGTTTTCTATGTCACCTGCTACTCTGCCTAATAATTTGTTGTGATAGAAATTAAGTAAAGATTAATTTTATTCTCTTGGCTTCTGAAATTTATCCAAGTTGGCCTTCACAAAGACCCTTTCAATAGCTATCCTTACTTGTCATTAAATTACAGTTTTCCTCAAATTTTTTATGGGTCCCCAAAAGTCTTATTGCAATCTTGCCTCTTATGCACCTGGAATTCTTGCCAAACACAAGGGTAATATCCTTATTACTATCCTCCATGAATAGGGCTATTTTAAACCTGACCCCTTCTTCCTTCTGTGAAACAGTTCACAATCAGTAGGGAAATACTTAGCAATCTTACTTTCTTAACTGAAAGAGAAATACCCAACCACTGTATTAAAGCAGACTCAACAGCTAGGAAATAAATCACAGTGAATAATTTTCCCCCTGTATTTTGTTGTTTCCTCATTTGCAATCACAGGTAAAGTTTTTTTTCAAGCAATTCAGTAATTTAGGTGTCTAAATCCTCCCTTACAACGCAAGTAAGAAGTTAACCTCTGCTTCTTCAATCCTTAAGCATACAAGAGAGATGTCAGATATTCTTCCATTTATCTACTTCCTTCAACAGCCTTTGGATTCTTATTTTTATCATGTATTTGTAGGTACTTGTCATAATGGGGAATGAACTTTAATTGGGGCTTCAGGCACTATTGTAATACAGGTAATAGGCAATAATTATAGTGACAGATGTTGCCAGATTTTAGTTCCATTCTGAGATATTTCAACTCCTGTATTTGAGAATGCAACTCTTCAGCAGGAGGTTTTATTTATGTGTCCCTAATAGGCATTTTGCTGCTTTTTGAAGGCAAATATTACCCCGCATGGTTTGTATTTTCTTTACACTCCAATCTGATTACATTATCTTTTATGCCACTTTATATTTTTCACAGGTTTCTAAATATTATCCTCCTTTCAAGCCATACCACCCTGGTTACCTTTATCTTAGAATGTTCTTAAAATATTATTTTTTCTCTCTTCTGTCACCTCTGTGTCTGAAAGATGCAGCAATAGCAAATCCTTTGAAAACATCCACCAATTAACTGTACTTATCTGTAAAATAGATTCAGTCATTTCATCCACTTCCTAAGATTTATTTGCAAATCCTACTGAAGTCACCTAGCTTTCTTTTTTGAACTTTGCTAAACCAGCTCTTTAATGTTACACCTATAAATTTAATTTCTCATAATGCCCCACCTCCTCTGGATACATATTCCATGCTGCTAGTGAAGCTATGGCATTCTGGGTTGTTTGCAAATATGTTGTGTTATTTCTCAGTTTAACTGGAACTTATCATCATATATGCTTCTGCTTTTCCTTATACTTGATTCCTGCCCCTCAGTGGCTACTTGAAGATGATTAGAAGAGCAAACAAAGAATCAAAAATCATTTACTATAGGTTGGATGCAGCTTCCTCTGTTTCAAGTTTTCCTGCAAATATACAAGTGAAAACTCTTAAATGCTATAACAGGAATCATAAAACAATTTCTGGAGAGCAAATTTGGCAATTATGATGGATGTGACATTTAAGTCCTATCTCTGAAAATAATTGTGCACAAGGGAATAAGCATTTAAATGTGAGCAGCTGTGGTTTCAAAGAAGTTCATGGTTAGTTTTCTCCCTCTTTTGCTAGTGTTTCTAGAAGAATGAGGAAATATTTAATTTTCATCTCCAGTGGTTTATTTGTGCATGGGACAGTATCTATATAGGTTCCAGCAACCTGAGAAAATGAGTGGGTTGTCTTAAAAATAATGCAAGGAAGATTGTCAGGACAATACATAATTGCAAAAATCAAACTAATAGATTTGCTTGTTTGAGTTTCCCATGAATTCAGTTCTTTTGGAGCAGATGAAAACCTCAGGAGCACCTCTCTGTTCATTGTGTCACCATCCAGAGAGAAGCATAAGAAAAACAGTGCCATTGCTCTCTGTCTGACAGTATTGTTTATCAAACTATGGCACATATTGCATTGCATACTGCCTTGACAGTGGCTCCCAGGTGGAAGCACAGTGGAGTTCCCCCTGCTGCTATTAGCTTCCTTTCCTGGGCTTTGCTTTCTTTGGGGAAAAGACTGTTCCCTGATAAAATAAAGGAAAGGTTAAGTGGTTGGTGCTGTCTGGTTTGCTTGTTCCCTCCTTCCTTTCCTTTCCTTCCCTTCTTTCTTTTCTATTAACTGCTAATATTTAAGGAAGGACAAAAGAGAAAATGCTTGGATTCAACACTCAGCTGTATGATGGATGGTCCATGCAGACCTCCTGAACACTGTGAGTCAAGGGAGTATCTGCAAGAACTCATTACCTGAGAGAGAGCATAATGCAAACCAATGCAAACTAGGGCTCTAGGATTTGTTATTTGTCAGGGATGGCATTTGCATGGATAAGTTTGCATGATATTACCTCTGTTTCACAAACTTAAATTGTTCTAATGGCACAGAAACTTTCATTCTTCTCCTACTAAGTTCTTGCTCAACGCAGCCAAAAATATGGTTTGTATGGTTTGCCCGCTTTTGAAAGTCAAGACAAAATCTCCATTGCAGTTGCATCACTGAAGGTGAAAAAGATTGGACACATAGTGTCCTTGTCTTTTTTCATTCTTTGGCAGCCTTTATTAATTTAGAAATTATTAGGTGGATGAATTACAGGTAAAAATACTGTACAAGATATGAAACTGGGGAATGGAAAATAAAACCAGCAATCTTTGGATGAAACGTACGTTACTACAAGTAAAAACTCCTAGACTAGAATGTTTATGTTCAGATTATAGATTTATGACTTACTCTTTCCAATATTCATGAATGCAGACTGTTTGCCTTAGGCATATTATAGGAGCAAGGCCTTGAAACTGGAAATAATTGCTTAACACAGAACAACACAATTATATATTTTTGAGCATTTTAGCAATTGATTTAAGGATATATATATATATTAAAAAAAAGTAAGTATGAACTTCTAAAGGAGTAAAACTGTTCTTTTGTCATTTTACCTTCAAAAGATGATTTGCCTCCAGACAAATCACATTGCTTTCATTTTACATGCATAGACATTTTACAGGTCTTATCGTTAGCGAATCCCACGCAGTATGGGTTTAAAACTTTAATCAAACTAAAACCCATGGTCCACTGGTGTTCTATAGACCTGCTGGGTTTAGGGCTGTTATAAGAAGAAATTTTCCCTTTGCATCCATAGAAAGTCAAATTAATTATCATATAGTGATTCCTTCTGAAGAACAGAATTGCTTTGGCTGAGTTTAAACATAAATGTGTAACACTTAAGAAATGCATTAGAAGATTTTTGTTTTGTTAACTGCTATTGTATGCTTTTTTTTTCCAACATTCTGTGAAGAGTATTTAATTAGAAAAATTAGTAAATGAATTCATCTAGCACACAGACTTCTGTGTAAATTAAAGATAAATCTTCAGCATTTGACATGAATCCAACTTCTATTTATATATATTTTTATGAATGTCAAATGTTCATGGAAAGGTTTGAAAATGTTTGACACTAATAGACTATGTTTAAGAATCTTTTTTTAAGGTTTGGTCTACATCCTTGATGATTCAGTTCTTCCTCAATAGAAAGGAGCATGAGATAAAAAGCAGACATGTAGTGTTGTTCTGCTACTATCTAAATATGTAGGGCAGCCTTTTGTGGTGTATGTTTGCAAAGGAAAAAGATGAAAAGAGGGACCTACAACATAATAATGTACCTAGTGTAAGAATATCTAAAATATTTGTAAATATTATTTTTTCCCATATTTAAAAAAAAAAGAGAAATAATATATTTAAGAGTAAGAGGGCAATGCAATAGCTGTGTCTGTCACTTTCTTAGTGGGTTATCTGCAGCTATATAGTTTAGGAATATTTCTTCTATTCTAGGAGGGCAGGGGTGAGGAAAAAGAATAAATTTTGGTGCTGGATGATGTAGGCAGGGAAGGTTTCATTTTTCTCCCTGGGTAACTTTTCAATGGCTGTAACTTTAGCATCTCCAGAACTAGTGAATTGCTGTAAATGTTCCTGCAAAATCTGGCTCCAAACACTTACACACAGACACAGACACACACACCCACACACGAGTGTGCACAGGCACATAATACCTGGAACTTTCAAAACCCTGTCCATGTTCTTAATTTTTTAATGGTTTATGGAAACAGTATACATTCAAATTGAGAGAATCTGTAAATATTTCAGATTAAAAAATTAAATTAAGTATAAAGAAATTATATTTTTCAATAATCAGAACATAGTATTTTAAATAACTTGAAAGAATTATAGGAAATGGGATATTTTCTTCAAATACCATGTAGGCTGATAGATGTGAGCGTCCCCTTCATAACTGATTGGATCTTTAAAATGTTTATTAAAGCTAAGTAGTATATCTTATGCATCTCATTGCCATCTTGATAAACTCTCAGTGCTAAAGGGTGTAATAATACTGTAGATTGTAACAGCTGCTGCACTCAGTGGTCTTTTCAACTTCAGAAGATTTATTTTTTGAAGCTTTATTTCTATAGGCTTCCAGTTAATTGCTGTGTGCTTTAATTGGGCTTCAGTATGCTCATCTTTTGATCACAGTGCAATAACAGGAAACCATGTCTGGATAAATCTTGAGGGTGTCTGCAGCTTGACGGACTGTGTGTGCGAATCTTTCACTCCTCGGTCACACAAGATGCAGATGCAGTTATTAAAACAGTGAAAACTGCAAGCAAATTACAGAACCTAGCAGAGCTACTAGTATGTCTATGCTGTGTCATAACTTTGAAGAAATTAGAAGGAGCAATAAAACCATTGTGTTGCATATAGGTAAAACCTTATAAAAGAAAGGCCTGGTAAAATCAGGACTTCTTGCTTTTTCAGCTGAATTAACAGCTAGCCTGTAAATTTCCCATGAGAAAGAATCATAAGAATCAGTTTGCATAACAATCTATTCTTGTAAGAAGGCAATTTGCATCTGTGAAAAAGAAGAAGTCTGTCCCATGACAATCCACAAAGGAAAAATGTAAACACCCCGGTAAAGAGTGTCTTAGCACATGCACACACAGGCACATTCTAACCAATGAGTTAAGTGGCAAAAAGGCTATTAAGCAATTAGAATTAGACATGATAACTTGGAAAACTGGTTAAAAAATAATATTAAATTGGGGCTTTTTGCCACTGAAACTTTGAACTGTCGTGCCTGTCGTTATTTGCTGCTATTGCTATGCCATTGCTCTGATAGCTTTAGTCATTAGCTCCCTAAGTAAAAATTCAGCTGAGGAAAAAAACTGTGTTGAAGTTAATTTGCATTCGCAGGCTGTTTCACCAGATGATTATATCCAGTCTTCAAAAATTAGATGGAACTCTGTTGATATGCCTGTTTTCAAACTTGGATGAAAGCGAGGAATTGCTTGTATCCCTAGCTTGCAGCAATAATAAACCTCAACAGACCTGAGCGGCAGGGCCGTGCGAGCCTGACAAAGGCCAGGTTCTGCACATGGGCCAGGCAAGCCCAAGCACAATACAGTCTGGCGGAAAATTAATTCAGAAAAGCCCTGAGGAGAAGGACTCAGGGGTCTTTGTGGACAAGAAGCTTGACATGACCAGACAGGAAGGTGCAACCTGCAGGCCAGAAAGCCAAACAATATTGTGGGCTGTGTCAAAAGACACGTGGCCAGCGGGTCGAGGGAGGTGATTTTCTCCCCATCTACTCCATTCTCCTGATACCTCACCTGGAGTGCTGCATCCAGCTCTGGAGCCCTCAGCTTAAAAAGAACATGGACCTGTTGGAGTGAGTCAAGAGGAGGGCTGGGAAAATGATCATAGCAGCTTTCCTGTAAAGACAGGCTGAAAGAGCTGAGGCTTCTCAGCCTGGAGAAGACAAAGCTCCTTCCAGTACCTAACAGGAGCCTACAAGAGAGCTGGAGAGGGACTTCTTACAAGGGCACATAGTGATAAAACAAGAAGGAATAGG
Source organism: Ammospiza caudacuta (assembly GCF_027887145.1). Classification (NCBI taxonomy): domain Eukaryota; kingdom Metazoa; phylum Chordata; class Aves; order Passeriformes; family Passerellidae; genus Ammospiza; species Ammospiza caudacuta. Next base: position 74,165,278 of record NC_080593.1, on the reverse strand, counting down.
TTTAAATTGAAAGAGTTGGTTTAGATTAGATACAAGAAACTCTTCCCTGTGGGGGTGGTGAAGCACTGGGACAGGTTGCCCAGGGCAATCCGTCTTCAGGCTGGGTGGGGCTTTGAGCAATTTCATTTAGTGGAAGATGTCCCTTCCCATGGTGGGGAACTATTTGATCTTCTAGGTCCCTTCCAACCCTAACACTCTTAGAGTCAAACTTGTTAATTTTATTATTCACTATATTAACATTTGTGTTCTTACCGTTAAAATGCATTCCATGTAACTGAATGTGAGGCTCTTTTCTGAAAGAAAAACAAAAAGTATAACTTGCAATGTACTTTTGAAAAATCAGATTCTCCAAATGTAATAACATTTTATACAGGAGTTATTATAGAAAAGTTTACCTATAGCGTATGGGTTTCTAAACCTATACAGGATTCTTGCCCTGATGGTTTATATACCTTAACTGGGGTTATTCTCATCATACAAATTGTCATTTTTTCATACTATTAATTTATTTCACCAGTTATTTGATCTAATTGTAGTATCCATGGCAAGGATTATTACAGTTTATTTGTGATCTCAAAGAGGTTTCTTTCATTAGTTGTAAATCCATCTCTGGTTTTATTATGTAGTTACTTCCTGGAATTACAAGAAAAGGGAACCATTGATGATTATTGAGCTTTTAGCACCTTTTATTATGGTACAACCTCTTTATCATTGTCCACTAGTGTTCCTTCTGCAATCTTTTCCATCCTTCACTCTGCTATGGTGACCTCATGTGTTTAACTATTTTTGTTACCATTACTTGAAATTTCTATTTCTGTCATATTTTTGATATTTTTAATCTGTTTTGGCAAAATTATTTTGGCAGTGTATATGAATGAATGAATAAAGACATAAACAAAATGTAAGTACATATGGTTATGTATACAAATACTATATATATGTTATATATGTTTATGTGCACATATTAAAATATGCATATTTAATAAATATTTACATGTGCATACACAAACGTAAATGCACATATACAAATATACATGTATATCATATATATATATATATGAAGACATAAAAATGTGATTCTATGGATTTTCATACTATAGGCATTGAGGCTTTATCTTTTTTTTCTTGCAAATGTTTTTCTCCCTTAGTTTCTTTTTCTTGAAATGCGGCTCCTTCACATGTTCTAAGTATATTTGGAAATAGTATATTCATTCAAAAGATAATATTTCAAGGATTTCTAGAGACGCCATAGTTTAATCACATGCAACTTATGTTATAGAATAACCAGAAATTTATTCACCCTTTTCAGAAAATATACTGTTGAGGTGAATTAAATATTAATTCTATGAAGTATGAAATCTATAATGTGCATACAGACTATGCAGTGAGAAGTTGGAGAGCAGCCCTGTGGAAACATGCAGCTCAGTGAGTATTTCAAACCATAGGCACTTTTTCCTTCCTGGAATCTTCTGTCTACTTTTGCCTTTTTCTTCTAGTATCATTTCTTTTATTCCTGGTTGGATGTTTAAATGAAGCAATGCTTCCTCTCCTGTCACATAGCCAAAATTCTGCCACCTGTATCTTCAGCCCCTGTCACCATTTAACCTTACCCACAACTTTGGGCTTCTTCATTTCTATCTTTGTGCAACCAGCATAAATAAATTCCATTTGGATAATAAGTTTAAGATTGGAATAAAGAATGAATTTTAATTCCATTTTTTAATGTATAAAAACACACAATCATTTTACTGAGTAAAGTTTCTTTTAGATTAGTTTGCACTATACTTAATAAAACAGAAAATCTCATTGTTTTGCCTTAGAAAGGACCTTGCAGAACTCAAAGTTATCCCTGTCATATTCCTTCTGAGTCAGTAAGGTTCATTACAAAAAAGTAACAGTAAAAAAGGGCATTGTCTCCACTTGTTCTGTTGGTTGTAGATGCTGATATATTATTTTGGGTAAGATTGATGACATCTGCCCTGAAATCAAAAGTACCCGTCACTTTCCTTTGGGGACCTAAAGTTTTCATAGTTACCAAACAGAAGTTTGGAGAAAAAAAAAATCCTAATTGGGGCACTAGATCTCAGTTTTATAATACCCTGTTCAGAAGATTATGGTCCACAACTATTTATGTGTAAATATTGGAATTTAAAACTCAACCCAGAATGGAGCTACACTTCTGTCTTTAATGGAGAGATACTTGTAAAACAAGGATTTCTGTTTTTTCATAAGGTAAATACTTTCTTTAAGGAGTAATATTAGTGAAAAATACCTCTTAATGTCGACATAGCAAAGAATGACTCTCACATGACAAGGTACCTTGATCTTCAAAAGTTATTCATTTTTTAAAGTAATTTTTTTGTAAATAACAGATGTGATCAAGCCAAACTCCAGCCTCATCATATAACACACAATGCATCATATAACACACATCATATAATACAGTAGCAGGCTGCACGGAGTGAAGCATTGTGAATGCAACAGGAAGGAACAGGAGCTTTAGACCTGTTCCATTTTTTAAGAATTTAAAACAGCTGGAGCTTAGTCCAGACAATGTTTTTGAACATCTGTTTAGAACATATTCATGGCTAACCAGCGTAATATTCAGAGAAATTACAATGAGCTTTCCTCATAAAAATATATTCTGCATGGCCTATATGACACAGTCATTCATTTTTTTTGTTGCTTGCCTCTTATCTGATGTTATAAATAAAAGAAAGTCAATTAGTACATGTTTTATTGGTGGCTCTCGCTACTTTGATAAATGCCATTATAAAAGAAAAATGAGTAATTGCAACCTTACATGTAGCTTGAAAAATTAACCTCATGCACCCTATATGAAACTGAGTAAAGAAGAGTTATATGAAAAAGTGCTGCTGGGAATTAATCTAGTACGTCAGTGGGTCAAACATTTCCTGTATGAGTGATGGGAAAAAGAGCCCAATAGCTAAGTTGTTTCCATTTATTACAGTTCCACCCTACAAACAGCCTTATCTCTCTCTTTGGAATAGGTGTCAGAAATGACCTTCTCATACTCAGTTTGTGGTGTATGCACACAATGGATTTATTTCACCCACTGCTTCTGTCTTGTTCTGCTCCTTTTGTACTTTCACACTTCCCTTGAAAACGGGACTCTATTGATACATCACACATCAAGGGGCAAAATGCTTACATGTCAACCCTGGGATATATAGAGATTGATAGGAGAATTAGTCTAGGATCATACTGACAGCATCAAAGTTGCTGCAGGTTCACTGAGGAAATGAGGTTAGATTATTCTGCAGCACAGCCATCTACCTGACATCAGAAAGGCTGCCTCCCTTCTGTCTGAGACCACCTATCTTGCATCAAGTCTTCTCTTCATTGCTTCAAACTGAGGTGGTATATGTTTCCCCAAGTTCTAATATTTTGTTTACATGTTAAAATACCTAAATTACTGTTTAACATTTTTTTTTATTTTTTTATTTTTTTCCTCTTTTTCTTTCTCCATTGGAAAAATTGCTGCTTAAACTGTTCATGGTGATTGATACTGAATGTTTTCAAATGCTGGAAACATATCTAGTAATTACACTGTTCAGACATGAAGATTGTATTACCTCAAATTGCCTGGAATGATGTCAATTTATCAAACTTCCTGTGAGAAGTTCATCTCTGTTGTAAAGTGATCACTCCTCTCTCTGTTAGCTTGCTTTATCTAATACAGAGGGTCCAGAGGGGATTTATCCACTCTCTTTTTCAACCTCATCCTCTTTTGGATTCTACTAGATCGGTGGGGGAAAAATGAGAATGTTTTGTGACTGCCTTGTTTATTTTATCATCTCTCAATGCAGTGGAGGGAGAGGATGTATAATTTGATTTGAAAGCCTGAGACAGTTAAGCAACAGGGCTTCGACTGAGCAGCAGTAATCATGTCTGTTTACTGGAGTAAAACATGGGCTGTTTGTATTCCAGACAGAAGATTTCAATTATGGTTGTTTAAGACTAACACATTAAAAAGCATATTCATTTCCTATTAAGCACTGCCTTGGAGAATTCTTTAATGCAAGCACCAAAGTGCACTTCCTGGACATTTTCCCACTGTTTAATGCTGACAGAAGGAAGAAATCATGTTTGTAACATTTGTCTACCTGTTAACTGATGCCTTAAGTTTAAACTTTCAAATTTTTCAGATTCTGTGCTGCCTAGGGGTGTAGCTCTGAGCTTCATATTAAGTGTCAGTAGGTTCTCTTCACAGGGTAGGTAGACAAAAATAATCTTTTTCCAGCTTGAGACCAAGGACAACCATTACAAGGTTCAGGCCAAAAAGCAAAACAACAGGGAACTGAAGAGAGCAAACAAGGATGATGGGACTTCATAACCTGAAGTCATAATTGGACAATTTGCCCCAATATGCAAATGAACCAAAAACTTATAAAATTGTGAAACCTCGTGACTGGTCATCCATTTTGTGACCATTTTGGGTCCATCTTGGGTGTAGCCCTGGACAGACTCTTTACTGCCAAAAGTATATCTTTTAAGGCCTTTTAATAAATAGCTGCTTTATTCTTTAATTCTGTCTAGTCTATATTCTAGGTCAGCCTCTCAAGGTATCAGTTCAAATCAAAAAATGTCCTCTGGTTGTTTTTTTTTGACTTTTGGACTAGCGGTAACAGAATAATTAACTTATAGCTAGGTGTACAAATGTAGTGTTCTTAGACTTTTTTCCCCATGGTATCATTCTAGTGCTTTCAGATTAGCTGACCTAAATAGAAATGTAAAGTTAAAAGGAGATTTGTCTTATTCAAAGACAATTACTCAGTGGCAATCTGGACTAGTATCACTCAAAGACTAAAATGAGTCATGATTGCTTAATGACCTCAATTTATTTTTTTCATGCATATCTTTCAGTTCTCTGATAATATATATCTGAAAGGACATATATTTTTATATTATTCCCCCCAACTTTAGGATCTGTGTTCTGTCTATTGTGAAATTGATGATTTCCCAGCGTACAGTTTATCATTGAAATGTGAGTGAAAATCTGAGCTTTTGAACTTATTTCTGTTTGTTCTCTAGTGCTGCAAAAGTACTAAAGAGTTCTAAGAATGCCATGGTCACTCAGCAGAATAATTAAGTTAAGCAACAGTACATCCTAAATAAGAATTGCTTTTGGAATTTCTCAACTTTTTACAAGGTACTTGTTGGCCAAAAGAATGCATATAGCAAGGACACCAGCTGTATTCCCTTGACACACCTTAACCTTAAAATAAGAAGCATGATCAGGACTACTTCAGGTGCTCCAGAACCCTCTATTTCCCCTTGGAAATAGTGGAACCAAACTCTCTTTAATATTTGGAGCTTATGTATACTCAGTTGCTTCCATCGTTCCACCTCAAAGAGAAGCTTCCAGCTGGGAGACTGAAAAAGCTTTTTGTGACTTTATTAACTTTACTTAAAATAAAAGGGACACTTCTTTGCTTTGTATTTTACAAAGACATTGAGGCACTTTAATCTTTGAGGTAGCACATCCAGGTGATTCAACTAATTAGGCAAACCCAGTGATGTACCACTGAGTTAGTCTGGCAAAATCTATCCTGGATTTGTAGTGCAGAGCGCCAGTGAAATAACTCAGTAAGTGCACTCATCAAAGGTCCTGTTAACAAGGAAGGAAATAGGTGCTAAATAAAATTCAAACCAGATTTAGCAACCTTTGATAACACTTAATATTGTAATTTTCATACTGCATTGCTGCTACTTCTATATCCTACACACTCTGCATTTTTCATGCTATGAGGCTTATGCACTTGATGTGATTAATTTTTAAATTCATAACATTTTTTAAGGGAGTAATTCAGGGAACAACTCTAGGTATTACTGAATTACTTAGAAAATTTAGCTCCTTAATTCCAGGTTAGATTTAAGCTTACTGTTTAGCACATATATTCTCGAAGCTCTTTCTATGAAAGCACTATTATAGATGTAGACTATAATCTTTGAACTGCTTGCAACAATGAGCCATCTTTTTATTATATTTACACAGGCAATTACTATGATTTCATGTCCATGGCTCTTTAGAATCTCTCCAATAATACAAGTCTACAATGTATACCTGTTGCTCCCATCCTCACTAACCAGTTTAAAGACTATTCCATTATGTGGTGTCTGGAACTTTTTTTTTAAGTATGCTTTTACTCTTTGGTTTTAAGGACCTAATGGACAATTTCAGACATCCCCAGTACAGATTGTCTCAGGTTGCCTTATGCCAGAGAGAAAACCTGCTGTTGCTGTGCCTGCTGTCGCTATTAGATTACATAGCGTAAAAATCACTGTCCACTGAGGAAGATCACGTTGTCAGCACTGTCTGCCAAAGAGACACTGAACAATTTAGGTCCCATCTCCTACTGTGCTGTACTCCAGGAAGGCATTCAAGGAAAATAAAATGACTGTAGTTTGCTGTCAGGCTTAAGAATGTGTTCTGTAAAATATGCCATGAATAATTCTCTTCCTCACAATTTCTTTACAATTCTAAGTCTCCCAACGAAAGATGTGTATAATTTGACAGTATTTTGCTATTGTGAAATAAGAATTTTAGCTCTATTGTCAAATTGTGTGCATGAATATCTGCTAATGGACCCCTTTTTTAAGTTAGTATAGAAAAACTATGAATCATTAATCAAGGAAAAAAATAAGCTATTACAGACATAAGTTTTTCCTGTACATATCTCCCTATCCACTGCTATTTACGACTCAAGTTGTTTTCTAACTTCATAAAAGTAGAGCTACACAAGCCTGTATTTGGACATGATAAAGATGATAGTCTTGGAAAAATGTATATATTCATTTCATTTTGTTCATTCAGCCAGAGCCCACTCACCACTGAGATTTCTAGTATCACATTAATTAATAATGTAATGAAAAATATATCCCAAATTATTTTTTAAATATAAATACCTCTAACAAAGGTACAATCTTTTGTTTTCTTGTTATAGTTGCTGCTAACTTTTTTTATAACATTTTTAAAGTATGGATTGGTTTTTAGTGTAGTTGGATTGGATGTGGTAGTGCATTTCAGCCTGAGCATTTTTTAAGTCTTTAAATTCCTGAGAGAGGTTTTTAAAGGGGCAAGTGTCATTGTAAGGTAGATTTGATTCAACAACTGGAAACATGACACTGCTATCTTGTGGGAACTCTTTTTCTTAATTCCATTTTGTGTCACTTCCCCATCTCCCAGTTTCAGTGGAATTCAGCTCAAAAAGCACAAATGTATCCCCACATATCCAAATTCCTAACAGGCAAAAAACTCATGGTGCATTCGGTTCCTTTATGAACTCATTTGCATGGAAGTGGGTTTGATTTTGATAAAATGTTACTTATGGCTGTATTCTTGTTTTTTCAGTAAGGCATAATTCATACTCCCTTTTCCATATACTCAGAAATGCTCATACAGCACTCTGTAATTCAGATTAGTGAGATTAAATGCAAACTCATAATTAAGGGAGTGCTAGGGAAGTAAAAAAAGGAAATAATGCGATCCCTCTTGCACTGACGATAGATGATGGCAAACACAGAACTTTAAGTCCTTTCTTCCATGGCAGATCCCTAAAGAGGTAGCTCAGGGCATTGAACAGTATGTATAAAATCAATTTAACAGCAGTGGTGCATAGTGGCAAGGGAGTGAGTGGAAATTTTCAGGCTAGTAGGGCAAGGGGGTGAGTACTTGAGAAAAATGGAGAAAGAGACATTGGCAGAGGCTGTGAGGAAGGAGCAAGAATCAGGAGGCTTTTGGAGAATTTAAAAGCCTGAGAAGTCTTTTTTCATGTGTTTATTCCCCCACCTTCTGCTTCCTAGTTTCCTAATGAAGCTTGCAACTCCTTCAGTGGTCTGAACTTGAAGAAATTATTTGAAGCTGTACCTCACCCTTGTCCTCTTTTGCCTTTTGTTCTGGGCTGTAGTTTACTCAGGTGAGAGAGGGAGGGAAGGGAGGGAAGGAAGGAAAGGAAGGAAAGGAAGGAAAGGAAGGAAAGGAAGGAAAGGAAGGAAAGGAAGGAAAGGAAGGAAAGGAAGGAAAGGAAGGAAAGGAAGGAAAGGAAGGAAAGGAAGGAAAGGAAGGAAAGGAAGGAAGTTATATGAGTGAGAGGCTCTAAATTTAATTGTTTAGAGACTGCTGTTCTTTGAAAAGGTTTCCTTCTCTGTTTTCATCACAATCCCAGTTACATTATGGTCTGGGAAGTCAGTGTACCTGTTTGAAACATATGGATAGCTATGATGTGATTCTGACTTTCAAAACTCTTGCTAAATTGGCCAACAAACTAGCAAACAATGGAAATCTCACTATTGTAGCTTTCTTACCAAACGTGTAGAACATATCCAGAAAGGGAGGGAGAAAAGGAGGGAGAGAGAAGGGAACCATTAGAGGCAGAAAGATTTTGTTTTGTTGTTCATTTTTTCTTTAGCATAATCTGAACATTAAGACACATGGAAAAGCCATTGTAGTGTGCAAACATTTGTTGAGGAGAGAAAGAATTCTTTTTAACAAAAAGGTTCTACAGATAAAACCACCTGGCATCATCACTTGTTTAGTACATGACATACAGGAAGACCACTAGCAGGTAAATTGCTCCTGGGGAAGGAGGGGGAAGCAAGAAGGAGCAGAAGGAAATCAATGACCAGACATCTTTGTGATGACTTTCTCAATGTGCGAGCTGGAAACTGGAAGCTTGAAATGGTCTTTGCACCTTTGGTCATCAATAATTTTAAAGCATCATTCTCAACAAAAGATGTGAGCCTGATGGATGGGGATGGGGCACCGATTTGAAATCTCCTCTTGGCTGAATTGCCTGTTGGTGCTGCCATAAAAAAAATAAGAATTAAGTGTCCTCTGCACCCTCACCCCATTGTTTTTCAGCCAGCAAGTATTCCAGCAAGAAGCTTTTAAATATTTTATATCCAGAGTGCCTTTTTCATTAAGAGTACACTTTTATTTCTTGACATTGAGAAAATGGATCAGGATCCTCACTTTAAAAATTTTTGTTTAAATGCAGATTTTGAAAGGCTGCCAGGGTTGAATAAAGAATCCCTGCAGAACAAACACTATAAAAATCAATATTGTTCTTTCCAGGGAGTTATATTTATCTGGTCATGTCTCCTTCCATATAACTGTAACACTTTTTTGTGGTTTTAAGCCCTTTTTATTTCATAAAAGTGATGTCTTGTACCTGGATAAACTAAAAAGGTCTGTTTCACCCTCTGGGCCTTGAATAAATAACTGATCATCATCATAATTAAGCACATATTATTTAAGGTTTCTTTTTTTTTCCCATTTTTATTTTTACAAGGGAGAACTCCAAATTACCTTTAAATCTTTAACATGTTATTGACATACATACATACATATATATTTATATATATATATGTATCAGGAGATAGCATCTAGCAGCAGGAGCAAGGGACTGCACAAGACTAGCTACTCAGCTTGGTGTATCTGCAGCCAAAAGAAAAGATGTCAAAAAGCTCTTAGAGAGCTTATACCCATGGACTGTAGACATTGATATTTTCAAAATTTTAAACCTCAGGAAAAAGGTATATATAACTTTCAGCAATTAAAAAAAAATAAAGTAATGAAAAATCTATGTGAAAAGAAAAAAAAATTCCCTTGTTCATCATTAGTTCAGCAAATCCATAGTTAGAGAAATAGACTGCAAATATTTCCCTTCACACACAGTACATAAGAGCCTTATTACAAGTGCATAAAGATTTCGCAGCAATGACGTCTTGGTCTTCTGACAACTGTGCATCCTTGGCTGGGAGGAAAGAAGGAGTGCTTTTGTGACAGAGGAATGGATGAAGTGTTTCTGGAGTCTTCTGTAAGTGCTGAAAAACAATCCTTGAGTAAGCGAATGCTAAAATACACAAGTTATAATGTCCACCATAGCAGTTTGTTTTCTAAATGAAAAAGTTGCAATGCCAGAGATAAAATACAGTAGAATTCCTCCTGAGCTACTATAAAACATCCTGTCATGCAAATGTCAGTGCTCTATTGGGTTTTATAAATGATGTACTTCTGCCAGCTCAGATGCAGCCTGGGAGTCTTGCCTATTACAAAGTTTTGCCAAAACACTTCAAAATGCTGCAAGTATTTTCTATATCAAACGGTGACATATTTTAAAGTCAAGCACTGCATTCATCTTCTATTCTTTTCTCAGTTCTCATCAAGCAAATGTGAACTGTTGGAAGATTCTTAAGCATTTAAAATTTGGGTTAAAAGTCATGTTGCCAATATTGAATGCTAGAAAATATGGCAGGTTTTGCAATTTTTGTCATACATCGTATTTCCACTTCTATTTTGTCCTCTAGGCTGAGCCAGATACTTTTATATGTGGGATTCAGATAACAGAAGAAAGGCTTCAAGTTTGTTTAAGCATCCTGATTGTGAATGCTATTTCAGTCAAATTAGATTGCCAGAGCATGACAGCAATGTGTGTTGAAGTTTTGAAGTCCTTCCCAAACACACATTTCATTATTTTGTTTTGTTTGTTTCTCCTTTCCTTTTTTTTTTTTTTTTTATACCTATGTTTCCTGGAAGGATTCTTTGTTTTAGATTGGATAAACTTCATGTTATGCTGTGGTCAGGGTCCCTCTGAGTCTTTGTACAAATGACCAAATATTTATGTCCCATAGATAAAACCAATAGTGAAGGCATGCAGAACTATCACAGGAAAACAGCATATCAGGACTTGCAGGGCTTTGCTTTATGACATGAGAACAATCTCTGATGCAGCTTGTATCCCTCCTAATTCAACTGCAATCAACCCACAACCACAGGTAAAGACAGATTGTGGTCCATAACTTACAGGAAAGGACCCCTTCTGATCAATTCACTCTCAATTTTATATCTCTTAATATATACTTCAAAGTACATGGAAGTAAAGTGGTGACAGACTGAACAGTGCATGAATTCCTTTAGGCTTGAGTATGGAAACATCTCAGAGACAGGATGGATTGAAGAGCTCCTGACACCTGTGCTGTGTGTTACCCCTCATTGGATGGGCAGCAGACTGGATCAAGGAACCAACAGCAGACTGGATCAACCAACCTGAGTTACTCTTAACAAAGATCAATTCAGTAGATGTGCTTGCTTTGTAGATCTCCAGAAGCTGTGGGGGCACAGCCAAGGCAAAGTAAGAAACAGAGATGATCTGGCTGAAACTGAAGTAACTCAAAGCATTAGGAACCAAATAGAAACCCTTATAAATCTCCAGTATGTAACAGCTAATTTTTCCGCTGCTTGATGTCTCTGATGGCACATATAATTTTTTCCCAAAGCTGGGGTGTGAGGCTACATTAGCAAAGAAGTATAAAGTTTCTGACCCAGATGAACTTGATTTAGATTCTAAGTTGAACACTAAGCGAAGGAATGTTCAGGTCTCAGCGATGGTCATGATATACAAGTCAAAATAAATTGCAGAGATTTTTTTTTCTTGTTGAATGCTTCATATTTTTAAATATACTTAACCCTGAATATGGTAGTAATTTACATGTCAATATTTAGAAGAATAATTTTCACTAGCCAAGATAATATTTCTGCTTATGAAAGCACCTGCTTACATTTCAGTGACTTCAGAGAGATGGAAGTATGTATGAAAACACTTCAGCTCATACTTGAATATTTTTTTTCTCTAGTGAGAAATTCAATTAATAGCCATTAGATATGTTCATGAATACAATTAGACATGTTTCTAAATTTGTAATGAATAAGTTAATTGTTCTTTGGCGTAGTAAAATGATCCATTACTGAAACTCATCCCTTGAGTACTTTGAAGATTTGTATTTCAGCCTTTTACAATACCAGAG